>NW_027362762.1:267842059-268504559 GCF_046119375.1 Phyllobates terribilis
TTCTTTTCTGGCACCTCTCATTATCTTCAATTTGAAAACATTTCTATAGAAAGTCCTTTTTCAAAATAATAAAACTAAAAGGCTTGTCCACATGAATGGGGGAGGTTTATTAAAGGGGCTGACTGGTTTAAAATTTTACTATTCCTCATAGATATTTATCCCTATCTCCTTCTTCTCATAAGCACGTAAAATAATGACAGACTTCATATTGAATAATAAACACCCAAGAATATCTGTCACTACTCGCACTTGCCACAATAAAGCAGGTGGCTGAGGAATACTCAGTCAACAAGATTACTACAAGGTCTGTGTCCTGGACCAATTGCTTACCTGCTGGGATGAATTTCCTGGAAAACATTCCATCAACAAAGAACAAGCATTAAGTGGGACAGGCTCCCTCAGAACAAATCTAATTAACATACTATGGAACAACAAAATGCCAACACCAACCCTCCTCAATCACAGTCTCCCAAAATGTCTGAGAACAGTTGCTACTCGAAAACCCAAACACAAGCTGTATTCCCCTTTCCACTGACTTACTTGAAATCTTAAGAGCAACATATCTCTCATCTTAATCTCTACTACTAGAAATCTAGAGGTTTGCTCTTTATTGGTTGTCATGTTAGATAAATGAAAACTATTCAAATTCCAGCACATGCACAAGTTTTATATCCCTCACAAGAACTTTTACATTTCTCCATGTAAGAGGTTTTATAAGTAATAAATCCTCTACCACAAACTCAATCAGCAACTCAGTCTTCCATTTTCACCATTTTCTAACATGTTAGGGAATAAATCAAACATCGCAATATCCCCACCTCCATAGAAATCCTTCCAAGAGATGGTGTTTAAAATGTACTTAGTACCAAATCCCCATTAAACCTCATCTTATGAACCATTTCGCTAAAGAAAATGTGGCCTCAATGGTTCCCTATTACATACACAATGTGACTGTCCACTGTTAACCCCTCCATGGTCAGCTACATATCATCTAAAAAAACTAAATAACAAAACTGAATATCTTCCAAGATTCAGAGGTGGCTCTATTTTCCATGGGTCTAGACAGACTTCTTGACTTGACCTTAAAGCTTAACAGTAGTTTTAATTTTTATTCCATAATCAATAGTACAAATGAAAATAAACAATTTTGTAATATATCTTTTCAGAGAAATCTGCTTCTTTCTCTGACAGAATTGATCAGTCATTATCAATATTCTCAATTCTGAGGTAAAATCTGTATTCAGAGAAGACAGACTTTCCCATTACTGAGATAGGAGTTGGGAGCTGCTCCTGATGAGATTCTATCTAGATAGGAGGGGAAGGAGGAGGAGGGTGGAGCTCTGTCACTAGCTCCTCCCTCCATCCACATAAATAGAATCTTATTAGTAACAGTTGCCATCTCCTATCTCATTAATGTAACAGTCTGTCTTCACTGAATAAAGATTTTAGCTCAGAATTGAGAATTTTGATAATAACTGATCAATTCTATTAGCGAAAGAAGCAAATATCTCTGATAAAATATATTAAAGTTGCTTATTTTCACGTGTACTATTGATTTATGAAGTACAAGTTAAAAAGACGGATAGTCTTTAACTATGACTGCCCACATTATCATGGCAAGAAAATTGATACTTACTTATCTACTATAGCAAAACTACCACTCAACCTCAAATTCAAGAAATGATTAGAGTAGTCAATACTAGTGTTGAGCCACCCCCGTAGTGTTCGAGTTCGGTTCGGTTCGTCGAACACCCGTGTGTTCGCCGAACTGTTCGTCGAACTGTTCGTCGAACACCTTCGAACACCGTTAAAACCAATGGCAGGCAAACAAAAACACATAGAAACACATAGAAAACACCTTCAAAGCTGTCCAAAAGCTGACAAACTGCTCAGAAGACATAACTAACACATGGAAAAGTGACAAGTACATATAGTCATGTGAAAATAAAAGAGGTGGAGGAGTAAAAGGAGGGGGAGACACAGATATAGGCATGTCATGCCCTTCTAAAATCCAAAAAGTGAGAAGCCGACACGGCCAGTCCGCTCCTGCCCGTGCCACCTCCGTGTCGCCGGGTTTGTGCCAGAGCCGCGGTGAACCCTGACGGCCAGCCCCCCTCTCCCAATACTGGTGCCTGTCCGCTGGTGGGTCGAGCGAGCCCCCCTGTGGTGGAGGCAGCTCTAAGCTTTTTAATTTAAATTTTCTCTCTAATTTGAATGAATACACTTTAAATCCATTTACAAGGATCTATTGGAGGGCAAGTCTCATGCCAGCAGCCGCGGTAATTCCAGCTCCAGTAGCGTCCACTAAAGCTGCTGCAGTTAAAAAGCTTTTATAAGGATCGAGCTCGGCTGTCCACCGCAAGGCATCCTACTGCCAGTCCCAGCCCCTATGCCTTGGGTTGCCTCCTGATGCTCTTCACTAAGTATCCCATGGTCCCGAAGCATTTCCTTTGAAAAAATTAAGTGTCTAAACTACAGGTGGTGTAGCTTGCTTAACAGCCGGGATAATCCGCTGACTAGCAGACACTGCTACTAGGCACAAAGTATTTCCTGGGCTAGATGCAGTTAAAAATTTGTAATTAGATACTCTCGTTGGATGCTGAGAAAGCATTCCATAGAGTCTCCTGGCACGCCATATATGATTCTCTTAAAAAGCTTGGGGTAGGGGTCTAGGGGACCCTTTTATAGCCAAAATCACGGCCCTGTATCGCAATACGTCACCTAGGCTGAAGATAAATGGAACTGTAGCACCCTGAGGGCTCGGTTGCTACAGACGTATTGCACCTCACCCAGAGGTGTGATATCTCACTCTCAGGTAAGGATGGAGTGTGGATCAGGACCCGACACCTGCATGCATTACACCACATTGCCGTGGGGCAGGGCGACCAATATGCCCCTGAGATGGGCACGACAGTCCCTGTCCCTGGCTGGAGTGGGGGGAGGGAACACTGAGGAAGGGGAACCCTGTAGTGCAGGAGCAGGGAGGAAGCAGTTCCTGGGTGCATTGAGAAGGGAGTATAAAAGGTGGGCACCATCTTAGTTCAGTGCAGATAAGTCTGAGCAGAAGTGGCAGGGAGCAGGGGCTCTGCATGAGCTCTGCTCCGGAGGCGGGCCTAGTAACAGAGGCCCAGGCCTGGAAGAGGGAGAAGGAAGGAAGAGGAGCGGAGAAGGCTCCAGGAACGAGGAATGAAGGGATCCCAGGGGTGCGGACGGGCGAGTCGCCACCGCACGCCCGAATCCACCTGCGTGGAGGGGTCAGGCCAAAGGGGGAGACCGGTCCCCGAACTAGTGGAGGCAGGAAACGACCCTCAGCTAGAAACCGGAGGCTCTGACATTTTATGTGGCGCAGCCCCTCGCTACACCCGCTAGGAAGGCACCACATAGGGTCAGGGAAACTGGCGCCAAGTTTACCAAGAGGAGGCCCGAGGCAGTCGGACAGAAGTGTTGGTAAGAAAGGCCAGACAAAGGACACACAAAGGGGGTCCTGTGAAGTGCTCCAAAGTTATCTGGGAGTTGTCTGAGCCCCTCACCTGGTGAGCACAGTACGACGTGGGCAGCCGTTACCTGCAGACGTGGTCTGGATAATAAGAACTGTGAGTAAAGGCCCTGGACTGCATCACTGACTCCGTGTCGTTACTGCTGCTGCCCTGCACCATCACCCCCATCCTCCGCATACACTGCCCTGAGGCTATACTCCTCCCGTGGGGAGTTATGCTACGCTCTGCTGCACCCACAACACCAGCCTCAGTGGTCTGCCCTGTAGCGGCGGTTCACTCTGACCGCAATCCACGGGTGGCGTAGTCGGACATTTAAACATCAAAACCACATAAATAGTTCCGCCACTGGTTTGACCGCCCTGAGCCACGGAACCGGGTAGCCGCCACGAAGACTACAACCACCAGCATCCACCAAAAAGGGTCCGGCTCCGGGTGTCCCAAGGCCCAGGGGGTGCATCAGAACATTTTCATCACCTTTCACAATCACCAATGGGACAAGGCAGGGATGTCCTCTGTCCCCTCTCTTATACATCCTAGTGACGGAGCACCTGCTCTCATCAATTCGCCATAACCCCAATATTAGGTGGATTGAGGTGGGAGGCACCGAGTACAAGTGCTCTCTATTTGCTGATGATGTCCTAGTATATATCACTCAATCACATATATCCATCCCTGCTGTTATGGCTGAAATATATCACTTTGTTACATGGTAAAATTTTAAAATCAATGCAGCGAAGTCTGAGGCCCTCGATGTCTCCCTCCCCAAATCCATATAGGATTCCATCCAGTCCAACTTTCCCTTTGCCTGGCCCTCACAGGGTATCAAATACTTAGGAATTCCTATTCATAGAGACCTCTCCCATCTATGTTATCTTAATTTTGGGCCCTTTATTGAACAATTCCATACAGACCACGGTTGGCAAGTTAGAACTGTAAGATTCACTACGTGAACCACTGGTGTTTTGTGGAAAAGCACATGTACACTGCGTTCCAAATTATTATGCAAAAAGTGTTTAGGAGTGATAAGGGAAGAATTTGTTTGTTTGTCAGTTAAACTCATTGATGGTGATGTGTGTCAGGGCTCTTTATATCACTGTAAGCAATTGCAGACACCTGTGCTAATTAGTTTGGCAGGTGTGTCCAATGAAAGGCAAGACTACTTAAGAAGGCTCTCTCACATTATTAAGCAGCCTACATTTTCTGCCAAAATGGGAAAGAAAAAGGATGTGTCGGCTGCTGAGAAGCAACAAATTGTGGAGTGTTTAGGTCAAGGCATGACTACAATCAACATTGTGCGATGATCAGGATGAAGTGTCTTGGCAATCAAGAAGTATGTAGCTGATTCACAGTACACACGTGTGCGTGCTGATAAGGGCAAATTGAGGACTCTTTCCTACAGGCAATTACGTCAGGTTGAAAGAGCAGCGGCAAAAAAGCCTTGTTATAGCAGCAGACAAGTTTTTGAAGCTGCTTGTGCCTCCAACGTCCCCCGAACAACAAGATTCAGGGTCCTTCAGAGGTTTACAGCTGTGCATACGCCATCCTGTCGACCTCCTCTATCCACTTCACACAAGCAGAAACGGCTCCAGTGGGCCAAACATTACATGAAGACTGATTTCAAAACTGTTTTGTTCACGGATGAGTGCCGTGCAGCGCTCGATGGTCCAGATGGATGGAGTGGAGGATGGCTGGTTGATGGACACCCCACGCAAACACGGCTACAGCGCCAACAAGGAGGAGGTGGAGTAATGTTTTGGGCTGGAATCATGGGGAGAGAGATTGTCGGCCCCTTTAGGATCCCTGAAGGCGCTAAAGATGAACTCCATAATGTATGTGGATTTTCTCAAACAGCACTTCCTGCCATGGTTCAAGAAGAAGAACCGTGTATTTCACAGCAAGATCATTTTTCTGCATGATAATGCACCATCTCATGCTGCACATAAAACATCTGCATCTCTGGCTGATATGGGCATAAAAGGGGACAAACTTATGGTGTGACCCCCATGCTCCCCTGACCTCTACCCCATTCAGAACCTTTGGAGCATCATTAAAAGGAGTGTCTATGATGGCGGGAGGCAGTTCACATCTAAGCAACAGCTCTGGGAGGGTATTCTGTCCTCATGCAAAACAATTGAAGCAGAAACCATCCAAAACCTGACAAATTCAATGGACGAGAGAGTTCAGAAGCTCCTTTCGAACAAGGGGTCCTATGTGAAAATGTAACATCACCTAGAATAAAGTTTTGAGTTGAAAACTGTTTGATTTCAGTTTCTAACAACCTGCTAATGCTTATAATTTCAAAAATGACCATTTTTTTGGTCTTTATTAAAATGAAAAGGTTGATCGAAAAGTTTGGGGGATCTAAGAGTGTGGCAACCCAGTAGTCATGATTACTTCGAATTCTGACAATATGAGGGTCATGCTGCAGGTAGTGCAGCAAGAAGGCACTTATGTGTCTTGCGCATCTCGGAGCCCCAAAATTATTTTCCGGGCTAGATGCAGCTAAAAATTATTTTTAATTTTAAATCTGGTGGAGCTTATTATAGATGGCCTAATAGGATCAGTGCTGCACACTGCTACAAAGCCCAAATTATTTTCCAGTCAAGATACAGATAAACATGATTAGTAATTTGAAAGCTTAAAACGGTTGGTAGGGTGATTTTAACCAATCATCAAGCTTTTACTCTCCCCAGGATGACACAGGGGTAGAAAAGTCGTTTCGGATCCATGATTTGTTCATCTTTATGAACGTGAGTCTGTCTACATTATCAGTGGAGAGCCGCGTGCGCTTATCTGTCAGCACACCACCAGCAGCGCTGAACACACGTTCAGACAGAACGCTGGCTGCGGGGCATGACAAGATCTCCAAGGCGTAAGTGGCTAGCTCCGGCCATTTATCCAGATTGGAAGCCCAAAAAGAGCAAGGGTCCAGTGACACAGTCGTGGCTTCAATGTTTACTTGGAGATACTCCTGTACCATCGTCTCTAGGCGTTGACTATGTGTCAGACTTCTTGTCTCCTGTGGCCTTGCAAAGGATGGGCTAAAAAAGTGGTGAAATGATTCCGCAAAATTGATGTTACCAGCAGATACTGTGGTTCTGTTACGGTTTGAGTGCTGAACACTTGACGGTCCCACGGTTGGCAAGTTGGAACTGTGAGATTCACTACGTGCACCACTGGTGTTTTGTGGAAAAGCACATGTAAGATTCTGCAACAGTCTCTGCTGATACTCCTGCATGCGTGCATCCCTTTCTATGGCAGGAATAATTTCGGCAAATTTACTTTTGTACCGGGGATCTAACAGTGTGGCAACCCAGTAGTCAGGATTATTTCTAATTCTCACAATTCGAGGGTCATGTTGCAGGTAGTGCAGAAAGAAGGCACTCATGTGTGTTGCGCATCCAGGAGCACCAAGTCCCTGTTGTGTTGGTGGCGAGGTAACAATCATGCTTCCTTCCTCTGTCCTCTCCCCCCAACCTCGCACAACAGAAATGTGATCAAGGTCTCCCTCATCTGATGAGTCTTCCATCAGTTCGTCCTCCACTTCTTCCTGGGCTCCTGCACCTTCCTCACTAGTTTGGCTGCTACCATGCGCCCTGGTAAAACCATCTCCCCCACCCTCACATGCCTGCCGCCTTGGTGCTGCCGACCGTCTGGACCTTGCAGATGTTAGCCCTTCCGCATACAACTCCTCCTCTACTTCCTCCACCTCCTCTTGTGCCACCACCTGACTCCGAATTCTGTTTAACATGTGCTCCAGCATGTAAATCACCGGAATAGTCATGTTGATAATGGCATCGTCAGCACTAAACATCTTCGTCGCCATTTCAAAACTGTGCAGAAGGGTGCATAGGTCCCTGATCTGAGACCACTCCTCCAGCGTGATTTGCCCCACCTCTGGATCTCGTTGGCCCAGGCTATACGTCAGAACGTATTGCACCAGGGCTTGTCGGTGCTGCCACAGTCGCTGTAACATGTGCAGAGTTGAATTCCACCGGGTAGGCACATCGCATTTTAGCCGGTGAAGTGGCAGGCCCAACGACTTCTGTAGAGCTGTAAGTCGCTGAGCTGCGGGATGCGAACGGCGAAAGTGAGCACACAGTGACCGTGCCCTCTGCAGAAGGCCATCTAGTCTGGGATAGTGGGCTAAAAATTGCTGGACAACCAGGTTCAACACGTGAGCCATACAAGGCACATGTGTGACATTGCCCCGGCGAAGGGCCGCACCCAGGTTTGCAGCATTGTCGCACACGGCCTTCCCTGGTTTCAGGTCCAGTGGAGACAGCCATTCATGAAATTGGTTCTCCAGAGCTGACCACAACTCCTCAGCTGTGTGACTCACATTTCCCAGACATTTCAAAGTAAAAACCGCCTGATGACGTTGAGCCCTACTGCCAGCATAGTAAGGAGGTGTGCAGGATCCCTTCTGCGCAGTTAGAAAGCTTGTGGCATGACCAGACAGGCTTTGGGTGCAGGTGGAAGACCGAGAGGAGGTTGAGGAGGCAGAAGCAGTGGAGGAACTTTGACATAAA
This sequence comes from Phyllobates terribilis, assembly GCF_046119375.1. Taxonomy (NCBI): domain Eukaryota; kingdom Metazoa; phylum Chordata; class Amphibia; order Anura; family Dendrobatidae; genus Phyllobates; species Phyllobates terribilis. Next base: position 267,850,089 of record NW_027362762.1, read on the forward strand.
GAGGATTGACGCACAACTCGTGGGGACGGCAAGACTTGGACAGCAGCCCCTTGTCCTGCTGTCACCATAGTTACCCAGTGCCCAGTCAGCGACATGTAACACCCCTGTCCATGCCTACTCGTCCAAGTGTCTGTGGTGAAATGCACCCTGTCACACACAGAGTTTCTCAAAGAAGCGGTGATGTTGTGTGCGACATGCTGTTGGAGCGCAGGCACACCTTTCTTTGAGAAGTAGTGCCGACTGGGCATCTGGTACTGGGGCACTGCGACGGACATAAGGTCTCGAAAATCCTCTGTGTCCACCAGGCGGAAAGGCAGCATTTCTGTAGCCAAGAGCTTGCAGATGGTGAAATTCAACCTCTTAGCTTTCTCATGGCTAGGAGGAAATGGTCTTTTACTTGTCCACATCTGAGGGACCGAGGGCTGGCTATTGTGCTTAGACGGGGTTGATAAGGGTGTCCCCGGCAAACTGCCGGTCTGTGAGGAAGATGCAGGCGGACATGTTAGGTTGCCTTGATCCAAAGGTGGTGCTATCGATGTCGGACAGCGCTCAACACCAGCTGGTGTTACCACCTCCAAAGAAAATGATGACCTGCCAATCACGCTGGCTGTTGCGGGTAAAGAGGTGGCAGGTCTGCGCACTAAACAGGTGTGACTGCTGTCCCCCCAGTCACAGAGGATGAAGAGGCCGCGGATGCACAAGATATGGCAGACGGTGGTTGGCCCGGCTGGCTAGGCCGCATTGTAGCACACTGAGCTTCCCACTGCAACTTATGCTTCATGTCCATGTGCCGGTTCATGCATGAAGTACTCAAACTATGTATTTTTTGGCCTCTACTTAGCTTTTGCTGACAAATGTTACAGATAACACGAGTTGGGTCATCTTTATCGATCTGAAAAAATGCCCAGGCTATGCAAGGCTTAGCACCCATGCGACCTGAAGAGCCACCACGACTTGTGGTGAGAGGCAGAGTTGTGTTTGAGGATGCAGTTGTTGACGTGCTTCCAGTACTACGTCTCTGTCCAGGAAGGCGCAACCTGACCTCGTCGTCACTAGCATCTTCCTCCACCTCCTCTGCTGACCTCATCTCTTGGCTGACTGTGGGTTGACAGTAAGTGGGATCTCCAACCTCATCATCATCACCCTGTGTGTTATCACACCCGTCGTCCTCAGAGCCAACCTGTTCCTGCCCTGACAAAAAACTAAAGTTGTCGCTCCAATCAGGTATTTGAGTCTTATCATCGTCTTCCTCATTGTCTCCACCAACAGGAGTTACAGTTTGGGAATGAGGGTCTACATTATGGTCAGAACCTTCTGCGTCTGGTCCTGGATCCGACTCATAAAGATTCTGGGCATCAGTGCAGATCATTTCCTCGTCTGGATTCACAGAAGCGCTGGAGTCGATCTCTGATTCACAGGCTATAGTATGAGTAAACAGCTCTGCAGACTCAACCATCTGTTCTACCTCATACTCAGACGGGCAGCTGGAGATTTGGGAGCTGTGAGGAAGCAAGTGCGATTTGGGTGACACCTTTGAGGACTGGAGTATTTGTGATGTTGAAGTTGATGTGGAGGAGAGCCCACTTAAAGGAGCACTTGATATCCGTTGAAGCACCTGCTGTTTTTGTGCCTCATCTGGAATTTGTAGCGATTGGCGTGGCCGTAAGAAAGGGATCTTATCACATTGTCCGCTAAAAGAAGTAGACATTTTAGTTTGGCTGGAAGATGGTCTTTCTTCTGCAGATGTTACTGTTGCTTTAACACCTACCCCACGGACACAACCTTTTTTCCCCTTCCCAACACGCCTATTCCCCTTTCCACCAGCAGCAGGCCTTTTTCCACTCATTTTGGTGGTTAACTAATTCACAACTCTGGAGTTGTTTGCACAAAAGAACAATGGATGGTAACCGAGCAGAGCTGAGTGGCCAAACTGTGGTATTAGGCCAAAACTATTGGCTGGGTTAGATGCAGAAAAAAATTATATTCAATTTGCAACCTGATGGAGGTCAGTATAGATGGACTAATACAACAAGTCCCACACACAGCTAGAAGCCCAATATTTTTTCAGAGGTAGATGCAGAAAAAAATATATTCAGTTTGCAACCTGATGGAGGTCAGTATAGATGGACTAATACAACAAGTCCCACACACAGCTAGAAGCCCAATATTTTTTCAGAGGTAGATGCAGAAAAAAATTATATTCAGTTTGCAACCTGATGGAGGTCTGTATAGATGGATTAATAGAACAAGACCCACACACAGCTAGAAGCCCAATATTTTTTCAGAGGTAGATGCAGAAAAAAATATATTCAGTTTGCAACCTGATGGAGGTCAGTATAGATGGACTAATACAACAAGTCCCACACACAGCTAGAAGCCCAAATATTTTTTCAGAGGTACTGTAGATGCAGATAAAAATTATTTTTAATTTGCAACCTGATGGAGGTCAGTATAGATGGACTAACAGAGAAAGTCCCACACACTGCTAGAAGGCCAAATATTTTTTCAGAGCTAGATGCATACAAAAAATTATTTTGAATTTGCAACCTGATGGAGGTCAGTATAGGTGAACTAATAGAACAAGTCCCACACACTGCTAGAAGGCCAAATATTTTTTCAGAGCTAGATGCAGAAAAAAATTATATTCAGTTTGCAACCTGATGGAGGTCTGTATAGATGGATTAATAGAACAAGACCCACACACAGCTAGAAGCCCAATATTTTTTCAGAGGTAGATGCAGAAAAAAATATATTCAGTTTGCAACCTGATGGAGGTCAGTATAGATTGACTAATACAACAAGTCCCACACACAGCTAGAAGCCCAATATTTTTTCAGAGGTAGATGCAGAAAAAAATATATTCAGTTTGCAACCTGATGGAGGTCAGTATAGATGGACTAATACAACAAGTCCCACACACAGCTAGAAGCCCAAATATTTTTTCAGAGGTACTGTAGATGCAGATAAAAATTATTTTTAATTTGCAACCTGATGGAGGTCAGTATAGATGGACTAATAGAGAAAGTCCGACACACTACTAGAAGGCCAAATATTTTTTCAGAGCTAGATGCAGAAAAAAATTATATTCAGTTTGCAACCTGATGGAGGTCAGTATAGATGGATTAATAGAACAAGACCCACACACAGCTAGAAGCCCAATATTTTTTCAGAGGTAGATGCAGAAAAAAATATATTCAGTTTGCAACCTGATGGAGGTCAGTATAGATGGACTAACAGAGAAAGTCCCACACACTACTAGAAGGCCAAATATTTTTTCAGAGCTAGATGCAGAAAAAAATTATATTCAGTTTGCAACCTGATGGAGGTCTGTATAGATGGATTAATAGAACAAGACCCACACACAGCTAGAAGCCCAATATTTTTTCAGAGGTAGATGCAGAAAAAAATATATTCAGTTTGCAACCTGATGGAGGTCAGTATAGATGGACTAATACAACAAGTCCCACACACAGCTAGAAGCCCAATATTTTTTCAGAGGTAGATGCAGAAAAAAATATATTCAGTTTGCAACCTGATGGAGGTCAGTATAGGTGGACTAATAGAACAAGTCCCACACACTGCTAGAAGGCCAAATATTTTTTCAGAGCTAGATGCAGAAAAAAATTAGATTCAGTTTGCAACCTGATGGAGGTCAGTATAGATGGACTAATAGAATGATGCTATGCCCAAAAGATTTTACTTCACTAGGTGCAGTAAAAAAATTGGTATTCTATACACAGGTGGTATATCTTGCAACACAGATAGGCTACTCCACTGACTAACACACTCTGCAATAGGCCAAAAAGGATTAGCTTTGCTAGATTCAGCCAAATGCTGTGAAAAAAACTTGCACAGCACTGGCACAGACCTGCCTGGCAAAAACTGATAGGAACTGATGTAACCTAGTCCTGAAAAGGACTCCAATTACAATTAGTCTTTACTCCCACAACCTATCTATTTAAGAGCACAGACCTGCCTGATAAAAGTCGTAGGAAATGCTGTAACCTAGTCCTTAAAAGGACTGCAATCACAACTATTCCCTACTCCCAAGCTATCTGTATATTTGTGCGAAAATTGGCTTGAAATTAACAAGGTATAGCGCACACAGCAACAGCGGTGCCGTCTAACACGCAGCTGCAGCAGTGAGAAAATGGTGGCGACGGGGAAAATGGCTTGGTCTTATAGGGCAAGGACATGTGACATACACTGCCAATGACACATGCCCTTGCTTGTGTGAAAAAAAGCACTTTGCTCCGTGTGTGCGCTGCTGATAGGCTGAAAGATTGCACCTCCCCACTGTAAATGCGAGAAAGAGAAAAAAAAATGGAGATCTTCATTGTTCCTGCAGAGATCCATCCCCTGCCCCTCCCCCCACGCCGCTGTACACTCAAACTGCGTATTAACATTAATTTTCATCATTACTGAGAAAAATCCAGTTATGATTTTGGTGCACGAACAGTTATCGAACATAACCTCGAACAGCCGAATTTTTCTCAAATTGTTCGTGTTCGCCGAACGGCTCGAACACCGCCCAAAACAGCTCGAATTTGAGATTGGCGAACAGTTCGAGTAGAACAACGCTCATCTCTAGTCAATACTACATGTTGTTATCAACTGCTATTAGCTGCACAACAACTTACTCATCAAAAATTCTACACCTAATGGAATTATTGCTTAACTAGCTCTACTACTCAGATTGACACTCCTTAACCCTTTTACCCCCCAGGGTGGTTTGCACGTTAATGACCAGGCCAATTTTTACAATTCTGACCACAGTCAATTTATGAGGTAATTACTCTGAAACGTTTCAACGAATCCCCCTGATTCTGACATTGTTTTTTCGTGACATATTGTACTTCATGAAAGTGGTAAAATTTCTTTGATATCAATTGCGTTTATTTGTAAAAAAATTGGAAATTTGGCGAAAATGTTGTAAATTTCACAATTTTCGAAATTTGAATATTTATTCCGTTAAATCAGAGAGATATGTTGCACAAAATAGTTAATAAATAACATTTCCCACATGCCTACTTTACATCAGCACAATTTTGGAATCAAAATTTTTTTTATTAGTGCGCTATAAGGGTTAAAAGTTGATCAGCGATTTCTCGTTTTTGAACAAAATGTACAAAACCATTTTTTTAGGGACCACATCACATTTAAAGTGACTTTGAGGGGCCTTTATGACAGAAAATACCCAAAAGTGACACCATTCTAAAAACTGCACCCCTCAAGGTGCTCAAAACCACACTCAAGAAGTTTATTAACGCTACAGGTGCTTCACAGGAATTTTTGGAATGGGGAAGAAAAAAATGAACATTTAACCTTTTTCACAAAAATGTTACTTTAGACCCCAATTTTTTATTTTTGCAGGGGTAACAGGAAAAATGGACCCCAAAATTTGTTGTGCAATTTCCCCTGAGCATGCAGATACCCCATACGTGGGGAAAAAACACTGTTTGGGCGCACGGCAGGGCTCAGAAAGGAATGAGCGCCATTTGACTTTTTGAATGTAAAATTTGCTTGAATAATTAGTTGACGCCATGTTGCGCTTAGAGAGCCCCTGATGTTCCTAACCAGTGGAAACCCCTCATAAGTGATACAATTTTGGAAACTAGACCCCTCAGGGAACTTATCTAGATGTGTGGTGAGCACCTTGAACCCCCAGATGCTTCACAGAAGTTTATAACATGGAGCTGTGAAAATAACATTTTCACATTTTTCCCACAAAAATGTTTTTCAGCCCCCAATTTTGCATTTTCATAAGGATAACAGGATAAATTGCACAATGCAACTTGTTGTGCAATCTCTCCTGAGTAAGCTGATACCCCATATGTGGGAACAACCACTGCTTGGGCGTACGGCATGGTTTGGAAGGGAAGGAGTGCCATTTGACTTTTTGAATGTAAAATTTGCTTGAATAATTAGTGGACGCCATGTTGGGTTTGGAGAGCCTCATATGTGCCTAAACAGTGCAAACCCCCCACAAGTGACACCATTTTGGAAACTATACCCCTCAAGGATTTTATCAAGGGGTATAGTGTACATTTTGAACCCAGAGGTACGACAGAATTTATTAACATTAGATCATCATTTTGAATAAGTTGTCAATAGTCTTGAGCGAACGCTACTTGAGTTTGCATCGGGCACTCGGGTATGCACCAAGTATCGCGGGTGCTCTAGTGACATGCTCGAGTCCCTGCCCCACATGTTTCACAGTTGTTAGACACCCAAAAAAAAAACATGCGAGGATCACTCGTGCATGGCAGGCGATCCCAGCAACGTTTTTTTTTGGCAGCGAAGCATATGGGGCTCGAGCATGTCACACACACACCCGCGATACTCAGTGCATACCCGAGCACCCGTTGCAAACTCAAGTAACGAGCACTTGTGCTCAACACTGGTCACCATATTGTCATCATTTTTTTTCTTTCTTTACTTTTGAAAAAATCCCAATCCTAACCCCAACCCTAATACAACCCAAACACTAATCCCAACCCCAACCCTAACCCTAGCCCTACCCTACCCCAACACTAACCCCAACCCTAGCCCCAACCCTAGCCACAACCCTAACCCTACCCCAACCCTAACCCCAACCCTAACCCTATCCCACCCCTAACGCTAGCCCAACCCTAACCCTACCCCAACCCTAACCCTAGGAAAACCCTAACCCCAACCCTAAACTCAACCCTAATACAACCGTAACCCTGAAGTTTATTTTTTTACACCGTTCCTCGTGTGGTATAAGTGATTAGACGACTTTATTCTTTGGGTCGGTGTGATTACAGCAATACCAGATTCATATCAGGTTTTTATGATTGACAGCTGTCACACACTAAATTACGCTTTTTTTTTTCAAAGACTAGTTTTTGCATCGTCATATTTTGAGAGCTATAATTTTTCCATATTTTGGCCGACATAGTCATGTGATGGCTTGTTTTTTGCGGGACAAGTTGACGTTTTTATTGGTTCCATTTTCGAGCATGTGACATTTTTTGATTGCTTTCTATTCTGATTTTTGGGAGGCAGAATAAATAAAAACCAGCAATTCAGGAATTGTTTTTTTTGGGGGGGATTTTATGCCGTTCTGCGTGTGATAAAATTGATAATGCAGCGTTATTCTTTGGGTTAGTATGTTTACAGCGGTACCACATTTATATAGTTTTTTATGTTTTGGCACTTTTACACAATAAAAACTATTTTCTAGAAAAAATTATTTTTTTGTATCGCTTTATTCTGAGAGCTATAACTTTTTTATTTTTCAGATGATGGAGCTGTGTGGTGGCTGTTTTTTTGCAGGACAAGATGACGTTTTCAGCGGTACCATTTTTATTTACATTCGTCTTTTTTATCGAGTGTTATTCCATTTTTTGTTTGGCGGTATGATGATAAAGCAATGTTTTTTGCTTCGCTTTTTATTTATTTTTTTACCGTGTTCACTAAAGGGGTTAACTAGTGGGACAGTTTTATAGGTCAGGTCATGACTAAAGTAACATCCTGCCTCCTGGTGACCCGGATGTTGTCATGACGACATCGAGTCATCATGGCAACATCCGGAATCCACCACAGACATCGCTGGATGCCGTCAGGAGAGGTGAGTATAGCGATCACCTCCCCTTGCCACCGCATTCTGCGATCGAGTTCGATCGCAACATTGTGGGGGTTAATGTGCCGGGAGTGGTGCGGGACCGCTGCCTGCACATAGCACGGGGTGTCAGCTGTAACAATCAGCTGACACCCGGAAGCCATCACCCCGCACCGCTTGTGTGCGGGCGTGATCGCAGCGTGCGTAATAGTATGTAGCTGGTCCCTAAGTCCCAGGGCACAGCTACGTACTATTACTGACAAGGTCATAAAGGGGTTAAAGAGAACCGGTCAGCAGGATTTATAAAAACAAAGTAAAGGTATGGCCATAATGGCTCTATTACACTGATTAAATTGACATCTTTGTTGAAGGAATCCGATCAGTGGTTCTTTTTTAATCATGGTTTTAGGTTTTGTTCTGGTAATGTCTTCTGTTCATTGGGGCAGGCCTTGGGGGCTGGGTCTTCTTCTGCTCCTCTGCCTGCATCCTGTGTTTCTTCAGGTCACTGATTATTCAGTGACATGCCTCTGTTTCGAAATTTTGCTGGTTACTGAAAAATCTGAGCCTAGATGTCGGTCTGCACATGCATCAACTCCGTCGCCATTTTATCGAAGATCCAAGAACCAGACGTGGAGCACAGTGCGCTACCCACTAGTGTTAGGTGAGCACTAAAATTCTCGGGTGCACGTTGCTCTGGTCGAGCAAATTAGAATGCTCGGGTGCTCGACCCAAGCAACGAGCCCAATGTAAGTCTATGGGAAACTCAAGCATTTTTCCGGCGGCCTCCTCGGCGGTCTGCAGAGGGCCTAGAAATTGCAAAAATCGATGGGAACAGTGCTCAAGTGACATGGGAACAGCATGGAGAAGACCCGTGGAAGCATTTCTGACTCCCAGGTCACTGCTGTGAACAATGTTGTCAGAGTTATTATGTCACTTTTACGGACTCACAATAAAACATGTAAAAATGAAACCAAAATGGATTTTCCTGGGAAATATATTAAACAACATCCTGACCAGGGTAATGACTTGTATATAAGGCAAAATAAATAACCAAAAACAAAAATGCTCCTCCACACCTTGGGCTATGTTCACACGTTGCGTTTTTGATGCGTTTTTGCACTTTTGCATTGCTTTCAACCAAGACAAATGCATTCACTGGGAAATGTCATTTTAACATTTTTCAACCTTATCGGGCCATGTGGTGTGTGACACATCATCAGACACATGCATACAGTGCTGAAAAGACATGGGAACAGCATGGGGACGACCGCTGGAAGCATCTCTGACTCCCAGGTCACTGCCTAAAAGTGTGCCCATCATAAGTGATCCTTGGTGCATGGGAAGATGCCTCTCACGATGCACCTATCATTGCAGACTTGCAACAATCACCATCCATGTGCTTGTCCCACCGCAGCGTTCAGTTATCTCTACCCCATTCCTTGGAATGCAAGCGCAAGTATGCAGCCAGCCACCCACCCACAGGCTGCAGTAATATACTGCCACATTTTTGGACAGCAGCTTGCACTTGCAAATGTGGCCTTTTAGGCTCATGGAGGCGGAAGCTGTCCACAACCTCATGGTGGCGGGGTGTCCATACTCTGTCCCCAGCTGCCACTATTTCTCCCGGTGTCGTCTCTGCCTTCCACAAGCACAGGTCCCACAACATTACCTGTGCCCTCCCCAGTGGACTTACTGGGAAGGACCCCCTAACCACAAACACGTGGTCAAGTGAATGTGGCCAGGGACAGAACGAAGCCAGTCCACAGCTTTTTTGCTGAGAGTTGTACTTCACCACAGCCATATTTTTTAGCTTGGTGAAAGGACTTGGGAAACCATATCTACTCCAGCTGTCATTCTCCCAGGAAGTCCGCTAAAGCTGCTTGCACTTGAAATGTGGCCTTGTAGGCTCGTGGTGGTGGAAGTTGTCCACAACCTCATGCCGGCGGCGGCCGGGTGTCCATACTCGGTGTCCAGCCGCCACAATTTCTCCCGGTGTCATCTCCACCTTCCACAAGCAAGAGTCCCTGAACATTACTGCTGGTACTTTTCTGTGGGAATCTGCTTGCCTCCTACCAGCCTGTAATATTTCCAGTGAACTATGGTATGACGCCATGGTATTAGCACTGCACCGAGTACCAGTAGCGAAGCCATTCCCAATTTCCTTCTCAGGAATTCTATTTGGTAGACTGAGTGGCTGCCCAAATAGATTTTCTCACAAAGGAGCTGAGGATAGAGTGGCAATAGGTGCAAGTTTCTCCAGCCTGTTAAATATCAGAGGGTGAACGGCAGCACATTGGCTCGGTGGTTAGCACTGAAGCCTTGCAGCGCTGGGATCCTGGGTTCAAATCCGAGCAAGGGCAACATCTGCGAGCATTTTGTATGCTCTCCCTGTGTTTGCGTGAGTTGCCACCTCAGTAAAAACGGAGCTATAGAGTGTCCGGGAGCCTTCCCACACACTTTTCTTAGCCAAGACTGCTTCTCGGCAGGGTTGGACAGCCCCACCAGAGAATCCTCAGGTGGGCCCTGGCTTCTCCATCAGGATAGTTCATGATAGCGTAAACTTTGCAGCAGCTATGGGGCTCTTGAGCTGGGGAGAAAGCCCTCAGAATCAAATCCTCTGGTGGGCCCAATGTTTTTCAGTTTGAAACTGCTTCTCAGTGGGAGTTGTATTTCACCAAAGCCATATTCTTTAGCTCAGTGAAAGGACTGGCATAGAGGGAAACCGTATCTACTTCAGCTGTCATTTCTCCATCACTAGGTTCTGCCCATTGTCACACACAACCATGCCTGGCTGTATGTTCAGGGGTGAGAGCCAGAGATCAGACTGCTGTGTTACAGCTTTCAACAACTCTGCAGAGGTGGGCGATTTGTCACCTAAGCATTAAGCTTGTTATCTTCAGCACAGCATGTTGCCACTTGGCCAAGGCAGCGCTGCAGTGCTTTCAGCTTGTGACTGATGTGGGCATTTCGGAGATGGAGGCTGAACTGGAGGAGGAGGTGCAGGAGCTGAACAATGTGATTACATTGAGGTTATATTGGCGACTCTGTTTTTATACTAAAGAAAGATCCTACTGTGTTTTTGTTTATTTACATTATTTTTTAAGACAAATGCGTTCACCAGGAAATATCATTTAAACATTTTACAACCTTATCTGGCCATGTGGTGTATGACACATCATCAGACACATCCTGTTTCATTTATGATGGAGAGACTCTGAAAGTCACAAAGCCTATTTTTATAAGGCCATCAGGCGGCCCTTACTATTCTTAAAAGGCCAGCAGTCGACCCTTGCTATTGTTAGAGAGCCATCAGCCGGCTATGCTTTGTTGTTCTCATTATTAACGAGTAGGTCTCCTTTACTATTATTGCGCATGCAGTGACAGCAAGGGCTGCCAAAAATTTGGATGCAACCCAATACCCCTTTGAAGTGACATAGAAGAGGGTCTCAGTAAAAAAAATGTTCCCATTATAAAGGAGCGGGTCTCCTATAGTGGTAATGTCCATGCTGTGACTGCAAGGGCTGACAAAATTTGGGAAAAACCCCACTAACAATTTAAAGACACATAGAGCAGGGCCACAGTAATGACATGTTTCCATTACAAAGGAGCGGGTGTGCTATACAGTTATAGGGTATGCAGTGAGTCCAACAGCTAACAACATTTAGGAAAAACCCCACTAACAATTTAAAGACACCGAGCAGGGTCATAGTAGCAACATATTCCCATTAAAAAGGAGAGGGTTTCCCATACTGTTTGCCTATGCAGTGACTGCCATGGCTGTCAACTATTTGGAGGCAATCCAATGCCCCTTGCAAGAGATGTAGAGGTCAAAGAGCCTCCTAAAAACAGTGTTCCAATTATTAGGAAGTGGGTCTCCCATAGTGTTTTCCTATGCAGTGAAGCAACGGCTGCCAAAAATTTGGAGAAACTCCAATGCCACTTGCAAGAGACATAGAGGTCAGAGAGCCTCCTAAAAGCAATGTTCCCATTATTAGGAAGTGGGTCTCCCATAGTGTTTGCCTATGCAGTGAAGCAAAGGCTGCCAAAAATTTGGAGGCACTCCAATGCCCCTTGCAAGTGACGTAGAGGTCAAAGAGCCTCCTACAAACAGTGTTCCCATTATTAGGAAGTGGGTCTCCCATAGTGTTTGCCTATGCAGTGAAGCAACAGCTGACAAAAATTTAGAGAAACTCCAACGCCCCTTGCAAGAGATGTAGATATGTTGATATGGTACATATGGTGGTGATATGGTGGTGGGAAATGAGGATGCAGAGAACGAGGACAAGAGCAAATAGACAAAATCAGGAAGTGTATACCCATGTCTGGGTGTGAAGACAAAGGTGCATGGGAATAGAGTTAGACCTCCCAAAAAATAGACACTGTATTTGATTTTATGTTACGCTGCTATCATTCGGTGGTGTTGAGAAGTCTGGCCCAATCCAGCCCTTGTTCATATTTATAAGAGTCAGCCTGTCAGCATTTTCAGTTGCCAGGCGGATGCGCCTATCGGTTATAATTCCACTAGCGGCACTAAAAACCCGCTCTGACAAAACACTAGCGGCAGTGCAGGCCAGGACCTCCAAGGCATAGAGAGCCAGTAAATGCCATGTGTCCAGCTTGGATACCCAATACTTATAAGGCACAGAGGAATCACGGAGGATGTTGGTATGGTCAGCAAGGTACTCCATCTTCCGAAACTTTGCACTCCTTGTGAGAGTGCCCTGCGCCTCAGGGCCTGTGCAATGGGAGGGTCTGAGAAAACTCTCCCAGAACTTTGACAGTGTTCCACTGCCTCTGCTGGATTGCATTTGTGGCTCTCTCGTCTGTACTCCTTGGTTGTCCAACGAACTGTGACCTCTGCTGCTAGCGTTTTCAGATGGGAATTTTTTTAATAATTCCGCAACAAGGGCCTTCTAATACTGCACCATTTTATTAGGCCAGGCCCGTCCTGCAAGGGAATAAGAGACATAAAGTTCTCCTTGTAGCGTGGGTCTAGAAGCATCACCAACCAGTAATGACTGTCACCCAAAACTTGGACAACCCGAGGATCACGGGAAAGGCAGCGTAACATAAACTCAGCCATGTGTTCCAGACTGCAAAGAGGCAAGACTTCCGTGTCGTCACCAAGAGGACGACTGACCATTCTCTCCTCCTCATCCTCCTTCTCTTCCTTCTCCTCCCTGTCCTCAGGCCATCCACACTGAACAGACGGTAAGACAGTTTTGTAGGTAGTACCGGCTATAGCACAGGAAACTAGCTCCTGTTCTTCCTCTTCCTCCTCCTCTTCCTCCTTGTCACCCAATCCACATTGGGATGAGATGAGGCTGGGCTGTGTGTAATCAACCTGTATGGTTCCTTGCTCCATCTCATCATGCTCTGCCTGCAATGCATCCTCTTTAATTGAGAGCAGAGAGCGTTTCAGAAGACAGAAAAGCGGGATGATGATGCTAATTATGGTGTCATCGCCGCTCACCATCTTGGTAGAGTCCTCAAAGTTTTGGAGGATAGTACAGATGTCTGACATCCATGTTCAATCCTGAAGTCTTATGTGTGGAATCTGACATGAATACCGATGGCCTTGTTGATGCTGGTAATCAACAACTGCCCTCTTCTGCTCACAACTCCTTCCCAAGATCTGCAATGTAGAGTTGCAACGCGTGGGGACATCACACACCAGTCTGTGAGCTGGAAGCTGCAAATGCTGCTGAAGCACGGCAAGGGCAGCTTAAGCTGTAGCTGACTTTCTAAAATGGGCACACAGGCAACCTACTTTGACAAGCAGATCCGGCAGCTCCAGGTAAGTTTTGAGAAACCACTGAACCATGAGGTTAAGCACATGGGCCAGGCATGGTACATGTGTGAGCTCGCCTAGCCTCAGAGCTGCCACCAGATTCCTGCCATTGTCACACATGACCATGCCTGGCTGTAGGTTCAGCGGTGTCAGCCACAGATCTGCCTGTTCTTTCAGACCTGTCCACAGCTCTTCAGCATTGTGCGGTTTGTCACCAAAACATATTAGCTTCAGCATAGCCTGTTGCCGCTTGGCCGAGGCAGTGCTGCAGTGCTTCCAGCTTGCGACTGATGTGGTCATTTCATAGATGGAGGCTGAAGAGGAGGAGAAGGAGATGAAGGAGCTGTAGAATGTGGGGGCAACCCTGATTGACACAGAGCCTGCAATCCTCTGCGTCGGGAGGACATGTTCCATCCCAAGGTCTGACTGGGTCCTGTCTTCAACTATGTTAACCCAGTGTGCCATCAGAGAGATGTACCGTCCCTGCCCACAAGCACTTGTCCACGTGCCCGTGGTTAGGTGGACTTTCCCAGTAACTGCATTGTTGAGGGCACAGCTAATGTTGTGGGATACGTGCTTGTGTAATGCGGGGACGGCACACAGGGAGAAATAGTGGAGGCTGGGGACCGAGTACTGAGGGACGGCCACCATCATCAGGTAGTGGAAAGCTTCCGTTTCCTTGAGCCTAAAAGGCAACATTTCGAGCGCAAGAATTCGCAAAATATGTGAATTTAATAGTGTGGCCTGTGGGGCCTTAGTTGCATATTTGCGCTTGCGTTCCAAGGCCTGGGGTAGGGACTACTGAACGCTGCGCTGGGACAAGTGGTGTCACCTGCAGACACTGTTGCTGTACCCTGGGGTTCGGCCCACTTAGTCAGGTGCTTTGCTGACATGTGCCTGAACATGTTGGTGGTGGTCAGTCTGCTAGCTTTGCAACTCCTGCTGATGCTGGCCTTGCAGGTTATGCAAATGGCCTTTTTGGGGTTATCGGCAGAGTCTTTAAAAACAACCAGACTCGGGAAGACCTAACAGTTGTACTGGCAACTTCCATCCTGTTGATGTTACGGGGAAGGGTTTCCCGCCTTCTGTCTGTGTCCACCACACTGCTTGTTCTTGCCTGTTGTGGTGCTACGCCTCTCTCCCCCTGTGTGCTGCTGTCCTCGCTCTGCATGTCACCTTGCCAGGTTGGGTCAGTGACTTCATCCACCACCTTATCTTCCACTTCCGCACCCGGGTCCTCCTCCTGACTTTCTGGCAATTGTGTCTCATCATCATCCACCTCTTCTGACAGTTTCCCACCATCACCTTCGTGTGACTGTGGCTGCTCAAATATTTGGGCATCGCTACATTCGATCTCCTCTTGCCCCGCTTCAAGTGGACCGGGTGAGAGGCCCGAATCTATAAATGGAAAAGTGAACAGCTCTTTGGCGAGTCCAAGTATGGGATCAGTTGTCTCCGGGCACTCAGCATGGTGGGAGGAAGGAGGATCAGGGTGAGGAATATGCAGTCCAGACTCACGGCTACTGAGACTTTACCATGTGGAGCACAGGGTGGTGGTGGTGGTGGCTAAGTGACTGGAAGCATTATCTGCTATCTAAGCAATAACCTATTCACACTGCTCTGTGTTCAATAGTGGTGTTCTGTGGTCCCCTATCAATTGGGACAGGAAGGTCGAGCGACAAGATGTGGGTGTTTGTTGTGGCACAATTTCAGCTTGCCCACAGCCTCGTCCTCTGCATGCACCATCACCATCACGTCCACTTCCCCGTCCCTTGCCACGTGCCATGCCCGTTTTAAATGGAGGACAATATTTTCCATGCTCACTACAAATGGCTGGATTTGAACTGGAGTGATATGTGATACGTGTGACGGAAAACCACAGTTTTAAATAGCTGGCCTGTAAGTTACTAATTTTCACAGCGACCTTGTGTCAAAAACTTCACTGACACACTGCAACAAAATTAAAATGGAGGCCAGAAATGGCTGAATTTGGAGAACACTTATATGTGATACGTGTGACAGAAAACCACAGTTTTAACCCCATAACGCTCAATGACGGACACAGTGTCCATCATAGCTTTGAACTGGCACAGCGTGTAAACACGATGTGCCAGTTCAGTGCCGACAGCTGTCTGTGACAGCTGAGCGGCACGAGAAGGGATGCAGGGACCCATGCCGTTGGTCCCTGCATTCAGATGGCTGCGATCAGTCAGTCTATCTAACTGATCGATCAAAGCATGATGAAGCAGGAAACGCAGAAATGTCAGCGTCTGCTGCTCTATCAGTGCCAGAGCTCAGCGCTGCCAGTGGCTGAGCTCCCACACTAAACAGCCAGGAGCGGTGTCAGCGCCGCCCCTGGCTATTAACCCCCTGAATACTGCGATCGAGCATGATCGCAGTGTTCAGGAGACAGGCAGAGGGCTGGGAGCTCCCTCTGCCTTCAGGTCGGCGCCCCCATGACGTCATCGTGGGGGCCCGACCGTTGCCATGGTGACCTGGGGTCATCATGACGACCCCCAGGTCACCAAGCTACGGAAAGCTCCTGAGACCAATGCACAGCATGGTTTCAGGGGGCTTTCAATATAGGTATAATGTATTGCAATGGTAGTGCATTGCAACACATTATATCTGTGAAAAAAGTGAAAGTCCCATAGTGGGGCTAAGTAAAAAAAGTTTAAAAAAAAAAATAAAAAAATTGTAAAAATCTAAAAAAATTGTAAAAATAATATATCTACAGTACAGACCAAAAGTTTGGACACACCTCATTTAAAGATTTTTCATGACTATGAAAATTGTACATTCACACTGAAGGCATCAAAACTATGAATTAACACATGTGGAATTATATTCCTTTGATGACTGCTTTGCACACTCTTGGCATTCTCTTGATGAGCTTCAAGAGGTAGTCACGGAAATTGTCTTCCAACAATCTTGAAGGAGTTCCCAGAGATGCTTAGCACTTGCTGGCCCTTTTGCCTTCACTCTGCGGTCCAGCTCACCCCAAACCATCTAGATTGGGTTCAGGTCTGGTGACTGTGGAGGCCAGATCACCTGGCGTAGCACCCCATCACTCTCCTTCTTTGTCAAATAGCCCTTACACAGCCTGGAGGTGTGTTTGGGGTCATTGTCCTGTTAAAAAATAAATGATGGTCCAACTAAACGCAAACCGGATGGAATAGCATGCCACTGCAAGATGCTGTGGTAGCCATGCTGGTTCAGTATGCCTTCAATTTTCAATAAATCCCCAACAGTGTCACCAGCAAAGCACCCCCACACCATCACACCTCCTCCTCCATGCTTCACGGTGGGAACCAGACATGTAGAGTCCATCCGTTCACCTTTTCTGCGTCAAACAAAGACACGGTGGTTGGAACTAAAGATCTCAAATTTGGACACATTAGACCAAAGCACAGATGTTCTAATGTCCATTCCTTGTGTTCTTTAGCCCAAACAAGTCTCTACTGCTTGTTGCCTGTCCTTAGCAGTGGTTTCCTAGCAGTTATTTTACCATGAAGGCCTTCTGCACAAAGTCTCCTCTTAGCAGTTGTTGTAGAGATGTGTCTGCTGCTAAAACTCTGTGTGGCATTGACCTGGTCTCAAATCTGAGCTGCTGTTCACCTGCGATTTCTGAGGCTGGAGACTCGGATAAACTTATCCTCAGAAGCAGAGGTGACTCTTGGTCTTCCTTTCCTGGGGCGGTCCTCATGTGAGCCAGTTTCTTTGTAGCGCTTGATGGTTTTTGCAACAGCACTTGGGGACACTTTCAAAGTTTTCCCAATTTTTCGGACTGACTGACCTTCATTTCTTAAAGTAATGATGGCCACTCATTTTTCTTTACTTAGCCGCTTTTTTCTTGCCATAATACAAATTCTAACAGTCTATTCAGTAGGACTATCAGCTGTGTATCCACCTGACTTCTGCACAACACAATTGATGGTCCCAACCCCATTTATAAGGCAAAAAATCCCACTTATTAAACCTGACAGGGCACACCTGTGAAGTGAAAACCATTTCCGGTGACTGCCTCTTGAAGCTCATCAAGAGAATGCCAAGAGTGTGCAAAGCAGTCATCAAAGCAAAAGGTGGCTACTTTGAAGAACCTATATAAGACATATTTTCAGTTGTTTCACACTTTTTTGTTAAGTATATAATTCCACATGTGTTAATTCATAGTTTTGATGCCTTCAGTGTGAATGTACAATTTTCATAGTCATGAAAATGCAGAAAAATCTTTAAATGAGAAGGTGTGTCCAAACTTTTGTTCTGCACTGTATATTACACTAATAAATACAGATTTTTAGGTAAAAAAAATAATAATCAAAAAAGTACCCATATTTGGTATCGCCGCGTCCAGAACGACCCAATCTATAAACGTGTCACACTAGTTAACCCTTTCAGTGAACAGTGTAAAAAAGAAAAAAAAAAAAAAAAGAAACTGAGTTTTCATCATACCGCTGGAAAAAAGTGAAATAAAACGTGATCAAAAAGACGGATGAAAATAAAAATGGTACTGCAGAAAACGTCATCTTGTCCCGCAAAAAACAAACTGTCACATGACTGTCGGCCGAAATATGGAAAAATTATAGCTCTGCCTCATCTCATTATAGTGAATAGATCCCTCAGGGGTTTCATCTGAATCATGTCATTCGGAGATTTAGATGGAAACCCCAAAGTAAGTGCTCAGCATAGAGCGACGAATAAATGTGATCTAAAATGTTATGTAAAATGTTCCCAATATAAGCTCCACATAAAAGCCCCCACTCAGGTCTGTCATGCGTTAATGGAAATATAGGGGGCTTCCACGTTACTGGAAAAGCTAAATTGCTCCTCGCCCCCCAAAAGAAATTCAGCAAATTCTGCGCTCCCAAATCCAAATCACCCCGCCCTTCTGAGCACCGCAGTGTGTCTAAACCACATTTAGTGTCCACATGTTTGGCAGGGGTATTATTTCCAAAATGAGGTCACTTGAGGGGGGATTCAGGTCTTCTAGCATTTAGGGGCTATGTATATGGAGTCCGCCAACTATTCTAGGAAAATCTGCGCTCCAGGAGACAAATAGCGCTCCGCCCCTCCCGAGTCTCGCCGTGTGGCCAAGCAGTACTGTACAACCACATATAAGGTGTTGCCACTTTCAGCAGAAACTATGGGACGAATTTTGGTGCTATTTTTATCCATTATCCAGTGTGAAAATGTCAAATCTGGGGCTAAAACAAAATTTTTGCGGTAAAAATTAAATTATTTTTTCCTCACTGCCCAATGGAATAAAATTCTGTGACACACCCGTAGTGTCAATATGATCACTGCACCCCTAGATGAGTTCATTGAGAGGTGTAGTTTGTAAAATGGGGTCATTTATGGGGGAATCTGCTGTTCTGGCACCTCAGGGGATCTCCTAGTGGGTCATGGCACCCTCAAATCATAACAGTAAAATCTGTACTATAATATGGTGCTCCTTCCTTTCTGACCTTTGCACTGTGCCTCAAAAGTAGTTGCCAATTACATGTAGGGTATTGGCGTACTCAGGAGAAATTGCACAACAAAATGAGAGGTCAATTTTCTCCTGTTACCCTTGTGAAATACCACACATGTAGATGAGTTCATTGAGGGGTCTAGTTTCCAAAATGTGGTCACTTGTTGGGGGTTTCCGCTGTTTAGGCACATCAGGGGCTCCCCAAATGCAACATGGCGTCAGCTAATTATTCCAGCAAATTTTGAATTCAAAAAGTTAAATGGCGCTCCTTCCCTTCCGAACCCTGCCGTGCACCCAAATAGTGGTTTTCACCCACATATAGGGTATAGGCGTGCTCAGGAGAAATTGCACAACAAATTTTGGGGTCCATTTTCTCCTGTTACCCTTGTGAAAATAAAAAATTGGGGGCTAAAAGAAAATTTTTGTGATTTTTTTTTTTCTCGTTTTTATGTTATAAACTTCTGTGAAGCACCTGGGGGTTCAAAGTGCTCATCACGGTGCAATTTCTCCTGTTACCCTTATGAAAATGCAAAACTGTGGGCTGAAAAACATTTTTGTGGGAAAAATGTGAAAATTTTATTTTCACGGCTCCATGTTATAAATTTCTGTGAAGCACCTGGGGGTTCAAGGTGCTCACCATACATCTAGATAAGTTCATTGAGGGGTCTAGTTTCCAAAATGGGTTCACTTGTGGGGGGTTTCCACTGTTTAGGCACATCAGGGGCTCTCCAATTGCGACATGGCGTTCGCTGATTATTCCTGCAAATTTTTAATTCAAAAAGTCAAATGGCACTCCTTCCCTTCCGAACCCTGCCGTGTGCCCAAACAGTAGTTTTCCGCCACATATTTAGTATCCACATGCTCAGGAGAAATTTTACAATACATTTTGGGGTCCATTTTTATCTGTTACCCTGGTGAAAATAAAAAAAATTGGTCTAAATTTAATATTTTGTGAAAAAAAGTTAAATGTTAATTTTTTTTCTTCCTCATTGCTTCAGTTCCTGTGAAGCACCTGAAGGGTTAATAAACTTCTTGGATGTGGTTTTGAGTTCCTTGAGGGGTGCAGTTTTTAGAGCAGCATTACTTTTGGGTATTTTCTGTCATATAGACACCTTAAAGTCACTTCAAATGTGATGTGGTCCCTAAAAAAATGGTTTTGTATATTTTGTTGGAAAAATTCACTGGTCAACTTTTAACCCTTATAGCTCCCTAACAAAAAAAAATTGTGGTTCCAAAATTGTGCTGATGTAAAGTAGACATGTGGTAAATGTTATTTTTTAACTATTTTGTGTGACATATCTCTCTGATATCAGGGCATAACAATTAAAATTTTGAAAATTGCTAAGTTTTCAAAATTTTGGCCAAATATCCATTTTTTTCACAAATAAACGCAAGGGTTATCAAATAAATTTTACCACTATCATGAAGTAGAATATGTCACAAAAAAACATTCTCATAATCAGGGGGATCCGTTGAAGCGTTCCAGAGTAATTACCTCATAAAGTGACAGTGGTCAGAATTGAAAAAATTGGCCCAGTCATTAACCTACAAAGTGGCTCGGTCCTTAAGGGGTTAAATAGCTGGCCTGTAGGTTACTTTTTTTCACAGGGACCTCTTGTCAAAAACTTCACTGACACACTGCAACAAAATTTAAATGGAGGCCAGAAATGGCTGAATTTGGAATGAACTTATATGTGATACGTGTGATGGAAAATCACAGTTTTACATAGCTGGACTGTAAGTTACTATTTTTCAAAGCGACCTGGTGTCAATAACTTCACTAACACACTGCAACAAAATTTAAATGGAGGCCAATATTTTCCACGTTCACTACAAATTTCTGGATTTTTATTGCTGCAATATGGAAAGGATCTGGCTGTATTCTGCAGTGGCAACAAGCAAATGGAGCAGAAAAATGATGTTTTCTGGATTGCTTTTGAAGCAAATAATCAGGATTAAGATAAAAAAAAATTATCCCTGGCCACTGATACCTGGGGCTAGTTCTAGAAATATCTGTAACAACAGCAGTAGACAGAACTGGAATGGAGCCTCTTGTGTTGTATGCACTGCATGCAGTCTGCCACATACACTGCCTGCCTAGCTCTGATATATATATATATATATATATGCTGTGGAATACCTAGACTAGCAGGACGTTCAATGGAACCTCTTGCTACATGCACTGCAGTCTGCCACATACACTGCCTGCCTGCCTAACTCCTGCTGTCACCACTGAATAGATGCAGCTGGATTAGTCATCAGAAGGACAGTTAGTAGAGATGAATATATATAGATGTTGTGGTATACCTATACTAACTAATAAACAAGCAAATCTCTTCCTAGCTCAGCAGCATCTCTCCCTACACTGCCTGTTTCCGGGGTAGACTGTGACGAGTATGGCGGCACCAGGTCTTATATAGACCTGATGACTCTGTGCGGCCAGTCAATCACTGTAATGCCACAACCAACATGGCTACGGCATTAAAGTGTTTGGCAGGCAATCCCTGCATGTTCATTGGCTCTCTAAAGAGCGCCAAACATGCAGTGAGGGGACCCGAGCTCTCGCCCGAGCAACCAGGAAATACTCACAGAGAGCCCGAGCATGTTGAGCAGTGAGATGCTCGGGCGAGTACCGAGCAGTGGAAAGCACGTTTGCTCATCACTACTGCCCACCCAATGATGACTTTTGAAACAGAGGCAGGTCACTGAATAATCAGTGACCTGTAGAAACACGGGAGGCAAGTGGAGGGGCAGGAGCAGAAGAAGACCTAACCCCCCGAAGGCCTGCCCGTAGCACAGAGAATGTCACCAGAAGAAAACTTAAAACCATGATTAAAAAATAACCACTGATCGGATTCATTCAATAACGGTATAAATGCAATCAATGTAATAGCACCATTATGGCCATACCTTTACTTTATAGTGTGTGGCAAAGCAACTTGCTCGGTTCTCCAGAGGCAGACACTGGACACATGATTCGGGTTAACTTCCTGATGATTTATTGTGTGGCATAAACTCCAGCAGCGTCCCATAAAAATAAACAGGCCCTCTCGGGGTTAACGGGAAAATAAAAGATAAAGTACAACAGAGTCTATTAGCAAGCGAGGCTCTGTCCGCTCTGGGTAGCACTGTGAAGTCTCAGCAAACACCAGTCCTCCAATGTTGCTCAGTCACACCCTGAGGGAGATAGGGGAATGGCCTCCCACCATCTTTGCCATTCTCATAAAACCACACTCTTTAAGAGAGTTATCCTCCAGCATATAACATCCTGGCAGAAATTTAGTAGGTTTTAGTTCACACAGCAGAGCAACCTGAATGACACATACCTCACCTCGTATATGACACCAGTGTCACAAGTGATAAATCCTGGTGACAGGTTACCTTTAAAACACAACATTATACCTCATCCACAATCCATGGTAACAACAGCCTAGGACCTATTTTGTTCTTTTTGTTAACCATTGCTATTCAACTACTGTATCTTCTATTTTTTGCTCTGTACAATAATATCTCAAACTCCACTACTTACATTTTCTTATCCCTTGTTTTGGAATTCTTTCCTCCAAACGTAGAAGATGTCCCCTTGTCCCCGCCTCAGAGTAAAAATATCAGTAGAAAGGTCTGTGTACTGTCCCCTCATATACTTGTACATAGTAATAAGATCACCCCTAAGCCTTCATTTTTCCCGACTAAATAACCAGAAGGGTATTAACCTGTCTTGGTATTGCAGACCCCCCCAGTCCTCTAATAACGTTGGTCGCTCTTCTCTGCACCCCCTCTAGTTCAGCTATGTCCTTTTTATACACCAGAGACAAGAACTGTACACAGTATTCTAAGTGTGGTCGCACTAGTGACTTGTATAGAGGTAAAAATATGTTCTCCTCATGAGCATCTATGCCTCTTTTAATGCATCCCATTAGTTTATTTGCCTTTTCAGTAGCCTCATGACACTGGTCACCAAACGTGAGCTTGTCATCCACCCATACACCCAGGTCTTTTTCAGTGACAGTTTTGCCCAGTGTTTTACAGTTAAGCATATAATTATACATTTTATTTCCTCTGCCCAAGTGCATTACCTTACATTTATCCTCATTGAAGCTCATTTGCCATTTATGAGCCCAAGCTTCTAGTTTACATAGATCCTCCTGTAATATAAAATTGTCCATAATTATTAATTTAATTCTAATTATTCCATTTTGTTGGTGAGGCTTCTGGCATTAGTGTACATGCATTTTATGTATCTCTCTGTACCTCTATTCCTTCTTACTATATTGACTTTTCTAACCCCACCCCCAATTTCTTTATTTGGGCCCAAGTCACTATCTGCACTATCTTTCCCACCTATAAAATGAATACCCTCCCCCCAATCCCTAGTTTAAACACTCCTCCAACCTTCTAGCCATTTTCTCCCCCAGCACAGCTGCACCCTTCCCATTGAGGTGCAGCCCATCCCTAGCGTACAAACTGTAGCCAACTGAGAAGTCAGCCCAGTTCTCCAGGAACCCAAACCCCTCTTTCCTACACCAATTCCTGAGCCACTTATTTATCTCCCTAATCTCCCTTTGCCTCTCTGGCATGGCACGTGGTACATGCAGTATTTAGGAGAATACCACCTTGGAGGTCCTTGCTTTAAACTTGCAGCCTAATTCTCTGAAATCATCTTTAAGGACCTTCCACCTACCTCTAACATTGTCATTTGTGCCAATGTGCACCATGACCGCTGGGTCCTCACCAGCCCCTCCCAGTAATCTGTCATCCCGCTCAGCGATGTGCTGGACTCGAGCGCCAGGTAGGCAGCACACTGTTCGACGATCCCTGTCATTGTGACAGATTGCCTATCTGTTCCCCTAATAATTGAGTCCCCCACTACCAGCATCTGCCTGGCCTGCCCTGCTCTCCTATTTCCCCCTTTACTGGAGCTGACACTCCTCCGGATTTCAGAGGACATGCCTTCAGCAGTGCTACCCCTGTACTGACACCCCCCTCATCTGCCAACTTTGCAAACTTATTGGGGTGTGCCAGATCAGGACTAGCCTCCCTGGCACACTTCCCTCTACCCCCCTTCTAACTGTCACCCAGCTAGCTGCTTCACTGTCCTGCAGCTCCCTACTACCACCCTCCCCCACATCTACCCCAGTGAGCAGCTGCTCAGTGAGCAGAAAACTCCTTTCCATATTGTCTATGGATCTCAGTGTTGCCAGCTGCTCATTTACATCCAGTATCTGGGCTTCCAAACTCACAACGTGCACACATCTTGCACAGCAGTATGCACCCACGACCGGCTGTTCAAGGATTGCATACATGTGGCAAGATGTATACTGGATAGAATTGTCAATAATGGTGCTCATTTCCTAATGGGGATTGCACTAGACAGAAATGTTAAGTAAAAAGAAATGTAAAGAATTAATAAAATACAGAGAGTATTCAGTCCAAATTCCTCCCTTCCAAACTCCCTGAATCCAAAGTCACTGAATCACAAGTCACACACTTACTTCCGTTTGCACTTATGCTCCAGTCACACTCAGCTCATTCACACTTGCTAAGGAAGAAGATTTAAAGAGGTTTTTTTTTCTTTCCCCTTCAGTAGCAATCCAACCTACAGCTCAATGCACTGGACCAAGGGACTGGAAGCCCCAACCAGCAGCCCCTTATAAACTCTTAATTATGACCCCTCACCCTTAATTAACCCCTTGTGAGTATAGCTACACCTCAGGATTTAAGTGCAATGTAGTTAACCCTTAAACACACAGGTAGTAAAATAAGAGACTGTAAAACTGTAGAGAGAAAATAGGTTTTAAAAAGCCCAATAAAATTAAACAGGTAGAAAAGCACTCAGCAGCTCACAAATCAGCAACTCACAACAATTCACATAGGTATTTGCTGCAGGATTCCCAAATACCTCTTCACTGAATCACAAGTCACACACATCCGTTTGCTCTTATGCTCCGGTCACACTCAGCTCGTTCACACTCGCTAAGGAAGAAGATTTAAAGAGTTTTTTCCCCTTTAGCTGCTATCCAACCTACAGCTCAATGCGCTTCCAAGTTGTTCTCCATTTCTAGAGCATCTGAGTAAGTCTCTAAATTCTGTAGAGTCTAAGATCTTGTAGTCAGCGGGCCAGTAGAGTGTAAGATCGTATGATCAGCAGGTTCTTTCTCTCTCTCCTTCTCACTTCTGTAGCATTTAAGCTCTTATTGTCAGAGGGGTCCTTTCTCTCTATCTCTCTCTCCTGTAAACATAAGTTCTTATGGTCGGCTGGGTCCTCTCTCTTTCTTTCGCTTATAAAATGTAAGCCCTTAAGGTCTGTGAGGTTCTCTCTCTCTTTCTTCTCTCCCCCCTCTCAGCAAATTCGAATTTCAAAAGACCTGTTCATTTCCAGTCATGGAGCATATCATGGTGTTTAGAACGAACTTAGAAGCAGAACCTGCTCCACAGAGGGAAAATGTCAGCCATATTATATAACTGACATTTGCCTCTAATAGCAGCACGATGTGATCGTGGAGAGCCAATGGGTTACTATAACATCCGGGGGTTTCCTGACATCCAGCCTGTGACTGGGCATCATAGAAGACTGTGGTTTTTAATGTATAGAGCATTACTATCGCAGGCTCCAGTCACCTAAGGGGACAAACAAAAACAGTAGAGAGAAAAAGGGTTTTTTTAAAAAAAAAAATAATAATAAAAATTCGAATCACCCCCCCCCTTTTCCCCACTAACAATAAAAAAAAATTATAAAATAGAATAAATACATATTTTATATCACTGTGTTTAGAAAAGTCTTATCTATCAAAATTTAAAATTAAGTAGATATGTAAATGTTTAATGAGAAAAAATCAAATCCCCACAATAGTGGTCTTTCGTTTGCCACAATAACTGCAAAAAATGCAATAAGAAGCGTTCAATGCATAGTACATACCCCAAAAATTGTATGAATAAAAACACCAGCTTGCCATGCAAAGATTTGTATTACTGAGGCACGGAGTTTTAATCTGGCCAAGTACAACATCTGAATTGAGGTTTTTTTCTCATGTTTGTATGGGTTTCTTCTGGATATGACTTTGACATCCTGCAGTGATTCAAAGACATATAGGTGCATCTGACAAAATTAGAATATCATCAAAAAGTTTATTTATTTCAGTTCTTCAATGCAAAATGTGAAACTCATATATTATATAGAGTCATTACAAACAGAGTGATCTATTTCAAGTGTTTGTTTCTGTTAATGTTGATGATTATGACTTACAGCCAATGAAAACACAAGAGTCATTATCTCAGTAAATTAGAATACTTTATAACAACAGCTTGAAAAATTATTTTAAAATCTGAAATGTTGGCCTACTGAAATGTATGTTCTGTAAATGCACTCAATACTTGGTCGGGGCTCCTTTTGCATCAAAAACTCCATCTGCCAGACTCAAGATCAACGGAACACTTTCGGAGAATTTCCCAATCAAAAATGGAACACGTCAGGGCTTCCCCCCTGTCGCCTCTCTTGTATGTACGTGTGATGGAGAGTTTATTATGGACTATCCGAGAGAACCCTGATATTCAATGGATAATGATTAAAGATCGAGAATATAAATGCTCAGCCTTCACTGATGACTTACTAATATATCTTTCTAACCCGCACATATCCCTTCCCTCTTTAATACTAGAATTGAACAAATTAGGAAGATGGTCAAACTTTAAAGTAAATGCGGACTAATCTGAAGCCCTAAATGTAGCTTTGTCGTTGTAAATAGTCAAAATCTTAAAAGACAATTTCCCCTTTAAATGGCCCTCTGATAGAATCATTAGCTATCTGGGTGTGTGCGTCCCGGTTGACCTCTCCAGATTATTTCCTGTAAACTTCCAGACCTTTCTGTGCAAATTGGATGGCGACTTGACCACATGGAATAATAAAAAAATGTCTTGGTTCGGAAGAATCAACATCATTAAGATGACAGTCCTCCCTAGGCTACTGTACTTGCTCCAGACCATTCCCATACATATCCCTGCCCTCTTCTGGAATAAACTTCAACGTAGCTTAAACAAATTTGTGTGGTGCCTGGGTCATCCTAGAATCAGAGCCACTATCCTAACTAGGCCTAAAGACGCAGGAGGTACTGGAATGCCGAATTGCTGCAGGTACTACCTAGCTGCCACCTATTCCCGGATATTCCTTGGACATGATTCATAATCCCTCTTCCAAACTTTGGGTTGCAATTGCTCAGGATATTTACCCGCACTCCATCTCATCTCTGCCATGGATCTGGCCACACTCCAGTAAGCTTAAAAACGTTCCCCTTTCATTTAGTGTAAGTAACACTCTTAAAACCATATTTTTGCTTAATACTAAAAACCGCTTAATCACCAACCTAGGCCCTCTGACACCCATCACGAATAACTCAAGGTTTCTGCCAGGCTTGTCCATTACATTTCTAAATAGCTCTCTGAATATGCCTCTCTGTTTATACCAAATAGCTCCGCAATGCTCCCTCCTCCCCCTTTTGGACATTTTGCAAGGCAGGATCCCCACGGTTTGCCAACAATATGGATATGTCCAGCTCAACCATTTCCTAAATTCCCTTAAGGGAAACTTAGCAATGGCTCGTCCCTTAACCTCTTTTGAGAAATTATCCACTCCCTCATCAAAGACTGATCATGCTGTCATGGTTCTATACAAAATCCTACTGGAGCCAGATCTGGATCACCTTCCCCACTATTGCAGAGCCTGGGAGACAGAGCTACAAATAAAAATCTTGAAAGATTGGGGAATAAATGTTTTCATCTTTCCCACAAATCTCTTATTGCTACCAAAGCCCAGGAGACAAACTACAAAATTATCTCCAGATGGAACCGGGTCTCTGTGGCTCTGCATAAGTGGTTTCCAGGCTTCTCCAGCTTGTTCTGGCGCTGTGGGTTACATGAAGGCACAATGACCCACATTTGGAGGTCCTGCCACATTCTTAATCCATTTTGGGAGGGAGTTCTAAAGGTTATCAGAGGTTACAGGAGTTGAAGTTCCTCGGAAACCCGAAGCCGTTTTATTGTTCATGTTTCAAATATCAACCCTCAGATTTAAAAAGTCGCTATTGAGACATCTACTACAAGCTGCTAAATCAATAATTCCACAACACTGGAAATCATCCAATATCCCAACAATGGAGGAATGGTTCTCAGAGGTTGCAATGACCCAACGTATGGAGTCACTGACTACCCTCTCCCACAAGGAAAAGGACAATCTATCAAAAAAATGGTTTCACTGGGATACATTTTTGGCATCCTCCCTCTATAGGTCTATCTTAGGCTAGCGTTACGTCAACCATGCCCGACATATTAGTCTTGCGAGCTTATGCCCATTATCTGTCTCTTTACAAATATTCCCCTATCCCCTTCTGTCTCTGTCCCATGTTTGGTCCATTTGTATATTGATTCATCATACTGATTGTTCAGAATATTCTATTTTGTAATCTTTAATAAAAACCTTGAATGAGAAAAAAATCTATAATTCGAGGCAAGGGAGAGTAATAGAGGTGAAGAGTTGGGCAAAAGTTAATTCTAAAATGTTGTATTATGTGTTGTAAAAATGTATGGTAAAAGAAAATGTGCCAATGAATGGTGCAATCTAAAAGAAAAAAAAACACACCACAGCTAAGAATATGGGAGGTGCTATCCGCAGCAGCACCACCACCACTAGCACCAGACATCTCCACAGTAGTATTACAAAACATAGGTCGCAATTGGCTTCCTCTGCCTCTAGTAGTATGTTATATTATTATTATTATAATATTAGTAGGGCGGAATATATGGCACATCACTCACCTCAGTCACAGCAGGAAATCACCTCAGACAGTGATACTGTTAAATTTTATCAGTGTTCTGATTTTTTGTGCCTTGACTGGAGTATATTTCCCTGGTAGTCCTCTACACAGAATTGGGCCCCAGTGCTTTGAATAAAGAGTTCTTGTAGTGTTATTTTTCAAAACTAACTCATACGGTTACAGAGAATAATTAAGCCACAAATCGAGAACTGACTCTGTTTCTCATGGTATGGACCCCATGGCAGACACAGAAAGCAACAAAGTTGATAGAAGAGATAGTGATTCAACAATGGATGGTAATGGTCAAGTCCTGACCCTGTGTACATCGCTTATAAAATGAAGAATCAAACCAGATTTGGCATGCAACACAGGCTTAGGCAGGTAAATTCTTAGTGGTTAGAGTAAGTTTCACCCCCAGCAGTTCGCCCCCAGCAATTTGCCCCCAGCAGTTCGCCCCCATCAGTTCGCCCCCAGGTACATTTCGCCCCTATCATTTCACCCCCAGGAAGATTCGTCCCCGCACGTTCGCCCCCGGACGTTTCACCCCCGGACGTTTCGAAGATTCCAGCCATTCAGACAAGGGGCTAAAATTCTGCACTAAAACCTGCACCTAAATCCATAGAGCTAAATGGAGATTTTGGTGTAGAATTATCTACACCAGAATAGCTGTATATCTACAGTTGTGGATAATCCACAGGGGTTAGGAGCCATGTTAATGAATCCTTAAGGTACATTCACATGCACTAAGTAGTTTCAGCAGACAATCTGCAGCTATTCTATAGCAGAAAATTCTACACTAAAATTGATATCTAGTGATGCGGGTTTGATGCGACAACCTTGTCCTCTGGCTGTGATTGACAATGGCTGGATGGTTGGTGGACAAGGTTACCACTCTGCTTATGAATATGGCAGACCACTGTATCTCAAAGGCATTACTTCTACTTTGAAGCTGCGCAGAGAATCAGACTGCAACTAAAGAAGTGAGGCACAGTTGGAATCAGTAGGCCTCACCCTACACAAAACATCCGGGGGCAAACTGCTGGGGGTGAAACATCCGGGGGCGAACTGGGGGCAATATGTGCGGGGGTGAAATGTGCAGGGGCAAAGCATCCTGGGGGCCAAATTCTGGGGACGAAACATGCGGGGGCGAAATGTACCCAGTGGCGAATTGCTGGGGGCGAACTGCTGGGGGCGAACTGCTGGGAGCGAAACATCCAATTCCCATTCTTAGTAGACCCCTGCCCAGGAATTTCATTCTCATGGAGTTTCAGACAGCGACAGTGATGAAGATGGATAATTTTTAGATCATTTTTTAATTTGAAAAAACATGAGTCTGACAGTGCACTGTTTTTACAAAGGCTGCTGATTACTACCAGTTACCATCCATTTCTACATTGTGATCACTTTAGTATTGGTATTTGTGATAAAGAGTTTGAAAGAGTTTGTGTATAGTCCAAAGAGACCTCAGAGTTACACAGGTCTTTTCAGGGTAGTTGGAGGCTTTGCAATATTTTTGATTCATGAAAAATCGATTTGCTGCAAATAAAATTGTTTTGAAAAACTTGTCAAAATCCAAATTCAAATTCCAAAAGATTTTCCTCTCTCTACTATTAAATAGTGACATTCTCATAGGGTAACCCCTTGAAGTGAAGTCTGCTTCATGCAATTACTCATACAGTATGTTACATAATGTACAGTAAACAATAATATACAATGAACTATTAGAGTCTAATTGCTTTTATGTTAAAATTAGCACAATAATTATCAAGTGTTTTTACAACCCTGCTAACTACAAGAAGTAGATTATGTGTATTTGTTCTGCATTTGGTGTATGTACTTTAGTTACTTGGTATTCAGTAAACTATAAATCACAAAGCAAACATGAAGTAAATATTTATACATTTCATCTGTGTAGCTTTTAAAAATAAATGTTTGTTTAAATGATTAAATAATAATAATTCAGCTTCTTCATTTCAGAAGACACAGATTGTTAAAAAGGATTATGAGAGTAAACTATTTGGACAGTCAGATGGTGACAATAAGAGGAAAATTGTTTAGTAAATGTTTTATTCCTTGATTTTACACCTCCTATATGCTAAATTAACACATGCAGTCTGATATTCATCTATATAGCTGCTAGGGATGATTACATTTTCTACTTTTCTGGGGCATAATTTAGCAATAATAAGTTGGTGTGGCTTATACACATAAGGATGTGGCTTTGTCTCAGAAATTGCCTCTTTTCTCTACTAAAAGGAGTCATATTTGGCATATTCTGAATATGATATTCCTTTGTGTGGTTTTTGTGTCATAGAAAAGAGAACTGCCCACATATACTTAGGGGAGCTTATCCCTCTTCGGAAAGGAAGAGGACTTGTACTCTAGTGCCACCTATTGAAAGTAGCAATCCTAAAAGTAAATTTCGACCCTTTAACGAGCCTTGCCATATGATTTAGGATAGGCTAGGCCTGCTAAAGGGCCGATTTTGACTTTTAGGATTGCTACATCCAATAGGTGACACTAGAGTTCAAATCATCTTCCTCTCTGAAGAAGCAATTTGCATATTTAATTTCCTGAAGGAGCATTGCATGGCGTATAAGCCTCCTTACACTAACGTGTCAAGCATGTCACTCTCCAAAAGGAGAAACCTTACTCCATAGATCATGATACATTTAAGGCATTTTTAGATTTGAGGGTTCTGTGTAGAGCTGATTTTTGAGTTTTAATGCCATGTCCTACTGGAGTGAGTTTGTGACTTTTCGTGCAACTTTTTAAAAAGTTGTAAATCATAAATCTGGCTTAAACATTTTTTTTACCTAGCTAACCACATTCAAATTGTACCCACTTTTTAAAAGAGCAGCATAAAATAGCAAAAAGTCTCAATTTTTTGCAATAAATTTTCAGATTTTTTGCAAATCCCATGATATATACCCCAACTAGTTCTATTATCAGTTTCAGCCCCTGCGTGGATAGAAAAATAAAAGGACAAATACAAGACAGTCATTCTTTTATTCTGTTAAAATCTAATCCGTACTTTAGCTTAAACAAAATGAAAACAGCATAAAAACGATTAATAGGGTTTTTATTATTATTATTGTTATTATTATTATCACTTATTGAATTTGTCATTATTTTATGTTATGAGTAGTGTTGAGCCACCCCCGTAGTGTTCGAGTTCGGTTCGGTTCGTCGAACACCCGTGTGTTCGCCGAACTGTTCGTCGAACTGTTCGTCGAACACCTTCGAACACCGTTAAAACCAATGGCAGGCAAACAAAAACACATAGAAACACATAGAAAACACCTTCAAAGGTGTCCAAAAGATGACAAACTGCTCAGAAGACACAACTAACACATGGAAAAGTGACAAGTACATATAGTCATGCGAAAAGAAAAGAGGTGGAGGAGTAAAAGGAGGGGGAGACACAGATATAGGCATGTCATGCCCTTCTAAAATCCAAAAAGTGAGAAGCCGACACGTTCAGTCCGCTCCTACCCGTGCCACTTCCGTGTCGCCGGGTTTGTGCCAGAGCCGCGGTGAACCCTGACGGCCAGCCCCCCTCTCCCAATACTGGTGCCTGTCCGCTGGTGGGTCGAGCGAGCCCCCCTGTGGTGGAGGCAGCTCTAAGCTTTTTAATTTAAATTGTCTCTCTAATTTGAATGAATACACTTTAAATCCATTTACAAGGATCTATTGGAGGGCAAGTCTCATGCCAGCAGCCGCGTAATTGCAGCTCCAGTAGCGTCCACTAAAGCTGCTGCAGTTAAAAAGCTTTTATAAGGATCGAGCTCGGCTGTCCACCGCAAGGCATCCTACTGCCAGTCCCAGCCCCTATGCCTTGGGGTGCCTCCTGATGCTCTTCACTGAGTATCCCGTGGTCCCGAAGCATTTCCTTTGAAAAAATTAAGTGTCCAAACTACAGGTGGTGTAGCTTGCTTAACAGCCAGGATAATCCGCTGACTAGCAGACACTGCTACTAGGCACAAAGTATTTCCTGGGCTAGATGCAGTTAAAAATTTGTAATTAGATACTCTCGTTGGATGCTGAGAAAGCATTCCACAGAGTCTCCTGGCACGCCATATATGATTCTCTTAAAAAGCTTGGGGTAGGGGTCTAGGGGACCCTTTTATAGCCAAAATCACGGCCCTGTATCACAATACGTCACCTAGGCTGAAAATATATGGAACTGTAGCACCCTGAGGGCTCGGTTGCTACAGAGGTATTGCACCTCACCCAGAGGTGTGATATCTCACTCTCAGGTAAGGATGGAGTGTGGATCAGGACCCGACACCTGCATGCATTACACCACATTGCCGTGGGGCAGGGCGACCAATATGCCTCTGAGATGGGCACGACAGTCCCTGTCCCTGGCTGGAGTGGGGGGAGGGAACACTGAGGAAGGGGAACCCTGTAGTGCAGGAGCAGGGAGGAAGCAGTTCCTGGGTGCATTGAGAAGGGAGTATAAAAGGTGGGCACCATCTTAGTTCAGTGCAGAGAAGTCTGAGCAGAAGTGGCAGGGAGCAGGGGCTCTGCATGAGCTCTGCTCCGGAGGCGGGCCTAGTAACAGAGGCCCAGGCCTGGAAGAGGGAGAAGGAAGGAAGAGGAGCGGAGAAGGCTCCAGGAACGAGGAATGAAGGGATCCCAGGGGTGCGGACGGGCGAGTCGCCACCGCACGCCCGAATCCACCTGCGTGGAGGGGTCAGGCCAAAGGGGGAGACCGGTCCCCGAAACTAGTGGAGGCAGGAAACGACCCTCAGCTAGAAACCGGAGGCTGTGACATTTTATGTGGTGCAGCCCCTCACTACACCCGCTAGGAAGGCACCACATAGGGTCAGGGAAACTGGCACCAAGTTTACCAAGAGGAGGCCCGAGGCAGCCGGACAGAAGGGTTGGTAAGAAAGGCCAGACAAAGGACACACAAAGGGGGTCCTGTGAAGCGCTCCAAAGTTATCTGGGAGTTGTCTGAGCCCCTCACCTGGTGAGCACAGTACGACGTGGGCATCCGTTACCTGCAGACGTGGTCTGGATAATAAGAACTGTGAGTAAAGGCCCTGGACTGCATCACTGACTCCGTGTCGTTACTGCTGCTGCCCTGCACCATCACCCCCATCCTCCGCATACACTGCCCTGAGGCTATACTCCTCCCGTGGGGAGTTATGCTACGCTCTGCTGCACCCACAACACCAGCCTCAGCGGTCTGCCCTGCAGCGGCGGTTCACTCTGACCGCAATCCACGGGTGGCGTAGTCGGACATTTAAACATCAAAACCACATAAATAGTTCCGCCACTGGTTTGACCACCCTGAGCCACGGAACCGGGTCGCCGCCACGAAGACTACAACCACCAGCATCCACCAAAAAGGGTCCGGCTCCGGGTGTCCCAAGG
This sequence comes from Phyllobates terribilis, assembly GCF_046119375.1. Lineage (NCBI taxonomy): Eukaryota > Metazoa > Chordata > Amphibia > Anura > Dendrobatidae > Phyllobates > Phyllobates terribilis. The sequence goes on from NW_027362762.1 coordinate 267,884,123, forward strand.
CCCAGGGGGTGCATCAGAACATTTTCATCACCTTTCACAATCACCAATGGGACAAGGCAGGGATGTCCTCTGTCCCCTCTCTTATACATCCTAGTGACGGAGCACCTGCTCTCATCAATTCGCCATAACCCTAATATTAGGTGGATTGAGGTGGGAGGCACCGAGTACAAGTGCTCTCTATTTGCTGATGATGTCCTAGTATATATCACTCAATCACATATATCCATCCATGCTGTTATGGCTGAAATAGATCACTTTGTTACATGGTCAAATTTTAAAATCAATGCATCGAAGTCTGAGGCCCTCGATGTCTCCCTCCCCAAATCCATATAGGATTCCATCCAGTCCAACTTTCCCTTTGCCTGGCCCTCACAGGGTATCAAATACTTAGGAATTCCTATTCATAGAGACCTCTCCCATCTATGTTATCTTAATTTTGGGCCCTTTATTGAACAACTCCATACAGACCACGGTTGGCAAGTTAGAACTGTAAGATTCACTAAGTGAACCACTGGTGTTTTGTGGAAAAGCACATGTACACTGTGTTCCAAATTATTATGCAAAAAGTGTTTAGGAGTGATAAGGGAAGAATTTGTTTGTTTGTCAGTTAAACTCATTGATGGTGATGTGTGTCAGGGCTCTTTATATCACTGTAAGCAATTGCAGACACCTGTGCTAATTAGTTTGGCAGGTGTGTCCAATGAAAGGCAAGACTACTTAAGAAGGCTGTCTCACATTATTAAGCAGCCTACATTTTCTGCCAAAATGGGAAAGAAAAAGGATGTGTCGGCTGCTGAGAAGCAACAAATTGTGGAGTGTTTAGGTCAAGGCATGACTACAATCAACATTGTGCGATGATCAGGATGAAGTGTCTTGGCAATCAAGAAGTATGTAGCTGATTCACAGTACACACGTGTGCATGCTGATAAGGGCAAATTGAGGACTCTTTCCTACAGGCAATTACATCAGGTTAAAAGAACAGCGGCAAAAAAGCCTTGTCATAGCAGCAGACAAGTTTTTGAAGCTGCTGGTGCCTCCAACGTCCCCCGAACAACAAGATGCAGGGTCCTTCAGAGGTTTGCAGCTGTGCATACGCCATCCTGTCGACCTCCTCTATCCACTTCACACAAGCAGAAACGGCTCCAGTGGGCCAAACTTTACATGAAGACTGATTTCAAAACTGTTTTGTTCACGGATGAGTGCCGTGCAGCGCTCGATGGTCCAGATGGATGGAGTGGAGGATGGCTGGTTGATGGACACCCCACGCAAACACGGCTACAGCGCCAACAAGGAGGAGGTGGAGTAATGTTTTGGGCTGGAATCATGGGGAGAGAGATTGTCGGCCCCTTAAGGATCCCTGAAGGCGCTAAAGATGAACTCCATAATGTATGTGGATTTTCTCAAACAGCACTTCCTGCCATGGTTCAAGAAGAAGAACCCTGTATTTCACAGCAAGATCATTTTTTTGCATGATAATGCACCATCTCATGCTGCACATAAAACATCTGCATCTCTGGCTGATATGGGCATAAAAGGGGACAAACTTATGGTGTGACCCCCATGCTCCCCTGACCTCTACCCCATTCAGAACCTCTGGAGCATCATCAAAAGGAGTGTCTATGATGGCGGGAGGCAGTTCACATCTAAGCAACAGCTCTGGGAGGGTATTCTGTCCTCATGCAAAACAATTGAAGCAGAAACCATCCAAAACCTGACAAATTCAATGGACGAGAGAGTTCAGAAGCTCCTTTCGAACAAGGGGTCCTATGTGAAAATGTAACATCACCTAGAATAAAGTTTTGAGTTGAAAACTGTTTGATTTCAGTTTCTAATAACCTACTAATGCTTATAATTTCAAAAATGACCATTTTTTTGGTCTTTATTAAAATGAAAAGGTTGATCGAAAAGTTTGGGGGATCTAAGAGTGTGGCAACCCAGTAGTCATGATTACTTCGAATTCTGACAATATGAGGGTCATGTTGCAGGTAGTGCAGCAAGAAGGCACTTATGTGTCTTGCACATCTCGGAGCCCCAAAATTATTTTCTGGGCTAGATGCAGCTAAAAATTATTATTCATTTTAAATCTGGTGGAGCTTAGTATAGATGGCCTAATAGGATCAGTGCTGCACACTGCTACAAAGCGCAAATTATTTTCCAGTCAAGATACAGATAAACATGATTAGTAATTTTAAATCTGGTGGAGCTTATTATAGATGGCCTAATAGAATCAGTGCTGCACACTGCTACAAAGCCCAAATTATTTTCCAGCCAAGATACAGATAAACATGATTAGTAATTTGAAAGCTTAAAACGATTGGTAGGGTGATTTTAACCAATCATCAAGCTTTTACTCTCCCCAGGATGACACAGGGGTAGAAAAGTCGTTTCGGATCCATGATTTTTTCATCTTTATGAATGTGAGTCTGTCTACATTATCAGTGGAGAGCCGCGTGCGCTTATCTGTCAGCACACCACCAGCAGCGCTGAACACACATTCAGACAGAACGCTGGCTGCGGGGCATGACAAGATCTCCAAGGCGTAAGTGGCTAGCTCCGGCCATTTATCCAGATTGGAAGCCCAAAAAGAGCAAGGGTCCAGTGACACAGTCATGGCTTTAATGTTTACTTGGAGATACTCCTGTACCATCGTCTCTAGGCGTTGACTATGTGTCAGACTTCTTGTCTCCTGTGGCCTTGCAAAGGATGGGCTAAAAAAGTGGTGAAATGATTCCGCAAAATTGATGTTACCAGCAGATACTGTGGTTCTGTTACGGTTTGAGTGCTGAACACTTGACGGTCCCACGGTTGGCAAGTTGGAACTGTGAGATTCACTACGTGCACCACTGGTGTTTTGTGGAAAAGCACATGTAAGATTCTGCAACAGTCTCTGCTGATACTCCTGCATGCGTGCATCCCTTTCTATGGCAGGAATAATTTCTGCAAATTTACTTTTGTACTGGGGATCTAACAGTGTGGCAACCCAGTAGTCAGGATTATTTCTAATTCTCACAATTCGAGGGTCATGTTGCAGGTAGTGCAGCAAGAAGGCACTCATGTGTGTTGCGCATCCAGGAGCACCAAGTCCCTGTTGTGTTGGTGGCGAGGTAACAATCATGCTTCCTTCCTCTGTCCTCTCCCCCCAACCTCGCACAACAGAAATGTGATCAAGGTCTCCCTCATCTGATGAGTCTTCCATCAGTTCGTCCTCCACTTCTTCCTGGGCTCCTGCACCTTCCTCACTAGTTTGGCTGCTACCATGCGCCCTGGTAAAACCATCTCCCCCACCCTCACATGCCTGCCGCCTTGGTGCTGCCGACCGTCTGGACCTTGCAGATGTTAGCCCTTCCGCATACAACTCCTCCTCCTCTACTTCCTCCACCTCCTCTTGTGCCACCACCTGACTCCGAATTCTGCTTAACATGTGCTCCAGCATGTAAATCACCGGAATAGTCATGCTGATAATGGCATCGTCAGCACTAAACATCTTCGTCGCCATTTCAAAACTGTGCAGAAGTGTGCATAGGTCCCTGATCTGAGACCACTCCTCCAGCGTGATTTGCCCCACCTCTGGATCTCGTTGGCCCAGGCTATACGTCAGAACGTATTGCACCAGGGCTTGTCGGTGCTGCCACAGTCGCTGCAACATGTGCAGAGTTGAATTCCACCGGGTAGGCACATCGCATTTTAGCCGGTGAAGTGGCAGGCCCAACGACTTCTGTAGAGATGTAAGTCGCTGAGCTGCGGGATGCGAACGGCGGAAGTGAGCACACAGCGACCGTGCCCTCTGCAGAAGGCCATCTAGTCTGGGATAGTGGGCTAAAAATTGCTGGACAACCAGGTTCAACACGTGAGCCATACAAGGCACGTGTGTGACATTGCCCCGGCGAAGGGCCGCACCCAGGTTTGCAGCATTGTCGCACACGGCCTTCCCTGGTTTCAGGTCCAGTGGAGACAACCATTCATGAAATTGGTTCTCCAGAGCTGACCACAACTCCTCAACTGTGTGACTCACATTTCCCAGACATTTCAAAGTAAAAATCGCCTGATGACGTTGAGCCCTACTGCCAGCATAGTAAGGAGGTGTGCAGGATCCTTTCTGCGCAGTTAGAAAGCTTGTGGCATGACCAGACAGGCTTTGGGTGCAGGTGGAAGACCGAGAGGAGGTTGAGGAGGCAGAAGCAGTGGAGGAACTTTGACATAAAGAGGATTGACGCACAACTCGTGGGGACGGCAAGACTTGGACAGCAGCCCCTTGTCCTGCTGTCACCATAGTTACCCAGTGCCCAGTCAGCGACATGTAACTCCCCTGTCCATGCCTACTCGTCCAAGTGTCTGTGGTAAAATGCACCCTGTCACACACAGAGTTTCTCAAAGAAGCGGTGATGTTGTGTGCGACATGCTGGTGGAGCGCAGGCACACCTTTCTTTGAGAAGTAGTGCCGACTGGGCATCTGGTACTGGGGCACTGCGACGGACATAAGGTCTCGAAAATCCTCTGTGTCCACCAGGCGGAAAGGCAGCATTTCTGTAGCCAAGAGCTTGCAGATGGTGAAATTCAACCTCTTAGCTTTCTCATGGCTAGGAGGAAATGGTCTTTTACTTGTCCACATCTGAGGGACCGAGGGCTGGCTATTGTGCTTAGACGGGGTTGATAAGGGTGTCCCCGGCAAACTGCCGGTCTGTGAGCAAGATGCAGGCGGACATGTTAGGTTGCCTTGATCCAAAGGTGGTGCTATCAATGTCGGACAGCGCTCAACACCAGCTGGTGTTACCACCTCCAAAGAAAATGATGACCTGCCAATCACGCTGGCTGTTGCGGGTAAAGAGGTGGCAGGTCTGCGCCCCAAAACAGGTGTGACTGCTGTCCCCCCAGTCACAGAGGATGAAGAGGCCGCGGATGCACAAGATATGGCAAACGGTGGTTGGCCCGGCCGGCTAGGCCGCATTGTAGCACACTGAGCTTCCCACTGCAACTTATGCTTCATGTCCATGTGCCGGTTCATGCATGAAGTACTCAAACTATGTATTTTTTGGCCTCTACTTAGCTTTTGCTGACAAATGTTACAGATAACACGAGTTGGGTCATCTTTATCGATCTGAAAAAATGCCCAGGCTATGCAAGGCTTAGCACCCATGCGACCTGAAGAGCCACCACGACTTGTGGTGAGAGGCAGATTTGTGTTTGAGGATGCAGTTGTTGACGTGCTTCCAGTACTACGTCTCTGTCCAGGAAGGCGCAACCTGACCTCGTCGTCACTAGCATCTTCCTCCACCTCCTCTGCTGACCTCATCTCTTGGCTGACTGTGGGTTGACAGTAAGTGGGATGTCCAACCTCATCATCATCACCCTGTGCGTTATCACACCCGTCGTTCTCAGAGCCAACCTGTTCCTGCCCTGACAAAAAACTAAAGTTGTCGCTCCAATCAGGTATTTGAGTATCAGTAATCAGGTATCATCGTCTTCCTCATTGTCTCCACCAACAGGAGTTACAGTTTGGGAATGAGGGTCTACATTATGGTCAGAACCTTCTGTGTCTGGTCCTGGATCTGACTCATAAAGATTCTGGGCATCAGTGCAGATCATTTCCTCGTCTGGATTCACAGAAGCGCTGGAGTCGACCTCTGATTCCCAGGATATAGTATGAGTAAACAGCTCTGCAGACTCAACCATCTGTTCTACCTCATACTCAGACGGGCAGCTGGAGATTTGGGAGCTGTGAGGAAGCAAGTGCGATTGGGGTGAAACCTTTGAGGACTGGAGTATTTGTGATGTTGAAGTTGATGTGGAGGAGAGCCCACTTAAAGGAGCACTTGATATCCGTTGAAGCACCTGCTGTTTTTGTGCCTCATCTGGAATTTGTAGCGATTTGCGTGGCCGTAAGAAAGGGATCTTATCACATTGTCCGCTAAAAGAAGTAGACATTTTAGTTTGGCTGGAAGATGGTCTTTCTTCTGCAGATGTTACTGTTGCTTTAACACCTACCCCACGGACACAACCTTTTTCCCCTTCCCAACACGCCTATTCCCCTTTCCACCGGCAGCAGGCCTTTTTCCACTCATTTTGGTGGTTAACTAATTCACAACTCTGGAGTTGTTTGCACAAAAAAACAATGGATGGGAACCGAGCAGAGCTGAGTGGCCAAACTGTGGTATTAGGCCAAAACTATTGGTTGGGTTAGATGCAGAAAAAAATTATATTTAATTTGCAACCTGATGGAGGTCAGTATAGATGGACTAATAGAACAAGTCCCACACACAGCTAGAAGCCCAAATATTTTTTCAGAGGTAGATGCAGAAAAAAATTATATTCAGTTTGCAACCTGATGGAGGTCAGTATAGATGGACTAATAGAACAAGTCCCACACACTGCTAGAAGCCCAAATATTTTTTCAGAGCTAGATGCAGAAAAAAATTATATTCAGTTTGCAACCTGATGGAGGTCAGTATAGATGGACTAATAGAACAAGTCCTACACACAGCTAGAAGCCCAAATATTTTTTCAGAGGTAGATGCAGAAAAAAAATATATTCAGTTTGCAACCTGATGGAGGTCAGTATAGATGGACTAATAGAGAAAGTCCCACACACTGTTAGAAGGCCAAATATTTTTTCAGAGCTAGATGCAGACAAAAAATTATTTTAAAATTGCAACCTGATGGAGGTCAGTATAGATGGACTAATAGAGAAAGTCCCACACACTGCTAGAAGGCCAAATATTTTTTCAGAGCTAGATGCAGATATAAATTATTTTTAATTTGCAACCTGATGGAGGTCAGTATAGATGGACTAATAGAGAAAGTCCCACACACTGCTAGAAGGCCAAATATTTTTTCAGAGCTAGATGCAGAAAAAAAATATATTCAGTTTGCAACCTGATGGAGGTCAGTATAGATGGACTAATAGAACAAGTCCCACACACAGCTAGAAGGCCAAATATTTTTTCAGAGGTAGATGCAGATAAAAATTATTTTTAATTTGCAGCCTGATGGAGGTCAGTATAGATGGACTAATAGAGAAAGTCCCACACACTGCTAGAAGGCCAAATATTTTTTCAGAGCTAGATGCAGACAAAAAATTATTTTGAATTTGCAATCTGATGGAGGTCAGTATAGATGGACTAATAGAGAAAGTCCCACACACTGCTAGAAGGCCAAATATTTTTTCAGAGCTAGATGCAGACAAAAAATTATTTTTAATTTGCAACCTGATGGAGGTCAGTATAGATGGACTAATAGAGAAAGTCCCACACACTGCTAGAAGGCCAAATATTTTTTCAGAGCTAGATGCAGATAAAAATTATTTTTAATTTGCAACCTGATGGAGGTCAGTATAGATGGACTAATAGAGAAATTCCACACACTGCTAGAAGGCCAAATATTTTTTCAGAGCTAGATGCAGAAAAAAATGATATTCAGTTTGCAACCAGATGGAGGTCAGTATTGATGGACTAATAGAACAAGTCCCACACACAGCTAGAAGCCCAAATATTTTTTCAGAGGTAGATGCAGAAAAAAATTATATTCAGTTTGCAACCTGATGGAGGTCTGTATAGATGGATTAATAGAACAAGTCCCACACACAGCTAGAAGCCCAAATATTTTTTCAGAGGTAGATGCAGAAAAAAATTATATTCAGTTTGCAACCTGATGGAGGTCTGTATAGATGGATTAATAGAACAAGTCCCACACACAGCTAGAAGCCCAATATTTTTTCAGAGGTAGATGCAGAAAAAAAATATATTCAGTTTGCAACCTGATGGAGGTCAGTATAGATGGACTAATAGAGAAAGTCCCACAAACTGCTAGAAGGCCAAATATTTTTTCAGAGCTAGATGCAGACAAAAAATTATTTTTAATTTGCAACCTGATGGAGGTCAGTATAGATGGACTAATAGAGAAAGTCCCACACACTGCTAGAAGGCGAAATATTTTTTCAGAGCTAGATGCAGATATAAATTATTTTTAATTTGCAACCTGATGGAGGTCAGTATAGATGGACTAATAGAGAAAGTCCCACACACTGCTAGAAGGCCAAATATTTTTTCAGAGCTAGATGCAGAAAAAAATTATATTCAGTTTTCAACCTGATGGAGGTCAGTATAGATGGACTAATAGAACAAGTCCCACACACAGCTAGAAGCCCAAATATTTTTTCAGAGGTAGATGCAGAAAAAAATTATATTCAGTTTGCAACCTGATGGAGGTCTGTATAGATGGATTAATAGAACAAGTCCCACACACAGCTAGAAGCCCAATATTTTTTCAGAGGTAGATGCAGAAAAAAAATATATTCAGTTTGCAACCTGATGGAGGTCAGTATAGATGGACTAATAGAGAAAGTCCCACACACTGCTAGAAGGCCAAATATTTTTTCAGAGCTAGATGCAGACAAAAAATTATTTTTAATTTGCAACCTGATGGAGGTCAGTATAGATGGACTAATAGAGAAAGTCCCACACACTGCTAGAAGGCCAAATATTTTTTCAGAGCTAGATGCAGAGAAAAAATTATTTTTAATTTGCAACCTGATGGAGGTCAGTATAGATGGACTAATAGAGAAAGTCCCACACACTGCTAGAAGGCCAAATATTTTTTCAGAGCTAGATGCAGATAAAAATTATTTTTAATTTGCAACCTGATGGAGGTCAGTATAGATGGACTAATAGAGAAAGTCCCACACACTGCTAGAAGGCCAAATATTTTTTCAGAGCTAGATGCAGAAAATAATTATATTCAGTTTGCAACCTGATGGAGGTCAGTATAGATGGACTAATAGAACAAGTCCCACACACTGCTAGAAGCCCAAATATTTTTTCAGAGCTAGATGCAGAAAAAAATTATATTCAGTTTGCAACCTGATGGAGGTCAGTATAGATGGACTAATAGAACAAGTCCCACACACTGCTAGAAGCCCAAATATTTTTTCAGAGCTAGATGCAGAAAAAAATTATATTCAATTTGCAACCTGATGGAGGTCAGTATAGATGGACTAATAGAATGATGCTATGTCCAAAAGATTTTACTTCACTAGGTGCAGTAAAATAATTGGTATTCTATACACAGGTGGTATATCTTGCAACACAGATAGGCTACTCCACTGACTAACACACTCTGCAATAGGCCAAAAAGGATTAGCTTTGCTTGATTCAGCCAAATGCTGTGAAAAAAACTTGCACAGCACTGGCACAGACCTGCCTGTCAAAAACTGATAGGAACTGATGTAACCTAGTCCTGAAAAGGACTGCAATTACAATTAGTCTTTACTCCCACAATCTATCTATTTAAGAGCACAGAACTGCCTGATAAAAGTCGTAGGAAATGCTGTAACCTAGTCCTTAAAAGGACTGCAATCACAACTATTCCCTACTCCAAAGCTATCTGTAGATTTGTGCGAAAATTGGCTTGAAATTAACAAGGTATAGCGCACACAGCAACAGCGGTGCCGTCTAACACGCAGCTGCAGCAGTGAGAAAATGGTGGCGACGGGGAAAATGGCTTGGTCTTATAGGGCAAGGACATGTGACATACACTGCCAATGACACATGCCCTTGCTTGTGTGAAAAAAAGCACTTCGCTCCGTGTGTGCTCTGCTGATAGGCTGACAGATTGCACCTCCCCACTGTAAATGCGGGAAAGAGAAAAAAAAATGGAGATCTTCATTATTCCTGCAGAGATCCATCACCTGCCCCTCCCCCCACCCCGCTGTACACTCAAACTGCGTATTAACATTAATTTTCATCATTACTGAGAAAAAATCCAGTTATGATTTTGGTGCATGAACAGTTATCGAACATAACCTCGAACAGCCGAATTTTTCTCAAATCGTTCGTGTTCGCCGAACGGCTCGAACACCGCCCAAAACAGCTCGAATTTGAGATTGGCGAACAGTTCGAGTCGAACAACGCTCATCTCTAGTTATGAGATGACACCCATGTTCACAATTTGTAGTAACGTATATCTTTTAATATGGAAATTAAATTTTAAGAACTATCCCATGTTATTAATTTTTGGTTTTGCTTTTCTTTTTATGTATTTATTTTTCAACTTTTATAAGCCCCATATTTCAAAAGTGCAATGTTGTAAAATTAGTTCAAAGGTTAACATTAGGTCATATTCACATCGATATAGGGTGTTTAGTTTTTCTGTTCTATTATATGAACAGAAAAACAGGATTAAAGAGAATCTGTTACCCCCTGGGCGATATCAGATCTCTACTATGGGCATACAGGTTATAGAAAAGTAAAGTGACAGTGACCCCCCGGTGCCTGTGCAATAGAACCCTGTGGCGCAGTGCATGGATAGACAGGCCGGGATGAAGCAAAGCGCGCTCTATGTGAGCGGCGCTTTGCGCATGCCCAGGAAGTCAGGGAGCACAGTGCACGTCACAGGGCCTCTCACAGGGCCCTGAAATGTGCAGGGGAGGGGGGATATGATAATTAATCACATAGGCAGGGATTTATGGGAATAATAAACAGATGGACGGGGAGTTCTTGGCGTCCCCCGGGCGCCAAACTTGTAGAAAACAGTGTCCAGTTGACCATTATTGAGTCCAACAAATTTCCACTATTGTGTTGTAACTTTACCTGCTTTCTTGTGTTTAGATTCCATTTCATATATTAATAAAGCCTTATAGGGTTAGTGCTTTTATTTAACCTTAATTTTCAAAAAGTTATGTTTTCTTCTCTGTAGCTTTCTTTAGGCAGCAGTGGTGTAATCCTAATTTTTCCCTAGTTTCCTCACCTGATGACCACAATCTATGAAAGTTCTTATTACACTGTTTCAATTTGTTAAATCAGCTCCATTATCTATAATTTCTCTATTTTGTTACATAGCATATACACTGTAGATACTCAGGTATATTTCTGCTTATGATGAACAATAGACTTTTACAGTTTTATTATGCACCATATTAACATCAGAAAATATATAGTGACGTTTGTTCACTTATTCACATCCTTCTAAGGCAGCTGCAAGTATATGTCAGACACTAATAACTATTTACATAGTATTCATTGCCATTATTTATATACATAAAATCAAGAGCACTGAGTGCTCCAATAATCCTTAACCATTTTACCTCATCTACTATGATCATAGTGTGCTGTTTACAGTGCAACTGAAATGACCCTCCAATAAATGGCGCAGGATTACCGAGGCCTATGGCAAACAGCCTCTTATTATATGCATGACATGATTTCCATAGAACATTCAATGGCTCTTTGCCTTCTGTGACACATGGAGCTCGTTTAAATTTCAGACCAAAATTTCCCTAGGTATTTCATAACTTTAAAAGGAGAACTGTGTGCAAAGTAAATTGCTGTCTAAAATTGGTATTCTTGGTATTTAGTATTAATCTACATACCCTCTTTATAAATATCCATGTTTATTTTATTTCTCCAGCGGTCCTGTAGAAATTTATTATAATTCATTACACCCTCTGCATTCAGAGTGCGGCAAATGGTTGTCTCTATTACTTAATATATATATGTAACGCTCTTTTGGACAAGCATATACTCAAATCAGATATTTAAATATTTTATATGTATATTATATTTACATTTTGTTTTAATTTAAATTTGTCTTATTGCTGTTAATAATAATAATAATAATAATAATAATAATAATAATAAAACATTGCAACAGTCCAGTTTTCTTTTTGCTTAACATTGATATGGAATGTTGAAAAACATGATCAAAATATAAAATATTTAACATAAAACCTAATTTAAACAATGGGTAATGAATGATTTGATGACACATTCTCCGTAAAGAGGACCTGTCACCAGAACAAAATGACCAGTCTTTTCTTTCATTTTATTCCTGGTGCTCCTGTGAGTGTACCTATATATTTTTTTAATTCAACCATATAGGTCCAGAGATGTTGGCCTTTTCTATTTAGAATTCATTTTTATTGTCTTTACAAGAGGGCGTGGCTCACAGGATTTTTTGGGGGTGTGTGTCATTAGGATTCTTTGCATTATGAGCAAAGCCTCCTTGGACCATAGAAATTAGCACTGGATAAAAAAGCCCATGTCTCATGAATTGTATGGTGGATTTAAAAAAAAATAATGGTAAACTCAGAAGTGCAATGGGAATAAAATAAGAGTAAAAGCAAGCTACTTTTCATTTTAAAGCAGAATTCCTTCAAAAAATGAACAAACCCAATAAACTACTAGAATAGGTTCTGGACACTATTACCACCTTTCTACTTCCTTCTGTAATTCTATTCCCCACGTCAAACACAGATCTTCCTTCTTAGCCCAACTCTAGTTTTCAGAAAATATAAATCCACCAGGTACATACCTAAATCATAAATTTGTCCATTTAATCCAAAGAAAGGCACAATAGATGTAAATATATTATGTTCCAAGTGGTAGACAAAGTGCTCAAAACCTACATTATATATATGGAAACACAAATTTACCCATTTACAGTACAGACCGAAAGTTTGGACACACCTTCTCATTTAAAGATTTTTTTGTATTTTCATGACTATGAAAATTGTACATTCACACTGAAGGCATCAAAACTATGAATTAACACATGTGGAATTATATACTTAACAAAAAAGTGTGAAACAACTGAAAATATGTCTTATATTCTAGGTTCTTCAAAGTAGCCACCTTTTGCTTTGATGACTGCTTTGCACACTCTTGGCATTCTCTTGATGAGCTTCAAGAGGTAGTCACCGGAAATGGTCTTCCAACAATCTGGAAGGAGTTCCCAGAGATGCTTAGCACTTGTTGGCCCTTTTGCCTTCACTCTGCGGTCCAGCTCACCCCAAACCATCTCGATTGGGTTCAGGTCTGGTGACTGTGGAGGCCAGGTCATCTGGCATAGCACCCCATCATTCTCCCTCTTGGTCAAATAGCCCTTACACAGCCTGGAGGTGTGTCTGGGGTCATTGTCCTGTTGAAAAATAAATGATGGTCCAACTAAACGCAAACCGTATGGAATAGCATGCCGCTGCAAGATGCTCTGGTAGCCATGCTGGTTCAATATGCCTTCAATTTTGAATAAATCCCCAACAGTGTCACCAGCAAAGCACCCCCACACCATCACACCTCCTCCTCCATGATTCACGGTGGGAACCAGGCATGTAGAGTCCATCCATTCACCTTTTCTGCATCGCACAAAGACACGGTGGTTGGAACCAAAGATCTCAAATTTGGACTCATCAGACCAAAGCACAGATTTCCACTGTTCTAATGTCCATTCCTTGTGTTCTTTAGCCCAAACAAGTCTCTTCTGCTTGTTGCCTGTCCTTAGCAGTGGTTTCCTAGCAGCTATTTTACCATGAAGGCCTGCTGCACAAAGTCTCCTCTTAACAGTTGTTGAAGAGATGTGTCTGCTGCTAGAACTCTGTGTGGCATGACCTGGTCTCTAATCTGAGCTGCTGTTAACCTGCGATTTCTGAGGCTGGTGACTTGGATAAACGTATCCTCAGAAGCAGAGGTGACTCTTGGTCTTCCTTTCCTGGGGCAGTCCTCATGTGAGCCAGTTTCTTTGTAGCGCTTGATGGTTTTTGCAACTGTACTTGGGAACACTTTCAAAGTTTTCCCAATTTTTCACACTGACTGACCTTTACTTCTTAAAGTAATGATAGCCACTCATTTTTTTTACTTAGCTGCTTTTTTCTTGCCATAATACAAATTCTAACAGTCTATTCAGTAGGACTATCAGCTGTGTAACAACCAGACTTATGCACAGCACAACTGATGGTACCAACCCCATTTATAAGGCAAGAAATCACACTTATTAAACCTGACAGGGCACACCTGTGAAGTGAAAACCATTTCCGGTGACTACCTCTTGAAGCTCTTCAAGAGAATGCCAAAAGTGTGCAAAGCAGTCATCAAAGCAAATGGTGGCTACTTTGAAGAACCTAGAATATAAGACATATTTTCAGTTGTTTCATACTTTTTTGTTAAGTATATAATTCCACATGTGTTAATTCATAGTTTTGATGCCTTCAGTGTGAATGTACAATTTTCATAGTCATGAAAATACAGAAAAATCTATAAATGAGAAGGTGTGTCCAAACTTTTGGTCTGCACTGTATATTACACTAATAAATACAGATTTTTAGGTAAAAAAAATAATAATCAATAATATAACATATTTGTACTGCACATGTATATGACAAAAATTCCCTTACCCATAATGTGATGCACAAAGCAGGGCACCAAAGAAACATTTTCCCCAATGCACATTTCCCATGTATTGATCTCGCTTCCTCAGGGGGTGCGATATACTTAATTATCTCACAGGTCTTTAAATGTCATGAACAGTGATCATGTGATCTCAGAACAGCAAATGAGATCTGATGTGGTCAGCACACACACTAACCAACTCTTGTTTTCATAGGTTGAGCATTCCAGCTACACTGACAAGCAAAAAAGTAACAATGTTTTGAACTCTTGACTTTCAGGCTCCATATCTCACCATCCACTACTGTTTTGAACGTGAGACTACCAGACCTCAACCCAATCGAATACTTGTGGATATTGAAGAAAAAGCTGTATACATACCCAAGTGAGTCGACCAGTATGCACCAACTTTTGGAATGTGTAGAAGAGACCTGCGATCAGATTTCGGTTGAGACATGTTTGAATTTGATTCATAGCATGCCCAGAAAGATTTAGAAAGTGGATTTACAAAATACTAACTAAATAATTAAAATTAATATTTTGATTTATAGGAGCAAAACAGTAACAATGCAGTGACATGACAATAATATGCATAACTAATCATATGCTAAATAGTTGCAAGTCAAATTTATCTATGAGCTAGCCATGATGATTGTCTATAACATGATGGCAGTCTCACTTTCGAAGCAGTAGTGGATGGTGAGATATGGAGCCTGAAAGTCAAAAGTTCAAAACATTGTTGCCTTTTGCTCGTCAGTGTATATAATTTCTCAAACTCCTCTTAAATTGATTATGAACTGTATAGTCTAGAAATTATACAGTTAAAATTTCCACATCCTTCAGACAGGTAATGCTTTTAGGATAAAATAAAAATGAGTCAGCTGGAAGGAACTGCAGTTTTTAGGTAGATGGTTAAAGGAGTTGTCCGACACTTATATACAATTTTTTCTTGACATGAATGGCTTTAATATAAACAGAGCTATACACATCCTTCAACAACAACTCGGATCCAGTGCAGGTAGCTTCTGAGGTTTGCAATGACCCCATGTAGCGATTTCTGCTCCATTCTTTAAATGCCATGGACAGCTGCAGCCTACAATTGGTTGCAGCAGTCAGGTGACTAGAATAGCTTGTTATCAAAGAAACACTTTATGACATACTCCCGTTGTCAGCTGACCACTGCAACCAATCCCAGGCTGCAACAACTTAGTACCTTCTGAACAGATCAGACATCGCTTCTGAAGCAGGCCCAGACCACAAACTGCACTAGATCCACAAGGGTGCTCCAATGTGAGTATGCTTATATTTATTATTTTAAAAATCTATTCAAATGTAGGATAACTCCATTAATCATTATAGAATTTACTTAATTGTTTAGTATTGATTGCATGGATTAGCAATTTGGTAATGTGGTCAATAACAATAAATAATCAATTGATATTGAATCAATATAATCTATTTTAAAACTGTAATGGTCTGAATGCTAAGATGGTTTGCAAACTTGTCTCGGGTCACCCTGTTTATTTATACCCTTTTTGACCTCATTAATTGGTTAATTTAACATTTTCCTTTCTAAAGTGCACAGTTTAGAAGCAGCAATGTGAATTATTATTGGGTCAGTTAGGTCTGTACATGACTCTGGAACTGATGTCATTTGATTGGCAATTCTCGACATGAGGACATCATTTAGAGCAGAATTGGACACAAGCAGACAGTAGAATTTTTCATGAATGGTAATAAATACTCATCAAGCAATTGCACACCAATAAAGTTTAAAAGCTGAAAATAAATGAATCACTCCTAGCTGAAAAAAAGACAAAAGAAATTCTCTACGTCGGTTAAATGATATTTACTACGTTTTAGATTAATCATTGCCACCAGCACAGATTTCAGAAAAAGTAAATGAAAATTATAAGTGCTGTGTCTAACACCAAGTATATAGAATGGGTATATTTGGCCATCATAGGACCCAGATGGCATTTTAACATGTCTGTAGTGGGCAAGTCTGGCCATCATAATGCCCAGATGGCATGAAAAATATTTCTGAAAAATAGCATCTTGCTGCTTAGCTGGTTGCCTTCCGAGGCACGCTGATGGCTTTGGCATGCATTCATATTTACAACACTTGTTAAGTTGCTTTAGGGCTGCATGAATCGTCTAATCTCCTGAAATGCCTTTTGCCTTTGGCTCAACTTTGATCTGAAGAACTTTGTCCACAATCTGTTCCTACGAAAGTTTTCCTGTGATCTTAGATTTACTCTATTAATAGAAAAATACGTGAAACATTTTCTTCATGTGAAATCAAACAATCATTTTACCCATCAATGAGATGAAACTATACTTTGGAAAAGACTTTGTTTAGATTAACCCTTTAATGTACTAACTATATGAGCAGTTTACTTTTTATTCAACAAAATGCAGACCACAGATTTTTCTTGGAAATTTAAGTGTGCTCTTTGATGACACAAGTGACATAGAAAAAGTACATGCCAAGATGTTGACTTATCTAACTATTTGTATACCTTGTACACCTTTTCTGAGGTAATTAGGAAATCTAGGGTAAAATGGGCCACAAGAAATCAAAAAGTCCTTTAACTAAGTACTTTGGCAAGACGTTAAAATTGAAAATTGAAAAAAGATTGCATGCTTGCATCCATCATATAAATTCATAAGTGCTAGAAGAGTCACTGCTAATCTGACACAGTAGGGAAGGTGCTGTACATCCAGAAATACTGGTGTGGCTGGGAATTGTGGTACTATCCAGCCAGGGAGAATAGGTGTGTGCTATACAGCTGTTGTTACAGCCTGTGAGGTCAGTATGACATCCTATTTAAACTCCCAGCAGTCTGGCTAATTCCATGACTTCAATTTTGTCTTGTGATTTTTTTCTGGCTTCTGCCTCTCTAGTAGTGTTGAGCCACCCCCGTAGTGTTCGGCTTCGGTTCGGTTCGTCGAACACCGGGATGTTCGAGGAACTGTTCGTCGAACTGTTCGTCGAACACCTTAGAACACCGTCGAACACCATTAAAACCAATGGCAGGCAAACAAAAACACATAGAAACACATAGAAAACACCTTCAAAGGTGTCCAAAAGCGGACAAACTGCTCAGAAGATGCTTTCTTTAAAAAAGCCTGCCGGCAATTCAGCAGCGGCATACACCGGTACCCGACAATTTAGACAAGAAGGAATAGAGCCTCACACATAGATTAGATAGATAGAAACATGTCAGTCACATATATATGAAGTACAGTGACAGTGTTGCTTACTGTACTTGTCATTTAGTGTAAAGGATTTATTAAAAAATATAATAGTGTTTTCATGCACTGTCTCTTTAAAAAAATCCGGCCGGCAATTCAGCATCTGTACCCGACAATTTATAACAGACAGAATAGAGCTTCACACATAGATTAGATAGATAGAAACATGTCAGTCACATATATATGAAGTACAGTGACAATGTTGCTTACTGTACTTGTCATTTAGTGTAAAGGATTTATTAAAAAAAATAATAGTGTTTTCATGCACCGTCTCTTTAAAAAAGCCGGCCGGCAATTCAGCATCTGTACCGACAATTTATAACAGACAGAATAGAGCTTCACACATAGATTAGATAGATAGAAACATGTCAGTCACATATATATGAAGTACAGTGATAGTGTTGGTTACTGTACTTGTCATTTAGTATTAAAATAAAGGATTTATTATTAAAAAAAATTGGCGTGGGGTTCCCCTTAATTTTAGTCTCTAGCGGAGGTTAAGCAGACAGCTGGGGCAGATGTTTGAAGCCTGGGAAGGGGGTAATACCCACGGAGCTTCCCAGGCTACTAATATGAGCCCCCAGCTGAATACATAGCCTTTACTAGCTATTAAAATGGGGACCCCCCCAAAAAAATGACGTGGGGTCCCCCCTAATTTAATAGCTAGCAAAGGCTAGGCAGACAGCTGGGGGCTGATATTAATAGCCCAGGAAGGGAGCCATGAATATTGGCCCCCTCCCAGGCTAGAAACACCAGCCGTCAGCCGCCCCAGAAATGGCGCATTCATAGGATGCGCCAATTCTGGCACTTAGCCTCGCTCTTCCACGCTGCCCTGTAGCGGTGGCAGGGGGTAATAGGGCTGGGGTTGATGTCAGCTTATAATGCCAGCTGACATCAAGCCCAGGTTAGTAATGGAGAGGCGTCTATAAGACACCCCCATTACTAACCCCATAGTCAAAGTTAAAAGAAAACACAAACACCCAGAATAAAGTCCTTTAATTGAAATAAAGACACAATCCTTTATTGTTCTAAATTAAACCATACTTACCGTCACGCCCATTCCAGCTGAAGCCAACGATCTCCTGTAATAAAAGAAAAATAATAAAGCAACATCATCCTTACCTTTCCATGGTTCCCACGACAGCTTCAGCTCTGCTACATCGAGATGACAGGCTGGACCGCAGCAGAACGCCGCCATCCAGCCTGTCATCCCGCAGACACTGAGAAGCGCAGGCATGCTTGCGCTCCACATTGTCTCTCTGTGACGGCATAAAGATGAGACGAGTTCATGTCCAATGAACTCGGCGCACCTCATGCACATCACTGACAGCGTGGGAAAATTCTCACGCTGAAGCGCTGAGTGCAGGAGAATTCTCCCACGCTGTCAGTGACGTGCATAAGGTGAGCTCTTGTCCAATGAACTCAGCTCACCTCCTGCACGTCACTGACAGCGTGGGATAATTCTCCTGCACTCAGCGCTTCAGCGTGAGAATTCTCCCACGCTGAAGCGCTGAGTGCAGGAGAATTTTCCCACGCTGTCAGTGACGTGCATGAGGTGAGCCGAGTTCATTGGACATTAACTCGGCTCATCTGGATGCCCTCACAGAGAGACACTGTGGAGCGCAAGCAAGCCTGCGCTTCTCAGTGTCTGCGGGATGACAGGCTGGATGGCGGCGTTCTGCTGCGGTCCAGCCTGTCATCTCGATGTAGCAGAGCTGAAGCTGTCATGGGAACCATGGAAAGGTAAGGATGATGTTGGTTTATTATTTTTCTTTTATTGCAGGAGATCGTTGGCTTCAGCTGGAATGGGCGTGACGGTAAGTATGGTTTAATTTAGAACAATAAAGAATTGTGTGTTTATTTCAATTAAAGGACTTTTTTCTGGGTGTTGTGTTTTTTTTAAATACTTTACTAGAAATTCATTGTGGTCATGTCTAATATTGGCGTGACCCCATGAATTTTGGGCTTAGGGCCAGCTGATAATGCCAAGCTGGCCCTAACCCCTTTATTACCCAGTGAGCCACCGCATCAGGGCCCTGGATGAGTTGGGTACAGCGCCAGAAGATGGCGCTTCTATGAACGCGCCATTTTCCGGGGTGGCTGCGGACTGCAATTTGCAGCGGGGGTGGCCCAGAAAGCTTGGGCCTCCCTGCGCTGCGGATTCCAGCCCCCAGCTGCCTAGTTGTACCTGGCTGGACACAAAAACAGGGCGAAGCCCCACGTCAATTTTCTTTAAAATATTTCATGAAATAATTAAGAAAAAAAGGCCTTCCCTATATTGTTGTGTCCGGCCAGGTACAAATAGGCAGCTGGTGGTTGGGGGCAGCCCGTTCCTGCCTGCTGCACCTGACTGGACACAAATATAGTGCGAAGCCCCACGTCAATTTTTTTTAAATTATTTCATGAATTTCCTGAAATAATTAAAAAAAATTGAAGTGGGGCTTCGCACTATATTTGTGTCCAGCCAGGTACAGCAGGCAGGAACAGGCTGCCCCCAACCACCAGCTGCCTATTTGTACCTGGCCGGACACAACAATATAGGGAAGGCCTTTTTTTCTTAATTATTTCATGAATTTCATGAAATAATTTAAAAAAAAATACGTGGGGCTTCGCCCTATTTTTGTGTCCAGCCAGGTACAACTAGGCAGCTGGGGGCTGGAATCTGCAGCGCAGGGAGGCCCAAGCTTTCTGGGCCCCCCCCCCGCTGCAAATTGCAGTCCGCAGCCACCTCGGAAAATGGCGTGTTCATAGAAGCGCCATCTTCTGGCGCTGTACCCAACTCATCCAGGGCCCTGGTGCGGTGGCTCACTGGGTAATAAAGGGGTTAGGGCCAGCTTGGTATTATCAGCTGGCCCCAAGCCCAAAATTCATGGGGTCATGCCAGTATTAGACATGACTGCCATGAATTTCTAGTAAAGTATTCAAAAAATACACAACACCCAGAATAAAGTCCTTTAATTGAAATAAACACACAATTCTTTATTGTTCTAAATTAAACCATACTTACCATTACGCCCATTCCAGCTGAAGCCAACGATCTCCTGCAATAAAAGAAAAATAATAAACCAACCTCATCCTTACCTTTCCATGGTTCCCACGACAGCTTCAGCTCTGCTACATCGAGATGACAGGCTGGACCGCAGCAGAACGCCGCCATCCAGCCTGTCATCCCGCAGACACTGAGAAGAGCAGGCTTGCTTGCGCTCCTCAGTGTCTCGCTGTGACGGCATCCAGATGAGCCGAGGTCATGTCCAATGAACTCGGCTCACCTCATGCACGTCACTGACAGCGTGGGAAAATTCTCACGCTGAAGTGCTGAGTGCAGGAGAATTCTCCCACGCTGTAAGTGACGTGCATGAGGTGAGCTGAGATCATTGGACATGACCTCGGCTCATCTTTATGCCGTCACAGAGAGACAATGTGGAGCGCAAGCAAGCCTGCTCTTCTCAGTGTCTGCGGGATGACAGGCTGGATGGCAGCGTTCTGCTGCGGTCCAGCCTGTCATCTCGATGTAGCAGTGCTGAAGCTGTCATGGGAACCATGGAAAGGTAAGGATGAGGTTGCTTTATTATTTTATTTTTATTACAGGAGATCGTTGGCTTCAGCTGGAATGGGCGTGACGGTAAGTATGGTTTAATTTAGAACAATAAAGAATTGTGTCTTTATTTCAATTAAAGGACTTTATTCTGGGTGTTTGTGTTTTTTTTAACTTTGACTATGGGGTTAGTAATGGGGGTGTCTTATAGACGCCTCTCCATTACTAACCTGGGCTTGATGTCAGCTGGCATTATAAGCTGACATCAACCCCAGCCCTATTACCCCCTGCCACCGCACCAGGGCAGCGTGGAAGAGCGAGGCTAAGTGCCAGAATTGGCGCATCCTATGAATGCGCCATTTCTGGGGCGGCTGACGGCTGGTGTTTCTAGCCTGGGAGGGGGCCAATATTCATGGCTCCCTTCCTGGGCTATTAATATCAGCCCCCAGCTGTCTGCCTAGCCTTTGCTAGCTATTAAATTAGGGGGGACCCCACGTCATTTTTTTGGGGGGTCCCCCATTTTAATAGCTAGTAAAGGCTATGTATTCAGCTGGGGGCTGATATTAGTAGCCTGGGAAGCTCCGTGGGTATTACCCCCTTCCCAGGCTTCAAACATCTGCCCCAGCTGTCTGCTTAACCTCCGCTAGAGACTAAAATTAAGGGGAACCCCACGCCAATTTTTTTAATAATAAATCCTTTATTTTAATACTAAATGACAAGTACAGTAACCAACACTATCACTGTACTTCATATATATGTGACTGACATGTTTATATCTATTTAATCTATGTGTGAAGCTCTATTCTGTCTGTTATAAATTGTCGGGTAACGCTGCTGAATTGCCGGCCGGCTTTCTTAAAGAGACGGTGCATGAAAACACTATTATTTTTTTTAATAAATCCTTTACACTAAATGTCAAGTACAGTAAGCAACAATGTCACTGTACTTCATATATATGTGACTGACATGTTTCTATCTATCTAATCTATGTGTGATTCTCTATTCCTTCTATTCTAAATTGTTGGGTACAGATGCTGAATTGCCGGCCGGCTTTTTTAAAGAGACGGTGCATGAAAACACTATTATTTTTTTTGATAAATCCTTTACACTAAATGACAAGTACAGTAATCAACACTGTCACTGTACTTCATATATATGTGACTGACATGTTTCTATCTATCTAATCTATGTGTGATTCTCTATTCCTTCTATTCTAAATTGTCGGGTACAGATGCTGAATTGCCGGCCGGCTTTTTTAAAGAGACGGTGCATGAAAACACTATTATTTTTTTTGATAAATCCTTTACGCTAAATGACAAGTACAGTAAGCAGCACTTTCACTGTACTTCGTATATATGTGGCTGACATGTTTATATCTATCTAATCTATGTGTGAAGCTCTATTCTTTCGGTTCTAAATTGTCGGGTACCGGTGTATGCCGCTGCTGAATTGCCGGCTTTTCATGTTTCACTGTTGGCACTGTTCCCATCGATTTGGGCAATCACTGTAATGCCACAACCACCATGGCTGTGGCATTACAGTGAGTGGCAGACAATCCCTGCATGATTGGTGCTCTAAATAGCACCAGACATGCAGGACACGCTTTTGGTGCACGAACAGTTATCGAACATAACCTCGAACAGCCGAATTTTTTGCAAATCGTTCGGGTTCGTCGAACAACTCGAACACTGCCCAAAACAGCTCGAATTTGAGATTGGCGAACAGTTCTAGTCGAACACCGCTCATCTCTACTCTCTAGTTACTTACCCAGCTAGTCTGACTATTCTTGTCTCAGGCTCACTGTCCACGAAGCAGCTACTGGGTGGACGCAACCCAGGGAGCCCAATTGTGAGATTCCTGCATAAGGGTTAAAAGATGAAGACTGGGGTCCCTCTAGGATCTCCTTGATGTAGTGGCTAAGTCTGTCCAAGGAGGCCTTTCTGATCTGACAGCCTGAGACAAACATTACATTAGATATAATTGTGCAATATGCCACAGATCGTTATACAGCTAATGTATAGAACAGATACAATCTAAAAAGTACAACATCCTACTAGGTTGCATTTGGGCTAAACACATGTGGTTCTAGATTCATAGTTGGCTACTACTGAAAAAAGGAATTACTTGTTTATGGTTACATACAAATCTTGAAATAGTTTAGGTAAATTATTTACTAAATTTTGTGAGTCTGTTATAAATAATGTTAATGTTGCATCTGATTTATAAACAAATCATGCATTAAAATGTTTTCTACTACAGAGAAAAAAATAAATGTGTATTAATATATATTATAGGGGTTCACTCTTTCTGGCAGTCGTTGAGTTAAGCACTGGCAAGACGTTGCATGACATTTTATTACAATTTATTACAATCCATAAATCTCTAACACAAAAGAAAGCAAACAGCCTTTCTCTGGTGTACAAAACAGGAAAAGGAAAAACAAAATCATATAAATGTCCAACTTTCTCCTAACTCCTGTCAAGGAGATTAGAGATTCAGAACCAAGAGGTCTTCCACGTCTCACTCACAATCAACTTCTGAGGCAGCAGAACTGCCTTAAATAAGCATTTAAAACCATGGAAGTGGAGAACAGGAATGGCCAGTTGCACACTGCTCTTCTGGCTATTCCTACATTCTGGACCTAAAATCTGGCCCATTTAAAAAACCCTCTCAGTACTAATGGCACTAACGATGCTGGAGCCTGCTTTTCCTGGCTTCACATCACTGAAGCTAACCACCTTGTTGACATATACCGTCCAGGGCCTGACCTGCTGCTACCTTATAGATACAGGAGAAGCTGAGCAGAATGATACATAGGATTGTTGGGAAAGATTCTACTTATGGGTAATTCAGACATCTATATTCCTAAGAAAAACAGACCAATTATTTGGATCACAGTTTGATTAGAGCTTGGTCAGAGTGTCGTCCGGGCATCATCTTTTTCTTTTGTACATGGCAAAAAAAAAAATTCTCCACCTTCTCCTTTCTCACAGTCCATGAAAAGATGTTATCTGAGTGTGGTCCGATTATTTCACGGATCCATAGACTTGCATTGCCGATTTTGATTTGACTCTCAGATTAAAATGTCTCCACGATTTTCAGCGGACCTTTCTGTCAGTGAAAAATCACAGATATATGAATAACTCCATAGACTATCACAGGTACAAGTGGTATCCGAGAAAAACACGGATAGTACTTGTACGTGAAAATTGGACATCTGAATGAGTCCTTAAATAGATCCTAAACCTGATGAATCCATGTCAGAATGGCTGTGTAATCCATTATGAAAGCTTAAACTCAATATCCCCCTAGCTAGCCTGATTGACATCTCCATATTGCCTCTCCCAAAGCTGAGATCTCATGCCTCTCTGGGCAAACTGCATCTGACAGACTGGATGGCAGAGACTGAATACTCTTGGACTCATTAGAAATCTTACTCTTTAGCAGGATTTATAAAATCCTCATTTTAGTTTCAGGATTATATTGTCATTCAAATGTGGATTTTCAAAGTTGGTACACAAGTATCATTAGGCCTCAGAAATTAATTTAATAAGTCATGCATTTTTATTTTTTTTCAACCTTCTTTAAACCACATACTGTATATAGAAATATAGAAATATAGAATATGGCGATGCAAAAACTTTATTTTACAAACACAGCGTCTTTTAGTGTGTGACAGGAGCCAAACATAAAAAAATGATATCAATCTGGTACTGCTGTAATTGCACTGACCCAAAGACTAAATCCATCTAATCACTTATACCACACGAGGACCTGCTGTTGATTTGTTCATTCTGCCTCCCAAAGATCGCAGTAAGGCTCATCTCACATTTATCCTGCACTCTATGCTGGGTGCTTACATCATGGTTGCAGTGTAACTCTCTGAAATACGTGATTCAGAAGCCTTGGTGGAAGATTCCCTATAATGAGGCAGATGGAGACACTGTGGACAAAAAAAAGCAAGTCTCCACTCAGGTCTGTCATCTGTTAATGGAAATATAGAGGGCTTCCACATTACTGGTAGTACAAAGGCTCTGGAATACCACTATGGTTCCTCAGCCTCAAAAGAGATCGAGCGAATTCTGCACTCCCAAATCCAAATTTCCCCCCGTTCTGAGCCCCAGTGTGCCTAAACCCCATTTAGCGTCCACATGCTTGGCATTTCTATAGTGATGAGAGACTACTTAATACACAGGTGGGTGTCTCCAGAAGCATGAGCTGGGCATAATGTACGGCCACTACAATGTACTGGGCACTACAATATACTGGGCACTACACTGGCAGATTTTCAATTTATACTCAGCAACATCCAGTGGTGCTTGTTTCTGGAAAACACCCATGGAGTCAAAATCATCGCTACACCTGTAGATAAATTACTAAAGGGGTGTAATTTCCAAAATTGGGTCATTTGAGAGGGGATTCTGCTCTTCTGGCACTTTGGGGCTCTGTGTATGGAGTCCACAAATTCTACTATAATTTGTTCTCCAAGTGTCAAATAGCGCTCCTTCCCACCCGTGCTTCCCTATGTGAAAATGGAAGATTTTGGGCTAAAGCAAAGTTTTTGTGGTAAAAATGTAATTATTTTTCTTCAGTGCCCAATTGTATAAAATTCTATGACACACTTGTGGTGTCAATGTGATCACTGCACCCTTAGATGAATTAATTGAGAGTTATAGTTTGTAAGTTTATAAAATCAGCTCAGTTTTGGAGGGTTCTTCTGTTCTGGCACCTCAGGGGCTCTTTCAATGAATCATGGCACCCCCAAACCACAACAACAAACCTGCACTATAACATGGCGCTCCTTTCCTTCTGAGCTTTCCACTGGGCATGAAAAGTATTCCCGATTACATGTAGGGTACTGGCACACTCAGGAGTAATTGCGAGGTCCATTTTTTTCTATTAGCCCTTGTAAAAATTAAAAACTTGAAGCTAAAACAACATTTTAGTAGTTAAAATGTAATCATATAAAATTTTGTGAAGCACATGTGGTGTTAACATGCACACTGCACCCCTAGATGAATTCATTTTTTATAAGTTTTTAAAATTGGTTCCCTTATGCAGGGGTTCTGCTGCTCTGGCACCTCGGGCTTTGCAAATGTGACATGGCACCCTCAAACCATTCCTGCAAAATATGAACTCCAATATGGTGCTTCTTCCCTTTTCAACTTTGCAGTGTGCCTAAAAAGTAGTTTTTGATCACATATAGGGTACTGGCTTACTCAGGAGAAATTGCATAACAAATTTCCTATTTTCTCTTGTTACCCTTGTCAAAATGAAAAATTTGGGGCAAAACCAATATTTTTGAGGGAAACCTGTATTTTTTCCTCATTGTTATAAAATTCTGCGAAGTTTTCCAAAATGGGGTCACTTGTGGGCGGCTTCCACTGTTTAGGCACATCAGAGACTCTGCAATGTGACATGGCGTCCAAAATGTTTAGTATGTACTTCACAGTAACACTGAATTATTCCTTTAGATCAATAGTGATCAAGATTGATCTTATAGTGTCGGGTTTCTCATTGGTGGTACATTGTCCTTACTTGGTGAATGGAAGAGAAATGCCAAGGAGGCAGTTTTGAAGGTATTGGGCTATGAAATGGAACTGAGCAGCAAAAATGTAACTGTTTCTTAATTAAGAACATAGTTTAGTATTTTCAAAGCATACACATGTTCTATTTCAACCATAAGGATGAAAAAGGTTCACTATATCCCTGAAAATGTTAACTATATCTAGGCTCTAGTTAATAAGAAAATTTTCAAGAGCTTACATGGTTTTTCACCATTACCCATCATACAGTAATTTTTCTCCTTCTACATCATAATATCACATTAAGTCAGCCATAAACATTAAATGGCTGTAATCTGAACAATGGATACACACCCATGCATAGAAGCACTTGCTAAGACTTTCTCCTTCTACTTCATAATATCACATTAAGTTAGCCATAAACATTAAATGGCTCTCATCTGAACAATGAATACACACCAATACATAGAAGCACTTGCTAAGACAAGCGCTCTTGTGTTCTCCATGAGAAAGCTGTTGACAGACATCTCTGCCAGCAGCTTATCTGCAAGAGAACAAAATGATTGCCAGTCCAAAATCAGACATGCCAATCGACATCTCCAATGACTATCAGTTGGAAGTGCCCCGATACACATTAAATCATTGGTCAAACCCGTCGATATCTGACTTTAGTCTAATGTGTATGGGGGCATTTAGGCTGTTGAAGAAATGTCCCAAATGGGAATATCCCTTTAAGTATATTTGATCATCTTCATTGTCATTGCATTGTTACAATTGTATACTTTACATTGTTTTATTTTTCTAAATTAAATTGATTGTCTAGTACTTTTTATATTAAAAAGGGACACATGTGGTTGTAAAAAAATATATTTACAACCTCTTGGATTGGCGCAATATAAGTGCACTGCTACCTGTGTCTCTAGGTGGTCTCTTGGCTTCTTATTAAGATAGGTTACATCACATGACTAGAAATAAGTGAATCTTTGCCATCTTTACTGAGTTTATTAACAGAAATTAATTGGTGGTGAATCAAATCACTGCAAATCAAATATATTGCAAAGCTTCTAACTGCTATGAAAAGACATGTACAGTATAACACTCTGAGGTCTCTTAGGACTGTATGCATCACCTTTTAAGCAGAGAAGAGACCTTTTCTGTAAGATTTCTTGGTCGGTAATTGGCTTTTTATTACATTGACCCACTTCCTCTAATGACATCACCTCCTCATCACCTTCATCTAGTTCCTGGGTTGTCCGTCACACATTCATCATCATCATCATCATCTTGGACTAATAATTTTTATAGTGTGGGAAATGTTCTTAGCTCATTTCCCCTCTCCTGATTCCCCCTTTCAGATCGTCCCTGACTCATAGTGCACACAACCACCCTGGTTGTCCCTATCACCATGGCTGATAGTGACATTATCACTACTACCACTATCGATACAGCAAGGAATTTGAGTCATTTCGTCCATTTTCTCTGCCCCCATCTCATCCGAGTTCAAACACTGACTGTGCATCTCATCCAACACATCAACTGGAAGAAATGTTGGGAAATTTTAGCACCTTGAGTACTGTGGCTTTGAAGACTAGAGGTTAGAAACACAGATATGTCATTGATGGAACTGATAGTCTGCAATCTAAAGATTAACTGTAAAGACAGAGGAGAAGAAGGATTGTGCAGAACACTGACTCAAAGGCTATGTGCCCACGATGCAGATTTTAAGCAGAAATTTCCTGAGCGTTTTTTCCTCTCCCTGGCAAAAAAATGCATGCAGATTTTACATGCGTTTTTTCTGCCAGGGAGAAGCGTGTTTTAAGCGTTTTTACATGCGTTCATGCGTTTTCAAGCGCTTTTCCAAGCGATTTTGAGCATCACTTGGAAAAAGGCTTGACAAGTTGGTCACACAATATAAATCCATGCAGCTGGCATGGATTTATATTGTGTGACCGAGATTTCTGCTTAAAATACTGCACCTATGGTAAAAAAAAGAATTATAAAGTAAAAAATAAAAAAAAATATTCATATTCAGTTAGTCACCTCTCCGGCGGCCTCCGGTCTGCTCCCGGCAGCGTCCTCTCTCCTCGGCGGCCCGCGGTGTTCTGCCAGGACCTGCGGTGACGTCACTTAGTCAGCTGATGGTCACGCAACCATCACCTGACCGCTGACGTCAGCGGTTGCGTGACCATCAGGCCACTAAGGAGAGACGACGCCACAGGGAGCAGACTGGGGGCCGCCGGAGAGGTGACTATGAATGTTTTTTTTTATTCTTTACTTTATAATATTTTTTAACTTGCAGGTACCAAGGTACCTGGATTGGAGGAGAGTCTCCTCTTCTCACGACCCGGGTACCATACGTGCATTGAGCCGCATAACATCCGCATGTACAGTACAGAACAAAAGTTTGGACACCTTCTCATTTAAAGATTCTGTATTTTCATGACTATGAAAATTGTACATTCACACTGAAGGCATCAAAACTATGAATTAACACATGTGGAATTATATACTTAACAAAAAAGTATGAAACAACTGAAAATATGTCTTATATTCTGGGTTCTTCAAAGTAGCCACCTTTTGCTTTGATGACTGCTTTGCACACTTTTGGCATTCTCTTGATAAGCTTCAAGAGGTAGTCACCGGAAATGGTTTTCACTTCACAGGTGTGCCCTGTCAGGTTTAATAAGTGGGATTTCTTGCCTTATAAATGGGGTTGGGACCATCAGTTGTGTTGTGCAGAAGTTTGGTGGATACACAGCTGATAGTCCTACTGAATAGACTGTTAGAATTTGTATTATGGCAAGAAAAAAGCAGCTAAGTAAAGAACAATGAGTAGCCATCATTACTTTAAGTTAACTAATAAAATGAGTGTACAAAAAAAACAAGCTTGTGACATGAACATTTTGTGAGGTAGACAGTCACACATTCAAATGTCTATATTATATTTTACTTCTCTTTTTTTGTATTTGTTAAAACAATTCTCCCTAACCCAAAGGGAATGACCGAGAAATGCTAGTACATACCCAAAAAGCAGCAGCAACAAACCGCAGTATTGGTGTGGCATGTATTGATGTCAAATTTAACTAATAAACAAGTTTGTAAAAAAGCAATAATTTGTGACTGTATTTTTTTACTTCTTTTTTGTATTTTTTAACACAATTCCCCTTTACAAAATGTACCCAAAAAGGCAACACAACAACTGGCCTGAGTATTAGTATGTCATGTATTTCTGCCAAATTAGATTAATAACAGATGTGAGGAAATCTGTATTTTTTGACATACACACTTTGTGACGCAATCAGTTACTTTTTTTTCTTTCTACAATATTGATGGCCTACTTCTAAATTAATAATGAAAAAATAAATGTAGAATTTAAATGCTCTAGCTGCACTGTAACCACTATGTTCAGTCATTGCAAGCTGTCGTATCAATTGAATCTCAGTATTATTCTTTTTTCTTCACATATTATACACTAAGCTTAACTACTGTGAATTTTTTCATTGCTTTATGGTCTTCTCTCTCTGTCTCTGTATCTAAACTATGAGCTGTGATGTCTTCTCACTAGCTAGATTCAGTCCAAGATGACTGCTGCATTCCATGCCTCTATTTTTATACTGGCTATGATAGCCCTCCATATTGGCTGTGCTACGCCATGCAGTGTGATTGCTGCAAGGCATTGTGAGGACGCCCACCTGGTCACACCCAAGGTCAAGTAAGCCTTCTCTGGCTGATGCAATCTTCTGAAATGATTAAAATAATGATGACCATTGTAGGTGATTTGTAAAATTACCAAAAATTCTTTACACATTTTATTTGTATCAAATCAATTTGCTGATTTCTACTTGTGACCGATGAATTTAATTAGCAGCCCTGATTGACTATAGCCTTGACATTCCTTCTGATCCTTAAGAAACAAGGGGTCCGATTCATCAATGCTTTCACACCAGAATTCTGGTGTAAAATCTCTGAAAAGGACAACTTGGAGCTAAATGTAAATTTTGCAAATTTTGGCGTCTCCATGCCAGTTTCATCCAGCTCCACTGAGATAGGCAGAGCTGGGATTTGACGGGACGTAGTGACCATGACGAACAGCAGCATCCGCTAAGCCACAAATCTTCATCCAGCAGGGGCTTGAGTAAGATTTGTGGTGATGTGTATACAGGTGTATGCCGCTCATCCAACTCTCCTGATTCATGACGAGGCATACACCTTTTCATGAATCAAGAGTGTGGCGCGCCTGCGGGTCCAGTCGCCACAGAGGTACTGCATCTCAGCCAGAGGTGTGGTACCCCACTCTCGGGTAAAGAGGGAACACTACCCGGGACCCACACACCCACATCCAACACCACATCACTCCGGTAGGGAAGGGCGAGATTGCTCCTGAGGGAGAGCACAGTTCCTGTCCCTGTCTGGAGGAGGGAACTAGGTAGATGAGGTGGGTGGAGGAAGCAGTTTAGGGGAGCACACAAGGAAGGACTGAAAGTAGAGAGGACCACGTAGACTGACAGATGGTGACATGGGTCACATGACAGGTAGTATAAAAGGAAAGGTAGAAAGATCTAGAAGGGTCCTAGGAGCAAGAGCACAGTGAGAGAGGACCGTTGAGGAGTGGGATCCAGTCAGAGGGGCCCAGTAAGAGAAAGAACGAGAGAAGCGAGGGAGTCATAGAGGAGGGCTCCAGAGACAGAGAAAGGATCTTAGGGGCAAGGGAAGTGCGGAGTTGCAATGGGGGACCGGCCCCAGACTAGTGGAGGACTGCAGGACTCAGCTAGTAAACCGGAGGTTGCGGTATCTCTAAGTGCCGTAGCCAAAACCACACACCACACCACTAAACGCTGAAAAGGTGGCCATATAGGACCAAGGGGACGGAGAGGACGTCACCCAACAAGGCCCAGGGCTACTGGCTCGGGACACTGTGTGTGAGGCTCAGGGTAGGAGGGCGAGAGCTAGCGCAGAGAGACGACCCGGGAAGGTACACAAGATGGGGGTCCCGATCAAGTGCACCCAAGTTATCTGAGAGCTGCTGGATCACTTCCCCGGAGGACACATGACTCGGTGGGCTGTTATAACTGTTAGAACTCTCCTGTTAGGTTTTTTTTAGTTTGCTGGTCACATGACCATTTTTGCCTTTTTAATCCGGCTCCACCCTCCTGGTCTTGCTGGACTACATTGTATTTACTACTCTTGAGCTAGCTTGGTGCTCTGTTGCCGTTCTCTGTTAGTTTTGCTAGGTCTTCTGACCTCTATGCTTTTTGTTGTGTGTTTGTCTTTGACTGCTACTATTTCTGCTAGGAGGTGTCCAAACTTATCCCAGTCCCTAGTTCTTGTAGGGATCCCTCCCTCACATCTATAGGTCTTCGTTCAGACTAGCCGAGGACTTTAGCGGGTCTGATCGCAGGATCAGGTTCCCCGTTACATCGTAGGGATCTAGTTTAGTTCTATTGTAGGGACAGTTCTCCTGTCTTTCCTTAGTCCCTGTAGCAGATCATAACAGTAAGTCCAGCCCTAAAAGAAAAAAAAAAAAATTTTTCTCTAAGGAAAGACCTCCAGTTTTCCATCATGGTCTCGGTTCAAGATTTGGCTCAACGCTTGCAGGGACTCTCTCTGGAGGTGGCCAAGCTCCAACAACACGTGAGTAGCTGTTCTGGAGCACATTTTGTGGAACCAAAGGTACGTCTGCCTGATTTATTTTTTGGCGAACAACAAGATTTTTTTCTTTTAAAAATGCTTGTTTATTGTATTTTCGTTTGAGACCCGGATCCTCTGGTGATGAATCACAGCGCATAGGGTTCATAATGTCACTTTTGCGCAAAGATCCTCAGGGATGGGCCTTCTCTCTCCAACCTAGTGATCCGTGCTTTAGATCAGTGTATAGTTTTTTTTCTGCTTTGGGTTTGTTGTACGATGATCCTGATCGTGTCTCATCTGCTGAGTCTGAATTGAGACGTTTGAGGCAGGAATCAGGTAATGTGGAAAAATATTGTTC
The DNA here is from genome assembly GCF_046119375.1 of Phyllobates terribilis. NCBI lineage: Eukaryota > Metazoa > Chordata > Amphibia > Anura > Dendrobatidae > Phyllobates > Phyllobates terribilis. The sequence continues at coordinate 267,916,574 of NW_027362762.1, forward strand.
TCACTTCCGTCGGTGGTCTGCCCAGGTGGGGTGGAACGATTCAGCTTTGAAAAGCTTGTTTCTTGCAGGGCTAGGTGAAAGGGTTAAGGATTTACTGATTGCTTATCCCACACCTGGAAACTTGCAGGAGGCAATGCAATTAGCTATACAGGTGGACAGGAGACTGCATGCAAGGGTTAATGAGAGCAAATCCTCTGCTATGTCAGCTCCGAGTCTTGAGAGGGTCTGTGCTGACAATGGAGAGCCGATGGAGATTGGGGCGATGGCACCCCGCTCTCAGGAAAAATATTGCAGGCTTTCTGAAGGCTTGTGCTTCTATTGCGGAAATTCTGGTCATTTTATTAAGAACTGTGTGCTTCGTTTGAAGAAAGAAAAAAAAATGGTCAGTTATGCTTGTATTGCCTGTTTAAATTCTAAGGGAGTATTCCTATCTGCCACTACTGCTGCTCAGGATGAATTAATTGAATTTTGGGTATTTGTGGATTGTGGTTCTACTCTGAATGTGATTGATGGGGGATTCTTGGAAAAACTTAGATTAGAACCTAAAACTTTGTCATCCCCTATTGCTGTGGTTTCTGTTGATGGCTCTCCCTTGAAGAGGGTTACTCATAAGGTCTGTGAATTTCCCCTCACTATTAATGGTATTCACCAAGAAAATTTGGATTTGGTGGTATTGGATAATTTGCCTTCTCCAGTAATATTGGGGTTACCCTGGTTAAAATTGCACAATCCTGTACTGGATTGGTCTACCAATGAAATTAAGTCCTGGAGCCCTAAGTGTTATGACAAGTGTTGTAACGGACGTATTGCTGCTGTGGATAAAGGGGAATTGCCTGTACCTATTCAGGATTTTTGGAGAGTTTTTTCTGAGGAGGAGTCACAAATTTTGCCTCCCCATAGAGACTATGATTGTACCATTGAATTTGTCCCTGGAGCGACTCTTCCTAAAAGTCGTTTATTTAATCTTACTATTAATGAGAGAAAGGCTTTGGAGGAATACATACAGACAAGCTTGGCCGCCGGTCACATTAGGCCTTCCAAGTCTCCTGTGGCTGTTGGATTTTTTTTTGTAAAAAAAAAAGATGGTGGTTTACGTCCTTGTCTGGACTTTCGTGAGATTAATAAAATTACTGTACGCAATCCTTACCCACTGCCATTGATTCCTGATTTATTTAACCAGTTAGGTGGGGCCAAGTGGTTCTCTAAAATTGATCTCCGGGGGGCATACAATTTGTTGCGCATGAAGGAGGGTGATGAATGGAAGACTGCTTTTAACACTCCTGTGGGTCATTTTGAGAATCTGGTTATGCCTTTTGGTCTTACCAATGCTCCAGCATTTTTTCAGAATCTTATTAATGACATCCTTAGACCTTTAATCGGCAAAAATGTGGTTGTGTATTTGGATGACATTCTGATTTATTCGCCTGATCTGGAGTCTCATTGGCGGAGCGTACGTGAGGTATTACAGTTATTAATGGACAATTCGCTTTTTGCTAAGCTGGAGAAATGTGAGTTCGCTGTACAGAGAATTAGTTTTTTGGGCTACATTATCTCCAGTGAAGGTTTTGAGATGGACCCGGTTAAAGTTCAAGCTGTGCAGGAATGGCCTAGGCCTATTGGTTTGAAATCGATACAGAGGTTATTGGGTTTCGCCAATTATTACAGAAAATTCATAAAAAAAATTTCTATTATTGTCAAACCGCTGACCGATCTCACCAGGAAAGGTGCTAATGCTGTTCAGTGGACTTCTGAGGCCATTGAAGCTTTTGTGTTTCTAAAGGAGAGGTTCACCTCTGCTCCCATCCTTATGCAGCCTGATGTGACTAAGCCGTTTTTGGTTGAGGTTGATGCTTCTTCGGTGGGGGTCGGTGCGGTGTTGTCTCAGGAAAACAAGGATGGAGTACATCCCTGTGCCTTTTTTTCAAAAAAATTTGCTGAGACTGAACTTAATTACGATATTGGTAATCGGGAATTGCTGGCGATTAAGCTCACATTTGAACACTGGTGTCACCTCTTGGAAGGTGCTGAATTTCCCATTCAGGTTTTCACTGATCATAAAAATCTGATCTATCTTGATGCTGCCAAGCGCTTGAATGCCCGTCAGGCTAGGTGGGCACTTTTTTTCTCGCGGTTTAATTTTTCCGTTACTTACATCCCGGGTACCAAGAATATTAAAGCGGATGCTTTGTCTCGCAGCTTTTCTCCCATGGTCGGTGTTGAGGAGGAAGAGGAGAGCATTTTACAAGAAGGTGTTGTGATTGCTGCTTTGGACTCCGTTTTGGAGGATGAGATTCTTAAAGCTCAGGAGAATGCCCCATCTAACACTCCCCATGGGAGGTTGTTTGTGCTTAGGACCTTTAGGAGAGATTTGTTTGTTGAGTGTCATGAGTCTCGGTTGGCAGGTCATCCAGGAATTTCTGAGACCAAGAGACTTGTGGGTCGCAGTTTTTGGTGGCCTGGATGGCAGAAGGAAGTCATTAAGTGGGTGCGCCAATGTACTGTGTGTGCTAGATCCAAGTCTTCGCATGCTCCTGCTGCGGGGTTGCTTTGCCCTCTGGAGGTTCCTAGTACACCTTGGACACATCTGGCTATGGACTTTATTACTGACCTTCCCCCCTCTGAAGGTTTCACGGTCATCTGGGAGGTCGTGGACCGTTTTAGCAAGATGTGTCACTTGGTTCCCTTCATCAAACTGCCTTGCGCTAAGACACTCGCTAAGGCCTTTGTCAAGGAAATTGTCAGACTACATGGTGTTCCTACTGACATTGTTTCTGATAGGGGACCTCAGTTCGTGGCTCGTTTTTGGTGTGCCTTTTGTGACAGGTTGGGAGTTCATTTGTCGTTTTCATCTGGATATCATCCTGAGTCTAATGGCCAGACAGAAAGGAAGAACCAGGATGTTGAGCAGTTCTTGCGTTGTTTTGTGGCAGACAATCAAGAGGGGTGGTCTGAGTTTCTGCCACTTGCTGAATTTGCTCTTAACAACCATACATCCTCTTCTGCTGGGTGTTCGCCTTTTTTTTGTTGTTCTGGGAGACATCCGTCTTTTGGGTCATTCTCCAAATTGGTTTCGGCTGTGCCTGAGGAGGAGAGTTCTTCCGGTGATTTGGAGAGAGTTTGGACGGATGTGCGTGGTAATCTTCAGGAGGCTAATAAAAAATCTAAGAGGTACTTTGATAGGAAACGGCAATAGGTTTTGTTTGCTGTTGGTGACATGGTTTGGTTGTCCTCTAAGAATCTGCGATTGAGGATTCCTTCTAAAAAATTGCGTCCCAAGTTTGTAGGGCCCTTTAAGGTGCTTCAGATAGTTAACCAATCTGCTGTTAGGTTGGAGGTTCCTACGTCCTGGAAGATTAACCCGGTGTTTCATGTTTCTCTGTTGAAAAAAGCTGATGTGTCTGATGGTGACGCCTCTGCCACTGTTCCTCCGGTGGTGGAGGACGGGGAATATGAAATTTCCCGCATCCTAAATTCTAGACGGTATAGAGGGAGTTTGCAGTATCTCGTCACTTGGAAGGGTTTCGGACCTGAGGATAACTCATGGGTGAGGGCGGATGATGTTTCTGCTTCCAGACTTGTCAGAGCGTTTCACAGGAGGTTTCCTGGTAAGCCTGGGCCTAGGGGATCCGGAGGATCCTCTTAGAAGAGGGGGTACTGTTAGAACTCTCCTGTTAGTTTTTTTTTAGTTTGCTGGTCACATGACCATTTTTGCATATTTAATCCGGCTCCGCCCTCCTGGTCTTGCTGGACTTCATTGTATTTACTACTCTTGAGATAGCTTGGTGCTTTGTTGCCGTTCTCTGTTAGTTTTGCTAGGTCTTCTGATCTCTATGCTTTTTGTTGTGTGTTTGTCTTTGACTGCTACTATTTCTGCTAGGAGGTGTCCAAACTTATCCCAGTCCCTAGTTCTTGTAGGGATCCCTCCCTCACATCTATAGGTCTTCGTTCAGACTAGCCGAGGACTTTAGCGGGTCTGATCGCAGGATCAGGTTCCCCGTTACATCGTAGGGATCTAGTTTAGTTCTATTGTAGGCACAGTTCTCCTGTTTTTCCTTAGTCCCTGTAGCAGATCATAACAATAACATGGCTAGCAGTTGTAACCAGGAGCACCGTAAAAACTGTGAGTAAAAACTTGAAGACTGCACCCTGCTGTGTCCTAGAATTAATTGCTGCATCACCTGCCTTGCACTACACCACCATCATCAAAAATTCCTATTTAACTGCCCTGAGGCCTAGCTCTACTCGTGGAGAGCTGAACTATCTCTGCTGCGTCACAAATGGCCCCAGTGGATCTCAACAGCAGCGGCGGCCACCTAAAGCTCCATACCACTGGCGGCGTCACAAAACTTTATCCCCAAAACTTTATTCCCCTCTTTTCTTTATTTATTGACCGCCCTGGGCCACGGACCAGGTCACGCCACCGTGACTACCTCAATAGAACCGAAAGACACGGCTTCCAAGTACCCCACGACCCCAGGGGGCACGTCAAGAGCATCTCACTCCAGCACGCCCCCTCATCAAGGCTTGTGTGAACAATGCCAGTCTTGATTAATTGGACCAAATATCTCTTTTGGTTTGGATAGAATGTGAAGGCTTTGATCAGTGGCTGCTAGTCTGGTGAAAATGTATATTTTTTATACCCCCATGAGCTGCTTTTTATTACAAAAAAGTGCTGGATATCGGCTATCATGAGCTAGAAATAAAGAAACCTGTTTATATTCTTAATAATACTGTCGTTCCTTTGAGTAATATATTAAGGGTAACAGTGACCTTATCTGCACTCATTATTACTTCTATAATTTTAGCTAGCTGAGAGGTGTACATGTTTCAGTATTCCTATCATTACTTTACAAGAAATGTCACAATGAGGGAAATATTATCTCTTGTTTTCCCATGGCGTACCATCTCTATTAGATTTTGTCAACTGTGTCAGTTTGAGATCTTTAACCAACCATTACTGAAAAGCATATGTTAATTGTGGCAGAGATCATGAGCAGGTCAATTAGAATGCTAAGCCTGAAACAGACTGGAACATTCAGCTGGAGGGGAAATTGAAGGCAGGTGTTGGCTAGCACTGTCCTGGCAGGCACTCCAAGCATCCAGGGTAGAGCTCATTTCATGTTTCATTCACTAAATTAGCATTTAAAATCCATTCCTAATAGACCATATAGTGAGTTTTTGTTAATGAGGATTCTGATTACGCGAAACAAAGTAATTGCTAATTAGCAGACCTACCTCATTCTCAGGCCAGAGGAAACGTTTCTAGATATAAAATAAAGCCTTCTACTTAATGCACAGCAATGTTCTATTTTATTTCGTGTAATGACTATCATGTCACATCATACTTACATATTTTGAAGTGTGTTATTTTTCATAATAATATGCATATAAAATGGGTGAAAGATTTTCACTTATTTTATATGCATATGATCAACATGACAAGAATGACATTGCTTAATTGAGCAGATCTGATTATATGCATATGCAAGTTATGTGATCATGATTAATCAAGCCTGAACATTTTTCCTTAGGGTTTGAATTGAAATTGTTAATTTCATATGATGGTGATTCTTGTAGTTTTAATAGTTTACAGTGCTTTATGACATACAATAGACACACATACAGTACAGACCAAAAGTTTGGACACACCTTCTCATTTAAAGATTTTTCTGTATTTTCATGACTATGAAAATTGTACATTCACACTGAAGGCATCAAAACTATGAATTAACACATGTGCAATTATATACTTAACAAAAAAGTGTGAAACAACTGAAAATATGTCTTATATTCTAGGTTCTTCAAAGTAGCCACCTTTTGCTTTGATGACTGCTTTGCACACTCTTCGCATTCTCTGGATGAGCTTCAAGAGGTAGTCACCGGAAATGGTCTTCCAATAATCTTGAAGGAGTTCCCAGAGATGCTTAGCACTTGTTGGCCCTTTGCCTTCACTCTGCGCTCCAGCTCACCCCAAACCATCTCAATTGGGTTCAGGTCTGGTGACTGTGGAGGCCAGGTCATCTGGCGTAGCACCTCATTACTCTCCTTCTTGGTCAAATAGCCCTTACACAGCCTGGAGGTGTGTTTGGGGTCATTGTCCTGTTGAAAAATAAATGATGGTCCAACTAAACGCAAACCGTATGGAATAGCATGTCACTGCAAGATGCTGTGGTAGCCATGCTGGTTCAGTATGCCTTCAATTTTGAATAAATCCCCAACAGTGTCACCAGCAAAGCACCCCCACACCATCACACCTCCTCCTCCATGCTTCATGGTGGGAACCAGGCATGTAGAGTCCATCCGTTCACCTTTTCTGTGTTGCATAAAGACACGGTGGTTGGAACCAAAGATCTCAAATTTGGACTCATCAGACCAAAGCACAGATTTCCACTGGTCTAATGTCCATTCCTTGTGTTCTTTAGCCCAAACAAGTCTCTTCTGTTTGTTGCCTGTCCTTAGCAGTGGTTTCCTAGCAGTTATTTTACCATGAAGGCCTGCTGCACAACGTCTTCTCTTAACAGTTGTTATAGAGATGTGTCTGCTGCTAGAAATCTGTGTGGCATTGACCTGGTCTCTAATCAGAGCTGCTGTTAACCTGCAATTTCTGAGGCTTGTGACTCGGATAAACTTATCCTCAGAAGCAGAGGCGACTCTTGGTCTTCCTTTCCTGGGGCGGTGCTAATGTGAGCCAGTTTCTTTGTAGCGCTTGATTGTTTTTGCAACTGCACTTGGGGACACTTTCAAAGTTTTCCCAATTTTTCGGACTGACTGACCTTCATTTCTTAAAGTAATGATGGCCACTCGTTTTTCTTTACTTAGCTGCTTTTTTCTTGCCATAATACAAATTCTAACAGTCTATTCAGTAGGACTATCAGCTGTGTATCCACCTGACTTCTGCACAATACATCTGATAGTCCCAACCCCTTTTATAAGGCAAGAAATCCCACTTATTAAACCTGACAGGGCACACCTGTGAAGTGAAAACCATTTCCGGTGACTACCTCTTGAAGCTCATCAAGAGAATGCCAAGAGTGTGCAAAGCAGTCATCAAAGCAAAAGGTGGCTACTTTGAAGAACCTAGAATATAAGACATATTTTCAGTTGTTTCACACTTTTTTGTTAAGTATATAATTCCACATGTGTTAATTCATAGTTTTGATGCCTTGAGTGTGAATGTACAATTTTCAAAGTCATGAAAATACAGAAAAATCTTTAATGAGAAGGTGTGTCCAAACTTTTGGTCTGTACTGTACATACATTGAACACTCATGTACACATTACACATGCGAGTACACATTACAAACATACAGTCATGGTCAAAAGTGTTGGCACCCTTGAAATTATTCCAGAAAATAAAGAATTTTACCCAGAAAATAATTGCAATTACACGTTTTGTTATACACATGTTTATTTCCAATACACACTTTGTGTGTATTGGAACAACACAAAAAAACAGAGAAAAAAAGACAAATTGGACATAATTTCACGATATACCCAAAAAATGGACCAGACAAAATTGTTGGCACCCTCAACATAATATTTGGTTGCACACCCATTGGAATAAATAACTGCAATCAATCGCTTCCTATAACTAGTGTTGGGGGGCACTCACTTCACCGGGTCAAATAAAGCACACATGCAGCATTTTCCAGTAAACTAAAGTCCAGCAATTTATTACACGTCATAAACTGCTTATAACATAGTCCATCTCAGTGGCTCGCAGGAATGTTACACATGTTATGTTCTAGAGCCTTTTCAGTGGCAGCTATGCCCGCTTGGCTTCAGATACAAACTTCAGCAAGGTAAAACACCAATGTCCATATAAAGAACCATTTTTACCTTTGCCGGGTCTTAGCTGCTTCTCTCAGCTCTGTTCTGCCACAGCTGTGGCTCCAAGGCTCCCCAGCCGTGGTCTCCAAGCCACGTGCCTTCCAGGGCTACTGGCGTCCCAAACACAGGGATCTAGCCTCTTGCCTCACCAGGCCTCTCCAACTGTTTCAAAACCACCTGGATTTATATATCATTCTGTGCAGACAGGACCTGTGATGATGTCACAGTCATGTGATCAGTCACCTGAGGGGAGGTACATGGTCAGCCAGAACACACCCCCTCGACATTTTAGCAATGCAGCAAGGCGCTGCATTACACTATCTACAAGCTCTCAACTGGAATTTTGGACCACTCTTCTTTTGCAAACTGCTCCAGGACTCTCATGAAGGCGCCTTCTCCCAACAGCAATATTAAGATCTCTCCATAGATGTTCAATGGGATTTAGATTGGAACTCATTCAGGGCCGGTGTCAGCATCCAGTGCACCCGGGCAAGTGCCGGGGCCCTGAGCAGGTGGGGGGGCCCATTCACAGTCAGGCTCCCTGGCGTGCTATGGGACCCATGAGTGGTGCGGTGCCAGTGTCAGCGCCCACTCCCCTCCGCTTGCTCAGGGCCCCGGCACAATACTTACCTCTCCTCATGCTTCCGCAGCAGCTCCGGTCTCCTCCGAGGCTGCTGCACTGTGACGTCTCAGGTCAGAGGGCGCGGTAACGTCTTCACACCGCGCACTCTCCTGAGACGTCACAGGCAGCCAGAGCAGGAAGAAGCCGGTGCGGGTGAGGGGTCTGGAGCAGCGGTAGCAGGTGAGAAGTGAAATGAGTATTTGATTTTTTTTATATATGTATGGAGGAATGGGGCATTATATGGTGGGGGGGACAAGTGACATCCTGCATGGGGCATTATATGGGGGGAACAAGTGACATCCTGCATGGGGCATTATATGGGGGGACAAGTGACATCCTGCATGGGGCATTATATGGGGGGGAAAAGTTACATCCTGCATGGGGCATTATATGGGGGGAGAGGTGACATCCTGCATGGGGCATTATATGGAGCGGAGAGGTGACATCCTGCATGGGGCATTATATGAGGGGGAGAGGTGACATCCTGCATGGGGCATTATATGGGGGGGAGAGGTGACATCTTGCATGGGTATTATTTTGGGGGGAGAGGTGACATCCTGCATGGGGCATTATATGAGGGGGGGAGGTGACATCCTGCATGGGGCATTATATGGGGGGAGAAGTGACATTCTGCACGGGGCATTATATGGGGGTGAGGTGACATCCTGCATGGGGCATTATATTGGGGGAGAGGTGACATCCTGCATGGGGCATTATATGGGGGGAGAGGTGACATCCTGCATGGGGCATTATATGGGGGCCAGTATTCTCTATGGAGCGTTATAAGGGGGCCAGTATCCTCTATGGAGCGTTATAAGGGGGCCAGTATCCTCTATGGATCGTTATATGGTGGCCAGTATCCTGTATGGAGCATTATATGGGGACTAGTATCCTGTATGGAGCATTATATGGGAACCAGTATCCTGTATGGAGCGTTATATGGAGAACAGTATTCTGCATGGACCAATATATGGGGTCCAAAATACGGTATGGAGGACTATACTGTATGGTCTGCACTGTGCGTTGAGAGAATTCGCCGGTTTCTGAGCTATTGCAGAATTTACAATAGATATCGCTCATGTAATGTAAGAAGTGAAATCTTCGGCATTGTACTATATATATATTTCTCTGCGGTATCTGTGCATCATGAATCGTGGTATGTGTTAAAGGGGCCCACTGAGACTCTTTCACCCAGGGCCCACAAAAACCTGGAGCCGGCCCTGAACTCATTGATGGCCACTTCAGAACACTCCAGCACTTAGTTTCCATCCATTTCTGGGTGCTTCTTGAAGTATGATTGGGATCATTGCCCTGCTGGAAGACCCATAACCCAGCTTTCTTACACTGGGCACTACATTGCAACCCTAAATCGTTTGGTAATCTTCAGATTTCATGATGCCTTGCACATAGTCAAGGCACCCAGTTCCAGAGGCAGGGCAACAACCCCAAGACATGTTTGAACCTCTAGTAACTGTAAGTAATGTGTTCTTTTCTTTGTAGGCTTCATTCCATTTCTAGTAACCAGTAGAATAATAATAATAATAATATTTTTATTTATAATAATAATAATTATTTATTTAATAATAATTTATAATTAGAATGATTTACTTTAACAAAAAGTTCTATCTTAGTCTCATCTGTCCACAAGACGCTTTTCCATAAGGATTTTGGCTTACTCACGTACATTTTGGCAAACTGTAGTCAAGCTTTTTTATGTCTCTGTTTCAGCAATGGGGTCTTCCTGGATCTCGTGCCATAGCGTTTCATTTAATTCAAGTGTCGATGGATAGTTTGCGCTGACACTGATGCACCCTGAGCCTGCTGGCAGCTTGAATTTCTTTGCAACTTGATTGGGGCTGCTTATCTACCATCCAGACTATCCTGTCACTGTGTTGCAACCTTTCATAAATTTTTCTCTGCCGTCCATGATCAGGGAGATTAACTACAGTGCCATGGGTTGTAAACCTCTTGATTATGTTGTGCATCGTGGAAAAAGGAACATCAAAATCTCTGGAGATGGACTTGTAACCTTGAGATTGTTGATATTTTTCAACAATTTTGGATCTCAAGTCCTCAGACAGTTCTCTTCTCCTCTTTCTGTTTTACGTGCTTAGTGTGGCAAACCCAGACGCACAATGCAATGATTGAGTCACCTTCTCCCCTTTTTATCAGGTGTCAGGTGTGATTTTCATATTGCCCATACCTGTTACTTGCCCTCTGCATCTAGGGACGATAAGCAGAGACTAGATTAGTCCAGTGCCTCCCACCCTTAAAGCACACAAGGAGAGACTTGTTAATCATCTAGAGCAGTGTGGTGAGAAGCGATACTTGGGCATCGCCAGACTAGAATAATGTTTGTCTTTGATCCCAGGATGGATCTTTAAAGTATGTTTTCTCTGAAACACCAGAGAATTTCAGAAAAACACATACCTGGAAGCAATTGTGCAGTCAGACTCCGATTCATGCTGCCGTGGTGTGAGCAGCATGAATCAACTGATAGGTCCTTTTAAAACTCTTTCCTTTCTGTTGGACACATGGACTTTAGCAGAAACAGGCTGACTCAGACACTATTTGTATAGAAACCCTATATAGGCAACAGTCATTGTAAAGAGAGGAGGGGAGCTATATAATCACCTATGATTCTCCAGGTCAGTACCATTACGGAAATACATAGTTTTTTTAAAAAAATGTTAAAAAAATTTAGAAGTTTGCAAAAAAAAAAAATTAGTTTGTTTTGCCTTTTTTCGAAACCCATGAAATTCTATTTTGCCATCGACTGAGCTGTGTGAGGGCTACTTTTTCCATGGTGGGTTAATGGTTTTATTGATACCAATTTGGCACACATACACACTTTGATCGCCTTTTATTGCATTTTTTAGGGAGCAGTGCTGACCAAAAAGCTGCAGTTCTGTGATTTAAATTTTTTTTCTCATTACGGCTTTTACAATATGAGTTAATTCTTATTGCATTTTGATAGACCAAACATTTACAATACACGATGATACAAAATCTGATTATTTTCTTATTTCTTTTTTATCCAGAAGAAGTGTTGTAAATTGTGTTTGAATTTTAAAGTTTTTTAAAAACTTCTTTCTATTTTTTACTCCCCTTATGGGCTCATACATACGACCGTACGATTGCTACTCATCATTTTGACAAATAGCACTCGTTCCAATGTTATTCTATGGGTCTATCCACATATCTGATTTTTTTACCTAGCTGGTATGAGAATAAAATCTGCTATTCATGTCTATTGGTCTGTGGAAAACATCGAACGGCACTTGATTTTCATGCACACACTACATGTAAAAGATGGAGAAACTTATTTTTTCTCCACATCCAAGAAAATTAGATGACACTATGATCACACTGTGATCAAACTCTGATGAGAGTCTGATCAGAGTGCAATTAGCATAATTGGACCAATTTTCTCGGATGAGAGAAATTGGTAGTGTGCCTCTAGTCTAAGGAACATGAACCTGCGATTGTCCAATTACTTGCACTATATACTGCAATATAATATTATTTTAGTATGTAGTGAAAATCTGTCTCTCTTAAAGCTCAGCATGCAGTATACTGTAGCTAGCACATGCCACATGAGAGAGGCCGTACTCAGCCACAGGCTTTAGAGGGAGGCCGGCATGACAGTGTTAATGCGGGATACAGGGGGAAGGGCTTGCTTAGGTAGGGGTGACTAGTGTTCGGGTAGGTGCTTATCTTCAATTTGATTGGTGTATATTGTAGGGGAGGGTATTTTGGGGGTAGGGGCATATGTGAGGGAGGAGTGGGGTATATAGGGACGGCCATTTGGGATTTGGCAGCCATTTCAGGTTGTGATCATCCCTTAAGCAACATCTTGTTTATTATGGAAGCCATTGAAGGGATACTGCAGCAGCTGCGGGACGCTGCTGGCCTGAACGGGGCAGAATGGCTGCAGGCTTCAGTTCAATGCCTGCTTGGGGGTACAGGAGCCGGTATCGCTACACCAGCTCCTGAGTCACGACGGCCATGGAGGACTAGGCCTCCGGTGCGCCTTAGCCCTGAAGAAACCCCCAGGGTCCGGCGGCGTATCAGGAGCCCCTCTCGGGACCCTCCAGTCGGGAGTAGGGCTCGCACTGCCGCGGCCCGTACTTCCCGCTCTAGGAGGAATCCAGCGACATGCCGGGACCTGCGTCAGGAGGAGGAGTCGGCCTCCTCCTTTTCAACACGAGGCGGCGAGTCATCAGGACCTGGTACGGCAGGCCACATGCAGCTGCGGAGGCCTGCTCGGCGCAGCGCTGCAAGGATGACGCGAGGACGGGGGCCTAACCCGGGGGCCTCTCAGGGCGGGAGCGGTGACGATCGCTCCACCCATCTTCCGGCAGGCGAGGACGATTTAATGACGGGTGGTCAGGTTCCGTCCGGCTCCGCCCACATTGCTAGCTCCGCCCAAAATGCGGTCGCGGCGGCCGTCAATCATAACGCTGCAGGCATGCAGTGGGCAGCTGTCTCTGTAGATGTGAGGTCAAGCAACAACAGTCACGCAGAGGTGACTCAAAGATATGGGCAGCACAGTGCTGGCCCAGCCCCCTTATCTGTTATGACAGCTGGTCACGGCTGTAGCCAGGCTGGCTGCAGCCATTGGTCGCCTTATGCAACGACAAATGTTGGGTCAGGATCAGAGTCGTTAGCGGGGCAGCAAGCCGCTGGCCCCTCAGGTCTCACTCCCATGCCACACCAGGGCTTACAAGGATCGGATGATGGATGTTGACTCCAGGATTCGGGATTAGCGGCTGCTGGGTTCACAGCACCTAGGCAGCCAGGTGAGTCATCGCAAATTTTTCCTTTTACGCTCTCGTTACCATCCTTAGCATTTAATAGTCAGGACATCCCTGGGGGGGTTGGCAGGAGCATTAGTTTACTCATGCAGGGTTTAAGGGATTTAGCTGTTTTACTGGGGACGGGGACGAATGTGTCACAGGGCATAGTATCGCCTACTTCTGCATGGCTGGGTAATTTTCAATCACCTCAGCTGGGACAGAGTGGGTTAGGTAGCTCCAACATGGAGCTTTTGAGGGGCTCCAATACAACGGGCGCAGGGGGAGCTAATCTGTCATCAGGCAAAGCTAACACGGTCATTTCAGGACCTACACAAATTGGGGGGAGGTGAGGGTGAAAAAGAAATAGATGATAATGTAAGATTAGATGATATGACAAAAGGGGAAGTTTATGTTTGCTTTGAGGGGCCTCTGGGGGCTCATTTGAAGCCTGAGGTCAGGGAGAAGATATGGAAAGGGGAATATGTAGACATATTCTCTTTACTTCCATTGGAACGCTTCAATCTAGATAGGGCTAAAAAGGATGATTCCAAGAAGGAGGATGAAGAAAAACGAAGGTACCACCTGATACCGCGGACCTTTGCGAACTGGTTGCAGGCATTTGCGATATTAGCCAATGTGATAGGTGAGAAAGCTCATGAAAATTGTTCGGGGCTTTTCTGTTACTTATATGCAATCGGGGAAGCTTATAGGGTGTATGGGGGACAGGGCTGGCTACGCTATGACGAACAATTTCGTCAGAGGAAAGTGGTGCGTCCTAGTATCCGTTGGGACCATAAGGATATTGCCCTATGGCTGAAAGTAACAGCACCGAGCAGGAGTGGTCATACTAATCAGCCCTTTCTCGGGAGCGGCGGCGGTCTCGGTCAGTCGGGACACTCGTCAGCTGTTCAAAGAGGATTATGTTTCCTTTTCAATGAAGGATCCTGTAAGTTCGGAAATAAGTGTACATTTAAACACGACTGCTCCTCATGCGGTGGCAGCCATAGCGCATCCAGATGTTTCAGAGGGGGTAAATTCAGAAGCAGTGAAGGCAATGAAAAACGGGGTGACGCCGGTGCGTCTGGCGGAGATGCATCTATTTCTAAGTAGATACCCAGACAGGGCAGCGGCCTCGCTATTAGAAGAGGGTTTTTATGTTGGTTTTAGGATACCGTTCATTGATAGCAAGAATCAATTTCATGCAAAAAATGTAAAATCCGCGTTTCCGGAGGTGGTTGCGGACAAATTAGGAAAGGAAGTGTCTTTAGGGAGAATGGCTGGGCCTTTTGCCTACAAGCCCTTAAAAAACTTACGTTTGTCTCCATTAGGCATTGTCCCAAAAAAGGAATTGGGTAAATATAGGTTAATTCATCATCTCTCCTTTCCAAAGGGCACGTCGGTGAATGATGGTATTGACCCTGATTTGTGTTCAGTGAGTTATACTTCCTTTGACATGGCAGTTGGTTGGGTTGGGTTTTTTGGAAAGGGGGCATTATTGGCAAAAACTGACATAGAGGTGGCTTTTAGGCTTATACCAGTACACCCGGAGAGCATGCATTTATTGGGTTGCTATTGGAATGGTAGCTTTTTTGTAGACCGGTGTCTCCCGATGGGTTGCTCGCTGTCCTGTGTGTACTTTGAAACATTCAGTACATTCCTTGAATGGGTTGTTAAGAATGTTTCTGGTTTGAATTCCTGCATTCATTATCTGGATGATTTCCTATATGTGGGTTCTGCTAATTCTCCCGATTGTTCGGTGTTGTTGCACACTATGGAGAGTGTGGCTAAGAAGTTTGGAGTGCCATTGGCTGTCGAGAAGACTGTAGGTCCGGTGACGTCTTTGAGTTTTCTCGGTATTTTAATCGACACAGTTAAAATGGAGTGTAGGCTTCCCGCTGAATAGGTTGTTGATCTGTTGGAACTGGTATCCAGAGTTAAAAAAACTGCATAAAATTAATTTGCGTGAATTACAGTCTCTTCTCGGAAAATTGAATTTCATTGTCGTATTATGCCAATGGGCAGGGCATTCTGTAGCTTTTATCATTAGCAACGGCTGGAGCTAAATCACCTCATCACTTCATTAGGTTGTGCAAGGAGTTACGGGATGATTTGGGAATTTGGGCCCAATTTTTGAAGTCTTATAACGGCAAGTCGGTCTGGATTGCCCCAGTCGTGAATGCCAGTGAATTGGGATTGTGCATAGATGTGTCAAAGAAACAAGGTTTTGCTATCCTTTTTCGTGGTAGTTGGTTTGAGGAAAAATGGCCAGCGTCATGGCGTGATCGGAATTTGTTGGATAATCATACATTGATCAATCTTTTCCCCATCGTGGTCTCTCTGGCGCTATGGGGTGAGTACTTTCAGAATAAAAAGATTTGTTTTTCTTGCAAGAACCAAGGGGTAGTGTTGGCTATTAATTCTCTGTCTGCTGCATCGCCACTGGTAGTAAAAGTGTTGCAACGTCTGGTGCTGATTAGCTTATCTTTGAACATGTGGATAGTGGCGGAGTTCAGGTTGGATCTTTTAATCTCAACCGTTATTGCTGTTTCTCATTCGCAGTGGGATCAGTTCCGGTTGCCGGCTCCTCAGGCATCGTCGACAGATTTGGTATGCCCTCCAGAATTAAGCAATCTTCCCTTCGAGCTGTAAAGAAATTGATTGGTCAATCATTATCTACAAGGACCTGGTCATCATATGAGGTTGCTTGGCAGCAGTGGGAGGAATGAAAAGCTACTATGCGAGATCCTTTAGAGAGTGATAGCCTGTTATTGTTATTGGTTGGTCATTGCTGGGAGGAAGGTTGGTCGGTGCAAAAAATTAATAATTTTATGGCTGGCTTGGCTTTTGGTTTTAAAATAAGGGGTCTACCTGACGCAACAAAAGCAACTTTGGTCCACCAGGCATTGAAAGTTTGGCGAAAAGGCTGGAACGTGAGAGACTGGATTATGTTAACACTGGGACAACTTCTTGGGTCAGTTTGTAAGTCTCCATGGGAAGTCAAACTATTTCGGCTAGCTTTTTCTTTGGCCTTTTTTGGGGCGTTATGTTTAGGGGAGTTGGTTAGCCCATCAAGATTTGTCAGTGGGGGTCTTTTGAAGGATGACGTGGACTTATATTCGGATAGGGTAGAGGTTTTCATTAGTTTTTCAAAGACCGATCAATTCAGGAAAGGGTATAAAGTGGTATTGTTCGCAGTCGCTGGGTCTGACATGTGTCCTGTTTGTTGTTTGAGTGAATTTGGGCTAGGTGTAGGGGGGTTCAAATCACCATTATTGGTTCATGAGGATGGTTCCTTTTTGTCTCGCTTTCAGTTGATAGCCGTGCTGAAGAAGTGACTGAAAGCTAGCGGCATTTGACCAAAAGATTTTAGTGGTCACTCTTTCAGGATTGGTGCAGCCACTGAGGCAGCCAGGAGGGGGTTGGGTGACGAGTTGGTTAAAAAAATTGGGCGTTGGGAATCCATACGGTTTAGGTCATACATACGCCCGGCTTGGGTATAATGAACAGCATGTTTTAAGTTCTGGCTTGATGTTACTGTCTCTCAGAGTCATATTTTGTTTAACTTTACAGATGTGGGTCCCCGACTCGTATGGATAATGGGCAATTCTTTTGTTTTCTGGGCTGCACTGCGGGCAGCGGTGAGGCCGGCCGGCCGGCAGTTGGGATTTTCGGTGGATGAAGCTATTCTTCGGTGGATTGGAAAGCGGGGAATGGTTTGGCGTCAACTCCTGGTGGAATTCCATCACTTTGTAAGGCTTGATCGGGTCCCTGATTTGCTGGTGTTACATTTAGGTGGTAATGACCTGTGTAAGAGGTCATGTAAGGAACTTATCAAAGATATCAAATTTGATATACTAAGATTGTGGGCAATGTTTCCGAAGGTTTTAGTTATCTGGTCAGACATTGTTCCACGGAAAATCTGGTGAGGGGCCCGATCAAATGATGGAATCAATAGGGCCCGGGTAAAAATAAATAGGGCGGTGACGCGTTTCATAGTGAGAAATGGGGCCATGGCCATACGTCGTTTGGAATTAGAGTTGGGAGAAGGGGAGTTCTGGAGGAGGGATGGGGTACACTTGAACGCGGTTGGTACGGATATGTGGTGCCTGGCAATTCAAGAAAGCATAGAAAAAGGTTTAAGAGTGTGGAGGGACACAAATATTTGAGGCATCAGAATATTTGTGCTCATGGCATGGGGGGATCCTCAAAGTTGGTGTTCATGATTAATGGTGGATCAGTGGGGGGGGAACCTCGGGAATTCTGGATCCCCCTACATGGTATTCAGTGGTCTCGGGTGGTTGATCCCATGGAGAATGGATCAGAGGACCCGTGATTTGGGCATGTTTCATTGGCCAGGCTGTTTGAATTGGTGCCTCTGAGCTGGTGCTTTGCGGCTAGAGGTAATATGCAATCTGGTCTGAGACATAAGGACTAGTGTTGAGCCACCCCAGTAGTGTTCGAGTTCGGTTCGGTTCGTCGAACACCCGTATGTTCGACGAACTGTTCGTCGAACTGTTCGTCGAACACCTTAGAACACCATTAAAACCAATGGCAGGCAAACAAAAACACATAGCAACACATAGAAAACACATAGAAAACACTTCAAAGGTGTCCAAAAGCTGACAAACTGCTCAGAAGACAAAACTAACACATGAAAAAATGACAAGTACATATAGTCATGCGAAAAGAAAAGAGGTGGAGGAGTAAAAGGAGGGGGAGACACAGATATAGGCATATCATGCCCTTCTAAAACCAAAAAAGTACGAAGCTGACACGGCCAGTCCGTTCCTGCCCGTGCCACCTCCGTGTCGCCGGGTTTGTGCCAGAGCCGCGGTGGACCCTGACGGCCAGCCCCCCTCTCCCAATACTGGTGCCTGTCCGCTGGTGGGTCGAGCCCACCCGCGATGGGGGGGAGTAACATCTGCAGAAGAAACACCATCTTCCAGCCAAACTAAGATGTCTACTTCTTTTCGTGGACAATGTGATACGATCCCTTTCTTACGGACACGCACATTGCTACAAATTCCAGATGAGGCACAAAAACAGCAGGTGCTTCAATGGATATCAAGTGCTCCTTCAAGTGGGCTCTCCTCCACCTCAACTTCAATATCACAAATACTCCAGTCCTCAGAGGTGTCACCCCAATCGCACTTGCTTCCTCACAGCTCCCAAGTCTCCAGCTGCCCATCTGAGTATGGGGTAACACAGATGGTTGAGTCTGCACAGCTGTTTACTTATACTATAGCCTGGGAAACGGAGGTCTGCTCCAGAGATTCTGTTAATCCAGACGAGGAAATGATCTGCACTGATGCCCAGAATCTTTATAAGTCGGATCCAGGACCAGATGAAGAAGGTTCTGAGCATAATGTAGACCCTCGCTCCCAAACTGTAACTCCTGTTGGTGGAGACAATGATGAAGATGATGATGAGACTCAAATACCTGATTGCAGCGACAACTTGACTTTTTGGTCAGGGCAGGAAGAGGTTGGCTCTGAGGACGACGGGTGTGAGAACACACAGGGTGATGATGACGAGGTTGGAGATCCCACTTACTGTCAACCCACAGTCAGCCAGTCGATGAGGTCAGCAGAGGAGGTGGAGGAGGATGTGACTAGCCCAGGGGATGGGGATGACTCGGTACCCGGGCATTTGCCTGGCCTCGGGGATGTCGCGGTGGTCGGCTCCCGGGCCCGAACCCTGGGGTCACTCTTTAAAAGGGTGGATAATTGTTAATTTTATAAGAGTTTGTGACGCCACCTGTGGTATCTGATGAGAAGCACTAGAGCTGCAGCAGTCCACTGAGGCTGGTGAAAAGGCAGCTTGATGGTATAGCTCCCCACAGGTGGAGCTAGGCCTCAGGGCAGCGTATGCAGGGGGAATGCAGGACAGGCGAGACCCAGCTGGGTCAGAGCAAGAACGGGAACGGACACGGTAGTCACTTCATTACCTTTTACTCGTGGAAATTCAGGCACATCCCGGAGCACTGTAGGGTGAAGGGTGCATATCAGGATCCTCCCCAATGAGGGGGTGTAGGGCCTCCTGTTTCTTGCCTCTGCGTAGTAAGTTTCTGACCTGCTAGGCCTAACTTTGTCTCTATCCTGCGCTGGCTGACCTTGTGGTAGGGCCTTGTCTTGGAATTCACGCTACCAGTATGCGGGGCCTAAGCATCTCCTGGCTCTGTTAAGTATCAGCACCTTAGCGATCCTGGGACTGGTAGTTCTCCAGGGATTCCGGTTATGCCTTACTGGGTCATAGAGATCCCGGTAAGCTCGGATCCGGTGTCCGGTAAATGCTTCAGGGTGAGCTGGTTTAGCTCCTCTCCCCCTTATGTACTAACTCGCCGCTCGCCTTCGGCCTACTCGGGCCCTCACTAGTCTATACACACTAATGGCAGCTTGCTGCGCTTCACCGATCTTATGGCGCCGGCACACCTTAAGCTATAACTGGGCTCCCTGAATCTAGCTAGCAGGAGCCTCGTGCTCCATTGCTGAACTATTAACTGAGTTCTCTAGACTAGACTGAGCTCCACTGCAGACTGACCTCTTTTAGGCTTCTCTACTGCAGGAACTCTTCAGAGGAACTGAACTGCCTAGCTCTACCTTCCCTATTTATATCCCTAACGGGATCCCTCTGCTGGTCTGAGGTGGAAGGTGGAGATGTGTGAATGTTTATGGGGGCCTCTTGTGGAGGATTCCATTAATGCACTCTTCTAGGATCTGTGATACCAAGCGCAGCGGGGCGTCACAGATGCTATTGACGACGAGGTTAGGTTGCGCCTTCCTGGACAGAGACGGAGTACTGGAATAACGTCAACAATTGCATCCTCAACCACAACTCTGCCTCTGACCACAAGTCGTAGTGGCTCTTCAGGTCGCATGGGCTCTAAGCCTTGCATAGCCTGGGCTTTTTTCAGAACGATAAGGATGACCCAACTCGTGTTATCTGTAATATTTGTCACCAAAAGCTAAGTAGAGGCCAAAAAATCCATAGTTTGAAAACTTCATGCATTAACCTGTGCTACAATGCGGCCTAGCGGGCTGGGCCAACCACCGTCTGCACCATCGTGTGCATCCGCGGCCTCTTCATCCTCTGTGACTGGGGGGACAGCAGTCACTCCTGTTTTTGGACGCAGACCTGCCACCACTTTACCCGCAACAGCCAGTGTGATTGGCAGGTCGTCAGTTCATTTGGAAGTGGAAACACCTGCTGGTGTTGAGCACTCTCCGACATCGAGAGCACCACCTTTGGATCAAGGCAACCTAACATGTCCGCCTGCATTCTCCTCACAGACCGGCAGTTTGCAGGGGAAATCCTACTCAACCCCGTCTAAGCACAACAGCCAGCCCTCGGTCCCCCAGATGTGGACAAGTAAAAGACCATTTCCTCCTAGCCATGACAAAGCTAAGAGGTTGAATTTCACCATCTGCAAGCTGTTGGCTACAGAAATGCAGCCTTTCCGCTTAGTGGACACAGAGGATTTTCGAGACCTTATGTCCTTCGCAGTGCCCCAGTACCAGATGCCCAGTCGGCACTACTTCTCAAAGAAAGGTGTGCCTGCGCTCCACCAGCATGTCGCACACAACATCACCGCTTCTTTGAGAAACTCTGTGTGTGACAGGGTGCATTTCACCACAGACACTTGGACGAGTAGGCATGGACAGGGGCGTTACATGTCGCTGACTGGGCACTAGGTAACTATTGTGACAGCAGGACAAGGGGCTGCTGTCCAAGTCTTACCGTCCCCACGAGTTGTGCGTCAATCCTCTTTATCTAGAAGTTCCTCCACTGCTTCTGCCTCCTCAACCTCCTCTCGGTCCTCCACCTGCACCCAAAGCCTGTCTGGTAATGCCACCTGCTTTCTAACTGCGCAGAAGGAATCCTGCACACCTCCTTACTATGCTGGCAGCAGGGCTCAATGGCATCAGTGTTTACTTTGTAATGTCTGGGAAATGTGAGTCACACAGCTGAGTTGTTGTGGTCAGCTCTGGAGACCCAGTTTCATGAATGGTTGTCTCCACTGGACCTGCAACCAGGGAAGGCCGTGTGCGACAATGCTGCAAACCTGGGTGCGGCCCTTTGCCGGGGCAATGTCACACACGTGCCTTGTATGGCTCACGTGTTGAACCTGGTTGTCCATCAATTTTTAGCCCACTATCCCGGACTAGAGGGCCTTCTGCAGAGGGCACGGTTGCTGTGTGCTCACTTCCGCCGTTCGCATCCCGCAGCTCGACGACTTACATCTCTACAGAAGTCGTTGGGCCTGCCAGTTCACCGGCTGAAATGCGATGTGCCGACACTGTGGAATTCAACTCTGCACATGTTGTAGTGACTGTGGCAGCACCGACAAGCCCTGGTGCAATAAGTTCTGACGTATAGCCTGGGCCAACGAGATCCAGAGGTGGGGCAAATAACGCTGCAGGAGTGGTCTCAGATCATGGACCTATGAAGTTGACGCGCCCCCTGGGCCGTGGGGTACCCGGAGCCGGGCCGGTAGACGCTGGGGGTTGAAGTCACTGTGGCGGTGACCCGGTCCATGACCCCGGGCGGTCAATCCAAGGGTAATTTGCATATATGGGTTTTATAATGTCCGACTACGCCACCTGTGGAGTGCGGCCAAAGGGGCCGCCGCTGCGGAACAGTCCTCTGAAGCTGGTGGTTTTGCAGCAATGGTATTATTACTCCCCACAGGAAGAGTGTAGCTTCAGGGCAGTGTGGGTGGATGATGGCGGTTGTAGTGCAGGGAGTCAGTAATGAACACAGAGTCCGTGTTATGCAGTCCCAAGATCTTTACTCACAGTTGTTGCAGTCCAGATTACAGGTACCAGAGCAATCTCCCCCGTCGTGCTGTGCATACTCAGTGAGGGGCTCAGTCCACCCCCAGATAGCTCCGGAGTACTTAGCAGGACCCCCTTCTGTGTGTCCTTTCTCTTGCCTTCTCCCTGCACCTCACACCCAGTGACACTTCTATCCGGTATCCTCGGGCCTTGGCGGGCGACGTGTGTTCCGTCCCCTGGGTCCTTTGTGGCTACCTTCTTAGTGAGACTGGTGTGGACTTTGGCCTGCAGTACATGAAATGCTGCAGCCTCCGGTTTCTATTTGAGCCTTGCTGTTTCTCTGCTAGATGAGGGACCGGTTCCCCTTATCTGGCCTGACCCCTCTACCTCCTGGTAGCAGCGGGCGTACGGGTGGCCTTCTGCACGGCCCCTACCCCTAGGGTCCCTTCGGTTCCTGGAGCAATCTTGCTCCCACTCCTCTCTTCTCTCCTTCAGTCCTGGGCCTCCCAGGCTAGGCCCGCCTCCGGAGCAGAGCTCATGCAGAGCCTCTGCTCCTGTCACTTTTCATCCTCTGATTGGCTTGCTCTTTCTAAGATGGCTTCCTATTTATACTCTCCCTGTCATGTGCTCCCCCAAGCTGCTCCCCTAAGCACCCACTACATAGGACCCTCCCGCCAGCTAGGGACCTGGGACTGTGCTCTCCCTTAGGAGCAATCTCGCCCTACCCCCACTGCAGGTATGTGTTGGATGCAGGTGTTAGGGTCCCGAGCCATACTCCTTCCTTACCTGAGGGTGAGATACCACACCTCTGGGTGAGATGCAGTAACTCTATGGTGACTGAACCCTCAGGGGCGCCACACACCCTTCTGCACAGTTTTGAATTGGTGACGAAGATGTTTAGTGCTGACGACGATGCCATTATCAGCATGACTATTCCGGTGATTTACATGCTGGAGCACACATTAAACAGAATTCAGAGTCAGGTGGTCGGACAAGAGGAGGTGGAAGAAGTAGAGGAGGATTCGCATGCGGAAGGGATAACATCTTAAGGTCCAGACGGTCGGCAGCACCAAGGCGGCAGGCATGGGAGGGTGGGGGAGAGGGATTAAACAGGGCGCATGGTAGCAGCCAAACTGTTGAGGAAGGTGCTGAAGCCGAGGAAGAAGTGGAGAACGAACTGGTGATGGGCATGGAAGACTCATCAGATGATGGAGACCTTGATCACATTTCTGTTGTGCGAGGTTGGGGGGAGAGGGCAGAGGAAGGAAGTATGATTCTTACCTCGCTACCAACACAACAAGGACTTGGTCCTCCTGGATGCGCAAGACACATGAGTGCCTTCTTGCTGCACTACCTGCAACATGACCCTCGGATTGTCAGAATTCTAAGTAATCCCGAATATTGGGTTGCCACACTCTTAGATCCCCGGTACAAAAGTAAATTTGCCAAAATAATTCCTGCCATAGAAAGGGATTCACGCATGCAGGAGTATCTGCAGACGCTGTTGCAGAATCTTACATGTGCTTTTCCACAAAACACCAGTGGTGCACGTAGTGAATCTCACAGTTCTAACTTGCCAACCGTGGGACTGTCGAGTCTTCATCACTCAAACCGTAACAGTAACACAGTATCTGCTGGTAACAGCAATTTTGTGGAATCGTTTCACCACTTTTTTAGACCATCCTTTGCAAGGCCACAGGAGACAAGAAGTCTGACACATAGTCAACGCCTAGAGAGGATGGTACAGGAGTATCTCCAAGTGAACATCGAAGCCATGACTGTGTCACTGGACCCTTACTCATTTTGGGATTCATATCTGGAAAAATGGCCGGAGCTCGCCACTCACGCCTTGGAGATCTTGTCATGCCCTGCAGCCAGCGTTCTCTCTGAACGTGTGTTCAGCGCTGCTGGTGGTGTACTGACAGATAAGCGCACGCGGCTGTCCACTGAGAATGTAGACAGACTCACGTTCATAAAGATGAACAAATCATGGATTAGCAAGGACTTTTCTACCCCTGTGTCATCCTGGGGAGACTAAAAGCTTGAGGATTTGGTAAAATCACCTCACCAACCGTTTTAAGCAACTGTGGGGCAATTGATGCCTCTTAACCCTAGAACGCATGACCATAAAAATCTACACTTTCACATACCTGGGGCCTTTTAGGCCCGTGTGCAAATAACATGGAATAACTCAAACTCAAATGACAAACAACTATATGCATGAAGAATACCTAGAGTTTCAAAATTCTAACTAAAGTAATCTTGCAGAAAATAGAAAACAATTAAATTGGCGGGCCTGCGAGGCCCCAGGTATGAGTTCTAGGGTTAAGTGTTGTCTGTGCCACAATTTTGGGAAAAAATGGAGACTCTTTTTGGAGTCCCCTTGCTGTGTCTTACGTGACGTTGGCATCGTCAATTCCAGGTGGGTTGGGTCGCTCCACCCCCCCCCTTTTAACTGTAAGAAACTACATACACTATGGCTTGGGGTAACACAGATGGTTGAGTCTGAAGAGGCGTTTACTCAGAGGTCTGCTCCAAAGCTTCAGTGTCTGCTAGTCAGTGTAGAATTTTTAACTGCATCTAGCCTAGGCAATACTTTGGGCGTAGTAGCCCAGCTGCGAAGCAAGCTGCACCGCCTGTGTATCTAATAAGAATTTTTAAATGCATCCAGCCTAGGCAGACTGTGGGGACCCCCAACCAAACCCAGACGCTCAGCCCCCCTACCGCCCCCCTTTCCTTGACAATACAATAATGTAACTCTTACAACTGGATGGGTGAGGATCATCACAGCTTTATTAACTCTTTATACTCATTCCATTAGAAAGGCATTTTATTTCTAAAATAATTCAGCTTGTTGCAGCATGCCCTGGCTCTCCACTCCGGCAAGTTGGCCAACAAGTGTAACTCTCCAACATGTCCTTTCTATTTCCAGGCCACGGATTATCCTGCGTACTCGTATGCAGGACTCTGACCCACACCCATCACTCTTAACGCTTGTTCCACTCCGTCCTTGAGTCCTGACAGGAATATGTCCAGTCCAATATCCATTAAGTGAACACCGTCGGGCCGTATGAGGCCTGCTTTATCTCCTTCCAGTAGTCGGTGTCGTATCACTACACTGCCTCTGTCTCTTCTAAATTTTGCCATCCGAATATTTATTACCCGCCTTGTCCGTTCGATGGCCGAGATGTCTCGCGCACCTTGCCATACCGCTATCGGCACAATCTCTGACCATACTATAGTTAGTTTTGTGGAAAATTCTCTGAAGCGCTCAGTGTCTAGTTTCATTATTGCCATTAGTTATGCGCTCTTGTGATGGCCTAGGTTGTTTCCCCCAGTCTGTATAACTAAGATGACCAGACCTCTTGCCTCTCTCCCTACCTTGATTACCTCCATTAGTACCTGTGGCCATAGCAGGCCTCTAATACCTCTCCAGTTGAAATATGTGTTATGAAACTCTAATTTCCTCCCGCCTGGGCGGACTTTCGCCCTTTTTTCTGCCCAATATATGTACGAGTGGCCTATCACTCACACTGTTGGCTTAGCGTCACCTGTAAAAGAAACAAACCACGTTAGGATAACAAGTCCGGTCTTATGTATCTCGCCAAACACGTGGATCGCCATCTCCCTATCCTCTGAACTTCCGTTTCTGACAGTCCTGCTCTTGCTGCTTCCGTGGCCTTGCCTATGTGGAATGAGTGTGTCCTGTAATCTTTGGGGTGGTTCCCTGCTGATGTTATGCATTTATTAAATATAGCTTGGAACTGGTATCTTGATAATGGCGTTCCATCAATGTGTGATAGGAAGAAATTACTTTGTGATCTGATGGTTATATATGTTTTTACTATTGTTACCTGACTCAGTGTACCGTTTGTGGGTTGTAGAAGTACCCAAGTGCTCCTGCCCGCTGGAACCATTTTCGATTGGCGTGTGCGTAGACGTATTGCATTATTGGCTATGACTACGTCCTGGTGTAATAAGCCTCCACTGGTGGTAATTTTGGATTGAGGGACTAATTCTCTTATGCATAGCGCCCCGAAGAAGGCGATCGCAAATGCAGTAGACAGTAGTGTTGCTTCAAATTGTGAGTGTCATGTTAATGGTGTTAGGGATATGATGTGAGAAATCAGTTTTAGTGACACGGGACGGGACGTCTACACTCCTGACTTGGCTGACCCCTTTTCCACCCTTTTATGGATTGTCTGATGATGAATCTTTGTCACATCTCCCCAATTCAGTAGTTGGAAGTGAAATGCTACTCCGGTCAGACACCGCTCCGCTGACGCCCCTGATATGCCCCTCATCATTACCTGGTGGAGAAATTCTATGGTGACTTGTGATCTGGCTTGTTCACATTGATCAACCCGTCTGCCTGCTACTAGTCGTGTAGTCGTGTCCACTCTTCCCATGCCTTACCGTATGCTTGCCACGTCGACAGGGCAACTGACGCTCTGATTAATGGCATCAACTATTCGCCACTAGATCCCATAGGGAGGGTGGGCAACTGTTGCCCGATGGGTGGGCGTTGGGGAACAGCTCTGTGAAAATCTGCCAATTGAATTGTGATAAAGCTTTAGCAGCAGCTTTAGACCCCTCAGCGTCGTGGCTAGCGCGGACCCATACATTGCGTTTTTGGCACAGGAATGCTAGCAGGCGTAGTAGGCCTAGCACTGGGAGAGACGATGATGCCATCTTATTAATGCAGTGCGCTAGGCTGGTGTTTTTGGTTATGAAGCGTATATTTTTGTTAGCCAGGCGCGCGCCCCATATTTCTATTGCTACCACTATTGGGAAGAAAAATTATTTTCAGGGCTAGATGCAGCTAAAAATTATTATTAATTTCAAAGCTGGTGGAGCTTGGTATAGATGGCCTAATACAATGAGTACCACACACTGCTACAAGCCCAAACATTTTTTCAGAGCTAGATGCAGTTAAAAACTATTTTTAATTTGCAACATGGTGGAGGTTAGTATAGATGGACTAATAGACCAAGTCCCACACACTGCTACAAGCCCAAATATTTTTTCAGAGCTAGATGCAGATAAAAATTATTTTAATTTGCAACCTGGTGGAGGTTAGTATAGATGGACAAATAGACCAAGTCCCACACACTGCTACAAGCCCAAATATTTTTTCAGAGCTAGATGAAGATAAAAATGATTTCTAATTTGCAACCTGGTGGAGGTTAGTATAGATGGACTAATAGAACAAGTCCCACACACTGCTACAAGCCGAAATATTTTTTCAGAGCTAGATGAAGAAAAAAATTTTATTGAATTTGCAACCTCGTGGAGGTTAGTATAGATGGTCTAATAGAACAAGTCCCACACACTGCTACAAGCCCAAATATTTTTTCAGAGCTAGATGCAGATAAAAATTATATTGAATTTGCAACCTGGTGGAGGTTAGAATAGATGGACTAATAGAATAAGTCCCACACACTGCTACAAGCCGAAATATTTTTGCAGAGCTAGATGCAGAAAAAAATTATATTGAATTTGCAACCTGGTGGAGGTTAGTATAGATGGACTAATAGAACAAGTCCCACACACTGCTACAAGCCGAAATATTTTTTCAGAGCTAGATGCAGATAAAAATTATATTGAATTTGCAAACTGGTGGAGGTTAGTATAGATGGACTAATAGAACAAGTCTCACGCACTGCTACAAGCCAAAATATTTTTTCAGAGCTAGATGCAGAAAAAAATTATATTGAATTTGCAACCTGGTGGAGGTTAGTATAGATGGACTAATAGAACAAGTCCCACACACTGCTACAAGCCGAAGCCCAAATATTTTTTCAGAGCAAGATGCAGATAAAAATTATATTGAATTTGCAACCTGGTGGAGGTTAGTATAGATGGACTAATAGAACAAGTCCCACACACTGCTACAAGCCGAAATATTTTTTCAGAGCTATATGCAGATAAAAATTATATTGAATTTGCAACCTGGTGGAGGTTAGTATAGATGGACTAATAGAATGATGCTATGCCCAAAAGGTTTTACTTCACTAGGTGCAGTAAAAAAATTGGTATTCTATACACTGGTGGTGTAGCTTGCAACACAGATAGGCTACTCCACTGACTAATACACACTGCAAGAGGCCAAAAGGGATTTGCTTTGCTAGATTTAGCCAAATGCTGTGAAAAAAACTTGCACAGCACTAAAACAGACCTGCCTGGCAAAAAGTGATAGGAACTGATGTAACCTAGCCCTCAAAAGGACTGCAATTACAATTAGTCTTTACTCCCAATCTATCTATTTAAGAGCACAGACCTGCCTGATAAAAGTGATAGGAACTGATGTAACCTAGCCCTGAAAAGGACTGCAATTACAATTAGTCTTTACTCCCAACCTATCTATTTAAGAGCACAGACCTGCCTGATAAAAGTCGTAGGAAATGATGTAACCTAGTCCTTAAAAGGTCTGCAATCACAACTATTCCCTACTCCCAAGCTATCTGTAGATTTGTGCGAAAATTGGCTTGAAATTAACAAAGTATAGCACACACAGCAACAGCGGTGCCGTCTAACACGCAGCTGCAGCAGTGAGAAAATGGTGGCGACGGGGAAAATGGCTGGGTCTTATAGGGCAAGGACATGTGACATACACTGCCAATGACACATGCCCTTGCTTGTGTGAAAAAAAGCAGTTCGCTCCGTGTGTGCGCTGCTGATAGGCTGACAGATTGCACCTCCCCACTGTAAATGCGGGAAAGAGAAAAAAAAATGGAGATCTTAATTATTTATGCAGAGATTCATCCCCTGCCCCTCCCCCGCCCCGCTGTACACTCAAACTGCGTATTAACATTAATTTTCAGCATTACTGAGAAAAAATCCAGTTATGATTTTGGTGCACGAACAGTTATCGAACATAACCTCGAACAGCCGAATTTTTTTCAAATCGTTCGTGTTCGCCGAACGGCTCGAACACCGCCCAAAACAGCTCGAATTTGAGATTGGCGAACAGTTCGATTCGAAAACCGCTCATCTCTAATAAGGACACAATTGGTTTCTTGATATAAAATAGTTTGGGGCTTCGAGGACCACCCCTTTAGGATATGGTTTATAATGTTTGTATTTATATGTTAATAAACGGCTGCTGTGGCCAATTTAATCCAACATATAATGTGTGGCGTGTTTATTTGAAAGGTGGGTCAGTTAGCTCTGGGTGAGTTATATTGAGCCCCATGACTCGCAGATACCCGCTGTCATGTAGAGTGCTCATATCCTGAGCTCTCTCCACACTTGATCACCCTGCAATCACGTACATGTACGTGGTATTGCGCTAAGGACTTAAACAGCATTGCAGCTCAGGGGTCCTGGATACAAATCCCATCAAGAATAACATTTGCAAGGAATTTTCATGTTCTTCTCATGTTTGTGTGGGTTTCCTCCCATACTCTAGTAACATAGTAGGGAATTTAGATTGTGAGCCCCTTTGGGGACAGTAATGATGATGTTTGTAAAGTGCTGTGGAAATAATGGTGCTATATAAGTGAGTAAAATAAATAAAATTTACCAAAAAGTCATTGAATAATATTGTTTTTCTTGACTTGCTCATATGCAATAATACCATAGAGTGTGTAAATACTCTTATATGGGTTTCACTAGTGATGAACAAATCTGCCGAAATTCAAATTTGGCTGTTTGCTCATATTTGGCAAGGAAATTTCATTTGTATCAAATTTATTTCCAGCAAATGTAATCTTAATTATTATATACTATGGGGTCTGTCCAGACCCAGTTTTTGCAACGAGAAGCAATTCTTTACCAATATACCCAAACACAATTAAAACACATTAGAAAATACACTTAAAAAATGCAGTAAAAAATGCAAGTAACCTAATTTAGCTAATACGTGCTGAAATGCACAATGAAAAATTATATTATAAGGTGTAAAATGATTGTATTTTAGAACTAAACAATGCCTTATTTCAAAATTATATATTTTATTCAATTATTTAAAAATATACTTAAAGGTAAAGCAACCAAAAAAGTATGATCAAAAAGTAATGGACCTTTTTGGGCAATAAAGGGTTAATATCATAAAGGGCAATTGGCAAAATAGAGACAACATAGCTATTCAAATTCATACCTTAATAAGTCCCTAGGAAACTATCCCCTACCTGACCATGGAGGTTGGCACCCTAATAAATAATGATGTTACTAGGTGATGGCTGTCCTTTAGATCAACCCTAAACAGGCCATACCAACTAATGCATAACAGCATACCGCCCAAATAAAAGGGGATTTATGAACTTATATCTTTTTTGTGTATCATGCGCTAAAATCTCAGAATTGCGACTCATTTACCCCTAAGGATAAGCAGGTTTCATCAAGAGACCAAGTTCCAGCGATGCGCCAAATCACCTATATTGATCTGTGAAGCAAACAAGTGGCAGTGAACATGTATCTTAGCATTCTGCTTGGCGTCCCAGACGTTTAAATGCTCCCTGATTTAGGAGCTGTAATGCATACGCCCGGGCTGAGTGGCGTGTGCGTGTGTATGTAGTGATTCCACTGGACCGTGCCGGAGAGTGAATAACTGGAGGGGCGTAACTAAGTATCCACCCGATCAGACCAGGGTCGCACGACGGCATACAACGCCAGTGCACCAAGGAGGAACCGAGCAGAGGGACCAGGTGCTACTCCAGGACAGACCCCGAACACGACTGTTGACCCACACAGGGGAATACAGGAACAGGCAGGTTAGGCTGGCACACAGACTGCTGGGTATAGGCAGACACGGCTGGTATGCAGACTGTTAGATGCTGGTAAGCATGACTGGTATGCAGGCAGGGAGGTACTGGCAGGTACGACAGGTTGGAGCACCGAGTGGATAGGACCCAGTACAGACTGGGACTCAGGAACAGAACCGCAGATGCGGTGGACAAACAGCAGAGTGAGGCCACCCAGAGCGGCGAGCAAGAGCAGAACAAGACAAGACCGCCTGGAGCGGTGAGCGAGAGAGAAGCAGAGAGAGACTGCCGAAGCAGCGAGCAAAGGGTCAGAGCAGAGCGAGACTGCCGGAGTAGCGAGCAAAGGGTCAGAGCAGAGCGAGACTGCCAGAGCAGCGAGCAAAGGGTCAGAGCAGAGCGAGACTGCCGGAGCAGCGAGCAAAGGGTCAGAGCAGAGAGAGACTGCCGGAGCAGCGAGCAAAGGGTCAGAGCAGAGCGAGACTGCCGGAGCAGCGAGCAAAGGGTCAGAGCAGAGCGAGACTGCCGGAGCAGCGAGCAAAGGGTCAGAGCAGAGAGAGACTGCCGGAGCAGCGAGCAAAGGGTCAGAGCAGAGAGAGACTGCCGGAGCAGCGAGCAAAGGGTCAGAGCAGAGCGAGACTGCCGGAGCAGCGAGCAAAGGGTCAGAGCAGAGCGAGACTGCTGGAGCAGTGAG
Organism: Phyllobates terribilis; assembly: GCF_046119375.1. Taxonomy (NCBI): domain Eukaryota; kingdom Metazoa; phylum Chordata; class Amphibia; order Anura; family Dendrobatidae; genus Phyllobates; species Phyllobates terribilis. The sequence goes on from NW_027362762.1 coordinate 267,947,995, forward strand.
CAAAGGTTCAGAGCAGAGGGAGACTGCCGGAGCAGCGAGCAAAGGGTCAGAGCAGAGAGAGACTGCCGGAGCAGCGAGCAAAGGGTCAGAGCAAAGAGAGACTGCCGGAGCAGCGAGAAAAGGGTCAGAGCAGAGAGAGACTGCCGGAGCAGCGAGCAAAGGGTCAGAGCAGAGCGGAAACCGCAGGATCGGTGAGCAAGGCGGAGCAGGCAAGAACCGCCGGAACGGTGATCAAGGCAGAGCAGAGGGGACAGGGCTCTGTTCACACGGAACAGACTGGAAGGTAAAGGCAGAACCAGGTACACACAGGATACTTTCAAAGAAGTAGTGAGTGGACTCTAAACTCACAAACGGGAGTACAGGGACAACGAGTAGGAGTTAGGAACGGGATCAGATTCTGCAGGAAAAGGGAAGGTACGGACATAGAGAAAAACAGGTAACAGGCTAGGAGAGTATTCAGACAAGAACAGACACAGCAGCAAGATACAGGAGCGGGTCTAGGTATGCGGCCCCTAGAAGGCGGAACGAAAAGGCTAGGAGCGTGTTCAGACAGGAACAGGCAAGATACAGTAACGGGTCTAGGTATGCGGCCCCTAGAAGGCAGAAAGAACAGGCTAGGAGCGTGTTCACACTGGCCTGGAAATACAGCCTCCAGGATAGGCAGAAGACAACAGGCTAGAAGAGAGTTCAGACAGGACACAGTTCAGACACGGGAACTCATACCGCAAGGCAGGAAGCATAGACAGGACCTGGCACATCAGTGACCGGAAGCTAACTGACAGAACACAATGCTCAGGCATGGATTCCAGGGAGGAGCTGGGTTAAATACCAGGTGACAGACAGCAATAGGCTGAGGACGCACAAGGGGTGTGCCTGCAGCCGCTACAAGAAGCAGGAAGTGATCGGGCGCCGCCCTTAAGCAGCAGAAACAGAGGCAAGCAGACAGCATGGAGGGAAGCCAGGCTAGCAAACTGGACTGGAGATCAAGTGCGTGCTCTTGCACAGTGGGAGATGGACCACTATGCAAGGATGCCACCAGGTATGTTACAGTACCCTCCCCCTTACGCCCCCTCTTCTTCAGGCCTGCCAGAATGTTCTGCAGGGAATTCGAGGGCCAATCCTTCACTTCAAGGAGATCACTTCCACTGTCCACAGGAAAAACTGGTCTCATCTGAGTAGCTAAGATGCTACCTCCTATCCAGCCATCCTCAGCAACAGATGAAACGGGTGGAGTACCAGGAACAGCACACAAGAAAGTCTCTCTCCACTTATTATCAGGTAGCACCCCAGAGGGTTCAGGAGACAACTGGAAGCCCTCCGCCGGGTTGGAGGGGTGCAGAGACTCGGGGGTAACCTCTGCTTCGGGGTACATCTTGTCAAGCTCACAGGATGAAATGGGCAAGGTATCAGGTACAAGGTGTAGAAAAGTCACTGTCTCTTTGTTATCTGGAGGTACCCCGGAGGATTCAGGAAACAACATGGGGACCTCCGCCGGGTCAGAAGAGTGCAGAGACTCGGGGGTAACCTCTGCTTCGGAGTACACTAGGTCGGACTCGCTGGAAGAAGCGGGCGAGGTATCAGGTACCGAGTATAGGAGAGTCCCTGTCCATTCGCTATCAGGTAGCACCCCGAAGGGTTCAGGAGACAACTGGAGGTCCTCCGCCTGGTCGGAGTGGTGTAGAGACTTGGAGATAACCTCTGCTTCGGAGTACACTAGGTCGGACTCGCTGGAAGAAGCGGGCGAGGTATCAGGTACCGAGTATAGGAGAGTCTCTGTCCATTTGCTATCAGGTAGCACCCCGAAGGGTTCAGGAGACAACTGGAGGTCCTCCGCCTGGTCGGAGGGGTGCAAAGACTCGGGTTAACCTCTGCTTCGGAGTACACTAGGTCGGACTCACTGGACGAAGCGGGCGAGGTATCAGGTACAGAGTATAGGGAAGACTCTGTCCATTCGCTACCAGGTAGCACCCCGAAGGGTTCTGGAGACAACTGGAGGTCCTCCGTCTGGTTGGAGGGGTGTAGAGACTCAGGGTTAACTACCGCTTTGAGGTACCCATTGTCAGGCTCACAGGATGGAGCGGACGAAGTATCGGGTACCAGGTGTAGGGAAGTCCCTCTCCATTTGTCATCAGGTGGTATCCCGGAGGATTCAGGAGGCAACAGGGGGTCCTCCGCCAGGTAGTAGAGATGCACAGACTCGGAGGTAATCACTGCTTCGGAGTACCCTTGGACAGGCTCACCGGTTAAAGTGGGTGAAGCATCAGATACCGGGTGCAGGAAGTCGTCCTGTGTGGATTCTAGGTGGGCAGAAGTCTCTTCGGGCAGGAAAACTGGTGCGCTACCCATGACCATTACCCATCGGGGCTGCTCTGGGATACAGGGAAGTGAAGCTTCAGCAGGGACTTCAAGGTTGGGGTCAGGAGGTCTTTGGGAGGACAGACCCTGGCGTGACGGCTTGCCTCTACGCCTAGCACGTTTGGACTGCCTCTTGAGGTTGGGAGAAGTATTCCGGAGAGCGTAGTCATCCTGTGTGGATTCTGGGTGGGCAGTAGTCTCTTCGGGCAGGAGGACAAGTGCGCTACCCACACACATTACCCAACGGGGCTGCTCCGGGTTATTGGGAAGTGAAGCTTCAGCAGAGCCTCCGGATTAGGGTCATCAAAGACCATTAGAAAGGCCCCAGGAAGGCCATTATGTCCAGGACGATAGGATCCTGTGTGGCCCATAGGGGGGTGATCCATTTCAAGGCATCACCCGCTAGGTAAGACATCATGAATCCCACCTTAGCCCGATCGGTGGGAAAACAAAGAGGGTAGAACTTGAAGTGTAGCATGCATTGCTCCACAAATGCATGACTCTGTCTTGGATCCCAATAGTACCGTGGCGGATCCGCAGGAACGGGTGCAGAAAGCTCCATCTGGACAGATGCGAAATTCACCTGGAACTCAGCTAGCAGCAAAAAAAAAAAAAAAATTTCTTCTAGATGCACGTATTCGCTGGAAAAGGTCTCAGAGAGCGAAGGCCGTGGGGCTCAATGGGAACCATGGCCTGAGCATACTGTAATGCACATGCCCGGGCTGAGTGGCGTGTGCGTATGTTTGTAGTGATTCCACTGGACCGTGCGGGAGAGTGAATACCTGGAGGAGCGTAACTAAGTATCCACCTGATCCGAACAGGGTCGCACGACGGCATACGACGCCAGTGCACCAAGGAAGAATCGAGCAGAGGAACCAGGTGCTACTCCAAGCCAGACCCCGGACACGGCTGTTGACCCACACAGGGGAATACAGGAACAGGCAGGTTAGGCTGGCACACAGACTGCTGGGTATAGGCAGACACGGCTGGTATGCAGACTGGCGGATGCTGGTAAGCACGACTGGTATGCAGGCAGGGAGGTACTGGCAGGTACGACAGGTTGGAGCACCGAGTGGATAGGACCCAGTACAGACTGGGACTCAGGAACAGAACCGCAGATGCGGTAGACAAACAGCAGAGTGAGGCCACCCAGAGCGGCGAGCAAGAGCAGAACAAGACGAGACCGCCTGGAGCGGTGAGCGAGAGAGGAGCAGGATGAGACTGCCGAAGCAGCGAGCAAAGGGTCAGAGCAGAGCGAGACTGCCGGAGCAGCGAGCAAAGGGTCAGAGCAGAGCGAGACTGCCGGAGCAGCGAGCAAAGGGTCAGAGCAGAGAGAGACTGCCGGAGCAGCGAGCAAAGGGTCAGAGCAGAGAGAGACTGCCAGAGCAGCGAGCAAAGGGTCAGAGCAGAGAGAGACTGCTGGAGCAGCGAGCAAAGGGTCAGAGCAGAGAGAGACTGCCGGAGCAGCGAGCAAAGGGTCAGAGCAGAGAGAGACTGCCGGAGCAGCGAGCAAAGGGTCAGAGCAGAGCGAGACTGCCGGAGCAGCGAGCAAAGGGTCAGAGCAGAGCGAGACTGCCGGAGCAGCGAGCAAAGGGTCAGTGCAGAGCGAGACTGCCAGAGCAGCGAGCAAAGGGTCAGAGCAGAGCGAGACTGCCGGAGTAGCGAGCAAAGGGTCAGAGCAGAGCGAGACTGCCGGAGCAGCGAGCAAAGGGTTAGAGCAGAGCAAGACTGCCGGAGCAGCGGACAAACGGTCAGAGCACAGAGAGACTGCCGGAGCAGCGAGCAAAGGGTCAGAGCAGAGAGAGACTGCCGGAGCAGCGAGCAAAGGGTCAGAGCAGAGCGAGACTGTCAGAGCAGCGAGCAAAGGGTCAGAGCAGAGCGGAAACCGCAGGATCGGTGAGCAAGGCGGAGCAGGCAAGAACTGCCGGAGTGGTGAGCAAGGCAGAGCAGAGGGGACAGGGCTCTGTTCACACGGAACAGTCTGGAAGGGAAAGGCAGAACCAGGTACACACAGGATACTTGCAATGAATTAGCGAGTGGACTCTAAACTCACAAACGGGAGTACAGGGACAACGAGTAGAAGTTAGGAACGGGATCAGATTCTGCAGGAAAAGGGAAGGTATGGACATAGAGAAAAACAGGTAACAGGCTAGGAGAGTATTCAGACAAGAACAGACACAGCAGCAAGATACAGGAGCGGGTCTAGGTATGCGGCCCCTAGAAGGCGGAACGAAAAGGCTAGGAGCGTGTTCAGACAGAAACAGGCAAGATACAGGAACGGGTCTAGGTATGCGGCCCCTAGAAGGCGGAAAGAACAGGCTAGGAGCGTGTTCACACTGGCCTGGAAATACAGCCTCCAGGATAGGCAGAAGACAACAGGCTAGAAGATAGTTCAGACAGGACACAGTTCAGACACGGGAACTGATACCGCAAGGCAGGAAGCATAGACAGGACCTGGCACATCAGTGACCGGAAGCCAACTGACAGAACACAATGCTCAGGCATGGATTCCAGGGAGAAGCTGGGTTAAATACCAGGTGACAGACAGCAATAGGCTGAGGACGCACAGGGGGTGTGCCTGCAGCAGCTACAAGAAGCAGCAAGTGATCGGGCGCCGCCCTTAAGCAGCAGAAACAGAGGCAAGCAGACAGCATGGAGGGAAGCCAGGCTAGCAGACTGGACTGGAGATCAAGTGCGCACTCTTGCACAGTGGGAGATGGACCACTATGCAAGGACGCCACCAGGTATGTTACAGGAGCATCATTATTGGCACATTATGTCCAGTGCCACCTATAATTAGTGTCTGTGGCAGCCCGACTCTGAATGTGTTCTAGCAGTATGCCATGTGTGTTCCAGCCCAGGACGTCACTTCCAGCGCTCCATATCCAGCATTTACTTAAATTCAGTGTCTGCAGGGAAAGGATATAGCGTGCGTGTCAATGCACTTGTCGCATGTTTTCCAGCACAGAAGTAAAATGCCTAAGTACTAGAACTCCCACATCAGTTAGTTGCCACAAGATTATAACAGAAAAAAACTTGTGGTTATTTATAGTTTATGCAGGGTGATTCACTCGCTACTTTTCCCTGAAAAATTGCTGTAACTTCTAAAAGAGAATGTCAACTGTACTGAAATGTAGACTGTACATACTTTGGTTCATGAGAAGTAAGAGTGTGTGGCGCCCCTGCGGGTCCAGTTGCCACAGAAGTACTGCATCTCATCCAGAGATGTGGTACCCCACTCTCAGGTAAGGAGGGGGCACTACCCGGGACCCACACACCTGCCTCCAACACTACACCAGACCAGCAGGCGGGGCAAGGTGCACTTGGTCACTGCTGAGCCCTGTCCCTGGCTGGAAGGGGGGAACGAAAAGAGAGGGAACCATGTAGTGGGTGTGGGTGGAGGAAGAAGTTAAGGGGAGCACAGACAGAAGGGTATATAAGGAAGTTAGAAAGTTCTAGAAGGGTTTGAGAAAGAGTTCTGCTCAGGGGAGCAGGGTCAATTTTCCTGGCTCCAGTCATTGGAGCAGGAGCTGAGTTGAGAGAGTAAGGTGAGAAGACAGGAGCAGGGAGGAGGGCTGCAGAGAGACAGAAGGGATCCCAGGGGCACGGTGAGTGCGGAGGCCACCCGTGCACCTGAATTCATGCTGACGTGGAGGGATCAGGCCGCAGTAGGGGACCGGCCCCAGCCTAGTGAAGTACTTTAGGGCTCAGCTAGCAAACCGGAGGTTGCAGTTTTTCATGTGCTGTAACCACACTCCACACTTAATCGCCAAAAAGGTTGCCATATAGGGCCAAGGGGACAATCTGGACATCACCCGACAAGGCCCACGGCCACTGGCTTGGGACACTGGGTGTGAGGCGCAGGGCAGGAGGGCGAGAGCCAGCGCAGAGAGACGAGCTGGAGAGGAACACAGAAAGGGGTCCCTTTCAAGTGCTTCCAAGATACCTGAGAGTTGGCTGGATCAGTTCCCCGGAGGACATAGGACGACGTGGGCGCTTATAACCTGGCCATTGTAACTTGGAGCAGCTTAACAACCGTAAGTAAAGCCTGAAGACTGCACCCCACTGTGTCCTTGAATAATTACTGCATCACCAGCCTTGCACTACACTGTCCCTGCCGGCAACATTTACCTTTAAAAATCACCATATACTGCCCTGAAGCTTAGCTCTGCCCATGGAGAGCTGAACCAACTCTGCTGCGTCACCATCAGCCCCAGTGGATCTGCACCACAGCGACGGTCCCATATAGCCGCATACCACGGGTGGCGTCACGAACATTATCCCCAAATCTTTATTTCCCCAAATTGACTTTTCACTTTATTTGACCATCAGGAGCCGCGGACCGGGTCACTGCCACCTTGACATCCCCAGCACCAATCGGCTCAGCTACCGAGTACCCCACGGCCCCAGGGGGCGCGTCAACTTCAATGAACATAAGCGACAGCAATGAGATAGATACCTGCACCAAGTGGTCTCTCTGACTTGTCGCGCCGTTGGTCGTTTCCACTACGAGATTCACTTGCTGCATGCCTTTCTGCGCATCGGTAGCTTATGTGGAACTTGCATTTCACTCCTGCCGAATTCTTTCTTCGTTTGTTAACAATGTACAGATTTAGTTTGCAGTAGCATGTTTCCATTGTGAAAACTGATTGGAAAACTGAGTCCTTAAAGAGGTGCCAAAGTGAGTTTCTAAAGAAGTTTGGAGGTCAAAATCCGCCATCCAAACTATGTATTCCATCTGATTTTTTCCTTTGGGGCCATGTGAAGGGTCAGGTGCATGGGCGTACCCACCGTGGGGCAGGGGGGGGCAGCTGCCCCCCCCCCCTAGAAGCAGGGACGCACGCCGCACACCAGGGCCGGCGTCAGCACCCAGCGCACCCGGGCAAATATCAGGGCCCTGAGCAGGCGGGGGCCCATCACCGTCAGCGCCCGCTCCCCCCCGCTTGCTCAGGGCCCCAGCACCCGGCACAATACTTACCTCTCCCCGTGCCTCCGCAGCAGGTTCTGCATCCTCCGCGGCTGCTGCATTGTGACATCTCAGGTCAGAGGGCGCGGTGACGTCTGTACACCGCGCTCTCTCCTGAGCAGTCACAGCGCAGAGCGGGATGAGGCCGGCGATGCTGAGGAGTCCGAAGCAGCGGCAGCAGGTGAGACGTGAGGTGAGTATTTGATTTTTTTTTGCCCCCCCCCTAGTTTTGATCCTGGGTACGCCCATGGTCAAGTGTACAGTAACAATCCAAGAACATTACAATCACTACGAGAGAACATATAGCAAGAAATTCAGGCTATGACCCCAGATGTCCTGCGGAATACATTCCACAATATGGAACATTGTTTGCAGGTGTGCTTGGATGCGAACGGTGGACATTTTAAACACTTGCTTTAAAACATCAGTTTTTCATGAACCAAGATACAGTGGCATGTAAAAGTTTGGGCATCCCTGGTCAAAATTACTATTATTGTGAACAATTAAGCAAGTTGAAGATGAAATGATCTCTAAAAGGGCTAAAGTTAAAGATGACACATTTCCTTTGTATTTTAGGCAAAAACAATATATATTTTCATCTTTTACATTTTTACGAAAATTACGAAAAGGAAAATGGGCCGATGCAAAAGTTTGTGCACTCTGCATGGTTAGTATCTAGTAGTACCCCCTTTTGCAAGGATCACAGTTTGTAAATGCTTTTTTTTAGCCAGCCAAGAGTATTCAATTCTTGATGGAGGGATTTTTATCCATTCTGCCTTGGAAAATTCTTCCAGTTCTGTGAGATTCCTGGGTCGTCTTGCATGCACTGCTATTTTGAGGTCTAGCCACAGATTTTCAATCATGTTCAAATCAGGGGACTGGGAGAGCCATTGTTAAACCTTCAGCTTGCGCCTTTTGAGGTAGTCTATTGTGGATTTTGACGAGTGTTTAGGATTATGTTTGCATCAAGAATTTGTTGAAATTTCATTGAATCCATTCTTCCTTCTGCCCATGAAATATTCCCCATGCTATTGGCTGAAACACAACCCCAAAGCATGATTGATCTACCCCTATACTTAATGGTGGGCGAGATGTTCTTTTCCTGAAATTATGTGCCTTTTTTTCTCATTGTGGTCAAAGAGTTCTATTTTAACCTCATTGCTCTACAGGACTTGTTTCCAAAATGCATCAGTCTTGTTTAGATGTTCTTTTGCATACTTCTGACACTGAATTTCATGGTGAGGTTTTCTTTTGATGACTCTTCCATGAAGGCCATATTTGTGCATGTGTCTCTGAAAAGTAGAACAATGTACCGCAACTCCAAAGTCTGCTAAATCTTTCTGAAGGTCTTTTGCAGTCAAATGGGGGTTTTGATTTACCGCTCTACCAATCCTACTAGCAGCTCTCACTAAAATTGTGCTGGGTCTTCCCGACCTCCACTGTTACTGTTAACTGCCATTTCTTAATTACATTTTGAACTGAGGAAAGGGCAACTTGAAAACACTTTGCTATCTCCTAATAGCCTTCTCCTGCTTTGTAGGCCTCCACCATTTTCATTTTCAAAGTGCTAGGCAGCTGCTTAGAAGAACTCATGGCTGAATTTTTTTGGCACAAGTTTGGAGGAGGCCGAGTTTTTATAAAGCTGGGAAATTTGCATTACTTGGTCTTTCCTAATGATGATAGTGAACAAGGCATAAATATAACAGGCTAATTAAGGTCTCAAACCTTGGTCAAAGTTATCTGAGCACACAAATCTCCAAAGGTGCTCAAACTTTTACATTGGCCCATTTTCCTTTTTGTAATTTTTAAAATGTAAAAAAATGACAATATACACAGCACAATTTTTAAACAATTTTTTTTTATTAGGAAGTTATGAAGGTTAAAAGTTGACCAGTGATTTCTCATTTTTCCAACAAGATTTACAAAACCATTTTTTTAGGGACCACATTACATTTGAAGTGACTTTGAGGGATTATATATGACAGAAAATACCCAAAAGTGACACCATTCTAAAAACTGCACACCTCAAGGTCCTCAAAACCATATTCAAGAAGTTTATTAACCCTTCAGGTGCTTCACAGGAATTCTTGGAATGTGGAAACTAAAATTTAACATTGAACTTTTTTTCACAAAAAATTTACTTTAGACCCAATTTTTTTTTATTTTTGCAAGGGTACCAGGACAAAATGGACCACAAAACTTGTTGTTCAATTTCTCCTGAGCATGTCGATACCTAATACCCAATATGTGCGGGAAAACCACTGTTTGGGCACACAGCAGGGCTTGGAAGGAAAGGAGCACCATTTGACTTTTTGAATGCAAAATTTGCTGAAATAATTAGAAGATGCCATGTTGCATTTGGAGATCCCTTGATGAGCCTAAAAGTGGAAACCCCCACAATTGATACCATTTTGGAAACCAGGCTCCTTAGGGAACTTATCTACATGTGTGGTGAGCACAGGTGCTTCACAGAAGTTTATAATATTGAGCCGTGAAAATAAAGATTTTACATATTTCCCACAAAAATGTTTTTTATCCCCAAATTTTGAATTTTCATAAGGTTAAAAAGAGAAACTGCATGGTAATATTTGTTTTGCAATTTCTCCTGAGTATCCCAATACCCAATATGTGGAGGAAAATTACTGTTTTGGCGCACAGCAGGGCTTGGAAGGTAGGGAGCGCCATTTAAATTTTTGGCGCAAAACTTGCTGGAATAATTAATGGATGCCATGTTGCGTTTGGAGAGCCCCTGATGTGCCTAAACAGTAGAAAGCCCCCACAAGTGCCATCATTTTGGAAACTAAACCCCTCGGGGAACTTATTTAGATGTGTGGTGTGCGCTTTGAACCCCAAGGTGCTTCACAGAAATTTAAAATAGGGAAAAATAGACCCCAAAATTCATTTTGCAATTTCTCCTGAGTACATTGATACCCCATATGCCATCTAAAACTACTTTTGAGACACAGGGGAAAGATCAGAAGGGAAGGAGCGCTATATTGGAGTTTATATTTTTCTGGATTTGTTTGACGGTGCCATGTCACATTGGCAGAGTCCCTAAGGTGCCAGAACAGCAGACCCCCCCATAAGAAACCCCATTTTAAAAACTACACCTTTCAATGAAATCATCTAGGCATGCAGTGAGCATGTTGACACCACATGTGCCTCACAGAATTTTATACCATTGGGTGGTGAAAGAATAATTACATATTTACCACCAAAGTTTGGTTTTAGCCCCACATTTTACATTTTCACACTTGGAAATGGGTAAAAATGGCACCAAAATCTGTCACACAATTTCTGCTGAATGTAGAAATACACCCATATGTGGCTGTACAGTACTGCTTAGCCACACGGCAAAACTTATGAGGGACGGAGCACTATTTGCCTCCTGGAGCGCAGGTTTTCCTAGAATAGTTTGTGGACTCCATATACAGAGCTCCTAAGTTCTAGAAGAGCAGAATTCCCCCACCCCGCAAGTGACCCCACTTTGGAAATTTTCCCCCATTGGGAATTTATCTACAGGGATGATCAGGATTTTAACTACATGAGTGTTTTCCAGAAGCAAACAGCAGCTGATGTTGCTGGGTGAAAATTGCAAACTGCCAGTGTAGTGACCAGTACATTGAAGTGACCAGTACATTGTAGTGACCAGTATGATGTAGTGACCAGTATGTTGTAGTGACCAGTATGTTATGCCCTGCTCGAGCTTCTGGAGACATGCACCAGTAAATTAGGTGGGCTCTCATCACTACAGAAATGCCAAACATGTGGACTCTAACTGCAGTTTAGGCATACTGTGGGACTCAGAAGGGAGGGGGGCATTTGGATTTGGGAGCACAGAATTTACTGAATCTATTTTGAGGGGCAAGGGCCATTTCACTTTTCCAGAGCTTTTGTGCTACCAGTAAGGTGGAAGCACCGTTAACAGATGACGGATTTGAGTTGGGACTTGCTTTTTTGGTGGATTGAGTCTAAGCTTTTATTGTGATCCAAAATGTTATGTAAAATATTCACATTTATCCTGTGCTCTATGCTAAGCATGGATATCGGAGTTTCTATTTAAATCTCCGAGTGACTTAATTCAGATGAAACCCCCAAGGGATCCATTCACTATAAGGAGGAAGCAGAGTTACTCTGTACTCTGTCTGGCCTCTGTTCAGCTGTGTCCTTTTTTCAGAGGGGCACAAAATTTGGCCAACAACACTTTTAGTACGCCTAAAAACACAGACACCATTGTATCATAGGCCAGGCAGCATCCATGGTGCCTCCATTTGCCTCATTACAGGGAATCTTCTGCCGGGTTTCCATCTGAATCACATACTTCAGAGATTTACACAGTAAACCTGATGCAAACCCTCCGCGCAGAGAGCAGGATAAATGTGCGCTGAGCCTTCCTGCGATCTTTGGGAGGCAGAATGAACAAATCAACAGCAGGTGAAGAATTGGTTTTATTTATTTTTTACGCTGTTCCTCGTGCGGTATAAATGATTAGACGCCTTCATTCTATGGGTCAGTGAGATTACAGTGATACCAGATTTATATAGTTTTTTTTATGTTTGGCAACTGTTAAACACTAAAAGACGCTTTTTTTGTTGTTGCAAAAACTAGTTTTTGTATCGCCATATTTTGAGAGCTATTATTTCTCCATATTTCAGCCAACAAAGTCATGTGAGGTCTTATTTTTTGTGGGATGAGTTGATGTTTTTATTGGTACCATTTTCGGAAACATGACCTTTTTTTATCGCTTTCTATTCCAATTTTTGGGAGGCAGAATGAACAAAACCCAGCAATTCTGGAATTGTTTTTTTGGGGGGGTTTTATGCTGTTCCACATGTGGTAAAATTGATAAGGCATCTTTATACTTTGGGTCAGTACAATTACAGCGATACCATCTTTATACAGTTTTTTTATGTTTTGCCACTGTTACACAATAAAAACTATTTTGTAGAAAAAATAATTATTTTTGCATCGCTTTATTCTGAGAGTTATAACTATTTTATTTTTTCGATAATGGAGCTGTATGGCAGCTTGTTTTTTGTGGGACAAGATGATGTTTTCAGAGATACAATGTTTATTTACATTCGACTTTTTGATCACGTTTTATTCCACTTTTTGTTCGGCGGCATGATGATAAAGCATAGTTTTTTTTTGTTTTTTTTTTGTTTTCACTAAAGGGGTTAACTAGTGGGACATTTTTATAGGTCGGGTCATTCCGGGGTGGCGATATCAAATATGTGTACTTTTATTGTGTTTTTTATTTCATAATAATATTTAGTTATGGGTACAATATATATATATATATATATATATATATATATATATATATATATATATATATATAGATACATATATATTATTATTATTATTTTGTGATTTTAAAAAACATATTTTTACAACTTTTTTTAAACTTTTTTTTACCTTGTCCCACTATGGGACTTTCACTTTCTGCAGTCTGATTGCAGTTATGAGGCATAGCAATGCAGATGCAGAATCACTGCTATGCCTTATAACTGTCTGCCCTGCAGACACAAGCTAGTTAGATCATGCATTACGCTTGATCTAACTACCTTGCTAGTATCTGGTGATGCAGATATCGTCATCATGACATCAGGTCATCAGACACCAATCGGGCTCCTGTGATGACGTTGCAGGGTCTCCTATCCAAGAACAGAGGGGCTTCTCTCCCTCTGCCTGCTCGCTAAATGCTGCAATCGCAGCAACAGCAGCATTTAGGGGGTTAAAGTACCAGGAGCGGTGTGGGCACTGCTCCTGGCACTGGAAGCCATGCGTCAGTTGTCAGAATCAGCTGACACCTGGCAGCAATCACGCGCACAGTCTCTGTGCGTTCAAAATCGCCTGGACATACTTAGTCCATCCAAGGTCGGTAAGTACTTACCAACCAGGAAGTACTGAGTACTTCCAAGCTCAGGAAGAGGTTAAGAAATGTATCATGTGTGTACTGAATATGAGGAGAAATTAAACTTCTACAGATTGTAAACTAGTGCAAGTTTGTGAGAAACTGGATAAGTTAAAATATGCAAGTAGAAAAGATGAAGTAATACAAATGACAAATCAATAACTTCTGTCTGAAAAGTATATAATTATGATCCCAATTCACAGATTAATAGAGAGGGTAGGGCTGACTATTAACCTAAAAAAAGACAAAATAAGGTATAGCAGAGGCCAAAAAACTGAATTATGACTAAATATGAAGTGAAAATTGACAATGGATCCACGGAAGCTGGCAAATTTAAGTTGTTCTTTTAGGCCCTTGGGTTGAATAGAATCAAATTGAAAGATCCATTGACGTTTTTTTGTATAGGAGCCTATGGTTCCAATCTCGACCTCTAGGAGAGGGGGTAACAACCTCAATTTTACTAAAAGATAGACTATTGATACTACACCTATATGTTTCTCTCACAAGCCTAGATAAGGGGGTTTCTCTAGCATTTCCAATATCTCCCAAATGTTCACATATGCATCCCTCTTCGCTTTTCTGATGACATTTAAAGAGCATGAATAGGTTGCCAAATATACCATACCCTTAGTGCTCCAAGTTAGCAAAATCACGCATTTCATAAGTTATTACTTTAGCCACACTTGTAACTGTTTTGGAAAGGTGAATCCAATTACATAATTTACAATGACCACATTTGTAGGTGCCCAAGATTTTTCTATCCAACCAAGTAGAAACTTGTTATGTTGTTGGTACAAACTATGGACTAGTCCCTAATTGATCAACCTCTCCTATAGGTGATCATGGGGTTCCCTGGAATGGCATCTTAAAAGTCAGGGTCTGGTCTAAAAATATCCCAGTTTCTATGAAGTCCAGACAGAATTTTGTCTTTTTGATTGTCAAAAGTACCAATTCCAGTAATTTGTGATGTAATTGGTTGAGATTTTAGTGAGAGAAGTGAAAATTGATCTCTCCCAGAGGCATAGTTGTATGCATCATTAAGGACCTGTAACAGACACCCTCTTTCTTGGAATCTCCTTATAAGATCCCTTGCTTGTCTATGACATGAGTCATTAGAGGAACAATTCCTCCTTACTCTCAGATGCTGTCCACTTGTTATACCTCGATTTAGGGGAAAGGGATGGTTGCTATCCCAGTGCAATAATTTATTAGCTGCAGCAGATTTACCAAAAGTTTTGATCTGAATTTGACAATGTTGGTCATTACTGATAACAACAATAAGAATCGATAATTAATTTGTCTGCATTTCAAATGTAAAGAAAAGACCAATCAGGTTGTTGTTAAAACTTGCAACAAATTCTCAAAATGACTTTTCAGTACCTGACCAAAGAATGAAAATATTATTTTCAATTGAAGATTATCTGGGGCACCATGCAGAAAATAGATCTTGAAAGACAATTGTGTCCTACCACCAGCCCAGGAGCAGGTTGACTTAAGATGGGGCACAGAGATTTGGTCATACTTTTTGGTTCCTTTACTTTTGGATATGTTTTTAAATAATTGAATAACATTTATAACTAGGGATGAGCGAACCTATGGTAGTTCAAGTTCAGCCAAACTTGAGTCCAAAGTTTTTTTCAGGTACCCAAACTTGACCCTGGACCCAAACCCCATATAAGTCAAAGGTTACTTGAACTTTTATGCTGTAAATGGCTGTAGAATGGTCGTAGTAAGGGCTAAGGGGCTACAAAAGGAAGCAAAACTCAGGTAATGGCAGGACAATTGCCCTGCAAACAAATGTTGATAGGAAAATGACTTAAAATAACATAGCATAGGGTCCCCCCCTATTTTTAATAACCAGCTAAGGCAAAGTAGACAGCTTGGGGCTGATATTAATAGGCTGGGAAGGTCCATGGATAATGACCCTTCCCAGCCTAATAAGACCAGCTCTCAGTCGCCCAAGAAATGGCACATTCATTAGATGCGCCATTCTGGCTCTTAGCCTTGGGTCTTCTTGATTGTCCTGGTGCGTTGGCAATCGAGGTAATGTGATTTGGGTTGATGTCAGCTGTGTAATGTCCACTGTCATCAAGCCCAGGGGTTAGTAATGGAGAGGCATCTATCAGACACCCCCATTACTAACCCCATAGTCAAAAGAAAGAAACACAAAAGTCCTTTATTTGTAAAAAGCACTCCTCAACAAATTCCTTCTTTCCCTCATTTATTAAAAAAAAATAATAATCCACAGGCGTAATCCAGCTTAATCCAAATGGAGGTCCCACGACAACCCTCGTCTTCTTCCTCCAGTCTATGGAGTCCCGTTAAGAGAACATAGCTCCATAGACTAAAGCTGCAGCCACTGCTGGGTCTTGCACTGTACCACGCAAGACTCAGCTTCTATGAACTGAGGTGACGTCAGTAAGGTCACCTCAGTTCATAGTGGCTGGTTCTCATGCTGCGCAGTTCCAGTGCTGGACTGATGAACGACAGCTTCAAACTTCATATAATTGAAGGCATTGGCAAACCATATAATTGAAGGAAGGATGAATGAACAAATGATGAGAGACATTGAGACATTATTGATAAAAATCTGCTGCCATCTACCAAGAAGATGAAGCTGAAACAAGGATGGACATTTCAGCAAACGACACTCTGATCAGAGTGTGAGCATAGTGTGCTCCAATTCTCTCAGATGAGGAGAAAATAGAGAAAAAATGTCTCCAACTTTAACATTCTGTGAGGCCATAGAAATCGGACTGCACTTAGATGTCATCCGAGTGCAGTCCGATGTTTCCCATACACTCATTGACTTGCCTGACTGAGTGTGACCCGAATATCGGATCAAGCACAGGCATGCAACAAATCATCATTAGGGGGCGGCACTTGCGTCACTCACTGCTTCTATCACCACCCCCAATGACAACTCATTTGAGGGTGGTGTTAGAAGCAGTGGGGCTGCACTGGTGTCACTCACTGCTTCTATTTCCACCCTCTGATGATGTATTCTTTCACAGAAGCTACTGCGGCACTAGAGATAGAAGCAGAGAGCCGTCACTGCACTCGCATATGCCACCGAATCCATTACCCAGGATCCAGGAAGTCTTCAGAGGGGACAGCGATGCAAAAAACTAATAAGCAACTGCAGCGCTTGCCCAGATGACATCCTGTTCCAGCAGGGGCAAAGGACGATGCAGAGAAGTGAATGAAGCCCCAGCCTCCCGTGGCATCACATTTGAAACTCCTCTCAAATGAAAAATCACATGAGGTACAGTAAAAAACACATTTAGAGATTGGGTAGATAGGGATAAGTATACGGTGTTGTGTAATAAAGAAATTACAAAAGTGGTTAGGGTATAAAGATAGATAGTCAGAAAATACATTTTAAGTGCTTGGCCACCTCTTTATGTAAAGAGACAGGAAAAACTATCCTGTGTGGAGAACTGTACCAGAAGCACAGCAATAGAGACCTAAGACTAGTATGACAGCCCAAAGATCAAGGGGCACAAGAGCTACTGTCAGGCTATGTGCACACGATGCAGAAATGCTCAGGATTTTTTCCTGAGCGTTTCTGCATCTCCCTGGCATAAAAAAACGCATGCGGATTGTACATGCGTTTTCCTGCCAGGGACATGCGGAAATGAAGCAGTTACCCACTGACATTTCCGCATGTGGATTGACAAGCGCTTTCCAAGCGATTAGCTTCACTTGGAATGTGCTTGTGACAACTAGGTCACACTATATAAATCCATGCAAACAGCATGGATTTATATAGTGTGACCCGAGAGAGTGGTAAAAATAAAAAATAAAGTATACTTTACCCTCCGATGGCCCCCGGTGTCCCGCTCACTCCGTTCTCCCTTGCCAGCAACACTGAATTGAAAGACCTGCCGACGTCAGCATCACGTGACTCGTCACATGACTCTGACGTCAGCGCAGGTCCTTCAACTCACTGCAAAGTGCCGGGAACCAAGCAGGAGCGGTGCGCGGGCCGACAGAAGGTAAGTATACATTTATTTTTTATTTTATTCTTGTTTTTACAGCTTTTTTATGGTACCTGGGTGTGGAGGAGAGTCTCATCTTCTCCACACCCGGGTACCATCCGCACATTAGAATGCGCCAATTACGCAAGTACAAATGCAGTCTTGCAGAATTGGCGCATTCTAATGCAAGTCAATGGTGGCGAAAACGCCGCGTTTCCGCAAAATAATGGACATGCTGCGGATTTTTGAGCGCAGCATAAACGCTGCCGAAAAATCCGCATCATGGGCACAGCACAAGCGGATTATCATTGGGGAACATTGCTGCCCTTCTACCATGCGTTTTTAATGTGTTTCCGCAGCATTTCCGCAGCTGCAAAAATGCTGCGTAAACGCATTAAAAACGCATCGTGTGCACACAGCCTCAACGGAATATATTAGTAAATTAGCAAATCATCAAATTTACCATTTAATGTTCATTTAGGCATAATTTTTAAAGGATAAATTTGGCCTCTCAAATAGTGCCAATAAATAATACAACTGGCCCACATATCCAACAAATATGTATGTAATAGAATAATAAAATGAGTATGATCAGAACACAGTGGTGTAAAAAACATATCCCTGGTTTTTGAAGACCTAAATTATCTACTTACCTAAAGAGTTAAAGCAAGCTAAACTTGGTAGTGAAGCCTATAATCATGTACACTATGATCAGCTATAGTCTGGCCCCAGAGTAGTTTGACAGATAAAGGTGTAGGCTACTGCAGGTGGCAGTTATGACTTAAGATATTATGTGATTTCTATACCCCACATAAGGTCGGGGCTCATGTTTCTGCATTTGCTTTACAATAATTTAAAAGGGTTATCAAGGACAATTTTTTCAGGCTGGTAGTTGCTAACTACCTGTCTGTTGCGCTTAGTGCTGATCTCTTCTGGCACACAGTGGTCATAAACTTCTCCTAGCGGGGATAGTACGGCTTCCGCTGACATCATGTCGACAGAGCATTGGCTTCTTTTCTGCTCTGCTCTGCTGAGAGGGCATCTCTGCCGATGTCATACTGATTGTCAGCCAGCTCCCCACTGCCTAACTGCGGGGAGCTGGCTGTCAATCATTTTGACGTCCGCAGTAATGCCCCATTGACAGAGCATCTTGGAAGAAGAAGAACTGCTCTGTTGACGTGGAGCAGCTGAATCGCTAGCAGGAGCGGCGGGTGACTGCTCTGAGCTGGGGCCAAGTAGAACAGGCAGATGGTTGCCTCTGTTAGCAACTACCTGCCTGTTAGTTTTTAGGCCCATAGTAAAAAAAAAAATAGTCCTGGTCAACCCCTTCAATGAAATTTGTGCCTTTAAGAGTGGAACAAGCCTGCTAAGTTTGAATGTGTGAGAGGAACTTTATGTAGTTTGCTCTTTACAATAGACTTTGTGCTTTTTATTACATTTAATGCATCAGCAATATTATTCTGATTTACATCTCCTCAGCTGAGTATTACATAGGACTGCAATAGTGAGAGATGCTTATCTAGTATTCCTCTTTATATTGTGCAATGTTTTCCCTTCTGACATTGAAAGTTATCAATATGAGCACAAATCTGTAGACTCATATGCATATGTCCCTGCATATGTCCCTGCAACTATACCCACTTGTTTCTCAGGAAGAAGACACAATGAATGCTATAATTTTAATGGGGAGGGCTTGCAAGGGCAATGACATTGCATACTAAGTCATAGTATAGCTGTTATTATTTATACATGAGCAAAGATTACAAATGCAGGCTCTAGCTCAGATCTCTCACCCCCTGGATCTGTGAAACCTGTCACTCAGTCTCCTGCGGTGTGTCTTCCTGTCTCTGAGCCATTGGACCACCTGCTGCCATGACTCTCATCTACTGCATAGCCTGAAGGCCTCGATGATAACAGCATTGATTCCAATGTACATCTAATTACTTCTCATAATCTATTCATTTCACAATAGTGCAGTGTAACATCTGTCACATCATAAACTCTTTAGTATCCATATCAAACCACTAAAACACACTAGCCTGCCAATTGGAAGCCACCTAGCTTAGCTTTTATATGTGTAAAACTGGCAAGTCTGTTTTGGTGGGGGGGAAACCTTAACTGAATTTCCCCAGTGACCAATGAAACTGAGCCATGAAAGAAGTTTTAAGATTTAATATGTGCGAACCGGATTACAGTTGCGCGTAGACGAGCTAAATGAAATATATTGGTTAATGAAATAAACTCCAAGCCAGCATGCTAGCACTTATGTCAGGTTAACAGACATCTCCTACCTCAGCTCAGTCTGCTTGATTAATTTACAAAATCAATTATTGCAGTGGTTATTGCATTACAACAAAATATTGCAGAAAATACTTTGTCACCATGTAGGTTTTATTTTACCAGAGGGTAAACACGCTGTTACCGCTTCTTTGTAAGAAGAATTGCGTTCTATGAGGCCGCACACAAAGCTTATTTCTTAGCATTTTACACATATTGTATCTGACCCAGTAGGATTGGCTTTTCTTCTTTTTTTTTTTGCTTGCATCGAATAAAACTTATGATTAAGCGCCATGTAGTAAGCATTAAACAAACTGCATAAAAGCTGAACGCCGAGCGCTTATGACAGCTGTTTCAAGAAGTATTAAACTATTTATTTTGGAAGCTTAACTTTACTTGTGGATAAACAAACATTAAGCAGTCGTATAGCCATAGTGCATAATAACAATGCTACTGGTTTATAGTGGTGTCATATTGACAACCATTTCAGGCTGCCGTTCTGTTGTAGGCATGTGCATCTTTTCACCACGTGTCACTCGCTTTGTATGGGATTTCCTTGTGATATCATATGTATGAATATTCAATTAGCAATATACTTGTTCATACATAATGAACACAAGCTGTACTGCATGCATAATATAACCCCCAGTAATGGGAATGCAGGCTCCGTGACCGCTACAACAGTTTGCTGTGTCAACACGAAAATGTGTATTATTTTAATCTATGGTCTATTGCCATTTTGTTTTTTAGCCTAAGGTGACAGTTTTTAC
This sequence comes from Phyllobates terribilis, assembly GCF_046119375.1. Taxonomy (NCBI): domain Eukaryota; kingdom Metazoa; phylum Chordata; class Amphibia; order Anura; family Dendrobatidae; genus Phyllobates; species Phyllobates terribilis. Next base: position 267,968,260 of record NW_027362762.1, read on the forward strand.
TATGTTTATTTGCAGATATAATCTTCCTTAATATTTAGCATTTATTCAACTAGATAAACCTAAATGCCATCAAGACTTATATTAAATGGGTAAAGTAGAGCTCCACTAGCAACTAGCTACAAATTACGCAAGTACTGTAACTTAAAAAGTAACAATCATTTTAATCTTTTTTTTTATTCAATAGTTAACCTGAAAATAAGAAACTGTGGAATTAGAGATGAACAAATCTTTCAAAATTTGAATTTGACAACTTCACCGAATTTCCCCCCAAAATTTGATTCACGGTAATCTCAATATTGGAAAGCTTGTAATTGCTCGGAAAATGCATATGAGAGCGTGATCCCTGTTGATCATAAGAGCTTACACTCTATAGGAAAAAGAGAGGACCATTGTGACCATAAGAGCTTACACTCTACAGGAGAAAAAGAGAGAGAGGACCCCACTGCTCATAAGAGCTAACATTCACTCTACTCTACAGGAGAGCGAGAGGACCCTGCTAGTCATTATAGCTGAAAATCTACAGGAGAGAGAGGACCTTGCTGACCAAAAGAGCTAACACTCTACAGGAGAGAGGACCTTGCTGATCATAAGAGCTTACATTCTACAGGCAACAGAGAGAGAGAGGATCCTGCTGACCATAAGAGCTTACACTCTGCAGGAGAGAGAGAGAGAGGGAGCTTGCTGACTAAAAGAGCATGCACTCTACAGTCATGAGAGAGGCGACCACTGACCATAAGAACTTAAACTCTCTAGAAAACAGAGACTCACTCAGTGACTCTGGAAGTAGAAAACGACTCTGCCATACAAATTGTGCTTCACTGGGAACCACTGAACTCAGATGGCCCTGGTACTGACCACCACTGACCGCAAAGCAACGCAAATTGACATTAGCTTGCTCTCTGATGCTGCAGCAGTATGGGAAATGGTGCAAGTTTTTTTTTCTTTGTGAACCTTAGATTGAATTTCAAAATGTCCAAATTCTTATGAAACCACAAATTTCAGGAAATTCGACTTGAACTTTACCCTCCTCGAATCGATTTGCTCATCGCAATTTGCTATATATCCTTTCAGAGAAGTCTGCTTCTTTCTCCTTCTTGATTGATCATTCATTCTCAAATAATGGGTAAAATCTATCTTTAGTGAATACAGATTTTCACATTGCTTACATTGGAGATGACACTTGCTGCTCATAAGATTCTATGGAGAGGGATGGGGTGGAGAAGTGAGGAGCTGGAGGCAGACACAAATATTCTTCTGCAATGTCCCCTGAAACGACACAAGGATAAAACTGATGAAAATGAGCGATTTCAACCAAAATGTTCATTCACTGGGTACAAATGTAAGAGCAAATGAGAGTATTAGCTGACCAATCACAGGCCATTATTGTTTGAAATTAAGTCGGCTAAGTTTTATTTTTTCAGCCGAAACTTGGACAAAACATCTTTTGTTCAATGAAATTACTAAAAGGATTGTTTGAAGCTCAGTTATTACTACAGACCATTTCACAGTATGTGAAAAGTCAGTGTGGGTCAAATCAAGGTATCCTTTAAAGGGAATGTAGCACTAGAAAAGGATATGTTATTAACCCCTTAGGGAACAAGCGATTTTTAGCTTTTCCGCTTTCGTTTTTTCCTCCCCTTATTCCAAGAGCCAAAACTTTTTTATTTTTCCGTCAATATAGCAATGTGATGAATTTTTATTTGCAGGAAAAATTGTACTTTTGAATGACGCCATACAAAAATATTTACATTTTACAGTAAAAATTACCTGGCAATATGATTCTCCAGGTCAATACAGGTACTCAGATACCAAGCATACAAAGTTTTTGTATTATTTAAGTGGAGAAAAAAATTCAGAAATTTGTAGAAAAAAAAATTTTTTTCCTTGTGTCACCACTTTCTAAGAGCTATAAAATGTTACATTTTGGGGATATAGAGCTGTGTGAGGGCTTGTTTTTTTGTGCCCTGAGCCGATATTTTTATTGATACCATTTTGCTGTATATACAGTGCTGCTCACCATTATTGCCACCCCTTCATTTTTTTCATAGACTGTACAATATCTTCAGAAATAAATGGAAATGTACTAACGCTATATCCTCACGATTTTTTAATTAGTCGTCCAAAGTAATACCACAATAAAACATTGTTTTTCAACTTCCATGTTGCAATTTCAGAGAAAAAAACAGAATAAACAGCATGTGCACTTGCAACAATGTTATTCAATTAGGCAGTGTTCATCTGCAAGTTTTTCCTCACCTGGATTTGTGGTGAGGAAAAAATTGACGCATACTGCGTATGGCTGCGTAAAACGTTCGAGACTCACCAATGAAAGTCAATGGGTGCGAGAAAAAAAAAATCGCACAGCACACGGACCTTGCGTGCACCATCCGATGTTTACACACCCATCTCTTAGGAAACCTGACAATTCATCAGTCAAGTACAGTAAATTCACAGCGTGAGCCGTCAGAATAGAATAGTTAGAATACATATATAGATAGAATAGACAGAGTGAAAGATGTCAATTAGTGCAGTGCGTGAGTAGTTTACTGTACATGCATTTAGCTAATTAATATAAAATTAAATGAAAAAAATGGTGTGGGGCCCCCCTTATTTTTAAAAGCCAGCTGAGAGAAAGCAGACAGCTGTGAGCTTGTGTTATTATTTTCTGAGAAGGGGCCAATATCCAAGGGTCTTCATAGCCTATTAATAAAAGCTCACAGCTGTCTGCATAGCCTCTATTCGTTATTAAAAAAGCCCTCCCCCCAAAAAAAATTACGTGGGGTCCCCCCTATTTTTAATAACAAGCAAAGTCTAAGCAGACAGCTGCGGGCTGATATTATTAGGTTGGGAAGGGGCTATGGACATTGGCCCCTCCCAGACTAATAACATCAGCCCTCAGCTGCCCAAGAAATGGTGCATCCATTAGATGTGCCAATTCTGGTGCTTAACCTCAGTTCATCCCACTTGCACTGTTGTGTTCGCAAGTGGGGTAATGGTTTTGGGGCTGATGTCAGCTGTGTATTGTCCGCTGACATCAAGCCCAGGGGTTAGCATTGGAGACGCGTCTATAAGACAGCCCATTACTAACCCCGTAGTCAAAAGCAATAAACGCGCACACAGAGGAAACTTCTTTAATTGTAAAAAGCACTCCCCGACACTCTTTTACCTATTTACTACCTTTAAAAAATAAAATAATCCAAAGGGGTCTCCTGTAAATGCATCCCACATTGATTGCTGACTCTGCTACATCCGGATGCAGTGCTGAGCAGTGACATCAGTAATGTGACCGCTATGCATTCCAGCTAGCACACAATGACAGTAGCATGTGAATCCGGCTGCTGCGACAAGAACTGACGTCAGTAAGGTTATCTCAGTTCACAGCCAATGAACTGCGATAACTTTACTGACGTCACTGCTCGCAGAGTGAGAAATTACTTTAAAAACATCAGCGGAATAGATTTTTCTTTTCAATTACACAACACTTGGATTTTCTTTAACCATTTCTCAGTAGACTATATGGTAAAATTAATTATGTTATTGAAAACTACAAATGGAACTAATAAAAACTTCAACTCATCCCACAAAAAACAAGTCCTCATATGGCTATGTTGCTTGGAAAATAGAAAAGTTTATAGATCTCAGAGGAAGAAAAAAAGAAAACTAGCTTCTTCAACAAGGGGTTAAGAATTGTTATTTTTCTTTATTTCAATAAAAAAATAAGATCTACATATTCCAGTTTTCACCCTGCAGACTAGTGTATTGGGGGAAATGAAAATGCACTAAAAGTCTGTCTCAAATTGAAGGGTGGTCCCTATTGTAATTTGCTTTATTAGACTATACCCTATACTTCTCACTATCTTGCTAATCCCTCAATGTGTTTTGGTTTTATTGCATTTCCCATGCTTACAAAAATATTTTGATTTCACTGACCTCCACTGTATTTATAAAATAGTTAAGACACATCTAGGAACTATTTTTAGGGAAACAGTCTACATTGTGACAGGGTAACTGGAAATGTATGTGAGGGGAGATATGTATCACGAAGATTGCTATTTTCCGTGATGTAAAACCCAGAAGTTTTTCTCCAGTATGTTATGTCCTGAGGGGGTTAATCAGCCATGACAGGGTTGGGTTTTTTGTGAGTGATTGTAAGAGATTGGCAGGATGGCAACTTACGATATCTCCACCTCAAGGGTGTGGTTGAGGAAGTTAAATGTTCAGCTACTGAGCTTTTTTCTCTGTTGTGTGTTTGGAGACAAGGAAGTCTCCAGTCGGGTGCTCAAGTGTGAGCTGAAGTGTGTTATTTTCTACAAGGCCGCAACCACAGTGTAAAGGACTTTCTGAGTGCTATTGATTTTCCCTTATACTAAAGTGGGCTGCTTTGTGTTACTATTTTGTTTTCTGGCTTATGAAGTAATAAACCATCCACGGACATTAAACCAAAGTGTTCCTGTGTCTTCCTCTGAGAGCAGCTGAGTGAATTGCACTACCCCAGTTGGTGTTTCAAATGTGGGCAATGTTCCAGGAAAATGTGTAGCTGCTACAGAAAACTCCATGTCCTGGTTAAATGCGGCTATAGGAGTGGTCAGACAAAATGGAGGAGCAAATCAAGCACCTGATCCTAAGCCAACAACAGTAGCACCACCAGCAGCTACAGCAGCACTAAGAGCAGCTACAGCAGTACCGTGAGCAGCAGCAGCTACAGCAGCACAGAGAGCAACAGCAGGCCCAGCAGGAGACAAATAAACTCCTGATGCAGCAGATGGAATTCCTGGCAGGGAATGGCCGCAGCAGAGGAACCGCCCTTCCCCCAAGTCCAGGAAACAACACCAATGTCCAGAAGACAGTAAGACGGGCCATGGAGAAGATGACACTGGGAGATGATGTGGAAGTTTTTTTCACAGTTTTGAGGGGGTGACGGATTGGGAGAGACTTTCACCAGAGCAGCGGGCCGAGGTGCTGGTGCCATATTTGACAGGCGAAACCCAAAAGGCATAGTATGACTTAGCATTGCAAGGAATATGCTGAATGCTGAAATTGGCACTCCTGGGAGTGACTATGTCGGTTTGAGCCCAACAAGTTCATCACTGGGCATATGCCGGCGATAAACCCCCTCGCTTGCAGATGTTTGACTTGCTGCATCTGATCCAAAAGTGGTTGTAGCCAGAGTCTTCCACTCCTGCCCTGATGGTTGAGCATGTGGTAATGGACAAATTGATCCACTCCCTTCCCAGGCCAGTACAGACCTGGGTTGTGCAGGGCAACCCTCGAAACACAGACGACCTGGTTGGCCTTGTAAAGAGGTTGTCGAGAAATCCCTTGGGAAACCGGACATCGTCACTTCCCCATACTGGAATACCCAAAAGGGGAGGACTCACCACTGAGGGGATCTAGAGCCGCAAACAGGGGATGACCAAATCCCGCTGAGGGTTTCCAAAAGGCTGTTGTTACAGACATGGTCTGTTGGCGATGTCGCAATCCTGGACACATAGCCGCCCAGTGTCATATGTCCCCTGAACCAATGGACTGCAACCTAGGCGACATTGTTCTTAATATGCCTATCCGGCCTGTAGTGTGGACTGTCAACCCAAGGATATGGGGTAAGGGTGCTTGAACAGTTGGACTCGGGAAGTCCCCACCAGTTGATCCTTGCCAAATCCGTGGGCGTTCGCTGTATACTCGGCGACGCCAAGGTCTACCCTGTGGCCAGAGTAACCATGGGAACATATTCTGGTGCCCAGTCCCATGAGGTCAGGACTTGATTGGGATTTGTGGCAAAAGGGGGACTTACCGAGTGTCTCGGACAAAAGCCAGATCCCTCAGGAAGAAACTCCATCGAAAATAAATATGGAGGAGTTTCCCCTGTGTGTCCTAGTCGGTGAGGAGGATGAGATGATGACTGAGGAACCCAACCTCCCTGAGTTGGAAGTGTCCGACGAGAACTTTGGGACTGCTTAAGTTATGGACCTTATCTTAAGGGGAGCGTATAACTATGTTACGGTCTGTAACAGGGCTGCTCAAGAGCCGGTAGCAGACACCAAATTCCCACACTTTGCAGATAATGGGGAGTTATTTTATCAGGTAACCAAACTGAGTGGGATGGGATAGTGGAGCAGCTGTTGATTCAAGGACCCTACCGGCGGAGTGTTTTAGACATGGCCAATTCGCATGTTTTGGGGGGACATCTGGGGGTAGCGAAAATTCAGGAGAGGATAATTCAGAGATTCTATTGGCCAGGATGTTACCGGGAGATCCTAAATTATTGTAGGTTCTGCCCCACCTGCCAGATCACTGCACCCTTTTCTCACTTGTGCAGTCCCCTAGTACCCTTGCCTGTGATAGAGGCCCCATTAGAGAGAATTGCCATGGACCTAGTAGGTCCCTTAGTTAAATCAACATGGGGGCATCAATACATCCTAGTGGTCATGGACTATGCGACCTGGTACCCAGAAGCAGTACCACTAAGGAACTCTTTGGCCAAAAGTATCTCCCGAAACTTGTCCATATTTTTGCCAGGATGGGCCTTCCTAAGGAGATCTTGATTTACCAGAGAACCCCCTTCATGAGTAAGATCATGAAGGAGCTATGTAAGGTCCCAGAGATTGCTCACCTGCGAACCTCAGTCTACCATCTGCAGACAGATGGTCTAGTAGAGCGCTTCAATATGACTTTAAAGGCCATGGTGAAGAAGACCATTGAGAAGGACAGTCAAGACTGGGACTATATGCTTTTGTTTATGCTCTTTTCCATCAGAGAAATTCCCCAAGCCTCTGATCACCTGTATGGTTGACATCCATGACGGCTCCTAGATATCGCCAAGGAAATCTGGGAAGCCAAGGTCAAGCCCCACCAGGGCATCATAGAGCACGTTGCCCAGTTGCAGGAGAGAATGGCAAAAGTGATGCCTATCGTGAAGGTGCATCTTCTCCAGGCACAGGAGGCAAAAGCAAGGGTATATAACTGATCAGCGAGATTGAGGCAGTTTCAGCCTGGGGATTGCATGCTGGTGCTTATCCCCACGGTCAAGAGCAAGTTCCTAGCCAAGTGGCAAGGCCCATATGAGGAGGTGGAAAAACTGGGTGAGGTAAATTACAAGGTCCACTAGCCAGGACGCAGGAATACACACCAAGTATACCATGTGAACTTGTTCAAACCGTGGCGAGATCAAGAAACGCTGGAAGCTCCTTGCCTGGGAGCCGGTCCTGAAGCCAAAGTGGAGGATGTCATGATTGCGGAGACTCTATCGCCGGCCCAGAAGCAACAGTGTTGAGAACTGCTGCAGGGTAACCGTGACCTGATCTATGAGTTACAGGGGCATACGCAGGTAGTGGAGCATGATATACTGACAGAGCCTCACATAAGAATGAATCTTATGCCATATAGGATTCCTGAAGCACACCGTGAGGTAATCTCAACCGAGGTGAAGAGAATGCTAGATCTCGACGTGATAGAGAAGTCAAAAAGCGGATGGTCGAGTCCCATCATCCTCGTGCCAAAGCCCGACGGGGAGTTGTGGTTTTGCAATGAATACCACAGGCTGAACGAAGCGTCCAAGTTTGACGCGTACCCGATGCCCCTTGTCAATAAACTCATTGAGAGGCTTGGACCTGCGAGATACATTACCACCCTCGACCTGATGAAGTAGTGGTCAGACAAAATGGAGGAGCTGATCAAGCACCTGATCCTACTATTTTTTTTATTACGAATTTGCCTTTCTTTCGAGACTACACATGGCATAGTTGTGGTCTGTTATTTTGATAATTTGGCGCCACAGCTCACCGGAGGGGCTCACAGATCCAGAAAAATATGCGTATTGTTCCTTAGCTGACCTTGCCGCTAAAAATATGTGTCCCAGTAATATCAGAAGTATAGAAGTATAGAACTGCCGATATTCCATATTTCATGTCGGTGCTGGCGAGACTGCAGATTGAACCTATGTGCAGATGGGGATGTCTTGGGGGTGAGATAGGACTCCTTTGAAGCTTAGGAGCTGCATCCTCCTCACCCAGGTGTATATTCATCATAGGCCTGTGCTACTAGGAACTACATTCGTATTTTAATTAGAATGGACAACTGAGCTTGCCACCTCCCCTGTGTATGGCGATTTGCATAGAAGCAGCTGGCCAGAGTGTCAGCTCTTGTTCCCTTGACAAATAGTATAGGGGAGGGGGAGGAGGGGTTTGGGGGGAGATAGAAATTCTTAATATTTTATATGACAGTAATGTTTGAGAATGTGGTCCCAGCTCTCTTCAGATCAGTGACCAGGTCTAGTGATGGGCAAACCCGTGACTGTTCGGGTTTGGCTAAATGAGCCAAATGCCGAACAGTTTACTAAAAGTTCAGGTTCGGGTACCAGAACAGTACCCGAACTCGAACACGGACCGAGCTGAATATACCTGGTTTCCCATGCTGTCATTTGCGTGATAGCAAAGGAAACACAGGCTCTGATCGGCGGTAATAGCATTACCGCGGTCAGAACGCTATGGCAATGACCCACGGTAAATAGCTTACCGCGGGTCACAGGCGCCGGCTGATGGTACTACTACCACCATCAGCGGCCGACTACTGCCATAGGAAACAGAGAGCGCAGGCACCGCTGGATGGGAGCAGTAGTCTCTCATCTGCCGGCGTCTGTGCTGTGCTGAAAGTAAAAAAAAATGTTAAAATGAATTAAAAAAAAATTAAATAAATATACTAATCCCCGAAGCCCATGATCACCTGTAATAAAGTTAAAATAATAAAGCAACCTCATCCTCACCTGTTCGTCGCAGTCCAAATAGTGAGGGTCCCACGATGATCCCATGAACAGAACGGCCACATTGTAAAATGTGACCGCTCTGTTCATTTGCCGGCAATACACTGACGCTTATTGCCAGAATAATAGTGATCCAGAGAAGCTGCATTTTGCTGTTTTAGTAAAAGTTAAATCTCCTTTAAATGGAGGTAATCACAATAGCCTAGTTATTAAAAAGAGAAGCCAAATTAATTCTCAAATCAAATGCTCAAGGCCCATTAGGCTTAAATGATAGACTCGATATGTCCGTGTTTTTGTAACAGCATTCTTTTATACCGTTTTTAATTGTTATGTCTCTTTAAATGTCTTCACAAATTGTCTAACGGTATTTGGTGCAGGTGTGCAGGCGGAGGTATCATAGACTGAAGGATACTTAACAGGAAGATATCCTCCTGCCTGCCACCCTGGGCCCCTAGAAGCGCTACATACGCGCAAAGCGGCCATCGTCCTCCCTTCTCACCCCCGCACCCATGTACCTGCGCCTATGATTACACGCCATATCTGAAATAAAGGATCATTCATAAGGCATCCCGTGGTGAGTGCGATCTTTTCTATTCTCTGATGTGTGCCTCATGATTATCTGCTTCAGTTGATGCAGCACCACCCACAGTGGATTAGCCAAGGACTCAGGATTGCCTGTAATTACAGGACTGTGTGCTGGAAAAGGCTGAAGGCAGAGCAGGTGCAGGTCAGATGCTCTTCTGTTTAGTAGTTATGTACCTAGCTGGCCCAAGCCTCTCGATTAGCTCATCGACACGTGGCATCAGATACGAGTCAAACTTGGAGACTTCATTCAGATTCCTATAATCGTTACAGAACCTCCATTCGCCAACGGGTTTTGGAACCAAGACAATCGGGCTAGTGCTCCCACTCTTGGATTCCTCAATGACTCCGAGATTCAGCATATGCTTTACTTCCTTGGAGATCAGCTTTCCCCAGGTCTCGGGTTTTTGATAGGGCTTCAAGTTCAACCTCACATAGGACTCCGACAGAACCTCATGTTCTTTGACCTTTGTACAGCCAAGCAAATCAGTGAACAGGTCCCTGTTCTGCTGTAGCAACTCCCGACACTGCTGTTTTTGGGCCTTTGACAGCGTCACCATTCTTGTGACTCCTTCAACATCTGCTTCTGGCTTGACCAGCAAACATGGAGTTTCAACGGGCTCCTTGTCTTGCCACAGTTTTATAAGATTGACGTGATACACTTGGTATCGTTTTCGTCTTCCTGGTTGATGAGCCTTGTGGTTAACTTCACCAAGCTACTCCACCACCTCATTGGAGCCTTGCCATTTGACCAAGAAATTACTTTCCACTGTGGGAATTAGTATGAGGACTCGGTCCCCGGGGCTGAACTACCTCATCCTGGCTGACTTCTTGTAGACGCTAGCTTGAGCCTCTTGTGCCTGGAGGAGATGTCCTTTTACGATGGTCAGAACCTTTGCAATCCTCTCTTGCATCTGGGCAATTGCTCGATGACACTTCGGCAGGACGTGACTTCAGCTTCCCAGGTTTTCTTTGCTACATTCTAGAGACCATGGGAATGTTGGACATACAGAAGTTCAAACGGAGAGGCTTGCGGAACCTCTCTGATAGAAAACAACAGATGCGATAGGAGGCAGTTCCAGTCGCGACTGACCTTTTCTATGTCCTTCCTAAGCACACTCTTCAATGTTTTATTTAACCTTTCCACAGGGCCATTAGTCTGGGGATGGTACATTGACATCTTCAGTTGTGTAATTTGCAAGGCCTTACACAGTTCCCTCACCACCTTACTCATAAAGGGTGTTCCTTGGTCATTCAAGATCTCCCTCGGTAATCTTGTCCGGGAAAGAACATGGCCCAACTCGCGGGCTATACTTTTTGCAGAAGAGTTTCTCAGGGGAACTGCTTTAGGGTACTGTGTAGCATAGTCAATGATGACCAATATATATTGATGCCCACGAGGATAATTCACGAGGGGACCGACAAGTCCATGGCAATTCGCTCGAATGGCACTTCTATGATGTGTAATGGCACGAGGGGACTTCGAAAGTGAGAGGTGGGGGAGGTTATCTGGCAGGTGGGGCTGGACCTCAAACTTTAAGATTTCCCAAAGACATCCAGGTCAATTGAAACTCCGCATGATCTGTTCTTGAGTTTTGTCCAACCCCAGATGGCCAAACAAAACATGTGAATGGGCCATGTCCAATACCCTCCATTTATAGGGTCCTGGTACTAACAATTGTTCCACTATCTCCTCCTTCACCTTAGTAACCTAGTACAATAAGTTCCCACTCAACAAAAAAATAGGGAAACCTGGTGTCAGCCTACAGCTCCTGCGCTATCCTGTTTATGATGGTTACATTATTGAACGCCTCCTTTAGAGTTAGGTCCCTATGTTAGGCGGACCCAAAATTTTCGCCGGTCACTCTTAACTCCAGAATATCGGCCTCAAGGGACACTACCTCTTCATCCTCCACAAGGACACAGAAGGAAAACCGGTCAGACTCTGGGTGTGGTGGCACTTCTTTAGGAGCGACCTATCTCTCATCCGAGCAACCAAGCCCTGTCCCCTTCCCCCACAAGTTCCAAAGCAAACAAAAGTCCTAGCCTATGATAATGGAGTGCAATAAGTCCTGGACCACTCTGACCTCGTGGGACTCGGTACATTGGGACATTTCAATGAACACTCAGGCCACTGGATAGTCTTTACCATCCCCATGAATACACCGGATGTCAACCTTCTTCCAAGGGATCAGCTGCAGAGGAAGTGTGGCCCCTCGCTGGTTGGACAGTTCACACTGCAAGCCAGATATGCATAGTATGAACAGCGGCTTCCCAGGCTACAGTCCATCTGCTCGGAGGTCAGGAGACAATAGTCAGCTATATGGGCCGTGACATTTCCAGCATATAATATCGCAAGCTGGTACTTTCCGCATTACCTCCTCCGCCCCTTTGGACCTTGGTTGCCCACCCCTTTTTTGGGCTTCCGCCCCCTGGTGGGACCCCCGGTATGGAGTGGGTTGCCTCTCCAAGGAACCAACCATTTTTGAACCATGTGCAGGGGATTTGTGGACCATGTGCAGTGATATGCCCAGTGTTGGCCCCTTTGTACCCTGACAGTCATTATCACCCTCAAGCACGCCAAAGTTTCAGTTTTCAGTTTTACATATTTCTTGGTGTCTTATAAGGCTAAGTCATGGTAGGCCTTCTGGGACTCTTCCGTTAAGTATGGCACCAGCACTTCGGCCCATTGCTCTGGTGGGAGTTTCTCCCTCTCGGCGACCCTTTCAAAAACACACAAAAAGGCCTCTATGTCATCATCCTCTGTCATTTTATGCAGAGCTTTCCTTACTGCCTTCCATATTGAAAAATAATTAGCTGACCTTACAGTTGGACCTGCCGCCATGCCACGAACCGCCTCTGTGAGCAAATCCAACTGCTGCTGTTGTTCACGGTGCTGCTGGATCTGTTGAATAACCAGCTTATTCATCTCCTGCTGTGCCAGCTGTTGTTGTTGGAGCTGATGCAGTTGTTGCTGGTGCTGCTGATGGTCTAGCATCCAGGTCCTCCATGCTGACTAACATTGCTTGCTGACTTATGGCTGCCTTCACCCAGGACATGCAGTACCTCTGTAGCAGTCACACGTGTTCCCTGGAAATGCTGTCCGCACTTCTAATACCAATTGTGGGAATGCTACTCACTTGGGTGCCTGGTGAGGTAACACAGGAATCGTTTCCATTTAAATGTCCAGGCTGGCTTATTGCTGCTTGATAAACCATGCCTCATGCAAAGGAAAATAAACAGCCTTTCAGTGCAGGCAAAACAAAATAAACAGTTCCAACAAAGTCACTTTAGTGACAGTCCAGGACACACAGGCTGGGTAACATCCAACATACTGGCTGAGTCTAGAGACATCACACAGGAGGTCTTCTTATCTCCACATACAGACCATGTGTCGAACAAAAAACAGACTCTATTTTAGGCTAAGTGCCCATGATGCAGAAATGCTGCATATTTTTTCCGCATCTCCCTGGCAGGAAAACTGCATGCGGATTTTACATGCGTTTTTCCTGCCAGGTAGAAGCGTTTGTCAAGCGTTTTTGCATGCATTTCTGCATGCGGGTTATCAAGCCCTTTTCCAAGCGATTTTAGCATCACTTGGAAAAGTGCTTGACAACTTGGTCACACTATATAAATCCATGCAACCGGCATGGATTTATATAGTGTGACCAAGTAATAGTTAAAAAAAAAGAATAAGAATGGTAAAAAATAAAAAATAAAGATTATACTTACCTTCCGATGGCCCCTGGTCTTTTCTCCCCTGCGTCTGGTCTCTTGCACTGCTCGCGGTGGTGTGAAAGTACCTTTCATGACACCATTTAGTCATGTGACAGGTCACGCAACCGCCGACGTCAGTGGTCGCTTGACCTGTCACATGACTAAATGACTATTTATAGTAAACCTCGGCACACCAAAGGTTGAATTTTAGTGGTTTATTGTAGCAGTCAACAGCAAAAACGTTTCGGTCTATAAGACCTTCATCAGTGTACTGCAGGTGAGATAAACATGAACACACATACATCAGTTTTGTTGAACACAAAGGAACATATACAAAGTTCATAGCATAAACGGTCATAGTGTCTAAAAACAGACCATCATATAATGCTGAAGTTTGAGTATCCTACCCACTTGCTGGGAATAGGGTAATAGAGCAAGGAGTCGGGGGGGCGCAGTGTCCCAAAAAGGGGAATCCTAAAGGAGAAAAACACATTGTGGTTCAGTGGGACTGCAGTGCAGTGTAAGGCTGCTGCTATTGGTGGTGCCTGGTTGTACTAAGCATACCTGGAGCGCTGAGTAAAGTTGAGGGAGGCTTAGGACCGCGGTATCCACCGCTGGTAACTGGCATAGTAGTGATGAGGGGCATGGTTTATATCGAAAGTGGGCGAGATGAGAGGCTTGAAGCGTCCCCGAGACCGCGTGTGTCCGGTGACATCATCGGAAGTGACGTGGGCCGGCTCAGATGAATGGATACTTGCATCTGATAGGTCAGGGTGCGCGCATGCGCGTGTGCGTGCGTGTCACCCGGCGAACACCGTGCGTTCCAAAGGCAGGAAGTTATAAGCAGGGCCTGTCCAGTGCGTTCCACCTTAGGGGGGAGGATACCAGTGCACCAGGGATGTGAGGAGAACGTAGGAGGGGAGCAATTGCTGGCCCTTAAGGTTATCTAAAACAGAAGGAGGCATACATTAGTATATATTACATCTTATAGCATGGATCAAGTATAACAATAAGGTGGACATATGTCATGTTGCAGGCATAGAGGAAAGGGGGATGTATCTGATTGATAAATGAATCTATGTAACCACAACCTCTTGTAAGCGGCAGTATTATAGACAAGTAATACCTGTGAGTTGAAAGGGTTTACATGAATGAATGCAGATCGTAATCCCTATTGAGCCCTCTAGGAGTCAGGGATTGCAATTCGTGGATCCAGTACGCTTCTCTTTGTTTTAACTTACATATGCGGTCACCACCGCTATGAGGTTGCTGGATCTGTTCAATCACTTGAAAACGTAACTGAGCAATATTGTGTCCTGCAGCAATAAAATGTTGGGGAATGGGTAAGAGTAAGTTTTTGCTTCTGATTGTGGATTTATGTTTGGAGATTCTATCTTTGATGAGTTGTGTTGTTTCCCCTACATAAATCAAACCACAGGGACATTTGACATCATGTAAGGTCCTTTTAGACCATCGTGAGCCGCCCAACACACAGGACGCATCACTGAGGAGGCCGGAGGCCATCGGAAGGTAAGCATAATCTTTATTTTTTATTTTAAATTCTTTTTTTTGCAGGTACCATGGTACCTGGGTCTGGAGGAGAGTCTCCTCTTCTCCAGACCTGGGTACCATCAGCACATTGAATCACTTAGCATCCGCATGTGCACATGTAGTGATGCGGATATTAAGCGTTTCAAAGCAAGTCAATGGCGGCAATTAAGCTGCGTGTCCTCAAAATTAATGGACATGCTGCGTATTTTTCCGCAATGATAATCCGCAGCGGAAATTTCCGCAGCATGTGCACAGCACATGAGGATTATCATTGGGGACCATGGGGCACATATTACCAAGCATTTTTTAAGCGTTATCGTGGCGGAAATTCTGTGGCAAAAACACTTGAAAAATGCATAGTGGGCACTCAGCCTAATAATGTGAATCACACCCAGAGGTAGAGATATGGCAAGCAGCCTAACCGCCCTAACTCTTCAGCGCTCACAATTAGAACTGGACCTAACATGGCCAATTTACCACTCTTAGTACTATGTGTACTAGAGCATTACTCCAGCATTACTGGAGCATTACTAGAGCATTACTCCATATGTACCTCTGTGATACATATCTCCCATCCACTATGTGTCCGGCAGCCACCTTACAATCTGTATACATCACACCAATATAGTGCCCTGGTGCTGTCTTTTGGAATGTGTACCTACCTAGTATTTCTAGTTACATCCATTCTGGGAAAGAAGAGATACATTTTGTAAAAAATAAAACAAAAAAATTCTAAATTCTATAAGCTGCACATTTTGCTTCCTGTATGCCTGTTTTACTAGTCAAATTTAACAACAGTACACACCACAACAATTCTGTAGGATGTTACTGCATTTTGCTTTCCAGACGTGCACCTAACAACGTTGAAATTTTGGTTATGACCTTTTTGTCAAGTGTTTTATAGTTTTAAAAAATTAAAAAATCCACATATAACTTTTTGCTTACCTCTTTTGTTAGTTCATCTACCAACATACCATTTTTTTGTCAAACAGAATAGTAGAATAGTGTAATGAAAATTGAAAAGAAAAAAATATATAACTTTTTGCATGCCTATTTTACAAGTCCAATTTGAGAATTGTATGCAACAATACTGCGGGCTGTGCTCTAATTTTGTTTTGTGCTTGAGTACCTACCAGGCTTTTTTATGTCCTTTTTAAGGCAGGGGGATTTAATTAAAAAATATGGGAAAAAACCTATACTATACATTTAACTGTGCAAGTGTGTTTTAGCACACCTGTTTAAGTAGTCAGATTTGAGACCTGTGAATGCTACACCAACTCTAAAGGTGGGTTGTTGTTGTATTAGGCTTTCTGGACACTATTTGTACTCTACATAGCATTTCTTGCTCATCCTTTTTGTTAGGGGTTGGAGAAGTGTGGTTGAACGTTTTTGGAAACATTTTACTTGTGTACAAAATGAATGGTAAAAAAAAAAAATTGGCACTGACGACAGGGTAGTTGAAAAGAAAAATGCATACCATGGCTAAGAATGGTAAATGTGCTAACAGCAGCACCACTACCACTGCTCATGAAAGTATTAGTGGGGAGGAAGTAGAGGGAGTAATGGAATATTCACATGCAAAGTGCTATGGAATTAATGGCGCTATATTAATAAATAATAACAATAATATATGGTACATCATTCATCTCAGTCACAGCAGAATGATGCTACCTCTGTCAGAGATATGGTCATATTGAGTTACAGTTCTGTACAGTCCACATCCTCCGCTGCTGTAAACATTTATTATTTTGCAGAGCAGACTTAGTTACTTCAAAGACAGCTCCTAGCCCCTTACCCCCCTAATCCACAGATATTTTACAACAACTTTCCCAGTTAATTTATTGCTTGTGATGAAGTCAGTTTTGTACTCGGATGACACAGGGGCCAGAAGAGATGAAGGACATGCTTCAAATGTATAGCAATAGTGCTGGCTCTTTCAGCTAAGGGGGTAAGGGCACTCATAGTGTTGGTAGCACTCTGAGTAAGGGCAAATATAGAGTTGGTAATCAAGTGATGGAAGGGCAAAGAGTTCAGCACAGTGCCCACACTGAGACATCTGTCACCTGAGTCAGAGATGATGATAAAGATGATGATTGTGTGTCAGACAAGATCCAGGAACCAGTTTTGGGTGCCAAGGTTGTGATGACATCAGAGAAGGAGTGTGGTGATATCAGCCAAAAACAGCCGTCATCTGACCAAGAGATCTTTTGTAGCAAAATCTTCTTCTACTGTGGTAATCTCTTGAGAAGGTGATGCAGCACGTGTTGCTAGCGGAAGAGGCTTAATAGTGTCCAAAGCTAAAGCTGGAGTTGGTGGTAAGTACTAGGTGTGGTTATCTCGGGTCTGGGAGTTATTTTCCACATTGCAAACAGACATATCCTTGGTTGCCTGCAGACTCTGCAAGAGGAAAATAAGATTGGATGTCCAGAGTTAACTAAACTATGAACTATGACTCTTCATCTGCACATGTAGTGACATTACCTGCTCATTTGGGAAAGCTCAAGTCGGCCTTCTTCCCCTTGAACTTATGCACATCTGATAGTCCTTGAGTAGTTTCTGGTCGCGGTTATCATCACCTTCATTGTCATCCACAGCTATTGCTTGTTGTAATCCGACTACTCCTCCCTCTCTATCACACCGCCATATATTCTTCACTGATGGTGTGTCATGAAAACAGCTGTACACTCCCAATCATCCTCTTGTGTGCCAAGTAGACTCACACCTTGTTTCTGGTGGTGCTGTCTCTGCTGTATCAATTGATGGATTCAGCTGCCTTCCAAAAAATTAGAGTATGTATTCAGCCTCAATTAAAGATATCAAGCCAAAATTATTCCTCACAGAAAAGGATGCCCACTTTGTGCTCTCAAGTGCAAGTGAATATGGGCCGCTTTCTTCACTTAACTTTGAGCTCCAAAGTGCAATACACCATAGACACTTGAAACAGTAACTATGGGCAGGGACATTACATGTCTTTCGTGGTCCACTGAGTGAATGTTTTGAGCGGCAGTTATGCACCAATGCACCACAACCAGGCCAGGTAGTGAAGTCTCCATGGATGGGAGCTCCGTCTGGTTCCACTGCCAAGGGTTAAATATCTGTCTCCTATTACACCTCCTCAGATATGACCCCACCCCCAACAGCTGCAGAACACAGTGTTGTATCCACCCTGCAACCTCAATCCTTTTGTTCATGCAAGGTAACTGCTTGAACAACTGTAAATCAGACTTCCAGAAAGCCGTCTGATTTGCGAGGCTGCAACTAACTGGAATTCGATGCTGCATACTGTATGTTGGAGCATCTGCACATGTAGTGTAATGTGGTGACATTATATCATGCACCAGGCAAACTGGAGCTTAGATTACTTTTCAGTCCACCATGAGCTGCTGATGAGGGGCATGTGTTACCTACTAGTCTTTCATAGATACTATTAAATTTGTTAGCAGGGACAACAATAGCATACCACTAATATTTATATTAAATCCATATCATTATTCCTGAATAGGTCTGGAATTGCAACATATACACTTGGGTCCAGAAATTTTTGGACAGTAGCAGAATCTTCAGGATTTGGGCTCTCCATGTCACTATTTATAATTAGAGATGAGCGTTGTTCTACTTGAACTGTTCGCCAATCTCAAATTCGAGCTGTTTTGGGCGGTGTTCGAGCCGGTCGGCGAACACGAACAATTTGAGAAAAATTCGGCTGTTCGAGTTTATGTTCGATAACTGTTCGTGCACCAAAATCATAACTGGATTTTTTCTCAGTAATGATGAAAATTAATGTTAATACGCAGTTTGAGTGTACAGCGGGGCGGGGGGAGGGGCAGGGGATGGATCTCTGCAGGAACAATGAAGATCTCCATTTTTTTTTCTCTTTCCCGCATTTGCAGTGGGGAGGTGCAATCTGTCAGCCTATCAGCAGCGCACACACGGAGCGAAGTGCTTTTTTTCACACAAGCAAGGGCATGTGTGATTGGCAGTGTATGTCACATGTCCTTGCCCTATAAGACCAAGCCATTTTCCCCGTCGCCACCATTTTCTCACTGCTGCAGCTGCGTGTTAGACGGCACCGCTGTTGCTGTGTGCGCTATACCTTGTTAATTTCAAGCCAATTTTCGCACAAATATACAGATAGCTTGGGAGTAGGGAATAGTTGTGATTGCAGTCCTTTTAAGGACTAGGTTACAGCATTTCCTACGACTTTTATCAGGCAGGTCTGTGCTCTTAAATAGATAGATTGTGGGAGTAAAGACTAATTGTAATTGGAGTCCTTTTCAGGACTAGGTTACATCAGTTCCTATCAGTTTTTGCCAGGCAGGTCTGTGCCAGTGCTGTGCAAGTTTTTTTCACAGCATTTGGCTGAATCTAGCAAAGCTAATCCTTTTTGGCCTATTGCAGAGTGTGTTAGTCAGTGGAGTAGCCTATCTGTGTTGCAAGATATACCACCTGTGTATAGAATACCAATTTTTTTACTGCACCTAGTGAAGTAAAATCTTTTGGGCATAGCATCATTCTATTAGTCCATCTATACTGACCTCCATCAGGTTGCAAACTGAATATAATTTTTTTCTGCATCTAGCTCTGAAAAAATATTTGGGCTTCTAGCGGTGTGTGGGACTTGGTCTATTAGTCCATCTATACTGACCTCCATCAGGTTGCAAATTAAAAATAATTTTTTTCTTCATTTATCTCTGAAAAAATATTTGGGCTTCTAGCAGTGTGTGGGACTTGTTCTATTAGTCCATCTATACTGACCTCCATCAGGTTGCAAATTAAAAATAATTTTTTTCTGCATCTAGCTCTGAAAAAATATTTGGGCTTCTAGCAGTGTGTGGGACTTGGTCTATTAGTCCATCTATACTGACCTCCATCAGGTTGCAAATTAAAAATAATTTTTTTCTGCATCTAGCTCTGAAAAAATATTTGGGCTTATAGCAGTGTGTGGGACTTGGTCTATTAGTCCATCTATACTGACCTCCATCAGGTTGCAAATTAAAAATAATTTTTTTCTTCATTTAGCTCTGAAAAAATATTTGGGCTTCTAGCAGTGTGTGGGACTTGTTCTATTAGTCCTTCTATACTGACGTCCAGCAGGTTGCAAATTGAATATAATTTTTTTCTGCATCTAGCTCTGAAAAAATATTTGGGCTTCTAGCGGTGTGTGGGACTTGGTCTATTAGTCCATCTATACTGAACTCCATCAGGTTGCAAATTAAAAATAATTTTTTTCTGCATCTAGCTCTGAAAAAATATTTGGGCTTCTAGCAGTGTGTGGGACTTGGTCTATTAGTCCATCTATACTGACCTCCATCAGGTTGCAAATTGAATAAAAAAATTTTCTGCATCTAGCTCTGAAAAAATATTTGGGCTTCTAGCGGTGTGTGGGACTTGGTCTATTAGTCCATCTATACTGACCTCCATCAGGTTGCAAATTAAAAATAATTTTTTTCTGCATCTAGCTCTGAAAAAATATTTGGGCTTCTAGCAGTGTGTGGGACTTGGTCTATTAGTCCATCTATACTGACCTCCATCAGGTTGCAAATAAAAAATAAGTTTTTTCTTCATTTAGCTCTGAAAAAATATTTGGGCTTCTAGCAGTGTGTGGGACTTGTTCTATTAGTCCTTCTATACTGACGTCCAGCAGGTTGCAAATTGAATATAATTTTTTTCTGCATCTAGCTCTGAAAAAATATTTGGGCTTCTAGCGGTGTGTGGGACTTGGTCTATTAGTCCATCTATACTGACCTCCATCAGGTTGCAAATTAAAAATAATTTTTTTCTGCATCTAGCTCTGAAAAAATATTTGGGCTTCTAGCAGTGTGTGGGACTTGGTCTATTAGTCCATCTATACTGACCTCCATCAGGTTGCAAATTGAATAAAAAAATTTTCTGCATCTAGCTCTGAAAAAATATTTGGGCTTCTAGCGGTGTGTGGGACTTGGTCTATTAGTCCATCTATACTGACCTCCATCAGGTTGCAAATTAAAAATAATTTTTTTCTGCATCTAGCTCTGAAAAAATATTTGGGCTTCTAGCAGTGTGTGGGACTTGGTCTATTAGTCCATCTATACTGACCTCCATCAGGTTGCAAATTGAATAAAAAAAATTTCTGCATCTAGCTCTGAAAAAATATTTGGGCTTCTAGCGGTGTGTGGGACTTGGTCTATTAGTCCATCTATACTGACCTCCATCAGGTTGCAAATTAAAAATAATTTTTTTCTGCATCTAGCTCTGAAAAAATATTTGGGCTTCTAGCAGTGTGTGGGACTTGGTCTATTAGTCCATCTATACTGACCTCCATCAGGTTGCAAATTAAAAATAATTTTTTTCTGCATCTATCTCTGAAAAAATATTTGGGCTTCTAGCAGTGTGTGGGACTTGGTCTATTAGTCCATCTATACTGACCTCCATCAGGTTGCAAATTAAAAATATTTTTTTTCTGCATCTAGCTCTGAAAAAATATTTGGGCTACTAGCAGTGTGTGGGACTTGGTCTATTAGTCCATCTATACTGACCTCCATCAGGTTGCAAATTAAAAATAATTTTTTTCTGCATCTAGCTCTGAAAAAATATTTGGGCTTCTAGCAGTGTGTGGGACTTGGTCTATTAGTCCATCTATACTGACCTCCATCAGGTTGCAAATTGAATAAAAAAAATTTCTGCATCTAGCTCTGAAAAAATATTTGGGCTTCTAGCGGTGTGTGGGACTTGGTCTATTAGTCCATCTATACTGACCTCCATCAGGTTGCAAATTAAAAATAATTTTTTTCTGCATCTAACCCAGCCAATAGTTTTGGCCTAATACCACAGTTTGGCCACTCAGCTCTGCTCGGTTACCATCCATTGTTTTTTTGTGCAAACAACTCCAGAGTTGTGAATTAGTTAACCACCAAAATGAGTGGAAAAAGGCCTGCTGCTGGTGGAAAGGGGAATAGGCGTGTTGGGAAGGGGAAAAAAGGTTGTGTCTGTGGGGTAGGTGCAGAAGAAAGACCATCTTCCAGCCAAACTAAAATGTCTACTTCTTTTAGCGGACAATGTGATAAGATCCCTTTCTTACGGCCACGCCAATCGCTACAAATTCCAGATGAGGCACAAAAACAGCAGGTGCTTCAACGGATATCAAGTGCTCCTTTAAGTGGGCTCTCCTCCACATCAACTTCAACATCACAAATACTCCAGTCCTCAAAGGTGTCACCCAAATCGCACTTGCTTGCTCACAGCTCCCAAATCTCCAGCTGCCCGTCTGAGTATGAGGTAGAACAGATGGTTGAGTCTGCAGAGCTGTTTACTCATACTATAGCCTGGGAATCAGAGGTCGACTCCAGCGCTTCTGTGAATCCAGACGAGGAAATGATCTGCACTGATGCCCAGAATCTTTATGAGTCGGATCCAGGACCAGACGCAGAAGGTTCTGACCATAATGTAGACCCTCATTCCCAAACTGTAACTCCTGTTGGTGGAGACAATGAGGAAGACGATGATAAGACTCAAATACCTGATTGGAGCGACAACTTTAGTTTTTTGTCAGGGCAGGAACAGGTTGGCTCTGAGGACGACGGGTGTGATAACGCACAGGGTGATGATGATGAGGTCGGAGATCCCACTTACTGTCAACCCACAGTCAGCCAAGAGATGAGGTCAGCAGAGGAGGTGGAGGAAGATGCTAGTGACGACGAGGTCAGGTTGCGCCTTCCTGGACAGAGACATAGTACTGGAAGCACGTCAACAACTGCATCCTCAAACACAACTCTGCCTCTCACCACAAGTCGTGGTGGCTCTTCAGGTCGCATGGGTGCTAAGCCTTGCATAGCCTGGGCATTTTTTCAGATCGATAAAGATGACCCAACTCGTGTTATCTGTAACATTTGTCAGCAAAAGCTAAGTAGAGGCCAAAAAATACATAGTTTGAGTACTTCATGCATGAACCGGCACATGGACATGAAGCATAAGTTGCAGTGGGAAGCTCAGTGTGCTACAATGCGGTCTAGCCGGCCGGGCCAACCACCGTCTGCCATATCTTGTGCATCCGCGGCCTCTTCATCCTCTGTGACTGGGGGGACAGCAGTCACACCTGTTTTGGGGCGCAGACCTGCCACCTCTTTACCCGCAACAGCCAGCGTGATTGGCAGGTCATCATTTTCTTTGGAGGTGGTAACACCAGCTGGTCTTGAGCGCTGTCCGACATCGATAGCACCACCTGTGGATCAAGGCAACCTAACATGTCCGCCTGCATCTTCCTCACAGACCGGCAGTTTGCCGGGGACACCCTTATCAACCCCGTCTAAGCACAATAGCCAGCCCTCGGTCCCTCAGATGTGGACAAGTAAAAGACCATTTCCTCCTAGCCATGAGAAAGCTAAGAGGTTGAATTTCACCATCTGCAAGCTCTTGGCTACAGAAATGCTGCCTTTCCGCCTGGTGGACACAGAGGATTTTCGAGACCTTATGTCCGTCGCAGTGCCCCAGTACCAGATGCCCAGTCGGCACTACTTCTCAAAGAAAGGTGTGCCTGCGCTCCACCAGCATGTCGCACACAACATCACCGCTTCTTTGAGAAACTCTGTGTGTGACAGGGTGCATTTCACCACAGACACTTGGACGAGTAGGCATGGACAGGGGCGTTACATGTCGCTGACTGGGCACTGGGTAACTATGGTGACAGCAGGACAAGGGGCTGCTGTCCAAGTCTTGCCGTCCCCACGAGTTGTGCGTCAATCCTCTTTATGTCATTTTTCCTCCACTGCTTCTGCCTCCTCAACCTCCTCTCGGTCTTCCACCTGCACCCAAAGCCTGTCTGGTCATGCCACAAGCTTTCTAACTGCGCAGAAGGGATCCTGCACACCTCCTTACTATGCTGGCAGTAGGGCTCAACGTCATCAGGCGGTTTTTACATTGAAATGTCTGGGAAATGTGAGTCACACAGCTGAGGAGTTGTGGTCAGCTCTGGAGAACCAATTTCATGAATGGTTGTCTCCACTGGACCTGAAACCAGGGAAGGCCGTGTGCAACAATGCTGCAAACCTGGGTGCGGCCCTTCGCCGGGGCAATGTCACACACGTGCCTTGTATGGCTCACGTGTTGAACCTGGTTGTCCAGCAATTTTTAGCCCACTATCCCAGACTAGATGGCCTTCTGCAGAGGGCACGGTCGCTGTGTGCTCACTTCCGCCGTTCGCATCCCGCAGCTCAGCGACTTACATCTCTACAGAAGTCGTTGGGCCTGCCACTTCACCGGCTAAAATGCGATGTGCCTACCCGGTGGAATTCAACTCTGCACATGTTGCAGCGACTGTGGCAGCACCGACAAGCCCTGGTGCAATACGTTCTGACGTATAGCCTGGGCCAACGAGATTCAGAGGTGGGGCAAATCACGCTGGAGGAGTGGTCTCAGATCAGGGACCTATGCACCCTTCTGCACAGTTTTGAAATGGCGACGAAGATGTTTAGTGCTGACGATGCCATTATCAGCATGACTATTCCGGTGATTTACATGCTGGAGCACATGTTAAACAGAATTCGGAGTCAGGTGGTGGCACAAGAGGAGGTGGAGGAAGTAGAGGAGGAGGAGTTGTATGCGGAAGGGCTAACATCTGCAAGGTCCAGACGGTCGGCAGCACCAAGGCGGCAGGCATGTGAGGGTGGGGGAGATGGTTTAACCAGGGCGCATGGTAGCAGCCAAACTAGTGAGGAAGGTGCAGGAGCCCAGGAAGAAGTGGAGGACGAACTGATGGAAGACTCATCAGATGAGGGAGACCTTGATCACATTTCTGTTGTGCGAGGTTGGGGGGAGAGGACAGAGGAAGGAAGCATGATTGTTACCTCGCCACCAACACAACAGGGACTTGGTGCTCCTGGATGCGCAACACACATGAGTGCCTTCTTGCTGCACTACCTGCAACATGACCCTCGAATTGTGAGAATTAGAAATAATCCTGACTACTGGGTTGCCACACTGTTAGATCCCCGGTACAAAAGTAAATTTGCAGAAATTATTCCTGCCATAGAAAGGGATGCACGCATGCAGGAGTATCAGCAGAGACTGTTGCAGAATTTTACATGTGCTTTTCCACAAAATACCAGTGGTGCACGTAGTGAATCTCACAGTTCCAACTTGCCAACCGTGGTACCGTCAAGTGTTCAGCACTCAAACCGTAACAGAACCACAGTATCTGCTGGTAACATCAATTTTGCGGAATCATTTCACCACTTTTTTAGCCCATCCTTTGCAAGGCCACAGGAGACAAGAAGTCTGACACATAGTCAACGCCTAGAGACGATGGTACAGGAGTATCTCCAAGTAAACATTGAAGCCACGACTGTGTCACTGGACCCTTGCTCTTTTTGGGCTTCCAATCTGGATAAATGGCCGGAGCTAGCCACTTACGCCTTGGAGATCTTGTCATGCCCCGCAGCCAGCGTTCTGTCTGAACGTGTGTTCAGCGCTGCTGGTGGTGTGCTGACAGATAAGCGCACGCGGCTCTCCACTGATAATGTAGACAGACTCACGTTCATAAAGATGAACAAATCATGGATCCGAAACGACTTTTCTACCCCTGTGTCATCCTGGGGAGAGTAAAAGCTTGATGATTGGTTAAAATCACCCTACCAACCGTTTTAAGCTTTCAAATTACTAATCATGTTTATCTGTATCTTGACTGGAAAATAATTTGGGCTTTGTAGCAGTGTGCAGCACTGATCCTATTAGGCCATCTATAATAAGCTTCACCAGATTTAAAATTAAAAATAATTTTTAGCTGCATCTAGCCCGGAAAATAATTTTGGGGCTCCGAGATGCGCAAGACACATAAGTGCCTTCTTGCTGCACTACCTGCAGCATGACCCTCATATTGTCAGAATTCGAAGTAATCATGACTACTGGGTTGCCACACTCTTAGATCCCCCAAACTTTTCGATCAACCTTTTCATTTTAATAAAGACCAAAAAAATGGTCATTTTTGAAATTATAAGCATTAGCAGGTTGTTAGAAACTGAAATCAAACAGTTTTCAACTCAAAACTTTATTCTAGGTGATGTTACATTTTCACATAGGACCCCTTGTTCGAAAGGAGCTTCTGAACTCTCTCGTCCATTGAATTTGTCAGGTTTTGGATGGTTTCTGCTTCAATTGTTTTGCATGAGGACAGAATACCCTCCCAGAGCTGTTGCTTAGATGTGAACTGCCTCCCGCCATCATAGACACTCCTTTTAATGATGCTCCAAAGGTTCTGAATGGGGTAGAGGTCAGGGGAGCATGGGGGTCACACCATAAGTTTGTCCCCTTTTATGCCCATATCAGCCAGAGATGCAGATGTTTTATATGCAGCATGAGATGGTGCATTATCATGCAGAAAAATGATCTTGCTGTGAAATACACGGTTCTTCTTCTTGAACCATGGCAGGAAGTGCTGTTTGAGAAAATCCACATACATTATGGAGTTCATCTTTAGCGCCTTCAGGGATCCTAAAGGGGCCGACAATCTCTCTCCCCATGATTCCAGCCCAAAACATTACTCCACCTCCTCCTTGTTGGCGCTGTAGCCGTGTTTGCGTGGGGTGTCCATCAACCAGCCATCCTCCACTCCATTCATCTGGACCATCGAGCGCTGCACGGCACTCATCCGTGAACAAAACAGTTTTGAAATCAGTCTTCATGTAATGTTTGGCCCACTGGAGCCGTTTCTGCTTGTGTGAAGTGGATAGAGGAAGTCGACAGGATGGCGTATGCACAGCTGCAAACCTCTGAAGGACCCTGCATCTTGTTGTTCGGGGGACGTTGGAGGCACAAGCAGCTTCAAAAACTTGTCTGCTGCTATGACAAGGCTTTTTTGCCGCTGCTCTTTCAACCTGACGTAATTGCCTGTAGGAAAGAGTCCTCAATTTGCCCTTATCAGCACGCACACGTGTGTACTGTGAATCAGCTACATACTTCTTGATTGCCAAGACACTTCATCCTGATCATCGCACAATGTTGATTGTAGTCATGCCTTGACCTAAACACTCCACAATTTGTTGCTTCTCAGCAGCCGACACATCCTTTTTCTTTCCCATTTTGGCAGAAAATGTAGGCTGCTTAATAATGTGAGAGAGCCTTCTTAAGTAGTCTTGCCTTTATTGGACACACCTGCCAAACTAATTAGCACAGGTGTCTGCAATTGCTTACAGTGATATAAAGAGCCCTGACACACATCACCATCAATGAGTTTAACTGACAAACAAACAAATTCTTCCCTTATCACTCCTAAACACTTTTTGCATAATAATTTGGAACGCGGTGTACATGTGCTTTTCCACAAAACACCAGTGGTTCACGTAGTGAATCTTACAGTTCTAACTTGCCAACCGTGGTCTGTATGGAATTGTTCAATAAAGGGCCCAAAATTAAGATAACATAGATGGGAGAGGTCTCTATGAATAGGAATTCCTAAGTATTTGATACCCTGTGAGGGCCAGGCAAAGGGAAAGTTGGACTGGATGGAATCCTATATGGATTTAGGGAGGGAGACATCGAGGGCCTCAGACTTCGCTGCATTGATTTTAAAATTTTACCATGTAACAAAGTAATCTATTTCAGCCATAACAGCAGGGATGGATATATGTGATTGAGTGATATATACTAGGACATCATCAGCAAATAGAGAGCACTTGTACTCGGTGCCTCCCACCTCAATCCACCTAATATTGGGGTTATGGCGAATTGATGAGAGCAGGTGCTCCGTCACTAGGATGTATAAGAGAGGGGACAGAGGACATCCCTGCCTTGTCCCATTGGTGATTGTGAAAGGTGATGAAAATGTTCTGACGCACCCCCTGGGCCTTGGGACACCCGGAGCCGGACCCTTTTTGGTGGATGCTGGTGGTTGTAGTCTTCGTGGCGGCGATCCGGTTCCGTGGCTCAGGGCGGTCAAACCAGTGGCGGAACTATTTATGTGGTTTTGATGTTTAAATGTCCGACTACGCCACCCGTGGATTGCGGTCAGAGTGAACCGCCGCTACAGGGCAGACCGCAAAGGCTGGTGTTGTGGGTGCAGCAGAGCGTAGCATAACTCCCCACGGGAGGAGTATAGCCTCAGGGCAGTGTATGCGGAGGATGGGGGTGATGGTGCAGGGCAGCAGCAGTAACGACACGGAGTCAGTGATGCAGTTCAGGGCCTTTACTCACAGTTCTTATTATCCAGACCACGTCTGCAGGTAACGGCTGCCCACGTCGTACTGTGCTCACCAGGTGAGGGGCTCAGACAACTCCCAGATAACTTTGGAGCACTTCACAGGACCCCCTTTGTGTGTCCTTTGTCTGGCCTTTCTTACCAACACTTCTGTCCGGCTGCCTCGGGCCTCCTCTTGGTAAACTTGGCGCCAGTTTCCCTGACCCTATGTGGTGCCTTCCTAGCGGGTGGAGCAAGGGGCTGCGCCACATAAAATGTCAGAGCCTCCGGTTTCTAGCTGAGGGTCGTTTCCTGCCTCCACTAGTTCGGGGACCGGTCTCCCCCTTTGGCCTGACCCCTCCACGCAGGTGGATTCGGGCGTGCGGTGGCGACTCGCCCGTCCGCACCCCTGGGATCCCTTCATTCCTCGTTCCTGGAGCCTTCTCCGCTCCTCTTCCTTCCTTCTCCCTCTTGCAGGCCTGGGCCTCTGTTACTAGGCCCGCCTCCGGAGCAGAGCTCATGCAGAGCCCCTGCTCCCTGCCACTTCTGCTCAGACTTCTCTGCACTGAACTAAGATGGTGCCCACCTTTTATACTCCCTTCTCAATGCACCCAGGAACTGCTTCCTCCCTGCTCCTGCACTGCAGGGTTCCCCTTCCTCAGTGTTCCCTCCCCCCACTCCAGCCAGGGACAGGGACTGTCGTGCCCATCTCAGGGGCATATTGGTCGCCCTGCCCCACGGCAATGTGGTGTAATGCATGCAGGTGTCGGGTCCTGATCCACACTCCATCCTTATCTGAGAGTGAGATATCACACCTCTGGGTGAGGTGCAATACGTCTGTAGCAACCGAGCCCTCGGTGCTACAGTTCCATTTATCTTCAGCCTAGGTGACGTATTGTGATACAGGGCCGTGATTTTGGCTATAAAAGGGTCCCCTAGACCCCTACCCCAAGCTTTTTAAGAGAATCATATATGTCGTGCCAGGAGACTCTATGGAATGCTTTCTCAGCATCCAACGAGAGTATCTACTTACAAATTTTTAACTGCATCTAGCCCAGGAAATACTTTGTGCCTAGTAGCAGTGTCTGCTAGTCAGCGGATTATCCCGGCTGTTAAGCAAGCTACACCACCTGTAGTTTGGACAATTAATTTTTTCAAAGGAAATGCTTCGGGACCACGGGATACTTAGTGAAGAGCATCAGGAGGCACCCCAAGGCATAGGGGCTGGGACTGGCACTAGGATGCCTTGCGGTGGACAGCCGAGCTCGATCCTTATAAAAGCTTTTTAACTGCAGCAGCTTTAGTGGACGCTACTGGAGCTGGAATTACGCGGCTGCTGGCATGAGACTTGCCCTCCAATAGATCCTTGTAAATGGATTTAAAGTGTATTCATTCAAATTAGAGGGACAATTTAAATTAAAAAGCTTAGAGCTGCCTCCACCACAGGGTGGCTCTCTCGACCCACCAGCGGACAGGCACCAGTATTGGGAGAGGGGGGCTGGCCGTCAGGGTTCACCGCGGCTCTGGCACAAACCCGGCGACACGGAGGTGGCACGGGCAGGAGCGGACTGGCCGTCTCGGCTTCTCACTTTTTGGATTTTAGAAGGGCATGACATGCCTATATCTGTGTCTCCCCCTCCTTTTACTCCTCCACCTCTTTTCTTTTCGCATGACTATATGTACTTGTCACTTTTCCATGTGTTAGTTGTGTCTTCTGAGCAGTTTGTCAGCTTTTGGACACCTTTGAAGGTGTTTTCTATGTGTTTCTATGTGTTTTTGTTTGCCTGCCATTGGTTTTAACGGTGTTCGAAGGTGTTCGACGAACAGTTCGACGAACTGTTCGGCGAACACACGGGTGTTCGACGAACCGAACCGAACTCGAACACTACGGGGGTGGCTCAACACTATTTATAATTCAAAATGAAACAGCTGAGATGGAATTGAGGTGTAGACTTTCAAGTTTAATTAAAAGAGTTGAACAAAATTATCCTATGAAATGTTTAGGAAATGCAACCATTTTTCTACAAAGCCTCCTAGTTTCTGGGGCGCAAAAGTAATTGGACAACTTAACTTTACTATAAATAAAATGTTAATTGTTAATACTTTGTAGAGAATCCTCTGCAGGCAATGAATGCCTGAAGTCTGAAAGCCATGTACATCACCAAACACCGGGTTTTCACCTTTGTGATGCTTTGCCAGGCCTTTACTGCAGCTGACTTCAGTTGTTGCTTGTCTGTGGGTCTTTCTGCTTTCGACTTTGTCTTGAGCATGTGAAATGCATGCTTGATGGGATTGAGATCTGGTGATTGACTCGGTCATTGCAGAATATTCCACTTTGCCTTAAAAAACTGCTAGGTTTATTTTGTAGTATGTTTTGGGTCATTGTCCATCTGTACTGTGAAGCGCCATACAATGACCCTTGCTGTATTTGGTTGAATCTGAGCAAAAAGTATAGCCCTGTAAATTTCAGAATTCATCCGACTGTTTTTGTCTTCAGTCACATCATCAATAAATATTAGTGACCCAGTGCCAATGGAAGCCATGCATGTCAATGCCATCACATTGCCTCTACCATGTTTTACAGAGGATGTGGTGTGATTTGGATCAAGAGCTGTTTCAAGTCTTCTCTATACTTTCTTCTTCCCATCCTTCTGGTTCAGGTTGATCTTAGTTTCTTCTGTTCAAAGAATGCTTTTCCTGAACTGGTCTAGTTAGATAGATATTCTTTGACCTTTCTATTTTAAGGCTGATTAATGGTTTGCATCTTGTGGTGAACCCTCTGTATTTGCTCTCATGAAGTCCTCTCTTCATAACAGACTTAGATACTGAAACACATACTTACTAGAGTGTTTTTCACTTGGGCAGATGTTGTGAAGAGGTTTTTCCTCTCCTTGAAAGGGACTCTGCGATCATCTCCCCTCCACCCCCTGTTGTCTTCCGTGGACATCAAGGATGTTTTGAATTCCCAGGCTCAACAGTGCACTCTTTTTTTGCAGAATGTACCAAACTGTTGATTTGGCCACTCCGAAAATCTCTGTTATCTCTTTGATGGAATTCTTCTTTTTTTAGCCTAATTATGGTCTGTTTCTCTTACACTGAAATTTTTTTTGACCGCATATTGTGTGTTTACAGCAACAGTTTTCAAATGCAGATTCCACACCTGGAATCAGCTCCAGACCTTTTAACTGCTTAACTGATGATGGATTAATGAGGGAATAACCTATGCTACCCATTAAAAAGCTTTGGGAATAATTGTCCAATTAGTTTTGGTCCCTTTAAAAAGAGGCTGCTACATATTAAAGAGCTGTAATTCCTAAAGCCTTATTCCAGTTAGGATGTGAATACCCTTAGTTTAAAACCGACAGTCTGCACTTTAAGCCTATATTGATTATATAACTGTATCTTGAATATGCTTTGGTAAACAGCTAAAATTTCAAAACTTGTGGACACTGTCCAAATATTTCTGAACTTAACTCTAACTATAGCTACATACAGTTTCCATTATGCAGATTTCTGTGTTTAACTTAAGCATTTCTTGTTAATCCAGTATCTACACTGCAGTCTGGAAAGTTTACAAACATAGAAGGGTAGAGTTGGAAGGGACCTCCAGGGTCATCTGGTCCAACCCCCTAAATGTATACTTTGTTAACTAAATGTTTACTAAATGTTTACTTTGGTTTGGCCTCTTGTTAGCAAAACTTTCCCTTCAAATTTCAGAGTACTTCTGTTTCTAAAATGTCTGCTGGTGGAGGAACATGTGACCAACACTCATTTAATCTGACCTGGTGTTGGTAAGGCTGTTTCTTTTTCTGTGATGTTTTTGAATTCATGTCCTTCTGTGAGCCATTGTTGAATTTACTCTAGGAACTTGCAAGCATGAGGACCCCTGACATGGGTTGTGAGCTTGCATATTTGGGCCAAAATATCGACCAATACTTCATGTATTTTATAAATGTATTAACATACAGTACAGACCAAAAGTTTGGACGCACCTTCTCATTTAAATATTTTTCTGTATTTTCATGACTATGAAAATTGTACATTCACACTGAAGGCACCAAAACTATGAAATAACACATGTGGAATTATATACTTAACAAAAAAGTGTGAAACAACTGAAAATATGTCTTATATTCTAGGTTCTTCAAAGTAGCCACCTTTAGCTTTGATGACTGCTTTACACACTCTTGGCATTCTCTTGATGAGCTTCGAGAGGTAGTCACCGGAAATGGTCTTCCAACAATCTTGAAGGAGTTCCCAGAGATGCTTAGCACTTGTTGGCCCTTTTGCCTTCACTCTGCGGTCCAGCTCACCCCAAACCATCTCGATTGGGATCAGGTCTGGTGACTGTGGAGGCCAGGTCATTTGGCGTAGCACCCCATCACTCTCCTTCTTGGTCAAATAGCCCTTACACAGCCTGGAGGTGTGTTTGGGGTCATTGTTCTGTTGAAAAATAAATGATGGTCCAACTAAACGCAAACCGGGTGGAATAGCATGCCGCTGCAAGATGCTATGGTAGCCATGCTGGTTCAGTATGCCTTCAATATTGAATAAATCCCCAACTGTGTCACCAGCAAAGCACCCCCACACCATCACACCTCCTCCTCCATGCTTCACGGTGGGAACCAGGCATGTAGAGTCCATCCGTTCACCTTTTCTGCGTCGCACAAAGACACGGTGGTTGGAACCAAAGATCTCAAATTTGGACTCAGCAGACCAAAGCACAGAATTCCACTTGTCTAATGTCCATTCCTTGTGTTCTTTAGCCCAAACAAGTCTCTTCTGCTTGTTGCCTGTCCTTAACAGTGGTTTCCTAGCAGCTATTTTACCATGAAGGCCTTCTGCACAAAGTCTCCTCTTAACAGTTGTTGTAGAGATGTGTCTGCTGCTAGAACTCTGTGTGGCATTGACCTGGTCTTTAATCTGAGCTGCTGTTAACCTGTGATTTCTGAGGCTGGTGACTCGGATAAACTTATCCTCAGAAGCAGAGGTGACTCTTGGTCTTCCTTTCCTGGGGCGGTCCTCATGTGAGCCAGTTTCTTTGTAGCGCTTGATGGTTTTTGCAACTGCACTTGGGGACACTTTCAAAGTTTTCCCAATTTCACACCTGTGAAGTGAAAACCATTTCTAGTGACTACCTCTTGAAGCTCATCAAGAGAATGCCAAGAGTGTGCAAAGCAGTCATCAAAGCAAAAGGTGGCTACTTTGAAGAACCTAGAATATAAGACATATTTTCAGTTGTTTCACACTTTTTTGTTAAGTATATAATTCCACATGTGTTAATTCATAGTTTTGATGCCTTCAGTGTGAATGTACAATTTTCATAGTCATGAAAATACAGAAAAATCTTTAAATGAGAAGGTGTGTCCAAACTTTTGGTCTGTGCTGTATATTAAAATACATGTATTTTCTAAATCATTTTTCATATTCTTATTGTACACTTTTCCATTTTTATGCAGGATGCAGCCAATCCCTTTATCATTGGTTGGGTGAATTGGGGTGTCTGTCCTTGTGAGGTGCACTTACAGTGGTGGCCAAAAGTATTGGCACCCCTGCAATTCTGTCAGATAATACTCAGTTTCTTCCTGAAAATGATTGCAATCACAAATTCTTTGGTATTATTATCTTTATTTAATTTGTCTTCAATGAAAAATCACAAAAAGAATTGTCCTATAGCCAAATTGGATACAATTCCACACCAAACCTAAAAAATGGGGTGGACAAAAGTATTGGCACTGTTTGAAAAATCATTTGATGCTTCTCTAATTCGTGTAAGTAACAGCACCTGTAACTTATCTGTGGCACCTAACAGGTGTTGGCAATAACTAAATCACACTTGCAGCCAGTTAACATGGATTAAAGGTGACTGAACCTCTGTCCTGTGTCCTTGTGTGTACCACATTGAGCATGGAGAAAAGAAAGAAGACCAAAGAACTGTCTGAGGACTTGAGAAATCAAATTATGAGGAAGCATGAGCAATCTCAAGGCTACAAGTCCATCTCCAAAGACCTGAATGTTCCTGTGTCTTCCGTGCGCAGTGTCATCAAGAAGTTTAAAGCACATGGCACTGTGGCTAACCTCCCTAGATGTGGACAGAAAAGAAAAATTGACGAGAGATTTCAACGCAAGATTGTGCGGATGGTGGATAAAGAACCTCGACTAACATCCGAACAAGTTCAAGCAGCCCTGCAGTCCGAGGGTACAACAGTGTCAACCCATACTATCCGTCGGCGTCTGAATGAAAAGGGACTGTATGGTAGGATACCCAGGAAGACCCCACTTCTTTCCCTGAGACATAAAAAAAGCCAGGCTGGAGTTTGCCAAAACTTACTTGAGAAAGCGTAAAACGTTTTGGAAGAATGTTCTCTGGTCAGATGAGACAAAAGTAGAGCTTTTTGGCAAAAAGCATCAACATAGAGTGTACAGGAAAAAAAAGAGCCATTCAAAGAAAAGAACACGGTCCCTACAGTCAAACATGGCTGAGGTTCCCTGAAGGTTTGGGGTTGCTTTGCTGCCTCTAGCACTGGACTGCTTGACCGTGTGCATGGCATTATGAAGTCTGAAGACTACCAACAAATTTTGCAGCATAATGTAGGACCCAGTGTGAGAAAGCTGGGTCTCCCTCAGAGGTCATTGGTCTTCCAGCAGGACAATGACCCAAAACACACTTCCAAAAGCACTATAAAATGGTTTGAGAGAAAGCAATGGAGACTTCTAAGGAGGCCAGCAATGAGTCCAGACCTGAATCCCATAGAACACCTGTGGAGAGATCTCAAAATGGCAGTTTGGAGAAGGCACCGTTCAAATATCAGGGACCTGGAGCAGTTTGCCAAAGAAGAATGGTCTACAATTCCAGCAGAGCATTGTAAGAAACTCATTGATGGTTACCGGAAGCAGTTGTTCGCAGTTATTTTGTCTAAAGGTTGTGCAACCAAGTATTAGACTGAGGGTGCCAATACTTTTGTCTGGCCCATTTTTGGAGTTTTGTGTGAAATGATCAATGATTTGATTTTTGCTTCATTCTCTTTTGTGTTTTTTCCTTGCAAGCAAATTAAATGAAGATAATAATACCAAAGAATTTGTGATTGCAATCATTTTCAGGAAGAAACTGAGTATTATCTGACAGAATTGCAGGGGTGCCAATACTTTTGGCCACCACTGTATATAGAGCTGGTTAGCCCACTTAATCTAATATCAAGCCTCATCTGTGTGCATTTTCAATACTAGGCCACCACCCCCTCCATGAATGGATAGGTTTGTGAGTGGTTGCTCCATCAGTATTTTATCAGTGATGCCCCCGCCTTTATCATGGGGGTCTACTGCATCCTGCTAGTGCATTGGTAATCTGACCTGGTATTGGTAAGGCTGTTTCTTTTTCTGTGATGTTTTTGAATAACGTAGGGAAAAAAAACAGGCCCATTGCACAATAAAAGCTCAGCTAAACTTGGAGATTTTCAGGAAAACAGAATGGGCCTGTAATAAAAACAACTAGTGAATGACCCATAAAGTATTTTCATTATATATTCTAAAAAAATTGAAAATACACTTTAGGATAAGAGAAACACAAGATGATTATTCATCATGTCATGTTTGTACAGATGGTAACAAGTCTGTAGTATGCAGGTCATTTTTTTCTGACCCTGCAAGGTGTTCTCCAGGAATAATAAATAAATAATAAATAAAATATCATAACAAATAAATTCCTAAATACCTTTAATTAACTAATCACATTATTTTTGTTTAGGGAAGTAATCATTATAGTACATCAAAATGACAGATAAAAACCTGTCCTAGAATGTTAATAGCACAGGTGCCTGTAAGAATGTGCAGTAGGAAACTCTGCTTCTATGACTTACAGATAGCTTGAAAAGACATAGTACAGGGTATTTCTAAATCACAGCAGTAATACTACACTTAGAAAAACAGGGTAGACAGCAGTGTGAGCAGCCTCTTCTTACCTCAGCACCCCTACTACCTCCAGTATTACATCACAAAGACAGGGGGGGATAGCAGTGTAAGCAGCCTCTTCTTACCTCAACACCCCTGGTATCTCCTGTATTATATCGGATAGACAAGATGGACAGCAGTGTTACCAGCCTCCTATTTTCTCAGCACCTCTAGTATGTCTATTATTAGATATTAGCTGACAATATCCACTGGGAGTCCATCCTCCCATAAGGAGCTGTTGGGATGAGGAGGTATGTTCCTATTCCTATTAACATTATTGAACAAATTTAGTGTAACAAGATGGTGGCCATCTTATTGTTCTTTAGTGATTACCTCCCTAGGCAAAACAAGTGTGATTTGTTAGTTAAAAGGTATGATTACTTGTTTTCTTTATTTCTTTCTATTGTCTTTAAGCCTGGTAGCCATCTACTGTGAGATAATACCTAAAACTCCTTGTAAGCATGCTCATCATTGCAGCCTCTTGCACCAGCAGCTCACAGAGAATGTAAGAGCTGTATGCTCTGCAATAAATTCTGTATGAGCACTTCAATTATATACACTCTCTCATTCAGTCTGAACAATGCAGAAACTCTTTAAGTCTCAGGTACTTTGTTTCTTTTAAAGTCACACACAGGTCAGATTTTGAGTAAAGCATAGCGTAAAGCTTTCACACGCAGTACAAACTTGTAATGTGGTTCTGTCAGTGGTAGTCTGGCAGCTCTAAAAATGGTTACCATGGACAGGCTTAGTGCAAGCCACTCCATTTACCGGATCCCAGGGATTGTACTGGTCTTCACCCTATAACACCTATACAAGCATCTGGACTTACGCAAGGGCCCCTGGACTGGGGCCACAGAGTCTGGCAGGAGTGGTCAGATAATCGGGTCAGAACCAAGACAGCAGAGAAGGTACAAAATCAGAAGACGGAGGAGTAGTCAGTAAACAGGCCAAGGTCAAAACAGGGGACAAATACAGGAGCTGAGAACACAGGACTTAACCAGAGGACAACAAGGCTTTATCTGGCAGTTTCCAGCAATATGCTGGGAGCTTTAGTAGGGTGTGGTGCTTTCCAATAGACTGAAGCAGGTAGCTGGCTGATTATTCCAGCTGGACAGCACACTCACCCATACTGCCTGACTGAATGGTACAGCAGGACCCGGCCACCCTAATCTTAGTGGCTGGACAAAGCCTGTGACGCCCAGAACTTCTGGTTCTGACGTCTCTTCCATCACTAGCGCTGCCTGTACAATGAATACAGAGTGCCTGGTGACAGAAGCAGAAGTCGCATGAGCAGGTCCTGGAGGAGATGTGACTAAACTATTGAAAAATTATTCAACTTTCAATGATAAGCTCTCTAGTAGTGTAAATTATTAGCAGGGCTTGTTTTTGTTGGTTATAGACTCAGTTCTAACAGTTTTGGGGCCAAACTGTCTGAAGCCTCCTCTTTTTTCTTTGGTGTATGGCTAACGGCGGGTTTAGAAGACCCGATTTGTATCATTAAACAACTGCCAATCAGCTACTTGTACGCTGATTGTCATTCTGTAATAGCCTGTTCAGACACGTTTAAACATGCAGACTATATTATCAATTGCTCAGAACAATCATTAATAGATTGATTTGCATGTTTACACTGCCATTGTTCTCGGAAGCACATGTCCTCTTTACACAGAATGATGTGCTGCCAAGAACAATGAATTTTAAACCTGCTTAAAAATCATTTCACCTGACAAATGAGCATTTTGCTAATTTATCAAGTGATTTCCATCCTGCATCCCCTGCCCAATTATCAGGTAATGATCAGCCAATGTAAATCCAGCTTTAGTTGGGCAGGTTTTGTCTACCCTTCATTTATCTTTTCCTGCCTTTTTTCTGTTTTCTTTCTTTACTCTGTCTTTATCTAATATAGCACAAGCAGTGTTTCCTCATTCTCTTCATTGGTTTTGTTTTGATAATGGTAGACACTGCTGGTGTTCATTATTATCACACTTTATAGGATAAACTAGGCCTATTTTGTCCAGTATTCACTATACACTGTATATGAACAGGGATATAAAAAATGTATGTGAATATTGAGACAATTGTTTTTGTAGGTTATGTGTCCAATACCAGTTAGTCACTAATGTATTTTTTTTTTCATTTACTTCTTTATATTTTTCTTTACAAATTTAGCAGAATATAAACGCATATATCCCCTGATAACAAAGTAACTGCAGCGCTGACTCTAATTTCACCCTAAGCCAATTACAACTCTAACTGTGGCGCCCCTGAGGGTTCAGTCGCCACAGGGGTACTGCACCTCAGACCGAGGTGTGGTATCCCCTCTCCGAGGTAAGGAAGGAGCACCTCTCAGGACCCCACCACATCACCCAACACTACACCTCTCCCACCTGAGGGGGGCTTATATGCACCAGGGTGCTGTCCCAGCCAGGATAAGAGGAGATGGGGGGCACCAAAAGATAGGGGGAACCATGTAGTGGGTGAGGGTGGAGGACGCACTTTAGGTTACACCACCAAATTCATATTTAATAAACGGCCATCTTGGGCTTATGGTCTTTGATTGTGATCTTCATCACTGAACGTGGCTTTCTGTGTGAACCTGCAGCTGATTGAGGATACATGGTCCTCGTGCTCTGGCCTTGAGACGAGGAGCGGGCTAGAGTTAACGGCTGTCTCTACCCGGTCAAGGTCCCTACCCAAGAAGGCCTGGAGGGGAGCAGAGGAGACAAGCCCCACAGGCAAAAGGATCCCAGGGGGATGCAGACGGAGCGGCATACACCACCTGTCCTCACTATTCTGGCCTAGCCAGAGGGACTCCTGCTGCAAAAGGGGTACCGGCCCCCGATATCTGACTCTGTCACTTCAAGTCTTAGTCAGAGAAGCCCGGAGGCTCAGTGGATCCCACCGGGTAACGGACGGAGCGGAGTCGCCACCCGTACCCTTGTTCTGTGTATAGACCAGAGGGAGGCCCGGCCTTAGTACACGTACCACCTACGGACAGGAGAAGACCTAGTGGGAAAGTCTAGGAACACTTTGGTGCGGGGGTCCTGATTCATGCACCCGAACTACCCGGAGTGTGCTGAACCCCTTCCTAGTGGCCACAGTGCGCTGTGAGGAGCGAGAAGAAGCCTTGCAGCTGACACCAAAC
Organism: Phyllobates terribilis; assembly: GCF_046119375.1. NCBI lineage: Eukaryota > Metazoa > Chordata > Amphibia > Anura > Dendrobatidae > Phyllobates > Phyllobates terribilis. The sequence continues at coordinate 268,007,098 of NW_027362762.1, forward strand.
ATCGTGAGTAAAGCTTGGAAGACTGCATCTGTTGCCTCCGGTTCCTTATTGCAACGCGGCCCTGCACTACACCGCACCACATCTCCTACTACTACTCCCTTGATCCGTCTTCTCTGCCCTGAGGCCCTGCTCCGCCTGTGGGGAGTAGTACCATCTTCTGCTGCCACTACATCTCGCCTCAGAGGACTGCCGCAGCGCTGGTGGCGAATCACCAGACTCCACAGGTGGCGTAGTCAATACATCCACTCGATTACCACCGTCCCTCCTAGCCCTTATTTTGATGAGACGACCCTGGGCATGGAACGGGTCCAGGCCACGACTGCAACCCCCAACATCTGACCCGGCTCCGAGAACCCTCATCTCTCAGGGTGGGCTAGCGAGTAGCGAAGTAGGCATCACATAACCACAATACAATCCTTGATTTAGTATAACCTTAGGCCTAATATAATACTACATCTACAGCTCTGGCAAAAATTAAGGGACCACTGAACAGTTTTCTATTGGAAAGCATAGAAAGACTGGTGGAAAGCATGCCAAGACGCATGAAACCTTTGATTAAAAATCATGGTTAGTCCACCAAATATTGATTTCTGAACTGTTCCTGAGTTAAGACATGAGTAATTTGAGGTCTGAAAGCAGTTTCTTTTTTAGTATTTTGACGCTTTATCATTTTCTGCAAATAAATACAAAATTTTTAGCTTTGAGTTTCGTAGACATGTTGTCAGTAGTTTATAGACTAAAACAGCAATGTACATTTTACTCAAAAATATAACTATAAAGAAAAAAATCAGAGAAACTGAAAATGTTGCAGTGGTCTCTTAATTTTTGCCAGAGCTGTATATCTTCCTTAAATGACAATTTTGTTTGCCATTTTCATTTTATGTCTCAAAAGAAGATCACCATTTTTAATTGCATCTGCATTTTTTGACATAGACACAATTGAAAATCTTAGGTCATGGCTGCTTCCCTGCTCAGATTTAGAGAAGAACACTGACTATACTGATGAATATCCCTCTTGTTAGACAAAATACCTCTATTTAGTATCAGCTTGGACATATACAATGTATGTAGGAAAGCACATGTTCTTATTCTGAAGAGCCCGTGTAAAGGGGTAGAATTTTAAAATAAAAAGTCTTGATCACCATTGTAAAATATCTATGACTTGAAGAGCTAAACTAGATGATGACGTTAACAGATTAACATTTGGAAGTTTTGCAAACTTATAGAAAATCAGTGATTCTGTAGATTTCAAATATACATTTTTGAGCAAACTGAGTTTTTCTCATTTTTGATATAGTTGTTGACTGTATTATATCATGCAGGCCTGTACATTCCTCTCTGGTTTAGTCATGGTTTGTTCTCATAGTTTCATAGAAATGCTACTGTCTATATGACTGGATGAGTATTTCCACTGCTGTGAATGCATTAGATAAGGCTGATAAGGGTGTTTATAGAGCAGTCATTTCAATATAACAGGGTGCATGACAGGGGAGAACAGCATTTTTCACTTTGCCAGGATAAAATACAGCACTTTCATGCTTTAACACATAAGCTTGCAACCACAAAAGCTTCACCCTGGTTTTTAAGAGCTTCTGTGGGCTGTCAGGCACCGTTACTGTGAATGAAGTCTGACAGTTTTCAGCTAAGCAAGAAAATGCATTTTATTGTTTAAAAGCATCCTTAACATTTACTCCTTAGACCAGATTTAAGACTGTTTTTCTTAATTAACTTTCTAAAAAGGAAACACCAGTCATATCGATGAAAGGTAAATTCCTAGGATTGATTTTTATTCACTCACCCTCAAAGAAAGTTGGATCCTCTACTTTCAATTTTTCACTTTCTTTCAAAGATACTTCTAGTATCCAATCATGATGAATTGTTAAAGTTTGTAAGCTACTTTTTCCTTGTTTTGAAAGCATGGTATTAGCTGTGTGCATGAACTGCTGCTATCTATTAAAAAAGAAAGCACCGACATTGTGAATTCTCCTCTTGTATGTGGCTAGAACATGGTTATGGATTCCTTTCATTTATTAAGATCTACTGTTCCATTTCTCATTACCTGGTAGTCCTATATACAGGTGCATCTCACAAAATTAGAATATCATCAAAAAAGTTAATTTATTTCAGTTCTTCAATACAAAAGGGAAACTCATATATTATATAGAGTCATTACAAACAGAGTGATCTATTTCAAGTGTTTATTTCTGTTAATGTTGATGATTATGGCTTACAGCTAATGAAAACACAAAAGTCATTATCACAGTAAATTAGAATACTTTATAACAGCTTTTTAAAATCCAAAATGTTGGCCTACTGAAATGTATGTTCAGTAAATGCACTCAATACTTATTCGGGGCTCCTTTTACATCAATTACTGCATCAAAGCTGCGTGGCATGGAGACGATCAGCCTGTGGCACTGCTGAGGTGTTATGGAAGCCCAGGTTGCTTTGATAGCAGCCTTCAGCTCATCTGCATTGTTGGGTCTGGTGTCTTTCATCTTCCTCTTGACAATACCCCATAGATTCTCTATGCGGTTAAGGTCAGGCGAGTTTGCTGGCCAATCAAGCACAGTGATACTGTTGTTTTTAATCCAGGTATTGGTACTTTTGGCAGTGTGGACAGGTGCCAGGTCCTGCTGAAGAATGAAATTTCCATCTCCAAAAAGCTTGTCGGCAGAGGGAAGCATGAAGAGCTCTAAAATTTCCTGGTAGACGGCTGCGCTGACTTTGGTCTTGCTAAAACACAGTGGACCTACACCAGCAGATGACGTGGCTCCCCAAACCACCATCACTGATTGTGGAAACTTCACACTAGACCTCAAGCAGCTTGGATTGTGTGCCTCTCCAAACTTCCTCCAGACTCTGGGATCTTGATTTCTAAATAAAATGCAAAATTTATTTTCATCTGAAAACAACACCTTGGACCACTGATCAACAGTCCAGGTATTTTTCTCCTTGGCCCAGGTAAGACACTTCTGGCGTTGTCTATTCATCATGAGTGGCTTGACACAAAGAATGCGACACTTGTAGCCCACGTCCTGCATACGTCTGTGTGTGGTGGCATTTACTTAGTGTCAATGACTGCCTTCTGGAATTCTGTCAAGCAGGCAGTTTTCCCCATGATTGTGGAGCATACTGAAACAGACTAAGGGACCCTTTTAACCGCTTAGGAAGCCTTTGCAGGTGTTTTTTGTTAATTATTCTAGTTTACTGAGATAATGACTTTTGTGTTTTCATTGGCTGTAAGCCATAATCATCAACATCAAGAGGAAGATGAGAGACACCAGACCCAACAATGCAGAGGAGCTGAAGGCTGCTATTAGAGCAACCTGGGCTTCCATAACACCTCAGCAGTGCCACAGGCTGATCACCTCCATGTCATGCCGCATTGATGTAGTAATTGATGCAAAAGGAGCCCCGACCAAGTATTGAGTGCATTTACTGAACATACAATTCAGTAGGCCAACATTTTGGACTTTAAAATCATTTTTTCAAGCTGGTGTTATAAAGTATTCTAATTTATTGAGATAATGACTTGTGTTTTCATTGGCTGTAAGCCATTTTCATCAACATTAACAAAAATAAACGCTTGAAATAGATCACTCCGTTTGTAATGACTCTATATAATATATGAGTTTCACTTTTTGTATTGAAGAGCTGAAATAAATTAGCTTTTTGATATTCTAATTTTGTGAGATGCACCTGTAAAACCAGATTTCATAATGATAAGCTATACATTTCATAAACTCATTTCTGCTATATCTCCACATAAGAAGTGCAAATATGAAATATGAATAGGATGTTATAGGATGTTTTCGCAATGACATCATATGCCATCACATGTTATTCTGGCAGAAGCATCAAAAATGCAATGAAATGTTTTATATTAATTGTAATGTTTTGATATTGAAAAAATAACTTAAAATGGTCCAAATCTCCTTTTATTTAATAAAAACTCTTCATCTTCTCAATCATATTAAAACATAATTTATCAAATCTTAGTCTTGTAATGAAAATACAATGGGTCCTCAGTACCATTCGCAGCAACATGTGCTCATCTATGGTCCAGGGTGCCACCAATATCCATACTTATACTCCATACTCCATTATACCTATATACCACTGCATACAGTTGTGCTCAAAAGTTTACATACCCCGGCAGAATTTTTGCTTTCTTGGCCTTGTTTCAGAGAATATGAATGTTAACAAAAAAAACTTGCTCTCCACTCATGGTAATTGGTTGGGTGAAGCCATTTATTATCAAATTACTGTGTTTTCTCTTTTCAAATCTTAATAACTACCATAAACTTCCAAATGACCCTTATCAAAAGTTCACATAACCTGGTGATTTTGGCCTGATAACATTCACAAAATTTGACAAAAATGGGTTTAAATGGCTACTAAAGGTAACATTCTCACCTGTGACCTGTTTGCTTGTAATCAGTATGTGTGCATAAAAGCTGAGTGAGTTTCTGGGATCCAGACAGACTCTTGCATCCTTCATCCAGCCACTGACGTTTCTGGATTGTGAGTCATGGGGAAAGCAAAAGAATTGTCAACGGATCTACGGGATAACAAAAAGACATTCAAGGAATTGATAATGCCAGTCAACAGCGTTCAAACTGTGATTAACAAATGGAAAATCAGGGGCTCTGTAAAATCCAAACAACAGTCAGGTAGACCAACAAAAAATTTGGCCACAACTGCCAGGAAAATTGTTCGGGATGCAAAGAAAAACCCACAAATAACATCAGCTGAAATTCAGGACTCTCTGAAAACTAGCGGTGTGGCTGTTTTAAGATGAACAATAAGGAGGCACTTGAAGAAAAATGGGCTGCATGGTCGAGTCGCCAGAAGAAAGCCATTACTGCGCAAATGCCACAAAGTATCTCGCCTACAATACGCCAAACAGCACAGAGACAAGACTCAAAACTTCTGAAACAAGGTAATTTGGAGTTGAGACCAAAATTTTACTTTTTGGCTACGACCATAAACATTACATTTGGCGAGAGGTCAACAAGGCCTATGATGAAAGGAACACCATTCCTACTGTAAAGCACGGAGGTGGATCGCTGATGTTTTGGGGATGTGTGTGCTACAAAGGCGCAGGAAACTTGGTAAAAGTTGAAGGAAAGATGAATGCAGCACGTTATCAGCAAATACTGGAGGCAAATTTGCACTCATCAGCCCGGAAGCTGCGCATGGGATGTACTTGGACATTCCAACATGACAACAATCCAAAACACAAGGCCAAGTCGACCTGTCATTGGCTACAGCAGAACAAAGTGAAGGTTCTGGAGTGGCCATCTCAGTCTTCTGACCTCAATATCATTGAGCCACTCTGGGGAGATCTCAAGCACGCAGTTCATGCTAGTCAGCCCAGGAATTTACAGGAACTGGAGTCTTTTTGCCAAAATGAATGGGCAGCGTTACTATCTGGGAAAATAAAGAACCTCATCCACAGCTACCCCAAAATACTTCAAGCTGTTATTGATGTTAGAGGGGGCAATACACGGTATTAAGAACTGGGTATGTGAATTTTTGATCAGGGTCATTTGGATGTTTTGGTTGTCATTAAGATTTAAAAAGAGAAAACACAGTAGTTTGACAATAAATGGCTTCACCCAACCAATAACCATGAGTGGAGAAAAAGTTTTTTTGTTATCATTCATATTCTCTGAAACAAGGCCAAGAAAGGAAAAATTCTGCCAGGGTATGTAAACTTTTGAGCACAACTGTACTTCATTTCACCATGATAAAGGATCAACACTTTAATTCATGCTCAAAGTACATTATACAGCATATTAATCTGTTGATGTAGGGTCCTTCTAGCTTATATTATTTATATATATCGTTTAATCTTACTACTTCTTAAACTATATGGATACTTTAGTGGCATTTTTTAGTTAAATACATGTATTTTGCATTCAAAATAATAAATAATAATAAAAAATTGGGTTTCATTAGGAAAAATTGCAACATTTGCACTCAAGAGCCTTTGTGTTGCACTGTCTATTGCTGGCTGCAGAATGAGTTAACTAAGAATCCATCAGTCAGTTCATTCTGATAGGACAGTTTGTAACTAAATTATTTGTCCTTTTCTGAACTCCTGTATACTGATTTATGATCCAGATTACATCAAAGTTGAGCTGTACTTTGTGGTCATAAATCTGCTGAACCTGCCTATAAAGAGATGAAAAGGGCAGGGTGCATCATAGCGCATAAATTCTTAATAAAGTATAGATGTGAAGGCAAATAAAAAGGGCATTTGGTAGTGTGCTCAACTTGGAGGGATTTGGAATGACTCATCTGCAGCTGCCCCAGATGATTAATAGTTTAAAACTTAATATAAAAAATGGATATAAGGGCTACCGAGTATCACAGACGGGCAGGTAATATCTACATAAAAATTTACCAAATGAATACAGGGCTAAGCATTTGAAGATCAGACAGATGTCTTCCTTAAGATGGTAATAGTGTCTTCAAAAAACCGAACAAAATATTAAAAGGTAATCTATGATTTTTCAACTTTCGTCATGTCACACTTACATGTCCCAAGCTCTGATTGGTTGGGGCCCAGGTATTGAAGCCCCTGCATATCACTAAAAGAAGGGACACATGCTTTTATGTGAATGCTGGGATCCTGATAGAGAAGGAAGGAAGCATTGTACACTAGGCGCTCATAGAAAATCGATTAGTCCCTACAATGCTCACTTGACTTTATGAAAAGAAAGTAGAGAATAGTGATGAGCGAGCATGCTCGTTACTCGAGATTTACAAGCATGCTCAGGTGTTTTCAGAGTATCTTATGCTTCAGTCACTCCGTCAGCATGATTTATCATGTTTGACAACTTTAATACATGTGAGGAATGGCTGTTTCTTAGGCATTCCTCACATGTATTAAAGCTGTCAAACACCCGTAAATCATGCGCACGGAGTGACTGAAACATAACACCCGAGCACGCTGAAGATACTCGGCGAGCACCCGAGCATGCTTGCCGAAAGGGTTAACAGAACATACTCGCTCATCACTAGTAGAGACCATGAGAAGCCCTGTATTTAAAAACCAGACAGTACCTGTGTATGTAAACTTTGTAGAACCGGGACTATTTCTATTTAGGTTTTTGGGTGAAAGGATGTGAAAAAGTAACTCTTTCTGTCATTATGTGTAGAGGTCTGGTTGGGACAAACATGCACAATAGGGCAATACCGCAAGATAAATAAGAAAAGGTGAGAGTGATGGCAGTGCTCACCTGGGGTGGTTGTGTACTGGCACAACTCCTAAAAGAGTTTAAGAATCTGTGGCTGGAAGAAAAATTCTTCCAGATAGCAATTCACTTTATTGGAGATATCACAGTACCTGGGCTGTGCTTGCGGGAATGAAGAATGGTATAAAATTAAGGTTTTTATTACACCAACTCTTTTCGGCACCGGACTGGCATCTTTTTCAAGGTAAAAAAAAATTATGCCTTGAGAAAGTTGCCAGTCCTGCACTGAAAAGCGTTGGTGTAACAAAATCCCTCATTTTATACCATAGGGGATCCTTCATTCCCGCAAGCAAAGTGCAGGTACTGTCATATCTCCACTAAAGTGTATCATGATGTGCAGGGCATACTCCATTAAAAAGGTTATTCCTAATATTTCAGTTACCAAATATCCAAAGAATTCACCCTCTATGGGACTGCCAGTGGTCTCCACTAAAATATCTTCAAAGGTCTGATTAAAAATGAATAGAGTGGTGATAAGCATGCACAGCCACCTATTCATTCTGATGGGGCATTTCAGAGCCCCATTCTCAGGATCATTGCATTTCTAGTGGTTGGACCCCCACTGATCTGCAAGATATCACCTACAATGTGGCGATTCGCCGGTTTCAGAGCCAGGACCGGAGGGTATGTATGAGGTATACATACCCCTGGCCTGTCGGCGTGGCCTCGCTCCATACACTTGTATTGAGCCAAGGCCTCACCCGCTGGCCGGGGTATGTATAACTCACAATACCTTCCAATCCCGGATCTGAAACCAGCGAATCCCCGCAGTGCACAGTGCATGCGCTGGGGGGGGATTCATAAGTCTGCAGTCACACAGAGTGACTGCAGACTTATAGGTTTGGACCCAACAACCCCTTTAATATTGGGAATAACACTTTCAGTGTTACTGAAGGTAAAATTTCAAGATCAATTAGATACCATTACTTTCAAAATACATATAATTACTTCACATACATTATCCAACTCAATATAACATAAGTTAACCTTTATAACTACTGTGTATATAAAAATATAATAAAAATTAATCTTCCTTCATCTTTCTCCTGTTTTATTCTTCTACTTATTCCTCATCTACACTGATCCCAATTAAGTCATTCGATTTTTTTTTATTGTAAACTGTTTCTCCTCCCGCTGTAAAGATTATGGCACAGACAGTGGTTACAATGAACCAGCCTTGCTGTCTGGCTTTAAAACCACAATTCAGACTAACGGATTGAGAAAACAGATTACATTTCCAATTCTCTGCTAACGATTAAGTATTATCTCAGCTCCTAATTTGACTTTTCTTTGGTACTTTTATTTTGCCGGTTTTTTTTTTTGCTTGTAATTGTATATTTAGCCCTGTCATCTACATTCACATGGCTTAGCATTAATCATAAAGAATGATCACAACTTATTTATACATGTTCTCTTGTTTGTGTGTTATTAATAGGCCATGTGCAACGTATTCTGCTGAAAAACTCCATCAGGCTTGACTAATTCAGATAATTAATTTGCTAAAACATTAACACCATCAAATGAGCCAGCTAAACCGGTAAATTTAAAGTAAATTAAACTTAATTTGCAGGTTATTGCAATTAAGTCTGTCTTGTCTTTCTGAGGGATTTCAACATCCTCAGTATTTAAGAGGCAATCATAATGCATGCAAGTAGGCGGGCTTTTTGGCTAATTAACACAAGAGTCTAATCTGCTTTTCAATTAGGATAGATGTTTATTATATGCCAGCGACAGTGTTGCAATTCTGAACAGCATAACAGGAGCGCATGGCATAATTATAGCTAAAACGAAAATCTCATGCAGAGCCTGTTTAGGGGTTAATGAGACATTGGCAGTTTCCAGCTGGGGAGATCGAGCCAGTTTAGTGAGGCTTCAAGAGGAAACCACCCATAGGGGTTTCCTTTGAAGTGTCAAAAGGTCCCCTTGTTCAGGGTGGCTTATGTTTCATTTGTCTGAGTGGCATATCAAAAATTGATGAGCTTCCAGCAGCAGTCTTCATGACATTAATTCACCAATTGTGTTCCTAATAGTTTCATCTTTAAGTACATTTGGCTGACAATACTATAGAAAAAGTCAATGTTTTGAAAACAATGAGATAAAACTTAATGGCTCACACTATATATGTATGAAACAACAAGTGTCTTTTACAAGCTTGACCTCCCTGCGCTCACCATTACCTTTTGGCATTCGTTTTGGCAACATTTTTTTCTGCACTAATTAGGCTTGCTACATAAATCCCTAAAGGTCGAGGATACTGTGTTATTATAGCAAAATGAAACTATTTTTGTTGTCATCACTTTGTTTTTGCAATGTAATGCTTTTGTTTTGTTTTTTAACTATTTCAAGACATTGATTTAGCACCGTGATTTCAATATATAATGACAAAATAAACATAAATTATGTAAAAAAAAATCCTTAATTTAAATACTAGAAATTACATGTACTGTACCTTCCATCCCGTACAAATCTGTCTCTAATTCTTATGGTGCATTTAGATGAGACAATTTTGGGCCATCAGTTGACTATACATAAAGGGTTTGGTGTTCATTTACTGGTCTTTTTACACAGGTCGACGAACAATGATGGGGACAGAAAGATAGCTAGCTCTGTCCACATACGACATCATGATTTTGGCAGCACATCCACTGTTTAATGGGGCGATGTGCAAACAATGTTAATGATTTTTTTTGTTAATATAAGGGATCAGAACACCCGAAAAATGAGCATTTAGCTTGTTAATTGGGTGATTGCCAGCATCTTTACACAAACAGATAATCAGAAATGAACGTTTCTAAAAATGCTTGTTTGCCAGTTATTAACCCATTTATATGCACAGTAAGGCTGTTGCACCATTGCGTTTTGTCGCATTTTTGTTGTTTTTTTTACTTTTATAGCTGTATTAACTCATTACTGTTTCCATTGGGGCTCACAATCTGAATTCCCTTTCAGTATGTCTTTGGAGGGTGGGAAGACACCGGGGAACCCAGAGGAAACCCACACAAACACGGGGAGAACATACAAACTCCTTGCAGATGTTGCCCTTGGTGGGATTTGAACCCAGGACCCCAGCGCTGCAAAGCAACCGTGCTAACCACTGAATCATCATGCTTATATACTCTACTTTGTATAATAGGAGTAATATCATTAGTAATAATAACCACAGTGGTTTATATAATTAAGATTCGTATGTTAGAAGTAATAGATTTTAAATGACCACAGTTTAAGGCAGATGATTAAAATTTTTGGACAAACATAAATATTTTTGTCCAGCTCATTAGATTTTGAATATATTTTTAATATGTTCTGGATGATTTTGGTTACATTGGTTAGGCCATTGGCAATATGGACTGACGATGATAACTGGCATTATATTCACTTTTAATAATGAGATTTTTATTCACTGCCTTCCCTCAGGTATTAGTGTTCTGTTTCTTTTGGGCACTGGCTTCTGTATCTTAGCGGCTTGTGCTCTGTGAAAAACCCTTTGTACTGCTTACATTTCAAACTGTGAAGAGAGCAAGCTTCGAAAGCCAAAATTCTTCAAAATGATAAACTCACTCCCACCAAGTAAACCTGACTTTACAGGAGTCTCAATGACTTCAATAAATCTTACAAAGCCTTTGGAAGCATTAAAATTACTTGAACACCACTATTCCTTTAAACTATCCTCAATTGAATTGTGAAAAAATAAATCAGTTGAAGCTTTTCTAAATAAAAGCAATAACTGGATTCATTTGTCCAGTCTACTTCTATTTTTAATAAGGGTAATAAATAAAATACATTATATATATTAAGCAAGTATAATTATTAACAAGTAATTTTTTTTCTTTGGCAGGAGTTTAGGGGTGGGGGAGAATTTGTAATGGTTCTTGACATTTGAGCCCCCTTCACTATCCATTCCACCCTTGTAGCCATATTTGAGGTCTGTACAACTATATTTGTCACCATTTGTTTAGGAAAACTTTAAGGACCAACAGCGCGAATGGATGCAGAAATGCATGATCTTGTTGCTGTGGCACAAGTTGATATGGTATGTAGAGTGAAAATTTGTGTAGTGTGGCACCAGCTGTTTAGCCAACGTAAGATGTTTTATAAAATGTGGATGTTCTCATGGATGATTGGTCCTTGGAGAATTTCAAGTTTGTATTAAAATATAAAAATTTGAGAGTCCTCAGTGGTTGATACCTTTCAATGACAAACTGGAAAGATGGTAACATACAGTGACTCGCCCCCTGGGGCCATGGGGTACTCGGTAGCCGGGCCGGTCCTTTTTGGGGTAGTCACGGTGGCAGTGACCCGGTCCGTGGCTCAGGGCGGTCAATAAAGAGCAGTCAATTGGGGAAATAAAGTGTTTGGGGATAAAGTTTGTGATGCCATCCGTGGTATGTGGCTGCATGTAGCCGCTGCTGCTATTCAGATCCACTGGGGCTGTGGGTGACTCAGCAAAGATGGTTCAGCTCTCCACGGGCACAGATAAGCCCCAGGGCTGTATACAGGACTTGATAAGGTAGATGTTGTTGGTGTAGTGTAAGGCAGGTGATGCAGCAATTAAGTGAAGGACACAGCGGGGTGCAGTCTTCAAGTTTTTACTCACAGTTATCAAGATGCTCCAGGTTACAAATGTCAGATTATAACCACCCACATGGTCCTGTGTCCTCCGGGGAAGTGATCCAGCCAACTCTCAGATAACTTAGGTGCACTTGAACGGGACCCCTTTCTTATGTACCTTCCCAGGTCGTCTCTCTGCGCTGGCTCTTTCTCTCCTGCCCTGCACGTCACACACAGTGTCTCGAGCCAGTGGCCCCGGGCCTTGTTGGGTGACGTATGGTCTTTCCCCTTTTGTCCTATATGGCCACCTTTTCAGCGAATGTGTGTGGTTGTTGGTTGCAGCACATGAAGATACCGCAACCTCCGGTTTGCTAGCTGAGCCTTAAAGTACTCCACTAGTCTGGGGCCGGTTCCCTACTGTGCCCTGATCCCTCCACGATCAGTGTGAACTCAGACGCATGGGTGGCATCCAGCACTCGCCGTGCCCCTAGGATCCTGTCTATCTCTGGAGCCCCTCTCACTGCTCAGGTGTTCTCTCCTCACTCTCCTCCTGGGTCCCTTTTACTGAGCCCCTTCGCCATCAGGACCTTACTCCTCACGGTCCTCTGAACAACCAACAACAACAACCCTTTTAGATGTTTATATCCTTCTTTTATACTGTCCTGTCAGTGCTCCCCTAAACTACTTCCTCCACCCACCTCCTCTACTTAGTTCCACCTTCCTAAAAGGGACCAGGCCTGTGCTCTCCCTTAAGAGCTATCTGTACCTTCCCTTATGAAGTGGTGTAATGTTGGATGTGAGTGGCTGGGTCCCGGGTAGTGATCCCTCCTTACCTGAGAGTGGGCTACCACACCTCTGGCTGAGGTGCAGTTTCTCTGTGGCAACTGGACCAGCAGGGGTGCCACATTCCACCTCCCCGTTAAGCACAGCATGTCCGTGGGCTGGAACAGAGTAAAAATCAAGAATTTAAGACATGAAAGATTTTAAAATGCTTTTCCGGATAAAACAGTAAGTAGATAACTTTTTCTTCCCTTTATGGGAGGCACTTTTTCTTAAACATTACATATGAAACAATATAAGATCACTTTAAATAACATTTTGTCAAACAAGTTCAGTAGGCTGTAGTGAAATCCTTATCAGGGTGTCCATCTCACTGGTGTAAGTGCAATGTGGGGGACCCGTCCACAAAAAAAAACCAACGTAGGCCCTGGGCGTGGCTGCAGGGCATAGCTGATCCATTCGTTGGACCAGGTGTTCGGCCACGCCAAACGGGTTTTTGTTCAATGGTCTATAAAACCAACAGGAAACACCTTAAGAAGTGCTAACTTTTTACAATAAAAGTTCTGGCTGTTCACGGTCCACAACCTATAATGCCCTGCTCTTATCCAGGTACTATAAAACTTTTCCAACACAATACTGGCACTAATACCCTTTCGGGTAACTATATACATTTTTTTCTGATGGTTAACTTAGTTCAGAGGTGGTGCTCCCTCCGGGGTAGCGTACGGTCACCACTAGATGGCCCTGCCGAGTCATCAGCCTCTGATGGCAGGGGTACGTCCTCCTCCTCTTCCACTTTGTGCACATTTAGGGCATGCCACCTATGTTCTCCACGGTGACGGGTGTATGTGACTTTGTCTCCGGGGTGCAGTTCCCATCCTGGGTGTCCCTGCTGTAGGTGGGACTCCATGTCACGCCGGTTGACGAATAGGTCCGTGGCTACCTGAGGCTCCTGCATAGAGCCCCAACCCTTGTCCAGGTGGAACTTTACTATGGTGCCCAGCATTCTCACACTTGTGTTGTATTCACAGAGCTGCAGCAGCTGGGATGGATGGATGGGATCACACAGCCCTCTGCAGGGGGAGGTGACAATCTCCCCCCTCAGTCTGATGCAAAGGGGAAGGCTGGCACCATTCAGCCTGAGTGACCGACAACTCTACTACAGTCTATGCAAGTGGGAGGGGCCTATTTTGGCACTGTTTCCGAGGCTCCACCCATGATGGGACACCCCACATATCATTAACTCTACATGTGCCACAGTAATGGCTGCAGTTTATACAGTTATACACAGTCTTTGTGGCACACAGGACCCAGTTAATGGGTCGGTTTATCCTGTTTGTGACGCCAAAGTTTGACAAGCCCCCTGGGGCCATGGGGTACTCGGTAGCCCTGCCGGTCCTTTTTGGGGTAGTCATGGTGGAAGTGACCTGGTCTGTGGCCCAGGGTGGTCAATAAAGAACAGTCAATTGGGGAAATAAAGTGTTTGGGAAAAAAGTTTGTGATGCCACCCCTGGTATGTGGCAATATGTGTCCGCCGCGGCTATTCAGATCCACTGGGGATGTTGGTGATGCAGCAAAGATGGTTCAGCTCTCCACGGGCACAGATAAGCCCCAGGGCAGTATATAGGACTTGATGAGGTAGATGTTGTTGGTGTAGTGCAAGGCAGGTGACCCAGCAATTAAGTGAAGGACACAGCGGGGTGCAATCTTCAAGTATTTACTCACAGTTATCAAGATGCTCCAGGTTACAAATGCCAGATTATAACCGCCCACATCGTCCTGTGTCCTCCGGGGAAGTGATCCAGCCAACTCTCAGATAACTTAGATGCACTTGAACGGGGCCCCTTTCTTGTGTACCTTCCCAGGTTGTCTGTCTGCGCTGGCTCTCTCTCTCTCTCCTGCCCTGCACCTCACACACAGTGTCCCTAGCCAGTGGCCCCAGGCCTCGTTGGGCGACGTCTGGTCTTTCCCCTTTTGTCCTATATGGCCATCTTTTCAGCGAATGTGTGTGGTTGTTGGTTACAGCACATGAAGATACCGCAACCTCCGGTTTGCTAGCTGAGCCTTAAAGTACTCCACTAGTCTGGGGCCGGTCCCCTACTGTGCCCTGATCCCTCCACGATCAGTGTGAACTCGGACGCATGGGTGGCATCCAGCACTCGCCGTGCCCCTAGGATCTTTTCTATCTCTGGTGCCCCTCTCACTGCTCCGGTGTTCTCTCCTCACTCTCCTCCTGGGCCCCTTTTACTGAGCCCCTTCACCATCAGGACCTTACTCCTCACGGTCCTCTGAACAACCAACAACAACCCTTCTAGATGTTTCTACCCTTCTTTTATACTGTTCTGTCAGTGCTCCCCTAAACTATTTCCTCTACCCACCTCCTCTACTTAGTTCCACCTTCCTATCAGGGACCAGGCCTGTACTCTCCCTTAGGAGCTATCTGGACCTTCCCTTATGATGTGGTGTAGTGTTGGATGTGAGTGGTTGGGTCCCGGGTAGTGCTCCCTCCTTACCTGAGAGTGGGGTACCACACCTCTGGCTAAGATGCAGTACCTCTGTGGCAACTGAACCCACAGGAGCACCACAATAGCAAGCTTTCAAGACTACTCAGGTCTCTTCATCAGCCAAAATCTGAAGAGTCACATAACACAAAATCTGAAGAGTCACATATTTCTACTCAACAGGACATAGAATAGTGCAGTAAATAGGACAAGTGACATGAAGCAGACCTATCAATATGGGACTGGGAGAAATCAGTTGTGGTAGTAAACATTGGAGCAGTTTATAGATAAGGAGTGTGAAAGTTTTATTGTGCCCTGACTGAGGTCTGGTCTAGGGTTGTGATGTCCCCAAATGCTCTGAGGAGCACATTCCTTAACTAATGTAATTTACAAATTTTCTCTTCAGAGAGGAAGAGGACTTGAACTCTAGTGCCACCTATTGGAAGTAGCAATGCTACATGTCATTATCGACCCTTTATCGAGCCTTGAAATATGACTTAGGATAAAAGCTAAAGCAGAATCTCTGTTTGTAGACACTGTGTTTCGGGGTATTGCCCCTCGTCAGTGCAAAGTATGAGATCTGATTTGGCTAGGTGAAAGGCTAAGACTGGGATCTAAGGGATAAGGTTTCTCCTTAACTTAATTTCTCCATATTCTCCATTTTCTGTATCTGCGTAAATCGGACTACAGTCGGATGACATCTGAGTGCAGTCTGATGTTTTACACTCACCCATAGACTTGATTTGGTACGCGTGATCCAAATTGCGTAGTCACTCGGCACCAAATCAGCATGAGAAAATAAAACACAGATCTGCACTGCTCCATAGTATAACATTGGTCTGAGTGCTATCCGATAAAACACTGGATAGCACTTGTCTGAACTATACGATCCTGTGAGCGAGCCTCTAGGGCGTCATTCATATGACGGGGAGTTACATAAAGGATAGAACACATACCCATTATAGTCAATGGAGCTGATCACATATCCATGTTATTTTGCGGACTGAGTGGTCCACAAAAAGTCATGAGAGCATTTCCATTTTTATCAGAGTTTTAGTGGATCAAAATTACCCTCAGTCTATGGGTCCATGAAAACCACAGACAGCACACAGATGACATCAATGTGCAATTTGTGTACTGTCAGTGATTAACATTGTAATGTATAGATGAAGCTTTGCAGTACATCTATTTATTTTTTCATAAGTGAAAATTAAGGATGGCACACTGATGTTAAAAACTGATCAAACACTGATGAAAATCGGATTCAAAACACTGGTGGACAACAGTTCGTGGTTTTAGGTACAGTATGATAAAAATCACGGCTGTCTGAATTAGACTTTAGATTCTAAATGCTTCCCAGTGTTTTTGCAGATTTTGCACAAGAAGTAATGGCAATAGGATTCCAGCACAGAGTGACTTTCATCTGATTAGCCTAATAGATGCTAAGTAAGAAAGGAAACCTGGTGTAATTATGTGGCTTATCTCTTCATGGCACCTGTTAGTTCATGTACAAATAGATCTTCTGATGCACACCATAGGTAACTGCATCAGATGACGAATACCAAGGAATGGATCTTATAGATTTCACATGATAGATAATAACTTGTTGGTCTGTTACTTGCTGGAGATCTAACTGCTGGGACCACCAAAGATCCAGAGAGCAGGGTCCTGACATGCCAGATTAGAATTCCTTAAGATTGCTGGAAGTAGCCAAGGGCTATAAAGATCATGTTGGGGACATCCAGTAAGGGGAACTGTCTTTTTGGCTGTATGTGGAGAGGGAATTTCACCTAGCAGCCTTAGCTGAAGAAAATGCAGCCAAAAATATTAAGACAATCCCTGCAGAAGAGATAGCAACATAAAGATTATCTACTAACTACGCACCACTAAAAGGTAATAAAAGTAAATACATTTATAAAGTACTATAACTCCCAACATTTCCTGACACCTACAGACCTTCAACACCTGCTGGGGGTTGTAGTTTTCCTCACAGAGTGCAATTGAAAATTAATTTTTTACTTTTATAAAAGGGTATACTATTCATATATACTGTATGCAATGATGACATGGTTAGTGGGAATCTGACTTTTGGCACCACCCATTTTAAGAATGAAAAGTACTATAGCAAAGATGTTAAATAGTTTATTCAAGACTTTTCCGTTAAGCTGACGTATAGTTTAGCCATAATGTTTGCCAGCATAAAGTCACAAAATGTTATGCTAATACAATTTGGAACAAATGTTGTGATTTTTTTTTTATGCGAGAAAACTTTCATAGAGAGGATGATATAATTCCCACCTTTATTTACAAGTTTTTTCTACCTCAATTTCAGATATCATAATCACTCAATATAAAAAACGCATCTCATATTGGAATCTACATGACACAGTATTTTAAGTCCACTAATTCGTGACTAGAAAGTCCAGAATTAAAAGCAGGAGAAACTGGTACCAAAGACTACACACATACGGTACCTAATAGAGATTAAAATATGTCAACTTCCGTGTACTCTTTGTGAATAGGTGCCTTATATTTATATCTTGTAACACTATATTTTGGAACAAATCAAGCCAGACACGTAAATCAAAGCAAGGATCACCAAGTTACAACTTGCCTACTTTGGACACATCAAATGAAGACAGCAATCACTAGAGAAGCACATGATGGTCGGAAGAATAGAAGGAAGATGGTCGAAGAGGAAGACCAGCAACCTGATGGCTTAATACTATCAAGATAACAGCGGAGAAGACCTGGTGGACCTGGTTGCACAAGATCAATCTTCCTATAGACTGTTCATCAATCAAGATACCATGTCTTGAGATCAAGCCAAAGGCTGTTAAAAAAATTCCATAAAACATAGTAATTCTAATACTAGATCTGTAATACAGATGTATTACCTCTATTGAAGATGCCTCCTGACATATCAAGAGAAAGGTTGAACTTCATGGACATATAACTTTTTTCAAACTCTTTAACAGAGACAGGTGAGCATAATTTATACTATAATTTTAACCCCTACTTAGCTATCAAATGAATTCAGCAAGATGGCAGCAGGCTCACCAACATTTTGCTGGATTTGTGTGAATCAAAAGCGAAAAATATCAGATTTGCTAGAATGCGAAATTCTTGGAAAATTTGTAATTAATTCTATTCATTATGGATCGATTTCCTTATCTCTGGTCATGGAGATAAAGGAGATAAACAAATACTAGCTACTTTTTGTTTATTTTCATTACTTTTAAGAGTTGCCTTTTTTACGAACTTGTTTTGCTATTCAAATAGATTCTATGTGTCAGATAGATGTTGTTAATAGTGGCACAATTTTGATTGCAAATATGGATTAGTAAAAATCAAAGAGAATATGTAAATGGGAAATTCTGTATTGTTTAATTGTTGTAAATGTATTTTCTGTTGCAGTGTATATTTTTTGTATCACAATCTAAATTAATAAAAAAATAGAAATGTTGCAATTTTCATACTGGCCACTGGGGCTATTTCAAATTCATACTTCCTGTTCTTTGAGGAAATTGACATGTACATTAACAGCAATAGACTGACTCAGACCCTATCTTTTGTATTAAGCATGAAAGTGTGTATGCAAAGGTAATTTTAAAGGGAGGGAGAGCAGGGGAAGCTGTGACAACACATATTGTGATTGGTGGATCTTATGTTACCAGCTGTGTATAGAGGTGTTATCTCTCATTGTAATCGTGACTCTGATGATCATTGACTCCTGCCCTAACAAAGGCAGAACCCACGAATGGACCTAATCTGAATTAACCCAAAGTCCCTTCCATACGTGTTTCAGCCTCAGTAGCGAGGTCACATCAGTGAAGTGTTTACGTTAAAGAAGGGTTTTTAGCTTAAGACAAAATAACAAGGTCCTTAGTAGGGGCTTGCAGTGGCACAGGAACCTGCAAGAGGCATGTCAAGTGTCGCTTATGGAGTGCCTAGCAGCCTCTGGTATACCCCCAGAGGTTGAGATTTAATGCCTTATGTTTGTGTTTTCATACCTGTGGTTTTGAGCATGGCTCCTTTTATCAAGATATATTATGAAAGGTCAAGTTTTATTGGCACTCCCTTCAATTACTTGAGATGAAGTATGACTCTGAAATATCCTCACCGTCCAGTGTGAAAATTACAAGATTACTAATTTTAATTTTAATATAGATCAAGGGTTGGAAAAAAATGGTATATATATATATATATATATATATATATATATATATATATATATATATAACTTTGCTTCAATCATGTAATGATGGTTCAAACTCACCTGTGGCAAGTAACAAGTGTGGGCAATATAAAATCATACCTGAAACCAGATAAAAAGGGGAGAAGTTGACTCTTTGTATTGTGTGTCTGTGTGTGCCACACTAAGCATGGAGAACAGAAAGAGGAGAAGAGAACTGTCTGAGGACTTGAGAACCAAAATTGTTGAACAATATCAACAATCTCAAGGTTACAACTCCATCACCAGAGATCTTGAAGTTCCTATGTCCATGGTGCATAACATAATCAAGAAGTTTACAACCCATGGCACTGTAGTTAATCTCCCTGGACATGGACGGCAGAGAAAAATTGATGAAAGGTTGCAACGTCGGATAGTCCGGATGGTGGATAAGCAGCCCCAATCTAGTTCCAAAGAAATTCATGCTGTCCTGCAGGCTCAGGGTGCATTAGTGTCAGCGCAAACTATCTGTGGACATTTGAATGAAATTAAAAGCTATGGCAGGAGACCCAGGAGGACCCCACTTCTGACACAGACATAAAAAGCTATACTTCAGTTTGCCAAAATGTACATGAGTAAGCCAAAATCCTTCTGGGAATGACTTTTGTGTTTTCATTGGCTGTAAGCCATAATCATCAACATTAACAGAAATAAACATTTGAAATAGATCACTCTGCTTGTAATGACTCTATATAATATATGAGTTTCACTTTTTGTATTGAAGAATTGAAATAAATTAACTTTTTGATGTTATTCTAATTTAGTGAGATGCACCTGTATACATATATAACAAAAAAAACTAATTTAAACAGTAAGTCATTTTCTGATGACATCTTCCCTTTAAGTAAGACGCATATAACATTTTCATAACCAATAACAGGGCTGATAAAATGTGATAGTATATTTTTGGGCTAATATTTTCTGACTATATGTAGTTTGGCAGATAGTTAAAGAAGTTGTCCAGTACTTTAGATTACCCCCCCCAACCCAATGTATCCCCCGGGGCCCTAAAGGATTTTTGCAATTAGATTATGTTGCAGATACTGCCTGTGAGCGGCGCTATCCTTGGCCGCTCACAGGCATCACGTGACCCAGCGCTGACGTCACGACAAGTGAGGCATGACTCAGCGCTGGGGTCCCCGTGGTGGCTGCTGGGTTGTGGGTGGGGTTACCCCCTGCGTCACACCCAGCATCCACCGTGCGCTTTCCCATTGAATGGGGAGAAGCAGAGCGCACGGTGGATGCCGTGTGTGACGCGGGGGGTAACCCCGCCCACAGCCTGGCATCCACCATGGAACGGGGAAGACAGGGACCCCCGGTTGCTGCCAGCACTTGTCGTGATGTCAGCGGATGTCAGAGCCGGCTGCAGCCGGGGGTCACGTGATGCCTGTGAGTGGCCAGTGATAGCGCCGCTCAAAGGCAGTATCTGCAACGTAAGCTAATTACAAAAATCCTTAGGGGCCCCGAGGGAATACATTGGGAGGGTAATCTAAAGTACTGGACAAGCCCTTTAACATGATTTGAAAAAAGTGAATTAGTAAATAAGTAGCTTTTCTATGCAATACTATATTTTGTTTTGAGTATTGAAGTTTTACAGTGTTATACTAAATTACTTTCATTTATGTATTCATATTTCAAAAAAGCAGCATATTTATACACGTCCTTTAAAAAGTATTGAGTGTAGTGCCGGCGTCCCTGCCCTCTGCTAGGCAGGGACGCTGCTCCCCTCACCGCTCTGCTCCGTGCCCGGCTTCCTCCCCCCGCTCTGCTGTCAGCGCGCGCTCCGTCCCGGCGTCCTCCTCCTGCTCTGCTCTCAGCGCGCGCTCCTTCCCGGCCTCTGTGCTTAGGGCGCGCGCGCGCGCGCTCCCCTCCTCTTAAAGGGGCCGCGCGCGCCACCCTAAAGAGTCCCCGGCCAATGGCCGGAGGACTTCATCATATATAAGGCACCTCCTCCAAAATGGAGGTGCCCGAGCAATGTTGTTTGCACCTGTGTCTCACCTGTGCTTCAGCCCTCAGGTCCCGTTGCCAGTTACCTGCCAGTTACCTGCCTGATTCCTGCCTGAATACTTGTTACCTGTCTGCCAGTCTGAGGTCCGACGGTCTGCCTTACTACTCCTGTCAGTCTGTCTAAAGGACCAGCCTGCCCGCTCACCTGGGAGCGCATATCAGCTACCTGCCTGCTTGCCTGAGGTCCGACGGTCTGCCTTACTACTCCGGTCAGTCTGTCTATGGACCAGCTTGCCCGCTCACCTGGGAGCGCTTCTCCGTTATCTGCCTGCTTGCCAGCCCGGAGGCTCCGTTGTCACGTGCTGTGACCACCAGCTATCTCAGAGACTCTTGCCCGCTCACCTGGGAGCGCTTCTCCGTTACCTACCTGCTTGCCAGCCCGGAGGTTCCGCCGTCACGTGCCGTGACCACCTGTTATTCCAGAGACTCTCGCTTGCTCACCTGGGAGCACACATCTACCATCTGCCTGCTAGCCTACCCGGAGGCTCTGCCATCACAGGTCGTACCTACCCTTTACCCAGAGACTGCCCTGATCACTTGCCGTATCTCCCTGTCCGTTCATCCAGAGACTGCCACCCGCTCCCTTACAAGGGCCGCCCCCTTGTATAGTAGCTCAGAGGTTCCGCCTCCCAGACCCGTTACAGTTTGCTCGGGCCATGGAACCCGGTGGCACCCAAGCTCCCTCGCTCTCGGACCTCTGTCTTGAACTGTCCCGTCAGAGGTCCCAACAGGAGGCCATCCTGGGTCACCTGCGGAATGTTAATACTCGCCTGAACACTCTGTCTGATCCACCAACAACCTCCGCCAGTGCCATATCTTGCAATCCGGCAGCTCCGCTGCCCATTAATACTATGGTATCCTACCCCGGACCCCGGCTTTCTGCACCTCCTCGCTTCGGAGGCGACCCCGTCCAGGCTCGGGGCTTCTTAAATCAGTGCACCCTGCATTTTGAACTTTTGTCCTACCAGTTTAACTCCGACCGGGCCAAAATTGCCTTCATCATGTCCCATCTCACCGGGGAGTCCCTGGCCTGGCTGAATCCTCTATGGGAGAGAGGAGACCCCCTGGTGTCCAACTTGCCTGCTTTTCTCACGGCTTTCCGGAAAGTCTTCGACGAACCCGGACGGAAGACCTCATCTGCATCATCGTTGCTACGCCTCCGTCAGGGGAGTCTCACCGTGGGCCAATATGCCATACGGTTCCGTACCCTTGCCTCGGAGCTGGCCTGGGATAACGACGCTCTGGTTTCCGTCTTCTGGGAGGGTCTGTCCGGCCGTATTAAAGATGAACTTGCCGGTCGGGACATTCCTACCACTCTCGATGACTTAATAACTCTTGCCACCCGGATTGACCTACGGTTCCAGGAGCGTGCCAAAGAGGTCACCCGTGAGAGAAGGATTCCATGTTTAGCTCCTACTTTCCAGAAACCCGTCATTCCCTCCATCTCTCCCCAGGTACACTCTCCTGAGCCTATGCAGGTCGACCAGACCAAGATGGTCAAAACCCGTCAGGACTCACGCCGTGCCGAGGGGAGCTGCTTCTACTGTGGCAGTAAGGAGCACCGGATCCGTGCCTGCCCGGAGAGGTCGGGAAACGCCTGTGTCTAGGTTCGCTCAGAGAGGTCCACCTAGACAAGAATAAATCCTCTCCATCCCTGCTGTTGTCAGTTTCGATCATCTACGGGGAGAACCGTTATTTCGAACTAGCCCAACTTGACTCTGGAGCAGCCGGGAACCTTATTTCACAGTCCCTGGTTGAGAAATACCGCATCCCCACCAAACCTCTGGCTGTACCCTTGTCTGTCGCTGCCGTGGATGGGGGCCTCTTACCTCGCCCCATTCAACTCATCACCGAATCCATTACCCTGCAGGTGGGAATGCTGCATTCTGAAAGTATCTCCTTTCATGTTCTGCCTGGACTCTCTCACGCCCTCTTGCTAGGTCTGCCCTGGCTCCAGAGACATGCACCCGTGCTAGACTGGCAAACCGGAGAGGTCCTTCGCTGGGGACAAGACTGTCATAAAACCTGCCTGGTTCCCGTCCATCCCGTCCGTCCCTCTCCTACCCCAGCTAATCTACCTGGACTTCCGATTCCTTATTGGTCTTATGCAGATGTCTTTAATAAAAAGGAGGCAGAGACATTACCACCACATAGACCATACGACTGTCCCATCGATCTGCTACCCGGTACTACTCCTCCCCGTGGGCGTATCTATCCTTTATCCGCTGCTGAGACCCGGTCAATGTCCGAATATATTGAGGAGAATCTGGCCAGAGGATTCATCCGGAAATCTACCTCCCGGCGGGAGCAGGCTTCTTTTTCGTCAAAAAGAAGGACGGCTCTCTCCGTCCCTGTATAGACTATAGAGGCCTAAACCTGATCACGGTGAAGAATAAGTACCCCCTTCCGCTCATTCCAGAATTATTTGATCGTCTGAGGGGGGCTAGGATCTTCACCAAACTGGACCTTCGTGGGGCGTACAACCTGGTTCGTATTCGTCATGGGGATGAATGGAAGACGGCATTCAACACCCGGGACGGCCACTATGAATACCTGGTAATGCCCTTTGGTCTCTGTAACGCTCCTGCCGTCTTTCAAGAGTTGGTCAATGACATCTTCCGGGACCTTCTCTACTCCTGCGTAGTGGTGTACCTGGACGACATCTTGGTCTTCTCTCCGGATCTCCTGACTCACCGGAGGGACGTTCGTCAGGTCCTGCTCAGGCTAAGGCAGAACCATCTCTACGCTAAATTTGAGAAGTGCCTCTTTGAGCAGACCTCGCTTCCGTTTCTGGGCTACATTATCTCTCAGACCGGCCTACAAATGGATCCTGAGAAACTGTCTGCCATCGAGAAATGGCCCCGACCGGAGGGGTTGAAGGCCATTCAGCGATTCCTGGGCTTCGCCAACTACTACCGCCTCTTCATACCACACTTCTCTTCCCGGACGGCCCCAATTTCTGCGCTCACCCGTAAAGGTACTAATCCCAAAGAGTGGCCACCCGAAGCAGAGGAGGCCTTTCTTTCCCTTAAACAGGCCTTCTCTTCCGCCCCGGTGCTGCATCGCCCAGATGGCAACAAGCAGTTCTTCCTGGAAGTTGACGCCTCCTCCTCTGGAGCCGGAGCGGTACTTACTCAAAAATCATCTTCCGGGAGGATGGTAACTTGTGGCTTCTTCTCTAAACTCTTCTCCTCCTCTGAGCGCAACTATTCCATAGGAGACCGAGAGTTATTGGCCATCAAACTGGCATTGGAGGAGTGGCGTTACCTGCTCGAGGGGGCTCTTCACCCGGCAATAATTTACACTGACCACAAGAACTTGGCTTACCTCCAGCATGCCCAGAGACTTAACCCGCGCCAAGCCCGGTGGTCCTTGTTTTTTGCTCGTTTTGATTTTGTCCTTCATTTTCGCCCGGCTGACAAAAACGTCAAGGCGGACGCCTTGTCTCGATCCTTTCTGGTGTCTGATCTCGAGGAGGATCCGAAACATATCATCGATCCCGCCAGAGTAATGCAGGTGGCTCCCGTGAGTCTAAATCGTCTTCCTCCTGGTAAGACGTTCGTACCAGTACCTGATCGGGAGAAGATCCTACACTGGGGTCATTCGTCTAAACTAGCTGGCCACGCCGGTCAGAAAAAGACCCTCCAGCTTATTACCCGGCACTACTGGTGGCCTAACCTGCACAAGGATGTAATAGACTTTGTTTCTGCCTGTGTGTCCTGCGCCCGCAACAAAGTTCCGAGACACCTGCCGGCCGGCCGCCTCCTACCTTTGCCAGTACCTGCTGCCCCCTGGCAGCATATAGCGATGGACTTCATTACTGATCTGCCCGTCTCTGCCGGTTGTACGGTCATTTGGGTGGTCGCTGACCACTTCTCCAAGATGGCTCACTTCATTCCACTGCCAGGTCTTCCGTCTGCACCCGAGCTGGCTAAAGACTTTATCCGCCACATCTTCCATCTTCATGGCCTGCCCCGTCACATCGTGTCGGATCGTGGGGTACAGTTCACTTCCCGTTTCTGGAGAGCCACTTGTAAATTGCTGGACGTCACCCTGGACTTCTCCTCCGCTTACCACCCACAGTCTAATGGTCAAGTGGAGCGGATCAATCAGAACCTGACCAGTTACCTTCGGCACTTCGTTAATGCCCACCATTCTGACTGGGTGGATCTCCTGCCATGGGCCGAATTCTCGTACAACAATCACGAGAGCGAGTCTTCCTCCAAATCCCCGTTTTTTGTAGTCTACGGTCAGCATCCTCGGATCCCGTTTCCCGTCTCCACCTCGGCGGACAATCCGGCTGCGGAATCTCTTGTTAACAAATTTTCCTCCATATGGGAGAGTACCCGGTCCGCACTCCTTCTGTCATCCGAGCGTATGAAAAGACACGCTGACAAAAAACGTCTGGACCCTCCTCAATTCCGCCCTGGGGATAAAGTCTGGCTCTCGTCCAAATATGTCCGGCTCAAGATCCCTTCCTATAAGTTAGGGCCTCGGTTCATCGGCCCACTGGAGGTCATCAGTCAGATCAACCCGGTGGCCTATAAATTGAAACTCGCGGCCAACTTACGGATCCCTAACTCCTTCCATGTGTCTCTCCTCAAACCTGTGGTGCTTAACTCTTTTTCCAAGTCTACAGGTACGCCTCCTGCTCCGGTTTCTGCTGAGGACGAGTTTGAGGTAGAGAACATTCTTGCCACCAAAAGGGTAAGAGGAAAGACCTTTTTCCTGGTAGATTGGAAGGGGTTTGGTCCTGAGGAGAGAACGTGGGAGCCCCGGGAGAACATCCATGCCCCTCTCATCCTAGCTAAATTTCTGTCTGGCCTAAAAAAGGGGGGGCCTAAAGGGGGGGGTACTGTAGTGCCGGCGTCCCTGCCCTCTGCTAGGCAGGGACGCTGCTCCCCTCACCGCTCTGCTCCGTGCCCGGCTTCCTCCCCCCGCTCTGCTGTCAGCGCGCGCTCCGTCCCGGCGTCCTCCTCCTGCTCTGCTCTCAGCGCGCGCTCCTTCCCGGCCCCTGTGCTTAGGGCGCGCGCGCGCGCGCTCCCCTCCTCTTAAAGGGGCCGCGCGCGCCGCCCTAAAGAGTCCCCGGCCAATGGCCGGAGGACTTCATCATATATAAGGCACCTCCTCCAAAATGGAGGTGCCCGAGCAATGTTGTTTGCACCTGTGTCTCACCTGTGCTTCAGCCCTCAGGTCCCGTTGCCAGTTACCTGCCAGTTACCTGCCTGATTCCTGCCTGAATACTTGTTACCTGTCTGCCAGTCTGAGGTCCGACGGTCTGCCTTACTACTCCTGTCAGTCTGTCTAAAGGACCAGCCTGCCCGCTCACCTGGGAGCGCATATCAGCTACCTGCCTGCTTGCCTGAGGTCCGACGGTCTGCCTTACTACTCCGGTCAGTCTGTCTATGGACCAGCTTGCCTGCTCACCTGGGAGCGCTTCTCCGTTATCTGCCTGCTTGCCAGCCCGGAGGCTCCGTTGTCACGTGCTGTGACCACCAGCTATCTCAGAGACTCTTGCCCGCTCACCTGGGAGCGCTTCTCCGTTACCTACCTGCTTGCCAGCCCGGAGGTTCCGCCGTCACGTGCCGTGACCACCTGTTATTCCAGAGACTCTCGCTTGCTCACCTGGGAGCACACATCTACCATCTGCCTGCTAGCCTACCCGGAGGCTCTGCCATCACAGGTCGTACCTACCCTTTACCCAGAGACTGCCCTGATCACTTGCCGTATCTCCCTGTCCGTTCATCCAGAGACTGCCACCCGCTCCCTTACAAGGGCCGCCCCCTTGTATAGTAGCTCAGAGGTTCCGCCTCCCAGACCCGTTACATTGAGCTATTTTTGCCACACGTTTAGGATTGCTGCATACAATAGGTGGCACTAGATTTCCCATTTCTCTTCCACTTTTAAGCGGTTATTTGCATATTTAAATTCCCAGATGAGCATTGCTTGACCTATAACTCTTTTTATGGGCTTGGTAATTGCCACAGGGAGACATATTAGATACATTAGTATCTTTCGAACAAGCAGCTAGGCCTGGGATGCCTAGTATACTAATACAATGCAGACTGGGCAGAAGCTTCAGAGTGTATGCAAGGTGGCTTATATTAGCCATCTATTTCAGTAACCCTCACACCAGGATTGAAGCCATTAAGTTGGATAAATTTGAAAGCCTGTGGTGCAAAGTGCCACAGAAGTGGTGACCCTGTGGCACCTGAACTCACTGGGTGTGGGGCCCAACTGATATTCACGCAAATTGCACATACTTCTTCTTTCACTAATTTTAAAGAGGACCTTTCACCAAATTGTTCATGTTAAATTGGGCACACAAAGTAATACTAGCTGCATCGCTGAATAAAACATTTTGTTTTAATTTCGCCTCTCTGTGGTGGAGATATTAGCAATCAAAGTATTTGGAACCTAATGAGTTAACCTTTTGTAAGTCCAAGTGAGTGTTATCAGACATTCTTCACTGGGGCTGTGTACTTCCTTCTGTATGATGCTGATGAATCATAAGCCGGCAGCCACACTCAAAAGAAAGAAGAACACAGACCACCATACCTTAAGCCCCCGTCTCACATAGCGAGATCGCTAGCGAGATCGCTGCTGTGTCACAGTTTTGGTGACGCAACAGCGACCTCACCAGCGATGTCGCTATGTGTGACACTTTGTAACGATCAGGCCCCTGCTGTGAGGTCGCTGATTGCTGCAAAGTGTCCTGGACAATTTTTTGGTCGTTGCCCTCCCGCTGGTCAGCACACATCGCTGTGTGTGACCAGCGGGAGCAGCGATCAGGCTGGTAACCATGGTAAACATCGGGTTACAAGGGGCACACCCGCACCTAGTAACCCGTTGTTTATCATGGTTACGAGCCTGCTAAAGTGAGCGGTAACCTCCCGCTCACTGTAGCAGAGTGGTAACCATGATAAACAACGGGTTACTAGGTGCGCGTGTGCCCCTAGTAACCCGATGTTTACCATGGTTACCAGCCTGCTCCTGCTTCAGCAGGCTCATAACCAGGAGCAGGACATTGTGGAAAGATGGAAAGATTCTTTCCACGATGTCGCTGCTCCCCTGATCGTTGGTGAGCCTGCCTGTTTGACAGCTCACCAGCGACCACATAGTGACGCAGCAACGATCCCTGACAGGTCGTATCGTTGTCGGGATCGTTGCAGCGTCGCTAAGTGTGACGGGGCCTTTAGAGAAGGTTTCTGTGAATGTGATGTATAATGTCAGATAGCCTGATCTCCTGGTCTGATGTCCTACATGAATAGGTTGAACAACACATAGCTGGCAGACTTTAACTGGAGTGTAATATTTGGCACACTCCACAAAATGTCATGATTATTACCGCAGTAATATGGGATCACGTCTAATGATGGACAAGTTTCTCTGCTTCCACAATACAGCAATGCGAATAAAATAAAAAAAATCTGTCTGTATTCTGCTAACAAGCAAATGGAGCTGTAAAATGGAGTACTGTATTGCTTTTTAAGCAAATAATCAGGATTAAGAGCAAAAAAAAATTAGCCCTGATATCTAGGGCTATGGATATCTGTAATATCAGCAGCAGACAGAACGTGCAGTGGACCCTATTCTGCTGTATACAGTGTCCACAAACCCTGCTATCAACAGTAATATATGCAGCTGGATTAGTCCTTAGAAGAACTGTTAGTTCAATGGATATATATCTTGCTGTGGAATGCCTTGACCTAACTAATAAACCACCATTTATCTCCCTCACTCAGCAGCACCTCTCCCTACTCTGCCTGTTTCTGGGGTAGATTGTGACGAGTATAGGGTCACCGGATCTTATATAGACCCGATGATGCTATGTGGCCAGCCAATCACTTTAATGTCACAACCAACATGGCTACAGCATTCCAGTGAATGGCAGGCAATCCCTGCATGTTTATTCACTGTCTAAACAGTGCCAAACATGCGGGGCAGGGAACCGAGGTCCCACCTGGGCAACCTGGAAGTACTCTCAGAACACTGAGCATCTCGAGCTGTGAGATGCACAGGCATCTAGTCCTCTTAAAAGGAAACCTGTCACTAGAGAAAAACGCTATTATCCTGCAGATGTGGGGGTTCATATGCAGATTAATAGCATTATTAACCTGCTCAATTATCGCACTTAGACAAATGCTCCCAGGAGAAAATGAACTTTATTCCCCCTGGCAGCATTCGGGGTTCAATTTTGGGGTCGGCGTGAGTTTAGTCACTGCTCTAAGAATACAGAGCAGTGGCCTTAACCACACCCCCGGCCCTGAGTGACAGCCAACCCCATGCTGAGCCATTTTTAAATTTATTGGCGCAAGGTCTGGACAGTTTTACACTGTAAACACATTCACTATTTATTTATTTTTTTCACAGTCTACCTAGGCAGGTGTATTTTGTCATTAGGACTTTTCAGAGTTCAGTTCCCTTAAGTGTTCCTTAATGATCAGTCTAGTGGGAAAGTATGTGGCTTTATGCACTGTGCAGAGGGACCCAGAAAGACTGACACCAAATCTGCAAAGGCGCAGCCACAGACGTACTTGGCACAAGCTGCCCAGCTAGGTGAGCCCTTGAGGGCCGGGAATACACTTCACCCAGCTCCCAGTAAATAGAAGGGGAACTTTGGCAGAGCCCTTCCCAGGCCCATCTGGTGACGTGGCTGATGCCTAGTCAAGAACCTAGTACCTCTGCAAGAACCCCGGGAAGTGAAAGCAGAAGAGAAAATGAGAAAACCCCTGAAAGATAGAAGCACTAATGCTAGCACCTCTCACCACCAAGCACATAGGAACTGTAATAAACAGCAAAGGAGTAAGCAGGGAGCAGGATTAAATAGCTCGCCTAATGATCAGGTGTTGAATACCTCCCAATCATCCTCGGACAGCCACTTCCTGCTAGTTGAACAGCAGAATGGACAACATCCCACCATTGCATAATGCCAGACACAGAAACGTCCTGCACTGCCTGGCAACCAGAGAAAATCAGTGAGAGACACAGCGTCCCACATCCTCACACATCCTACAGTGCCAGAAGGTGATGTTCCATGAGATTGGGACAGTCTCCGTGCATGCGTAGTAGCTCCACCACCAGGGTCAGGACCATTGCGGCGCCTCGACCGGAGTAGTGTAGCATCGGACCTGCTCCATTCCCAGGTAGGAGCACAGAGTCATGATTCCTAACAGTGGCCATCCGGTTCTGATAACCCCTGCAAATCCTTTGGCTCTTCTTTTGCAAGAGGGCCAATTTAGACTGAACTCCTTTTTCCACTGGAGTAGCAACCCAGGTAGATGTTGAGAGCACAAACGGCTTTCCCTAAGCTTGGTATCACCGCACTTCAAAATGCAAAATTATTTAAAACATGAAATGAGAAGCGCAAAAATATGAACTGCAAATTTAAATTTTTTAAGTCACTGCAGCCTTCCAAAAATGCAATACAGTGATCAATACATTGTGCATTCTACAAAATACTATCAATAAAAATGTCAGCTCAGCATGCACAAAATAATCCCTCCCACAGCTCCATCAATAGAAAAGAATTGGGTCTCAGAAAATGGCAATAAAGATTATTTTTTTTAGAAATTTCAGAATTTTCTTCACTACTAAAATTTTATAAAATCTATACAAGTTTGGTGCCGCCGTAATTTAAATGTCCTAGAAAATCATGTGGCCAGGTTATTTTTACTGCACAATGAACAATGTAAAAACAAAACCTGAGAAACAATGGTGGAATTACAATTTTTTCACCCTATGTGGATTTTTTCCCCCATATTTCAGAACTTGATATAGTAAAAATGGTGTCTTTCAAAACTATAACTTCAATAAATAAAAATTGTAATGTGTTTTGTGGTCTCACCTCTATAACTCTGAAAATAAAAGCTGAGTATAATGGTTATTAAATGTCCCACTATATTTGTCAAATGTTCGTCGAACATTACCGAACGACATAGGATTCAATGGGGGGACAAAAGAAAGCATATACAACACCTTCAAATGGACCCGAAAGCTGCCAAAACACATCAAATAAGGGGTAGAGACCTGGAAAGTGCCATCAATTGACCCAGAGTACAAGTATTATAATTATTATTGCTATTACAGCAACGTTTATTATGTGGCGTGTTACATGTAAAAAGGGGTCACCGACTGGTACAAGAGGAGAGAGGACCCTGCCCGCGATCGCGCACAAACAATGTACAAGGGATGGGTGAGGGTATAGTAGGTCAGCTGTTAGGTGTCAGTCTGGTGCTGGATTCAAAATGGTTCTAGGACATTCTGTGGTCTCCCATTTTGGTCCAGCCAGGGCTGATGCTGCTCAGCATCTGCCGTCAGCCTCAAGGCCTAGCTGGTCCACGAGCACTGTTTATCTCCCAGGTAGTTGTGCCTAGCAATGTTAAGCCTGGGTTGCAGAGGGAGACAGGGCTTGTGGAATCTAAGTCCAGGATTTGCCGTACTGAGCATGTCCGTGACCTGGCGGATCATGATTGGTGGGTTGGCACCCACCTGACCTGGTGCCCTGGCACCGCCTGATTGGTCCACGGGTAACGTCACCAAAGGCGCGTTGGTGGGCAGGGCTTAGTCTTTGAAAGGCCTGCCCACAAACATAGCGACGCGCTCTGATCATTTGAGCAAGTGATGCCGTTGTGTGGACAACTCTGTTCCACGTGCTCCCTAGCTGTTTGCTCCGTGACCTGCCGATGCCAGAGTTCGCTCGGCTAATTAGCACAGGTCACTTAGGCAGGTTAGCTCCATAGAGGCAGGTTAGCTCTATAGAGGCAGGTAGCTTCATCTAGCAGCCTGGCTCAGCCAAAGGGGTCGCCTATCACCCCGAGCAGCCTGCAGACGTCCTGTGCACGGCTAACGCCTGTCCGTCACGTGGAGTTGAACCTTTCAGTCCGGTAGCACGCCGGCTGGGGGCACGTGTACCCGTTGGCGTAGTCACACACGCATCCTAGCGCCGCCACTGTAGTCCCTGTGCTAACAGGACTACAGATAGTTTTTCTCTGCCTATCTCTCGTGCAGCTAACGGAGATAGAGCGTACCCCTATACCCGTTCCTGTGTGGAGAAACACGGAAGGGTTTAATATTTAAGTTGGTTACTTTACTTTCATCCCGGAAAGTGTTCGGCAGCAGTCCTCCAGGCTGCATCGCGGACCCTGGGGTCGGTTGCGTTCCATTTTAATAAAGTTGTCTGCAACCGCCCTCCTAACAGTCAGCATACAGCTCGTCGTGCAGCGGTAAGCTGGAGCGAGACTTACCGAAGATTGTATGCTTGTCACAAAAAGAGGGTCTTCAGCTTTCTTTTCATGGTTTTGTCACGGGTGTGTCAGAGGTGACAGGCAGTCGCCCTACAATGGTTTGCAAGAGATCTCCACGTTTGGCAATGCAGACAGCTGCCTAGATAGGAGGCTGTGTTTAGGACCCAGTGACTACCTCCCTTTAGTCTGGGTGTATATATACCTGGTGTGTCTAGGTGGGCGTCGCCAGTTATATTCATTCCTACTTGGAACTTGTCTGAAGCAGCATCACGTCCACTTTGAAGTCTTGAGGCCGTGTGCCCTGTTGGAGTTCTTCTAAAGCTAAGTTATTATTTCCCTGTGTTGTCTTCCCCTTTTGTCTTTAGAGTGCTAGCGGAGGTTGACTAGTGCTCATCTCCTTCCACCCCCAACTTTAGCCTTACGCCAGGGATAGTAGGGTGAGGCACGTGATCGGCGACATCTGCGGAGGCTGTATAGGGACGTTAGGGAGAGACAGGGTGATGCTAGTCAAGATTAGGAGGTCACCTCTTCCCCCTTTCCCTGGTGTCTGGGCTTCCTTTCCCCTCAGTGTTTCACTCACACCTGGCGTGACAGGTTTCCACAGTAGGCGACAGTCTGATGTGTTGGGGTACAGCGTTATCACAGTAGGGGAGATGCACAGGACAAATCTGCTGAGAGCCTAAATCACAGTAAGCTTCCAGGAGCTCACAACTGAGTAGATTAACCCCTGCACTGATTAATATGAAGGCGAAAGGCTTCTAATGACTGCAGGAGTGGGAGGAATCAGATGCTGCGGTCTTCTGGCTCCTCTCTGTCAGGGTAAACCAGTGACACCTTGCAAGCTTCAACACAATGTTCACAAAGTAGACAGCAGCGGTGGTCGGTCTTCTAGACAATGATCTAACTCCTTTATGATGATAAAGGACAACATCTGCAAGTAGTTTGTATGTTCTCCCAGTGTTTGCGGGGGTTTCCCCTAGGTTCTCCGGTTACCTCCTCAGTAAAAAAGCAGCCATACAGGAGTGTTCACAGTTCAAAAAATTAGGGCCTGACACCACCATTTCCGTGGCCAACAGTTTGGAGAGGGTGGAGTTCCACCACTTACCTTTGTCATGTGTGGGAGGAAACAACTGCTGGCTGCAGTGCTGAGAGAGGGTGGAGTATGGTGAAACAGACAAACTGCTGGACAGCGATTGAGGTGCAGGGGGAGATGTTACAGTGGATTGAGAAACATGTAGTGTACTCAGTGAACCAAACACAGCAGGCATGTCTGCTTCCTTTTACAGCTGACGGACTCTCACTCAGCCTGATTGGAGTGGGTAGAGAACCAGAAGTTCTGCGGTGGGAGACCTGCGTGACAATACTTAGCACGGTAACAGAAGAGGAGGAATAAGCAGTGGATGCAGTTGATGGGGTGGCAGATTGTTTTTGAGGTCCGCATTTTATCGCAGTGAGATTGCCAGAGTAACGCATGTTGATTGCGCAAGTGAAGGTTCATGCGTGTAGTAGTCAAATTATTGCACTTTTTAACTCTACTGGGTTTTTATACCTCTACTGAGTTTTTTAGCGCAAAGTTTGCAGATAACGTGAGCTGGCTCATCCTTTGCGGTTTTAAAAAAGACCCAGGCTAGGCAACCCTTGCCTCCCCTGTGAGCTGCAGACCTGCGACCGCTGCTGGTCACTGCCATGGTTGTCGCAAAGGATGCAGTACTCCTTATGCTTGCATCACTCCATGTCTGCGCTATAGGACGCAACGTAACCTCCTTGTCTTCTTCCACCTCCACCTCCTCAGATGATCTACTCAGCTGCGTGCCTCTGGGTTCACACCAAGTTGGATGTACAACCTCATCATCATCCAATGTGCTATCCCATTCCTCGTCATCAGAGTCACCCTCCTCCTCTTCTTGCCCTGACAACACAGTACAGTCGAGGGTCAGGAAGCTGCTCGTACACAACCTTTTTTTCCCCCTGTATGGAGAACAATATCTGCGCCAAACAATTTTAAGTTGAGATGTAGTCTGCTTTATATACCCATTTTGAGTTTAACATGTCTGTGTACCCCTGTGTGGAGAAGAATATCTGCCCCAAGCAATTTTAAGCTGAGATGTAGTCTGCTTTATATACCAATTTTGAGTTTATCAAGTCCGTGTACCCCTGTGTGGAGAAGAATATCTGCCTAAAACAATTTTAAGTTAAGATGTAGTCTACTTTTTATACCCATTTTGAGTTTATCAGGTCTGTGTATCCCTGTGTGGAGAAGAACATCTGCCCCAAACAATTTTAAGCTGAGATGCAGCCTGCTTTATATACCCATTTTGAGTTTATCAGGTCTGTGTACCCCTGTGTGGAGAAGAATATCTGCCCCAAACAATTTTAAGCAAAGATGTAGTCTGCTTTATATACCCATTTTGAGTTTATCTGGTCTGTGTACCCCTGTATGGAGAAGAATATCTGCACCAAAAAATTTATTTCACTAGAGTATAACTTTTGTAAAGGAGACCAAAACCTCTTCCACTACAGCCAACCCAGCACATGGAGACCCATTCAGAAGTGTTCATATTTCCCTAAATTAGGGCCTAACACCACCGAAATGGCATCAATTTCACTATAGTAGAAATAGTAAAATTAGGACCAACACTTCTTCCCCTATACCAACCCAGTAGATGTAGACCTAGCCAGGAGTGTTCACATTTCCCTAAATTAGTGCCTAACACCACTGAAGTGGCATCAATTTCACTAGAGTATAAGTAGTATAATGGGGACTGACACCTCTTCCACTACCGCTAACCCAATCGTTGGAGAACCAGTCAGGATTCCCCACATTTCCAAAAATTATTGGCAGACACCAACAAAGTGACATCAATTTTAGTACAGTAGAAATTGTAGAATTAGAAATTACACCTCTTCCCCTACAGCCAACCCAGGAGATGGAGACCCAATCAGGAGTGTTCACATTTGAAAACATTTGGGCCTAAAACCACCAAAGTGGCATCAATTTCACTAGAGTGTAAGTAGTATAATGGGGACTGACACCTCTTCCACTACAGCCAACCCAATAGATGGAGAACCAATCAGGATTCCCCACATTTCCAAAAATTAGTGGCAGACACCAACAAAGTGACATCAATTTCAGAACAATAGAAATCGTAGAATTAGAAACCACACTTCTTCCCCTACAGCCAATCCAGTAGTTGGAGACCCAATCAAGAGTGTTCACATTTGAAAATGTTTGGGCCTAAAACCACCAAAGTGGTATCAATTTCACTAGAATATAAGTAGTATCATGGGGATCGACATCTTTTCGACTACAGCCAATCCAATAGATGGAGAACCAATCAGGATTCCCCACATTTCCAAAAACTTGTGGCAGACACGAGCAGAGTGGCATCAATTTCAGTACAGTAGAAATTGTAGAATTAGAAAAGACAACTTTTCCACTACAGCCAACCCAGGAGATGGAGACCTAATCAGCCAACCCAGGAGATGTTTCCCTAAATTAGGGCCTAACACCAGCAAAGTGGCATAAATTTGAGTACAGTAGAAATAGTAGCATTAGGAACGACACCTCTACCACTACAACCAACCCAATGGATTGAGAGACCAAATCTGTATTCTCCACAAATCAAAACATTAGGCAGGCACACAAGCCATATCACAGACTGCAATTCCGCAAGATCAATGCAGCAATTTGGGTGCAAAAGTCCTTTGATATCCATGACTTGTTCATCTTGATGAAAGTTAGGCGGGTCAACACTTTCATGGGACAGCCGGCTGTGCTTATCCATCAGGACACCAGCAGCAGCGCTGAAGACACGTTCTGAGAGAATGCTGGCTGCCGGGCATGATAAAACCTCCAAAGCGTGACAGGCGAGCTCAGGCCATTCATCCATTTTTGAATACCAAAATGTAAAAGGTCAAAATCCTCCCAAATGGTATTCATATTGAGCTCTAGATACTCCTCCACCATCCTCTCCAGTCGTTCACAACTTGTCAGACTTATACTCTGTTGTGCTGGTGCACAAGCTGGTCTAAAAAATGTGTGAAAGGACTCACAAATATTGCTTCTGCCACTTACTCTGCTGCTGCTAATGTTTTGGTGTTGATGAACTGACCGGATAGAGGTTGAAAGACTACAGCTGCGATGCACACAGTGTGCCTCACTCCTGTCTTGGGGAAGAGCTCTTTTAAGGTTGCTTAAAAGCTTGTTTCGATACTCCAACTATAGGGGGTCCCTTTCCAGGGCGGGAAGCATCTGGCAAAATTTACTCTTATAACGTGTATCTGTTAGAGTGGCAACCCAGTAGTCAGCATTATTTCGAATCTTAACTATACAGGGATCATGTTGCAGATAGTGCAGCAAGAAGGCACTCATATATCGGGCTCTTCAAGATGGTCCAAAGCCAGGCTCTATTGTTGGCTGCACAACACTCATGCTTGTTTCCTCCATCCCCTGCCATCCATGTTCAACAGAGAAGGGATGATTATCCTCTTCATCTTCTCACTGTTGCTCACCCATCACCTCTTCCTCCTCCATTTGTTCCTCGGCTCTTGCACCTTCACTAACAGTATGACTGGTGTCACCAAACCCCCTCGATCGCAGGAATCCACCATCACTTGGCATCCGCCTGTGTGACGACAGTCTGGAACTTTGAGACATTCTTATCCCTTTCGCATCCTCCTCTTCTTCTGGGACAACCACCTCATGCCGCACTCTATTCAAAGTCTGCTCCAGCTTGTAGATGACCGGAATAGTAATGCTGATGATGGCATCGTCACTGCTAACTATTTTAGTAGCCATTTAAAAACTGTGAAGAAGGGTGCAGAGGTCCTTAATCTGTTCCTACTCCGTAAACGTGATATGCCCCACGTCCATACTGCATTGGCCTAGGCTACACGACATGACATACTGCGTCAGGGTTCGTTGCTGCTCACATAGTCATTCCAACATGTGCAGAGTGGAATTCCACCGCGTCAGCACATAGCATATCAACCTGTTAACTGGCATGTGTTATGTTCTGCAACTTAGAACTAAGGAATAGGAGGGAAAAGCTGTCCCTTCACTGAGACTCAGCTTAACCCTTATGCTGGGGTGGGTGCCCTATTCCTTATGAATAGCCTCACCGAAACTCCTGCACTGAACTCAAACGAAGACCAGTAGGACGGGGAAAGGAGTCCCTAAAAGATCTAAGGACTGGGAGCAAAAGCAGGAGACCTCCTAACAGAAAAGTTAGTTGCAGAAACGAAAATTAAAGGAAACAAAACTGGTGGAACAAGGAGTCCCAGGATAACAATAGTCCAAAGCAAGAAGAACTAAACAAGGCTACTTAGCTAGAGCACGAGCGTTACAATACTGATGTCCAGCAGGGAATGGAAGCCAGGTGCTGAGTAATAAAGAGTGCAGAGATCAAGTGACCAAGAAACCCAGCACCAGAGGAAAAGACTAGAAGCCAGCAAACCACAACAAGATGGCCTATAGTAAAACAAAATAGATTCTAACAGTACCTCCCCTTTTGCGAGGATCCTCCGAATCCTCTAGGCCGAGCCTTACCAGGAAATCTCCTGTGAAAAGCCTTAATTAGCCTTGAGGCCGAGACGTCCTCGGCCTTCACCCAGCAATTATCCTCGGGGCCGAAACCTCTCCAGGACACAAGATACTGTAATCTTCCTCTATGCCACCTGGAATCCAAAATACGAGAAATCTCAAATTCACCGTCCTCATCAACAGGAGGAGCAGCAGGCTTTGCCTGCTTATCAGGCGTGTCCGCCTTCTTAAGTAACGATACATGAAACACAGAATTAAACCTCCAGGACGAGGGAATGCCCAACCTCACCGCTGCCGAGTTGACAATCTGAACCACTTTAAAAGGACCCACAAATTTA
This sequence comes from Phyllobates terribilis, assembly GCF_046119375.1. NCBI lineage: Eukaryota > Metazoa > Chordata > Amphibia > Anura > Dendrobatidae > Phyllobates > Phyllobates terribilis. Next base: position 268,045,562 of record NW_027362762.1, read on the forward strand.
GGCCCCTGTTTTTTAGAAGGAATCTTCAAACGAAGATTCTTAGAGGACAACCAAACCATATCCCCAATAGCAAACAAAGACTCCTTTCTTTTTTTGTCAAAATACCTTTTTGATCTCCTGTTAGCCTCTTTAAGGTTCAGACGTACACTGATCCAAACCCTCTCCAAATCACCAGAAAAATTGTCCTCCTCCGGTACAGCAGCCCCAACTTTGAAAATGGACCAAAAGATGGATACCTGCCAGTACAACAAAAAAAAGGAGAACAACCAGCCGAGGAAGAAGCATGATTATTAAGGGCAAACTCCGCAAGTGGTAGAAATTCTGACCACATTTCCTGATTGTCTGCCACAAAACATCTCAAAAACTGATCGACATCCTGGTTCTTCCTTTCAGTCTGTCCATTGGACTCTGGATGATAACCCGACGAGAATGACAAATGAATTTTCAATCTGTCACAAAAAGCACGCCAAAAGCGAGCCACAAACTGTGGTCCTCTATCAGAAACAATGTCCGTGGGAACACCATGGAGCCTAACAATCTCTTTCACAAAAGCCTTAGCAAGAGTCTTGGCGCAAGGTAACTTGTTGAACGGAACCAGATGACACATTTCACTAAAACGGTCAACAACAACCCAGATGACAGAAAAACCGTCCAATAAAGGCAGATCAGTGATAAAATCCATGGCAAGGTGCGTTCATGGCGAACTAGGAACTTTCAAGGGACATAGCAACCCCATAGCCGAAGCGCGAGAGGCCTTCGACCTAGCGCACACAGAACACTGACGCACCCACTTGATGACTTCCCTTTACCACCCTCGCCACCAGAAAGTTCGACCAATAGACTTCCTAGTTTCCTAAATCCCTGGGTGACCTGCCAACCGAGACTCATGACATTCAACAATCAACGCTCTCCTCAAGGCTTTAGGCACAAATAATTTACCACATGGAGTGTTAGTTGGTGCCGCACTCTGAGCTTCTAGGGTGCTATTCTCCAACTCAGAATCCAATGCGGCCACCACCACCCCTCTCTGCAAAATACAGTCCTCCCTCTCAGCATTCACCGCTGGAGAGAAACTACGAGACAAATCGTCAGCCTTAATATTCTTTGTCACCGGCACAAAGGGTACGGAAAAATTGAACCGGGCAATAAACAGTGCCCACCTAGCCTGACGGGCATTCAAATGTTTAGCTGCGTCCAGATAAATCAAATTCTTATGATCAGTGAAAACCTGTATAGGATGTCGAGCCCCCTCCAAAAAATGTCGCCAATGCTCGAACGCGAGTTTAATAGCCAACAACTCACGATTTCCAACATCATAGTTGAGCTCTGTCTCAGAAAATTTTTTTGAAAAGAAAGCACAGGGATGCACCCCATCCTCACCCTCCTGGGACAGAACTGCCCCTACGCCTATAGATGAGGCATCCACCTCAACCAAAAATGGCCGGATCTCATCCGTCTGGATAAGAAGCTGAACCTCTCCTTGAGATACTCAAAAGCTTCAATAACCTCAGTGGACCATTGGACTGTATTAGCACCCTTCTTGGTGAGATCAGTAATGGGTTTAGCGATGACAGAGAAATTCTTTATGAATTTCCTGTAATAATTGGCAAACCCCAAAAACCTCTGTACGGACTTCATACCCTAAGGCTTCGGCCACTCCAGAACAGCCTGAACTTTCACCGGGTCCATCTCAAAACCATCACAAGACTAAAAACTAATTTTCTGGACAGAAACTGACACTTCTCCAATTTAGCAAAGAGTGTGCTATCTCTCAGAATCTGAAGAACTTCGCGGACTCTCTGCCAATGAGACTCAAGATCCGATGAATAAATCAAAATGTCATCCAGATAAACAATAACACTCCTACCGATCAAGGGTCTCAGAATGTCATTGATGAAATTTTGAAAAAATGCAGGGGCGTTAGTAAGCCCAAAAGGCATCACCAAACACTCAAAATGTCCTTTCGGGGTGTTAAAAGCTGTCTTCCGCTCATCTCCATCCTTCACCCGCAGCAAATTTTATGTCCCACGAAGGTCAATCTTAGAAAACCATTTAGCTCCGGTCAATTGGTTAAACAAATCCGGAATAAGTGGTAACGGGTAAGGATTGCGCACAGTGATCTTATTAATCTCCTGAAAATCCAGACATGGCCTAAGACCCCCATTCTTCTTTTTGACAAAAAAGAACCCAACCGCCACAGGAGACTTAGAGGGTCTTATGTGATCTGCAGCTAAACTAGTCTGAAGGTACTCTTTCAAAGCCTCCCTCTTGGGAATTGTCAGATTAAACAACTGACTCTTAGGGAGCATAGCATCAGGGACGAACTCAATAGTGCAATCGTAATCTCTATGAGGTGGTAAAGCTTTTGACTCCACCTCCGAAAAAAACGTCCAAAAATCCTGAATGGGTTCAGGTAACTCACCCTTCACAACAGCCGCAATGTGAACATTACAACACTTACCATAACACCCCTGACCCCAGGATCTTATGGAACCAGACGACCAGTCCAGCAAAAGATTATGCACTTTTAACCTGGGCAACCCCAGGACAAACGGGGAAGGCAACTTAGCAAGTACAAATAAGTCAATCTGCTTCTGATGTTCCATATTCATAGTAAGCGGAAACCCAGTGACCTTTCGAAGAATGCTCCCATGCTCCAGGGGAGTATTATCAATCGCTACCACCGGAAAAGGAGACGACAAAGGTTCAGAATCAAACTTATACTTTTCAAGAAATTGTTGATCAATCAAATTAAGTGCAGAACCACAATCCACCATAACCTGAAACTCAATCAAACGACCCTGACAGGTGGTATTACCAGGAAAAAACACCCCAGCAGAATGTAAAAACGCAATGCGAACGAAAGTGTTATTTCTACTGACCATTTTTTTTTCTTTCCTTAAGCGAACCTCACATTGCTTTAAAATATTATCCGCCTTACCGCAATACAAGCAAAGTCCCTCAGAGAACCTCCTGTCCCTCTCCTTGGAAAGGGATGACATTGCCCCGACCTGCTTAGGTTCCCCAGTGTCAGCAGGAATATCGTGAGAAACAGAATCCAGTAATACAGGAAACTTCTCCTCATTCTGTCTAGCCCTCAACCTTCTATCCACATGGATAGCTAACTACATGGCAACTTGCAGAGTATCAGGTGCAAGGAATGCAATGAGCAAATCTTTAACTCTTTCACTCAAGCCTGCCAGAAACTGAAACTTGAGTGCAGGATCATTCCACCTGATCTCTGCAGACCATCATCTGAAAAGGGTGCAATAACTCTCAGCATAAAGAGAACCCTGTTTGAGACGTCTGAGCTCTGCCTCAGCTTATGTAACCCGATCAGGATCATCATATAGCAAACCCATGGCATCAAAAAATGCCTCCACAGAACTCAAACAATGATCATCAGGAGACAAGAAAAACGCCCAGATTTGAGGTTCCTTACGCAATAGAGACATAATAATTCCTACACGCTGTAGTTCACTACCAGAAGACCTAGGTCTGAGACGAAAATACAACAAACAAGCATTTTTAAATGAAAAAAAATCCTGTAATTTCCCCGAGAAACACTCAGGTAATCCTACCTTAGGTTCTTCATAGCGTTCTGCAGGGTATTTACTCACGTACTGCTGAAGATCGGCAACCTCCAGACTCAACCCTTGCAAGCGTTGAGCAAGCTCCTGGATGGTAACCATACTGAAGAAAATCCAGGAAGAGGAGAAGAAAAAAAAACAAAAAAAAAAGTGCTGAGTAATAAAGTGTGCAGAGATCAAATGACCAAGAAACCCAGCACCAGAGGAAAAGACTAGAAGCCAGCAAACCACAACAAGATGGCCGATAGTAAAACAAAATAGATTCTAACAGCATGGAGAAAGACCTCTGTATCGATGCAAGTCGACGACATGAGGGGTGCGAACGGCGGAAGTGAGCACACAGTTTCTGTACTTTCTGAAGCAGCTCATCCAGGCCAGGATAGTGGCAGAGAAATTGCTTTACCACCAGGTTGAGGACGTGAGCCAAGCAAGGCATGTGTGTGAGCTCGTCTCAGCGTAGGACCGCCAACAAGTTCGCACCGTTATCGCACACGGCTTTCCCTGGCTCCAGGTTCAGTGGAGACAGCCATTGCTCAAACTGAGCATGGAGAGCTGTCCACAACTCTTCAGCTGTATGACTGCAATCTCCAAGGCATATTAATTTGAAGACTGCCTGATTGCGATGAGTTCTGGCTGCGCAGTACGGAGGTGGTGTGGATTCGCTCTGCACTGTTGGAACGTGTGTCTCGTTAAGGCAGAGGTTGACTGTGGAGGTGGAGTCCCTAAAGGAGGTGGAGGAGGCAGAAGGAGTGGAGGAAGTGTGAAATACAGAGGTTTGTTCTGCAAACCTTGGAGATTCCAAGATTTGTGGAGCAGCCCCTTCCTCACCTTTCCCCACAGCCACCAGAGTCACCCAGTGCCCAGTCAGCGAGATGTAACACCCTTGGCCATGTTTACTCGTCCAGGTGTCTGTGGTTAAATGCACCCTGGCAGATATAGATTGAGTAATGGAATGGGTGATGTTGTCTGCGACATGCTAGTGTAGCGCAGGCACAGCTTTCTTAAAGAAGTAATGGCGACTGGGCAACTGGTACTGGGGGACTGCGGCGGCCATCAGCTTTCAGAAACCGTCTGTATCTACCAGGTGGAAAGGCTGCATTTTCATGGCCAACAGATTGGAGATGGTGGAGTTCAACCTCTTAGCTTTGTCATGTGTAGGATGAAACAATCTTTTACGTGACCACAACTGCGGGACTGAGGACTGTCTGCAGTACTGAGAGAGGGCAGAGTTCGGTGAAACGGACAAACTGCTGAACCGTGAGTGAGGTGTAGGCACAGATGTTACAGTGGTTTGAGAAACATGTGATGCGCTCGGTGGAACAAACACAGCAGGCATATCCAGTTCAGTTACAGCTGACAGGCTCTCACTCAGCCTGACTGGAGCGGGTAGAGAACCGGAGGTTCTGCGGTGGGAGACCTGTATGACAATACTTGCCACGGTAACAGAGGAGGAGGAAGAAACAGCAGATGCGATTGATGGGGCGGCTGATGGTTGCGGAGGTCCGCTGGTCCGCAGTTTGCCGATAACGTGAGTTCGCTCATCCTTTGCAGTGACAAAAAAGGCTCAGGCTAGGTAACCCTTGCTGCCCATGCGATCTGCAGACCCGCGACCGCTGCTGGCCACAGCCACAGTTGTGGCTAAGGATGCAGTGCTCCTCATGCTTGCATCACTCCGTGTCTGTCCCTTTGGGCAAAAGGTAACCTCCATGTCTTCCTCCTCCACCTTCTCAGATGAGCTACTTTGCTGCATGACTCTGGGTCCACACCAAGTAGGATCTTCAACCTCGTCATCATCCAATGTGTTATTCCATTCCTTGCCCTCAGAGTGACCTTTCTCCTCTTGTTGCCCTGACAGCACAGTACAGAGAGCCTCAGGTATCTGAATCTCATCAGGATCACCTCCCTCCCCGGTGGTTAATGTCTGGTGACGAGGGTCAGGACCCTACTCCATCCTCCGTACAACCTAAAAAAAATTTGGCATCAATGCAGATGCTTTCCTCCTCTTCTTGACTATGTGAATATTTGGAATACACTTCTGATGATCGTGGTATAGAATGGGTGAACAGTTCTACAGACTCACCCATCTGTGGTTCACTACAGTCAGTTGGGCACTTGGACAGTTGTGACATGGGGGGAAGCAATGGTAATTGGGGTGCCAACTCTGTGGACTGTACATTGTGTGATGTTGAGGTGGAGGAAGAAGAGGAGAAGCCACTTGAAGCAGCGCTTGCCATCTACTGGAGCACCTGCTCTTTCTGAACCTTATCAACAAGGCGTATCGCTATGCAGCGGCCAAAGAAAGGGAGTGGAGTAGCCCGGCCATTAACAGAAGTTGTCAGTTGTCTTCAGATAGGACATGACGGTGCTGGTTCACTAGTGCTTTCACTAACGTTAACACCTACCCCACGTATACCGTGAACACCAAGTCTATTTCCCTTTCCACCATGACCTCTCTTTTTCACACTCATGTTGCTCAGATACTATGGTAGGAGCACGCTATTAGCAAAACAAAATTAGTTTTGTTTCCTCTGCAACTGAGATGTCCCTGCTGTATAACGTTAGGAACCGAACAAAGTCTTTTTTCTAATGTAGTAGCTGATGTATAGCAGAGTGTATGACGTTTGCCACACAAAAAAATCTTTGGTGGACTGTGGCTAGCAACAGAAAAAACATATTTTTTTACTCTGAAAACAGCTGAAGTTCACCCACACTAACGTAGTAGCTGACGTATAGCAGAGTGTATGACGTTTGCCACAAAAAAAAACTTTTGTAGACTCAGCCTGCCAAAAAAAGAAAAAAAAAAAGGTTTTTGTGCTCTGCACTCGAATGCTCTGCACTGACAAGCTCTGCAGATAGCTGAATTTCAACCCCACAAAATCAAAAAGTGGCCTACAAGGGTTTGCTTGTTTTCACACATTAGCAAGTGCAAAAATAGAGTGAAGGTCTGCATGCAGCACAGACCGGTGCACAACACTGTTCTGAGCCATAGGCCCTGCTGTTTCTGTCAGAATCTCAGTAATTGCAAAAGAAAAAAAAATGTGCTGCAAAGTTGTTTGAACAGGTACACAACACAGGACTTATTTACACTATCTGACTTCCAAACAAGCGCCCATCTATCTAGCTAATATCTCTCAGTACACGGGCGCACACTGAGCAGCGTCTGTTTCTCCAGCAGTGACATGCATGAAATGGTGCTGAAGGAACATGGTCGGTTTTTAAATAGAGAGGACATGTGATTTCAGCAGCCAATTGCAGAAGACCTTGTGTCTGGACAGTGCGTTCTGATTGGATACCCACGCTTTCTTGACTTAAAGATACTGCCTGCAGGAAGAAAAAAAAAATTACAAGCGCGCCGCTGATCTGACCTGTTCTAAGCTATCACCAGCCCCCCCACTCATCACTCATCATACACAAGCACTATGCTATAAAAACTGTTAAAAACGCTGTAGTCGCCCCGCAATCACGTTCCCTCATTTATTTGCCGAACATTGACTATTTTTCCCGAATTTAAGAAATGTTGCTCGCATTTCCGATCACGAATTCGAATGTGCCATATTCGTGTCGAATTTAAGTTGTAAGATCATATTTAGAACAAATTTGCTCATTACTACTCCAGACTATCAAGCTAGTAAGTGGGACATTTAATAACCAGTATACTAAGCTTTTATTTTCAGAGTTATTGAAGTAGGACCACAGAGCACTTTGCAATTTTTATCTATTGATTTTTGCATCCCTATTGGCATAGGTTTGGCTGATCCCTTGCAGCAGTGGCGCATACACCTAGGTGGGAATGCCAGGTTTTACTGTCCATTTGAGGGGTGCCATACGTACCAGGATTGGGGGATGAGGGGTGCCATTCGTACCAGGATTGGTGATGAGGGAGCAATGCGTACCAGGACGGCGAAATTTACCAGTAGCTGCTGCATTTCCCACCATAGGCTTATATTCAAGTCAGAGGTGTATTTAGGGGTTCAGCTCAGGGGGCGGCGAAACATCTGAGTGGGCCCCTAACCAGATAACCGTGGGTACAACTATGGTGGTGAACCCTGATCCTGGGTGTAGAGGATCCTCAGGAGATGAACGCTCTGAAAATGAATCTCTACACAAAGACCAACACTGATATTATCACCATATGGTGACCATGTAGTGGTAGATACCACTGCTGCAGAAGATACAAGTAATCACTGTACAGGTATATATAGTAACTTACAGCTGATGTTCTTTCTTGTGGAGTCATTCATTTTCCCGTCTTTTCCATCTGGCCCAGACCAACATGACGACTTCTTCAGCCAGGACTCGCCTGCATAGATTACAACGAAAACACATTTGACTTCTCACATTTCCAGACTCGTTCCCATTTATCCCAAATCTTAACAAACTCCTCAACCTGCTGATACCCCGATGCGGGGCCGCTGCTGCCGTATGTGACCCTATTACTACACCTGCTGTGTGGTACAAAAAACAGCTTCTCTAACTGCCCCACATAGTAATGAAACCACTGTGCCACTTGGAAAGTAATAATGCCTCCTTTGTGCCCTCTAGATGGTAAAATTGCTGCATTGAAAAGATTAATGCTCTGTGCAAGTGCCCTAGAAAAGTGTCCACATTTTGCCCCTTTGATGGTTACAATACTCTGAGTGCCCCTATAACAATAATGCTTCAATAGTGTCCACTTGACATTTAATAACGTCCACTGGGTCCCCCAATATACAGCTCCTCTATATACAGTATAGTGGACCCATAGCTCCTTTATACAGAGTATGATGTCCCCACAGCTCTTCTATATACAGTATGCTGAGCCCATAGCTCCCTTATACACAATATAATGCCCTACAGCTTCCCTATACAAAGTATGGTGGGCCCACAGCTACAATATACACAGAACCACCTTCAGTACATGAATGCAGCACCAGAAACACTATTGGTAATTAATGCAGTGCCAGAACCAGTAGATGAATATAGCCCTAGAACCACACTTTTTCTCCTCTGCATACTGCCCATAAGATACTGTGCATTCACATTAACATCCCTCATATACAATAAAAGTCCCTATAAGTTTTGGCTCTATAAGGTGCTTATGACGCGCCCCCTGGGCCGTGGGAGTACTCGGCAGCCGGGCCTCTGCGTATGCCGGTGGGGGATATCACGGTGGCCGTGACCCAGGGCGGTCAGTAAAAAGGGGAATTTATAGGGGAATTGGAAAGTTCGTGACGCCACCTATGGAATGCGGCAAAAGGGGTGCCGCCGCTGTGGAGCAGTCCTCTGGAGCGGGTGTTACGGCAGCAGGGATGGTGTGGCTCTCCACAGGTAGAGCTAGCTCCAGGGCAGTGTGGGGTGTAATGGAGGACGCTGGGGAGAGACGGCAGGACGGTCCCGGAAGAAAGACGGACACTCACACGGGGGTAAGCTTCAGTACCTTTACTGGTGATGGTGCAGGCTCAGTCCAGGGCACTCCGGGCGAAGGGTGCACTTTTGGACTCTCCTCAGTGAGCGGGTATAGGGCCTCCTGATTCGTGGCTTTTCTCGCTAAGCTTCTGGCCTGCCTGGAACTAAGCCTAGCTTGGTTACTGTCTCTCTCTCCCTTGCACCTGCTGACCTTTTGGTAGGGCCTTCTCTTTGGAGATCACTCTCCCTGGACACTGGGACCTCTGTGACTCCTAGCTCTGGTACTGTAGTCAGCGTTTGGCAAACCTGGGACCTGTAGTCCTCCAGGGGTTCCGGTAGTCCCTATTGGGTGTAAAGAGTCCCTGTAGGCGCGGACCCGGTGTCCGGTATATATCTCGGGGTGAGCCTGGTATGCTCCTCTGCCCCCTTTGCTATTTCTTCCTTCTCCTCTCGCCTTCAGCCCACTCAAGTCCTTCACTAGGCCTTCACACGTGCTGTAGGCCTTGGCTCGCCTAAGCACAGCAGCCAGCGAGCTGCCTCTTCGCTGCTCTCTGAGCGTCAGCACGCTCTCAGCTCACTCTGAGCTCTGTCCCTCTCTGTGTCTGAGCAGGAACTAAACTAACTAGCTGCCTAACTCCACCCTCCCTATATATATCCCTAACGGACTCCCTCTGGTGGTCTGAGGTGGTAGGGTGGAAGTGTGTGAATGTGTGAGGGCCTCTTGTGGAGAAGTCCATCCATGCACCCTTCTGGGTTCTGTGGCACCAATGCGCAGCAGGGCGCCACACTTACCTTTCCCACTTCGGTAGCAGAGTAATGGCATAGCAGGGTAATGACCACAGTAGGGTGGCAGTGGCAGAAAGGTGACCACCTCAGCAGGGTGACAACCCCTGGTCAGTTATGGATTGGTACATTTGTACTAGATCAGAACCATGGTCAGTACATGAATCCATTACCAGATGCACTGTCAGTATATGAATCCAACTACTCCATACTGTGCCTCCACTTCTCCATATTGTCCCCAAAGCTCTCCCCTCTTCATACTGTCCCTTCACGCTCCCATCTCTACATTCTGTGCCCACACTTCTCTATATTGTCCCCAAAGCTCTCACCTATTCATACTGTCCTGCCACACTACCATCTCTACATACTGTTCCCCCACTTCCCCATACTGTGCCCCACTTCTCCATATTGTTCCCCACTCTCTCAGCTCTCCATACTGTCCCCCCACGCTCCCTTCTCTACTTACTGTTCCACTACTTCTCCATACAATCCCCTCACACTCACACTTCTACATATGGACCCACACACTTCCAGTTCTCCATTCTGTACTCCCATTTCTCCATATTATCCACTACGCTCTCTCTATACTGTCCCCCCACTTTTTCATATTTTACACCCACTTCTCCATACGGTCCACCCACGCTCCCATTTCTCCATACGGTCCCCCACCTCTCCATATAGTCCCCCCACACCTCCATATAATCTCACTATACTCCCTCTTCTCCATATGGCCCTCAGATGCTCCCAGTTCTCCATCCTGTTCCCCTATACCCATATTGTCACCTACGCTCCCACCCCTCCATACTGTCCCCCACTTCTTTATGGGGGACACCTATTTCTCCACACGGCCTTTGCAGCTCTGCAGCTCAGTGATCGCAACAGTGATGAGGTCACTTGTGTGTGACCTCTTCATTTTACTGCATGTCGGGGCGGGGAGCTGATGAGAGTTCCCCTACGTTCCCTCGCTGCAGTGTTGCTCAGCTGTAGTCACGTCTAACAGACTGAATACAGCTGAGCACAGGGAGAAGGGAGCCAGCAGTGAGCCGCATGCTGTGCAGCCCTGGCTTAATTATATCGGAGCTCTGTGCACTCTGATATAGTTCAGCATAGCAAAGCTTTGGGTGGGCACCCCGTGATGGGCCCCCCTGAGCACTGGGCCTGGGACTACCGGACTCTCTGCCCCCCTGATAGATATGCCCTGATTCAAGTCAATACGTTTTCCCAGTTTTTTGTGGCAAAATTAGAGGCCTCGGTTTACACTCGGGTTGGCTTATTTAAAATATATGGTATTTTAAAATCAGTGAGTATGTGGTGCCCATAATACTGCAGGACTGTGGCGTGCATTATACTATATGGGGGCTGCATTTTACCCTATGGGATGTGTAATATACTGTACGGAGGACTATAGGGAGTGCATTATATTCTATGGAGGACCATGGGAAGTTCATTATGCTATATGGAGGATTATGGGGGGCGCATTATACTATATGGAGGATTATCGGTGGCGTATTATACTATACGGAAGGATATGTGGGGCCATTATAATATTTTGAGGGCTTTGTGGGGGGGCATTATACTGTATGCAAGCAATTATACGGTGTGAAGGTTTGTGTGGGATCCATCATACTGTTTGGAGGGCTGTGTGGGATCCATCATACTGTTTGGAGGCCTGTGTGGGGCCATTATACTGTTTGGAGGGCTAATGAGGGCCATTATACAGTGTGAAGGTTTGTGTGGGGTCCTTCATACTGTGTAGGACCCATTATACTGTATGGAGGGCTGTGTGGGAGTCACAGTTGGGGGATCATACTGTGTTAGGGTCGCCTTACTTTGCCTTGGGAGTTGAAGTGGGGTACAATAGGGTCATTATACTGTGCATGTGGAGGCTAATGTGGAGGAATGCACCATGGGGGTATCATACTGTGTTTGGGGGGCACTTTTATTGACATCATACTTTATGGGGGCAATGAAAGAGGAATCTAGGACTTCAGCGGGAGGAAAATTATTATGTAAAGGCTGGAAAGTTGTGAGATATGCTCTTCTGTGACACATACAAATATTTACAGTGAGGAAAAAAAGTAGCTAGTCAGCCACCAATTGTGCAAGTTCTCCCACTTAAAAAGAAGAGAGAGGTCTGTAATTGACATTATAGGTAGACCTCAACTATGAGAGACAAAATGAGAAAACAAATCCTGAAAATCACATTGTCTGATTTGGAAAGAATGTTTTTTCTAATTTTGGTGGAAAATAAGTATTATAAGTACATATAAGTACCCTACGCTAGGGTAGGCAGGGTGTTATTAGATTTGCCTTGGGGTCTCCACTACCCCTTTCCCTATTGTTTTGGCTTCCTCCCCCTCTTCCCTTTGTGTTGCACTTCGTCTTTCCCACACCTTGCGTGACATTATTACCAGTCGTACATTAATAAGGGAAAAAAACTGACCTGTGGTTTTATTTTGTGCGTTTTTTTTTTCTGATGTGTTTTCTTTTTCTTTTCCCTTGGTTCATGGATTCCGTTGCAGAGCTGGCAGAGCATCTGCGCAGCTGCACAGGCTGTCTCTGGAGGTGACTGACCTCCGCTATGAGGCTATGAGGTTCAGCAGCAGCAACAGTGGCTGCAGGTCCCTAATGTTGGGGTCTCTGCGGGTAGGCCGGTCCAGCTTGAACCCAAAGTTGCCCTCCCGGACAGTTTATTCGGAGGTAGGGACAAGTTTTCTACATTCAAGGAAGCTTGCAAACTGTATTTTAAACTTCCTCCTTACTCCTTTGGAGGTGAGAAGCAGCGAGTAGGGATTGTGGTCTCACTGCTGCAAGGAGATCCTGGGCTTTCTCTTTGCCGCAGGGTTTGGTTTGTCTTCAGTCAGTGAGGGGTTTTTTGGGGCTCTAGCCCTCATCTATGATGACCCTGACCAAATCTCCTTGCCTGAGTCCAGGCTGCATCGCCTCCAGCAGGGAAATTGGTCATTAGAGACATTTAGCTCCATATTCCGCAGATGGGCAACTGATACAAAATGGAATGACTCAGTTCTTAGAAGCCAATTTTGTCAGGGCCTTACTGAAAGGTTGAAAGAGGCTTTGGCAGTATAGCAAACCCCAGAGTCCTTGGAGGCTGCCATGTCTTTAGCCATAAGTGTTGATAGACGCCTTTGGGATAGGTGGGTGAGACCACCTTCTCTGGAGCCCTCTTTTTGAGGTAAAACAAAACAAATCTTTAGGGAGGAAAAAGCCTTCAGGGCTGCATCCGACCATTTAGAAAGATCAGACCCCTTCCTTATCATGTCAGTGAGGAGTTTCACAATTGCCGAATAATTTTGGATACATTTCCGGTAAAAATTAGTAAAGCCTAGAAAATGTTGTAGAGCCTTCCAGTTCTAGGGACAGTCTTAATGAAGGACAGTACGGATGTCCATCCAAAAACCCAAGGATGACAACAGGTACCCCAAACACTGCACCTCCTGGATGGCAAAAACACATTTCTTTAGTTTGGCATATAGTTTGTTATCCCTTAATATCTTAAGCACCTGTTTAACATGCCCTCAATGTGTCTCAAAATCAGATGAGTAAACGAAAATATCATCCAGATAGACCACCATAAACCTGCCCACCAAATGATTGAAAATATCATTAATGAAATGCTGGAACACTGCAGGTGCATTGGTCAGACCGAAAGGCATAACCAGACTCTCAGTCAACCTGATGTTTCCCAATCCTTTATTGTGGAAGTTGATGCGTCGGAGGTAGGGGGCTGTGCTGTCTTGGTCTATCCCCTGTTAAATGACGTCCATTCGCTTTCTTTTCTAAAAGATTATCTTTGGCTAAGAGAAATTATGATGCGGGTAATAGGGAACTTTTGCCATTGCCATTCGAAGAATGGTGACATTGGTTGGAGGAGGCTGTCCATCCTATTACTGTTATCACAGACCATAAGAACCTGTCATATATTCAATCGGCTAAACGTCTCAACCCTAGGCAGGCTAGATGGTCCCTTTTTTTTTACTAGGTTCAATTTTGTTGTCGCTTTCCGTCCAGGGGTCAAAAACATCAAGGCTGATGCTTTGTCCCGGAGCTTCCCTGGTGGTGGGGACCATGAGAGTCCTGCCCCGATTTTGCAGAAGGGGGTAGTCATTTCGACATTGTAACCTGAACTGGAGGGTGAGGTGTTGGAGGCTCAGGGGGACGGCCCTGCCTCCTTCCATTCAAGAAGGTTATTTGTACCATCTAATCTGCGCCGCAAAGTAATTAAGGAAAATCGCAACTCTGTGCTTGCTGGTCATCCAGGTGGTAAGGCAACTGTGGACCTCCTTTCTCGTCATTTTTGGTGGCCGGGGGTTGCATCGGGACGTGGTTGAAATCGTGTCTGATTGTAGTATTTGCTCGCATACTAAAGTATCGCATACCAGTCCGTCTGGAACTCTTCTTCTGCGACCTATTCCTAGCAGGCTATGGACACACTTGTCCATGGATTTTATTACTGACCTACCGGTATCTGCAGGCAAAACTGTGGTTTTGGTGGTTGCAGATGTTTAGAGATCGTGAAGCTTCACTGGATTCCCTCCAATGTGGTGTCAGATCGGGGGACCCAGTTTGTTTCCAAGTTCTGGAGAGAGTTCTGTTCTCGACTGTGGGTGCAGCTGTCCTTTTCCTCTGCCTTCCATCCTTGTTGTCTATAGTTTGTAGTGGGGCCTGACCAACACTCACCCCTCCCCCTCCCTATCTAGGACCAAGCTCTAGGGACATACAGGGTTTAGGTTCCTGCTCGGTGATAAGTGTGGAACCTATATAGGGATGGTAGGGTAGGCAGGGTGTTATTAAATCTGCCTAGGGGTCTCCACTCCCCCTTTCCCTAGTGTTTGGGCTTCCTCCCCCTCTTCCCTTCATGTTGCACTTAGTCTTTCCCACACCTTGCATGACAGCTCTGCTTGGAAGCTGGCTGGATTGCTGGATATGACCAGCTTTAATGCCAATGCACTCCTTCAATGGTGCAAATACAAAGCTGCCTTTACTTGCAACATTAGAGAGAGCTCAGTTCAGGCTAACAACACAACCATGTCACTGGTCTGAACTGTCAACTATTCCTGAAAGCACTGCTTCTGACAAGCATTAACAGCACCCATCTGCGCCCATCTGTGGTTCCGTTACATGATGGCGGGGTGCCGATTGGTTGCTATGGCAGCCAGAGTCTGTTCTAAGCATCCATGCCTGTCACCAAAGAGTTCCCTTGAAACTCAGCCTCTGGCTGGGATTTAAAGGAGACCTTGATTTTTACTATATTAAGCAATAGGACAGAGACACACTGCCGTATTTCTCGTGCGAGGATCACATCATAAACCTCATACTGGCCTTCACCTCTCCTGACCTGACCTTGATAACTGCATAGAAATCCATCATGCTGTCATGCTCAGGTCAGGAGAGGTGCCTGCCAGTCCGTTCAGTGTGATGTGATCCTCGCACGAGTCATACGGCAGTGTGTCTCTGCCCATACTGTGGTATTACTGTGTATATAACAAGCGATCAGAAAAGTAAAATAAAAATGTAAATAATATGAAAAAAATAAGGAAAAAAATTACAAATCACCCCCCTTTTTACCCACTAAAATAATGATAATAAAAAATACATGTGTGGTATATATAGTCCAATATATAAAAATATAAAATTATGATAATTAAACCAATAAGCAAACACCATAAACAGAAGGAAATTTAAAAGGCCAAAATTGTGGTATTTTGGTCAGCATAATTGTGCAAAAAATTGCTGTAAGAAGCAATCAAAATGTCATATCTATCTCAAAATGGAATCAATAAAAATGTTGTCTCGCCTGTAAAAAATAGGCCCCCACTCAACTCTATTAACCAAAAAATTAAAGTTTTACGGGTATCGGAAAATGGCAACACAATCCCCCAAAAAATATTTTGACATTTCTAAAAAAACTGGACAAGTTTGGTATCGCCATGATCATATTGAGGGCTCGTGCGCATGAATCTCAAATAATAAATGCAAGTATAGAAAAATTTATTATAACTGAATTATGCAATCCAGTGATCACTGTGTGATATTTCAGTCATGTAATAGACCTTCATCTGAAATAGATTGCAATGATCAGGGCATTTAAGAAATAAGGCTTTAATGGACAGTGCTGTGTAATCGCAAGCATCTGCTGGAGAAAAGGGGTACGGGTTCAGGGCATGGCCTCACAAGGACCAGGAGTTTGGGTTTAGGACCTGGACCTCCCTATTGGGGAGGGTGCCTTATATACAGGATGTGTCAGAGCCCTTGGCTGAGGTCATCTTTGCAGGTGCGCGCTCTGCCCCTTTAAGAACAGGGGAGCTCGAGTGCACTGTACACGCCGCCAGGGAGAGAGAGAAACAGGAAGCAGGAGACAGGGAGGTGACCATGCCGCCGTGGCAGTGAGTATGTTTGAGTCCCTGCATGGAGGGGGAAGGGGAACCATTCAGTGGCACCAGCATTAGCTCTATACTATGTCAGGTGAAGGTGTATTGCATGACCGAAACGTCACACAGTGGATTGCATAATTCAGTTAAAATACATTTTTCTATACTTTTCTATACTTTCTATACTAAACTTTATAACTACTATGTGTAGTGGAGTCATACCAGTGCACCAACCTCACGGAGTGCCACGCATCTATCAGATTTCACAGATAGCATTCGTACTTTTGATATTCTATGGGGCTGTACACCTGCCCAATTTTTTTTCTCTGACCAAGTGGACCGTGGAAAAATTGATAGACATGTTCAATTTTTATTTGCCTGTCGCATCAAAATCGGCAATGCAAGTGAATGAGTCAGTGTATGAGTCAGGGAAAAAGTCAGTCCACACTATAATGACATCCGAGTGCTGTACGATTTTCATGAACTGACAGAAAGGAGAAGAAACTTTTTTTTTTCTCGCTGG
This sequence comes from Phyllobates terribilis, assembly GCF_046119375.1. NCBI lineage: Eukaryota > Metazoa > Chordata > Amphibia > Anura > Dendrobatidae > Phyllobates > Phyllobates terribilis. Next base: position 268,062,232 of record NW_027362762.1, read on the forward strand.
GAAAAACTGATGACATTCTGATCAAACTCTGATCAGAATAATCGGACTGTTTTTCTCGGATGTGGAGAAAACGATCATGTGACTGTACCATAATGAGGAGAATCATATTGCAAAGTCATTTTTACCACACAATGTACGTCGTAAAAACAATTCCAAAAAAACAATGTCAGAATTGCTTTTATTTTTGCAAGTTCACAATACTTGGATTTTTTCCCATTTTCCAGTACACTATAAGATAAAATGAATGTACCACTCATCCTGCAAAAAAACAAACCCTCATATGTCTATATGGCTATATGGACAGAAAAATAAAAAAGTTATGGCTCTGGGAAGACGAGGAAGAAAAAACGAAAGCGCAAAAATGTAAATTGAATTATGGACTAAAAAATTGCAATAGCATTTGTTAATCGAGATTAAAAATGGATAATTGGGTAGTAAGCAATATGATAGCATCCCTGTATAACTACAATAACAGTGTATTACAAATCTTTATGGATCCTGCACACCCACACTTGGACTGGTCCACAGGAGAACAGGAAAATCCTCTGGTGGGCCACTATACAGGAGTTGGCCACCACCCTCTTATATGAGCAGTATTTGACACAATATACTTGATTCATCATATACAGACAAAGGCAGCATCTCATTAATTTAACAATCTACCCAATTTATTGCTATAGAATTTAGTGAATATGGATAAAGTCATATTTGCATATAGCTGAAAAGTGGGGCCCTTGAGTTGATGTTACTGTTGGGCCCTTGGCACCCCAGTCTGATACTGTTAGTACACTGCAGACTTTTATTCTCTGGTGAAGCAAAAATAAAAACAACATAATCATTGTTAGCCATTCTTTACCTACTGCCACCACTCTGGTGTAATTTCCATTTTAAAACTTCAATACAAAATGAATGTAGTCAAATTGAAGTAACATTTTGTACAGCAATGTGATTGCTTACTCTATTAGCACACTTCCATTGTGCAAAATCACAGCAGATTTTGCATTGCGTGTCTATTTCTGTAGAGATATTAGCAATCAAAGTATTTGGAACTCAATGAGTTAACTATTGTGGATGTCATCAGATAGTTTTCACTGGGGCGTGTACTTCTCCCTGTATGAATTGTTATCTGATAACACCTACCTGGACTTAACAAAAGTTCAAAAGTTAACTCATCAGGTGTCAAATACTTTGATTGCTAATATCTCTAGTCCCCCCCCCCTCCCGCTTTGCAAACACTATTACATCATGTGTCCAGTTCAACCTGAAAAATATGGCAAAGCTGTTCTTTAAAGTATTTAATAAAATTAATTAATGCATCATAAAAAAATCTCTATATCAAAGAAAAATTATGTAACGCTATGAAATAGTCCACGCAGCACAACAGTTTTAATGTACATTGTTTGGTATCCTGGTGATGGAGGAAAAATCTCAAACAAATCAATTCGGACATTTCGATTGATTACAAATGAACAGGTTCCTGAAGCTGAATGGCAGAAAAACATGGAGACACTTGGATTCCCTCATCTCCCACAAAAGTAATTTATGTAACAGCAAAACATATTCTACTTAAAGGAAATATAGACCAGCTTTATTGCGTTGACAGATAAGACATAAAAATAATTAATGCAAATATGTTATGCCAAGGAAAATATGCATATGAGCTTGCCACTGGTTGTGCAAGCATAAACATGGATCTCTGTCAAAGAGGGATTTCCAAATGTCATAAGACGGCCTCCTAAAGGAATCTTTTAGAGTGTCTATACAGATGAGCACTTACTTATAAATGCATAAAGAAAGAAGGCAGATGAAAGCAGCAAAGGCTTTTTTTCGTGCTGTGACAGAAATCATATGCAAATGGAACTCAGTTCAAGACTGTTTGTTAAGTGTCACACTGATGCACATTAAAAATAGTACATGTAGTTAACTAATCAACATATACCACTCTACTCATTTTATTCTCTAAGAAGCAGATCAAATATTCCGAAATTTCTTCAAAGCCCTGATATTTTCTTTGACCATTTAAATCAATTGAGTGACTTGACTCCTATCTAGAAATCTTTTTTCACTACATGCCCTTTTTTTGTTTACCAATCTCCCTAGGGCAGCTAAACAAATTGTGCCGATCTGTTCCTCTGCACCGCACCTGTACGGCTGATCCATGCATCAAGAACACGGATAAAAGGGTGCAGGGTATGCACTGACATCGTATTGTTAGAATTTACAAATCCTATGTTACATTTCATGGAAAATAGCAATAAAATTTGTTTAGATATTTCTCCGGAGAATTATTAGTCTTTCATCCTCATCAAAATTCTGGTTATCAGTTGAATTTAGCAAGGCTGGTGAAAACAGTCAACCCGGTGGGCTTCTTTTCTTTAGAACAAATCACTAGAATTATATAATAAATATATTATGTGTTATTATGGTTGTTTTACAACTTATACTGTGAACTTTTACATATACTTTCTGTATCTATATGATTATAAAAAGTTAATTAGGGGTTCCAAGATTTTATCATCATAATTTGGTACTTTCTTCTCCAAGGGGAAAACTGATTGGCCTAATATGTGACCTCCTATTTATTTCTGTACAATAGTCAATGTGATTGGCCAAAGCTATTACTGAATGTCCGGTCACTAAACTTATTCAGAATCAGGAAATGCCTTAAAGATATTGTCCATAAACAAGATATAGTACCAATCCACAAATAGGTGATAAATATATGATTCTGTGTGGTCCTTGGACAAATCATGAAAATGTAGGCCCCTAAGTCCCCTGTGTGAATAGAGCTGTAGTAACTAGAGAAGATGACAGCTCTGTGAAGCACCTCTTGCCTGTCGAGGTTCCCTACAATATAACACATGCATCATGCCACAAAGATGACATTACGCCAGGTCCTCAAATCAGAAGAAGCTCCGGGGATTCCAACAGGTAGGAGATGGTTCGCAGGACTCTTTTCTGGCAGCCATATTGCCATTGCCTCTGGACTAGGGTCTTGCAAATTGATTCTCTAATCTCTAGTAGTGACCATGTAAGACTACGTCTTCTATACACACTGATTGAAGCAGTGGTTACACATGCTCACTAATGCTTCAATCCTACAGAGAACTTTGGGGCCCTCATTGTTGTAATCAGTGTGGGTCCCAGCAGTCAGATCTCCAATAATTATACATTTATCATCTATCTTGGCAGGGCCGGCGTCAGCACCCGGCGCACCCGGGCAAATGCCGGGGCCCTGAGCTGGCAGAGGGGCCCACTGGCGGTCGCACACCCCACTGGGCTATGGGCGGAGGAGAGCGGTGTCAGCGCCCGCCCTTCCCCCCGCTTTTTCAGAGCCCCGGCAGCCCGATACTTACCTCTCCCCGTGCCTCCACAGATCAGCTGTCTTCATGCCCTGCACTCCCTGTGACGTCTCAGGTCAGAGGGTGCGGTGACGTCTTTACACCGCGCCCTCCCCTGAGCCGTCACAGGGAGCGCTGAGCGGGAAGACGCCGACAACGCTGGAGTTCAGACCCGAGCAGCGGGCAGCAGGCGAGGAGGAGGGAGGTGAGTATTTGATTTTTTTTTTTTTAATGTATGGAGGCATGGGGCAGTATAAAGAGAAGGGCGGGGGGCATCCTGCATGGGGCATTATATAGAGGGGGAGGTGACATCCTGCATGGGGCATTATAAGGTGGGGAACAGCCTGCATGGGGCATTATAAAGGGGGGGGCAGCTTGCATAGTGCATTATGTGGGGGGGAACAGCCTGCATGGAGCATTATAAGGGGGGGCAGCCTGTATGGGGCATTATGTGGGGGGTAACAGCCTGCATGGAGCATTAAAAGGGGGGGGGCCTGTATGGGGCATTATGTGGGGGGTAACAGCCTGCATGGAGCATTATAAGGGGGGACAGCCTGTATGGGGCATTATGTGGGGGGTAACAGCCTGCATGCAGCATTATATAGGGGCCAGTATCCTGTATGGAGAGTTATAAGGGGACCGGTATCCTGTATGGAGCGTTATATGGGGGCCAGTATCCTGTATGGAGTTTTATAAGGGGACCAGTATCCTGTATGGAGCGTTATATGGGGGCCAGTATCCTGTATGGAGCTTTATAAGGGGACCAGTATCCTGTATGGAGCGTTATATGGGGGCCAGTATTCCGTATGGAGCCTTATATGGGGGCCAGTATTCCGTATGGAGCCTTATATGGGGGCCAGTATTCCGTATGAAGCGTTATATGGGGGCCAGTATTCCGTATGGAGCCTTATATGGGGGCCAGTATTCTGTGTGGAGCGTTATATGGGGGCCAGTATCTTGTATGAAGCGTTATATGGGGGCCAGTATCCTGTATGGAGTGTTATATGGGGCCCAGTATACTGTGTGGAGCGATTCGCCGGTTTCTGAGCTATTGTGGAATTTACAATAGATATCACTCATGTAATGTAAGAAGTGAAATCTTCAGGCTTGTACTATATATATATATTTATTTATTTATCTGCGGTATCTCTGCATCATGAATCGTGGTATGTGTTAAAGGGGCCCACTGAGACTCTTTCGCCCGGGGCCCAGAAAAACCTGGAGCCGGCCCTGTATCTTGGTAACAGGTGATATATCTGCAGGAAAATTAAATCTGAAATCAAAAGAGGTGTCCTTTGAAGTAAACTGCTTAATGTGACCCTAAAAATATAATCTACCTCATTTAATCTATCTTACCATGTGAACATATCGTAATTTATAGCAATGGGAAGTCCTTGGGAAGCATTTCAGCGAATATGGTCTAAATATACTGCTGTGAGCTAAAAACAAAATACCAACCATTCACATGTGAGCTAAAAAATAAAGCACCTTAAAGATGTAAAAAACAAACTATGCTTCGATGAGACTCTCAAATCAATATCGGACAAGTCACCATGCTTTAGTGTGGACCACTCAAATCGAGGAAAATGCGAACTACTTATAGACAAGCATAGGTATGAGTGCTATCAATGCAAGACATGGATAGCACTTCTATGAGAAAAACTGATGTCTGAATGAGCCATTACTCACCCTCCAGGTCCACCGCTGAGTCTCTGCTGCTGCTCAATGACAGACACTGGGCACAGTGGTGGAGAGTCAGCGCTGGACCTGTGATGGGTGAGTAAAGCACAATTTTTTTGTACAAAACAAACTGCAATCAGGAAATAAGGATATTCAGAAAACGGAAACTCCCTTAAATCACCAGTAAAATTTCACATCAAAGGGCTAAAGTGATGTATCAGAAATATGCTATTGGCTGATATTGACCTGTTTTACAGAGTAATTTTATGAAATAGGCCCCTATTCCATCTGAAGAGATGTCTGAGACATTACCACCCGATGTGCCAAAATACAAGTGAATACTCGGCTCGGCGCACCACAATGTTCATCCAATGCAACAAGCCTTTCTACCTGTGGTGCGGCCACCACTGTGCAAAGTGGATGCACAGCTGCACAGCACAGTTTGGTATGGTTGGTGCTTATTGCATTCTATGAGATACTGTAGACTACTCTCCACTATTTATAACATTTATCTCATTTATATCTTCATTAATAACTTGTTAGTAACATACCAGATTATTTTATTGATCATGATTGCTGGACCGTAAACAACAGATTACTTTTCTGCTGTACAACACAATAGAAAATGTCTGGCTTCAAATCACGACACAAGGGTGTTTTTTTATAACAAGATAACATTTTCCATTTCATAGAAAACAGGCTCAAGTCTAAAAGTGTATATACAGTATAACTTATAATAACTTCCAGTGTAAGGCCCGGAGCACAAACTATACTCTATGTAACCATGTAACCATTGTGCCGAGGGCTGCTGGAATTTAACTGCACATGTCAAACTTGAGAGGTCCAGTCCATTTCCATCTTCATTGTACACACCTCAATTACCAAAAGTTGTCCTTACAGGGAAAGTGGAAGTAACCTTCTGACTCTTCATTACTGCTGCCTAGAGGAATTGGAAATGTTCCCACTTAAAAAACGCACCCCCAAAAAATGTAAAAAAAGAAAGTTATCTCATGCTATACACTGACTAGCAAAAGGGTAACAATGTTTTGAACTTATGACTTTCAGGCTTCATATCTCACCATCCACTACTGCTTCGAACATGAGACTGCCATCATGTTATAGACAATCATCTTGGCTATCTCAAACATAAATTTGACTTGCAACTATTTTGCATATGATTAGTTATGCAGATTCTTGTCATGTTACTGCATTGTTACTGTTTTGCTGGTGATTGAAAAATCTTTTTCTTCCTGTATACTACAAAATACAACCTGTTCTCACATTCCCTAATAGCTCAGTGTGTTATTAAGTTGATTCCCAATAAAAAGGTCACTGGTTCTAATCGAGGAGCAGCCATGAGGAAGATTTTCCGAGAAACAGCATCATCCAGCTCATCGATAACGGTCTCTCGGACAAGAAAATTGGCAAACTGGATCATGTGAGTTGGAAGAATACGAAATGATGTCCATCCATCCATTCAAAAGCCAAAAGGTGGACTTCCATGCAAAATATCAGTCAATAAGTCAGCTGATCACAAGGTCTATCAGTTCTGGTGCAACAAACATGGCAATGGTGGTGGCTCACATGCTTCGTAATAGTGTGATCATAGATGTTCATGCTAGCACAGTGCGACGCATGTTACACAAGTCTAGAATGGTGGCCCGAAAAAAGGTAAAGAAGCCTCAACTTCATTATTATCATAAGAAGAGTTTGAAAAAAAGTACGAAAAGTGAACAGTAGAAGATTGTAAACGGGTGATTTGGAGCGATAGAAGGAACTGTCAAGTTCGGTGGAGGAAGATTGATGATCAGTACTGAGCTATATGTGAGTATCCTACAAGACGAGTTACTTTGTACAATAGTTGCAAGCCAAAAATATGCATGAAATAGCTAAGATGGTTGTGCATAAAATTATGGTAGTTGAGACTTCCGTTCCTGCCCTAGCCGCTGCAGTGGTGTAGGAAATCAGCTCCCGCAAACCCCGCCATCACAGCGACTAATTCAGAGCTGCCTAGCCTGCCCAAGGTCCAGAATACTCACAGGAGCAGAGGGGGAAGTGACCGGCATGGACAGGTACTTGTTGAGGAGTGCAGGGACTGGAGATGGTCCGAGGAATCGGGGAGATGAATCGCTCCCCCAGGAGAGTGTCATGGTGCAGGCGGAGAAGACTCCCCGTCCCCCTAGGAGAGATGCTGCTAGACAACAGAAAGGATCGCGGTAGGAACGCGGAGAGACAGACAGCGGGCAAGAGAGACGGAGAGGAGATAAAAGGAAAGTCCTGGATGCAACACGGGAGTCATACATAGAAGCAGGAGACAGCCTAGCAGAGGGCACCATGGAAGACTATGAGGGAGATAACGATGTGGTCTTCGGTGCAGAGTGGGGGGAGGAGCAAACCCCTCATGCAGAAAGTGCCTGACAGGGAGAATGCAGCCAGTGCACTACTGATTCAGCCTTATCAACCTGGGCAGAAGGAGGTACAGAACATAGAATGGTCAGCTCTGAGCCCAAAGGGAAACGCAGAGGCACTAGCCACAAGGTTAACAGTGGGAACAAACCCCATGAGTGCATCATAGACTATGACAAAATGGCCAGCAAAGTCGCAGCACGTATTTCACAGGACATAAAACAGACCATAACCTCAGCAATACAAGCCTCCCTATCCAAGATGGAGGCAAGATTTGAGATGCAGGACAATAGGATACGAGAGGCTGAACAGCGAATAGCAGACTCAGAGGATGTAATAATGTCCATGTCAAACCAAATAAGGGCCCTGACCAATCTAACAGACACACTCAGAACCAAGATGAATGACCTGGAAAATGGCTCCAGGCAGAGCAATTTAAGAATCGTAGGCCTCCCTGAATCAGTAATGGCGTGGCAGTTAGACAACATCTTCGAGGTTGAGCTACCCCAGGCACTAGGTATCAAACATAATTGTCGAGTAGAGAGAGCACACCATGTAGGCCCTCTGAGAGATCAAGACGGAATGAGAGGCAATATCAACTCCGATAAGAGACAAGTACCACATCCAAGACCCAGACAGGCCATTGCCAAGTACCTGGATTATAAGCACAAGGAAGAGATTCTAAAAGCATTCAGGGACACTACAAATCAATGGACACAAGATTCTGCTCTTTGGAGACTGCTCGGAGGAGGAAACAAAGAAGAGAAATTTAGCAGGGTATGCACGGCTCTATACCATAAAAAGATAACTTTTCAACTTCTATACCCAGCTACACTGAAGATGAAGGGTCCAGATGGTACCTTCAAGTTCTACAAGGATGACATAGAAGCAGAAATATTGTACCTATCGGAGAGAGAGAAAACTGGGGAGACACGGAGAAGAGGGAATAACGTCAGCCCAAGAGAGATAAGGAACAGATCGCAGGCCGAGAGAGATGCAGACGGAGGCAGGCCTTAGGAACAAAGATCGCCAGTTGGAGCTCGCAAGGCATCAAATTAAGGCCCCTGAAGAAGATTGGGGAAGGATAAAGACATTGCTACTTGTTGACTAAGCTTCGACAGCAGGAAGAGATCTGGACGAAATATATATATATATTTCTTTTTTTTTTTTCCTTTTTTTTTTCATAACATTATTTGCTGCTCTTCGTTAGATACATCTCGAGAAAGGTCGTATCACCTTTTCTTTCTGAAATTTTAATTTTTAGAGATTGGGACGGGGAGGAAGAGGAGGGGGCTGGAAAGGGCAGAGCTTGGGGAAAGATACAAGAATAAGAATGAAGGGGTTATGGGATGCAGGTTGTGTGGCCAGAATGATGGAAGTCACGAAAAGATATGTAAAATATTACAGCTATGTTTATGGGGAAGTTGTTGATATATTTGGGTGAGGCGAGGGTGGGAAAAACTGCAGCTCTATTACCAATCAAAGGTCAGACATTAGGATTGTAAAACTCTCACAGAAATTTTGAGATAAGAACAACATACCACTAGACTATGGTTTAGATCGTATCATGAAACGTTAAAGGACTCAGGTCCCCGGGAAAGAGAGCATATGAAAGTGTGATTGAAGATCTTGTGATATCTGACCACAGTCCAGTCAGTGCTAAGATATAGGATAGATATCAAAGGGGGACAGATATCTTGTGGCGGTTCCTGACGTTTTTACTTAGAGAGGAGAATTTTCACAGGATACTGAAGGAATAGTGGGAGGAGTATACAGAAACTAACAGAGAGCATGAATTAAATGTCCAACTATACTGGGAAACAGCTAAAGCAGTTTTGAGAGGACGCTTAGTGGTGTATGCGACCACGTTCAAAAGAAAAAACAACTGAGAAATATACTAAGACCAGCAGACTTTTGAGGGAAGCATACACAGCATTTTTGGCGAACCACTCCACGCTGACAAGAGAGAGATGGATAACAGCAAAAAAAGAGTTTGAGCTTTGGTGGAGAGAAAAGAACAAATGACACGAGCACAACAAGAGGTAGATCTAAATAGGTTTGGTGGCAAGGCAGGGAAGATGCTAGTTAATCTGGCAAGGGGACGTAGACCCCTGACATTAATTCCTAGCCTGAATAAGAGAGCAGGAGGCACCACTTCAGATCCTGGGGAGTTAAGTAAGATTCTGGGCGATTACTATAGAAATCTGTATGATGCAAAACAAGAGGAAGGGGGAGGGGTGGGATGGTTAAAGAAGACACAAATGCAAAGTTTTTTAGGAACTTGAGTTTTTGAATGCAGAGATCTTAGTGGAGGAGGTTAAGACGGTGATTGGGGGACTGAGAAATGGCAAGGCCCCGAGACCTGACGAGTTTGTAGGAGAATTTTATATCGCCGGTGCTGACGGCCTGGTTTAACGCAATAATGGGAGGAGAGGCTTTACCACAGTATGCCAATTTGGCTTACATCAAACTACTGCCAAAAAACGCCAAAGACTTAGATGATCCCTCCAATTACCGACCGATATCACCAAGACCTACAAATGCTGTCAAAGATTATGGCTGATCGGTTAGCAGTGGTCTTGCCTAGAATAATTGCGCCTCACCAAGTAGTTTTCGTGAAGGGGCATTCCACCGTAATGAATATTAGGAAGGCCATGTTGATTATGGATGTGGTGAGAGGGGGATAGATAGGAGGCCTTCCAGCTGAAAAAGCATTTAACAAGATACAGTGGCCATGGCTGGACCAGGTCCTGGATGGAATAGGTTTGAGAGGCGCAATGAGCACTTTCATTCAGGTTCTCTACTGCAACCCCCAGGCGAGAATATATACACCGGGGTTTCTGTCGGCCATCTTCCCTCTGAAGAAAGGGACACGTCAGGGATGCCCGCTATCACCTCTACTATTCAACCTGGCTATAGAACCGCTATCGAGAGTCCTAAATGGTGGAGACAGCTTTGAAGGTATACCGATAGGGGGTAGGGAGATAAAGTCAGCGCTGTTTGCCGACGATATCTTCTTATTCATGAAAGACCCAAGAAAGGATCTAGGAAATACGCTAATTTTGATGGAGAAATTTGGAGATTTTGTAAAATTAATAAGAAGACATGCGAAATTCTGTTACTTAATGATGAAAGGAAAACGGAGTGGCGAGCCGACATGTGTGGGATCCCAGTTGCGAAAACATCCATTAAGTATCTAGGGGTTCATCTGGGCCGCACCGCAGATACAGTAAACAACCTAGATTATTCGCCTCTAATATCCAAAATGGAGAAGCAATTGCAGGGTTGGAGTGGTCTGCCACTACCCTTGTTAGCCAGAAATCACCTAATTAAAATGATGTGCTTTCCCCAGATTGCTATACCCCTTACAGACAATTCCTTTACTGCTTAAAGCATTCACAAAGAAAATTAGGATTAGTTAAACACTCTAATGCAAGCTCCTGAGCGGGGAGGACTAAACACTCCTAATGTCAGAGCATACAACTTAGCTTGCCTCACTAGACACGTAATAGATTGGTTTAGGGGATCGGAGAGACATTCGGACATCAAATTAGAGGGCGAGTTTTGTAGTCCTTGAGCCCTGACCTCACTGCTACACTCCCCTATGTCGTGTATTAGCCCAAAAATGAGAAATTCCATAATATGTCGCGACATGCTGTTAACTTGGAAAGTGATACGGAAAAAGATGGGGCTTTCGTGGAAAGTGTCCAAATACCTGGAACCTTGGGCATACCCGAATTTTAAGCTGGGAAAGGAAAATAAACTCTTTAAGGAATGGAAGGAAAAAGGGGTGAGATGGATGAGAGATATCATGCATGTGACGCGCCCCCTGGGCCTATGTTGTGCAGGGAATACCCGGAGCCGGATCGCTGGGGGTTGTAGTCTCCGTGGCGCTGACCCGGTCCGTGCCCAGGGTGGTCAATTCAGTGGCAGTCTTAGTGTAATAACAAGTGTCTGACTACGCCACCCGTGGATTGCAGTCAGTGGGGACGGCCGCTGCGCTGCAGACCGCTGAGGCTGATGCTGTATGCGCAGCCAAGTATGGGATAACTCCCCACGGGAGAAGTATTGCCTCAGGGCAGCTAGTGTGGATGATGGGAGTGATGGTGTGAGCGTCCCAGTACTAATGGGACTGGTGCAGCAATGAAACACAGAGACGTGTGGTGCAGTTTCCAATGCTTTACTCACAGTTCTCATCCAGGTCACTTGTGCACATGAAGGACCTCCTGAGCCGTGCTGCGTTCATCAGGCAAGGGGCTAGACCAACTCCCAGGCAATTCCAGAGCGTGGCACAGGGCTCCCTTCTCTTCCCTTCTCTGGCCGTCCTCACCAGTGACCCACCTTTGTCCAGCTTCCTCGGGCCTTCTCTTGGCGAAACCTATCTCCGGTTTCCCTGACCCTACGTGGTATGCTTTCCTGGTGGATGTAGTGAGGGGTCGCACCAAGATGTGGTCACAACCTCCGGTCCTTGGCTGAGGAATCTGTTGCCTCCACCAATTTGGGTCCCGGTACCCTGCTCTGCCAACCCTTCACCCGCAATCTCCTGGGCCTTTGGGGTTCCTTCTGCCTTCGTGTCTCTGGGCCTTTCTCTGTGTTCCAGTTCCTTGTTTCCTTTCTTACTTCCTTTGCTGTTCCTTCTCCTTTCTCTCTCTCTCAGGCCCCGGCCTCCTGACAAGGCCTGCCCGTGGTGCAGAGCCCATGCAGCAGCTCTGCTCCCTGTCACTTCTCTCAGACTCAAGTTCTTCTTCTTTCTCCTGACTGGACTGAACTGAACTCCCTACTCTAAGATGGTGCCCACCTTATATACCTCCCTCTAGCACCCGAGCCCAGGTGACTAGCAACCAATGGGCTCCTACCTATGCCCAGAGACCCACCCCATCTGCTCCTACACCACTGGGTTTTCCTCCCCCTCCCCACTCCAGCCAGGGACAGAAGCTGTCGTGCCTGCACTTCTGTGGGAGCACCGTTGAGCTGTCCCTCGGAAATGGGGTGTGTGTGGTGCATGCAGCTTACTGAGTCCTGGTACACACTCCATCCTTACCCGGGAGTGGAATATCACACCTCTGGTTTGAGGTGCAATACCCCTGTAGCAGCCGAGCCCTCGGGGTGCTACACATGTGTCAGAAAAGAGATGGATGACAGAGAGGGAAGTGGTGGAACAATTTAATCTCAGTCCCTTTCAAAGCATACAATACTCATAGCTTAAAGGTTGGATTATGAAAGAATTGTGTTCGATTGAGAAGGAGTTATGTAAAAATGTAATAGGCAAATTACTAGAGGGTGATCTGTATGCTCTGAATGTATCAAGAATCTACGGCGCATTGAGAGAAACTCTATCCTCGACAGGCGAGCAGACAATTTTCAAGGGTTGGGTGAAACAGCTTAATGACCCGGACATAGCTGATAAGATTCTACAAGGATGGGCAACAATGAAAAAAAATGTGATTAATGAGGCTTGGAGAGATACCCATTTGAGGATTTTTGATAGAGCCATTTATGGGTTCAACGTCCCGATTCAAGGGGAGGGTGGAGGTCGACGGAGGAACTGCCCGAAATGCCAAGAAGATCGCACTGACTTGTTTCACGGGTTATGGAGATGAAAAACAATCCAAATTTTTTGGAAGAGTATTAGGAGTCTGGTTAAGGGGATCTGGGGGGGACATTGGGCATTAGATCCATACTTCTGGATTTTTCATTACAGAGGAGAAGGGTTTGAAGGGGAGGATATAGGTCAACTGGGACGCAGACACACTCTAATACACAGTATTTTGATCTTGGCAAAAAAATGCATTCTACGAAACTGGATATCGGAGAAGGCTCCCTCCATGAAGGAAGTGTTGTCCAACCTAAAACAGCTGATGCTTTTAGAAAAATTTGTGGCAGAAAGGCATAAGACCAAACTGACCAGGAAATTCTTTGAAAAGTGGAGACAGTTCCTAGAAAGGAAATGCTCACGAGAGGAAATCATTGGGGTGGTTCAGCCATTTTCTCATTCCGAGTGGTACCTATTAAACGACATTCATGGCACTTTGGGGATCCTGAAGGTCTAGTCAGGTGGTTCTGGGACACTTGTAACCATGAAATATGGACAATAGGGCGGGCAATATTGAGAACGAAATAGAGTTGCTTGGGTAGATGAGAGTTTTACATCAGATTTGGAGAACGTTATACATTTTCTAAACAGCTGCATTTTGGGAGGGGAGAAGGGTAGGGGAGATTTTCTATCTTTGAGTATTCATGTAAGGCTTTGATATGAAGTCTTTGTACTCATGCTTTGTTCAAATGTTAAAACCTATAATAAAAATGATTGTTCAAAAAAAAAATGATGGTAGTCTCACATTCAAAGCAGTAGTGGATGGTGAGATATGGAGCCTGAAAGTCCTAAGTTCAAAACATTGCAACCCTTTTGCTCGTCAGTGTATGTTACAAATGTGTTTACTATGTACCTCATTAATGCATAAAGCTTTATAGGAAAACCTATTGATGTTTTAATGTATTAAAAATCACATCTAATTGATGTGTTTACTTGCATATGTGATCTACAGAAGTCATATTTATTCCTTCTAGTCTCTGAGCTCATTAAACAGTAAGCCAGTTAACCTCTACAGGACTCCCCTTTTCTGCCAGAGACTTCTATAACCTAAATTGGATTAGCAGGCCAAATCAAGCGAATTTGTAAAATTTTGGGAAATTCGCTGTAGTAGATTGTAAATATTCAGCATGCTACATATATTACTATTAATTCATCAGCATTCCATGATATTTGCAAAACACATGTTATGTCCATAAAAGATATCTTACCGAATTAACATAGGCACATAACGTAATTGCTAATATTTCCTAACATCAAGGTTTGCTACATCTGTAGCTCTTTTGGGAGATGGGCTAGATGAGCATCAAGGACCTTGAGCATCAATAAACCTTGGGCAATCATGATCCTGTTGCTTGTTTACCAGTTGTCCCTTCTTATAGGAAGTATTTACCAGGAACATTCTACAAGACTTGACATTGTGAAGATTTTATGATCAAGTTGTCTAGTCATCACAATTTAGGCCTTGTCAGAGTGGCTCAGATTGTTGCACTTCTCCATTTTTCCTGCTTTCAGGAGATCATTCTCAAGAAATGACTATTCACTTGCTATCTAATATTTTCCACTCCTTCACACTGTCACAAGATATTCCATATTATTCATATCATCTGTCAGTGGATTTAATGTGTTAGCTGCTGGGTGTATATTTCACACTTTATTCATATGGTTCCATCTAATATAGAGGGAGCACACTCTTTATGCAAGTAATATTGAATACATTTTTACTTACAGACATGTCTAAATACTAAACAATCTTCACAATTACATTTTAGGTCTTAAAACAGAAAGGACAGATTTGATAATATTGACTTTAGGAATTGATTTCAGGAGTGCTGGCTTGCTTGGAAAGCATGAAATACAATCACAATTCTATCAGCAGTAATCTTTACTTACAAAACGCAGGAAGCCTTTCGTAAAGTGGAGCAAATTGTGTCAGAAATGACACTTGCTCAGGTTTATCAGATTGGTTTTGGATAATTATTATTTGAGAACTGTTTGATCTCAGTGATGAATACTTGATTAGATTTTCATGAGATCAGTCAAGCACACCATTTAACATTGCTCATGTGAGACGATGCTGATTTAGCTGTCCACTAGCAAGTAGTCTGCATCTTAACAGGTCTGCAAAGCTGGTCTTTGGGGAAAAAAAGGTGGAAAAAGGCCAAGTTTATGGGTAATGACATTGGATTACCAGGTATTTAAGCTAAGATATGTCTCTTCTCAATTATGTTCAGTCCTTATATTACCGGTCAGGTTGCAATGTCTCCACAAAATCAATCTTAACTCTAGAATATTTTCTTGCGCTATGAAAAAAAAAAGCCATCCTGCCACCATTGTCATTTCTGAAACCTCTGGAGGATTTGCTGTGATAAATAATATTTCATATGTGGAATGCTTATGTGAATTTCACGGAGAGATAATCTCGCCTGTGCCTAACTTTGATGCATTGAGATTGCTCTATTTTTTTTCTAAAGTGCTCTTATCCCCGAGCTGGCAAATTAAGAGTAAGAAATGTAAAATGCAAGGCCACTTGGACTGTCTTAGAAAGGGTTTTATATTTGGATGGCTGTGAGGTTTTTCTTTTTTTATTTGAACATATTTCGAATAAAATGGTTGTCTTCTGTCAATGGGCTATAGAATGTATAAGAGTAACAAATGGCGGAGCATTCTAGGAGCCTTGAGAAAAGCTATTACAAACTTGCAAAGATGGGAGAAGGATAAAATGAAAGAGTTTACTTTTCATTTTCTTTCATGGACATTGGCATATTGTTACAACAATACATTGTATTAATGACATTTATTTACAAGCAAAATAAACTTTCTGTAAATCTCCGAACAGTACAAGAACACTGCATATTATATATGTTTATAATGGTAAAATTATGAAAACATTCAAAAGGGAAAGAAATCTTAATAAAGGGGTTTTCCACTTTAGACAATCACTTGTTAGGCTGGTTCCCTAAGGTTTAAAGAGTTGACCAGTCTTCTGATGAAAGTCGGCAGACACTCTGTGTAACTGCAGGCTTCTGAATCCTTACAGCGTGCATATCAAACGCTGTCAGGATTCTCCAGTGTTGCCAATGAGAGAAAATGTTCTTGTGACCACAACTATGAGATTTGCAAACTTCTGGCAACATTCTAACTAGACATGCTCAGCCTCACTTAAATCACTTGTAGTGAGCGAGGCTGAGCACATCTAGTCGGCACATGACCACATGTATGCAAATTGCCCACTCGCACTGGCAACACCAGAGAATCCTGACAGTGTGCTGTGTGCACACTGTAAGGATTCAGAAGTCTGCAGTCATATACAGTGACTGCAGATTTTCATCAGAAGACTGGACAACCCCTTTAATCTGATCGCAAGCTGCCCCATGCACGAACTGCCAGCATTTTGCCATTTTCTCTTTAAAGTATATCACAGATATCAATTCAGGAGCTGAAAACTTTTTTTTAGCTTTCTGTCATTGTATAATAATATAAAAAAGAACTTTGTGAACAACTATGTGTCTAGACTATGAATAAGGAAATAATTTTTTGTCCTCTACCAACAGGACATTTCAGCTCAATCGTAAAATGTTATTCCCATCTTCTATTTTCAGAAGTACACCGGTAAGCAGGAAAGTCAAGAGATTGGTCCCTGGCTTCCTGCTTGCAGGTGGAGGTGAACTCCTGAAGATGAATGGTTCAAACTGTTGGCCCAAACTATGCACTCTGCCAAGCTGCCCCAAGCTGCAAGCAGAGGTAGTTTAGCCTCTTCAGCAATGAAGGATCACAGGGGCACTGAAGGTGGCTGGATCCAGTGATCTGGCCCACATTAAAGCAACGCATGTAACCTCGATAGCAAAGAGCTTGCAAGCACTTCATTCCTTGCCTAGGAGACCAATCACCTCTGCTAGTCTGCTATTGTTTATTTTTACAGTTGAGACATTCCCTTTAAGCACCAAATAGTGTTCAAAAGCCCATATAGATAAGCCGATAATTAGGAACCGTTGTTTGTTAGGATTATTGGCTTGTCTAAACATACTGTCAATCACTTTTTGGACGAGTGAAACACTTGTTGCATCCGATCAATAAATTGGCATTAAATAATTGCAATATTTCTCCAAATCCCACCCCCCCACATCCCCACAGTCACATCTACGTCTCATCCTAGATCTATCACACATTTCCACAATTTTTCTATCCTTATACCCAGCCCAGTCCCCACTTCCCCAGTCCTTCTAACAGGAGCTCTATGGAACGCTCTCTCTGTCTGCAACAAACTTTCCTACATCCCTGATCTTTTCATTACTAAAAAACCTTCCTTCCTCGTCGTCACCGAAACCTGGCTCACCCCCTCTGACACAGCCTCGCCAGCTGCACTTTCGTGCGGTGGATTCCACCTCTCCCATACACCCCACCCCAGCAGCAAGCATGGTGGAGTAGTTGGCTTTCTCCTGTCAGATAACTGACTCACATATCCCATTGCCACCCTCCGTAACCCTCTCCTCTTTTGAAGTGCACTGTGTGCGCATCTACTTCCCCTCCAACCTCCAACTGGCTGTCATTTGCTGCACCACAGGGCCTGCTACCACCTTCCTAGACCACTTCACCACCTGACTACTTCACTTCCTTTCCACTGACATCCCCACTATCATCATGGGTGACTTCAACATCCCCATTATGTAAAAAAAAAAAAAGAGAACAGGACGCAATGGTTGACTCAGTAATGCAATTAGTAGTGGGGTGTGGGAATGGCTACTAACCTTATGGAGTTGTGCACCTCTGCACAACACCAGTGTAAAGCTCCACAAGCTCCGCTCCGTTCGTGGCTGTCATCTGCTTTCAGCAGCGCTCACAACTCCTGCTCTCCCGGTGGTGGGCCACGCGACCAGGTTAGTTTTGCTTACTGCCGAGATGGACGCCCAGCTTCACCAACACTCACGGCAGCGTTCCGGAGGGGTTAGGGCAGCGCAGCTTGGAAACCAGGGTAGTAACTACTTAGTTATCTTCATCCCACAGGTGGATGAACAGGTAAATGAAGGCAGCTCTACCGCACCCCAACCAGGGGGAAAAGACAATCAGTGAATGTGACTAGCGATATCAGAGCGCCAATATCAGGGCAAAAATTAAATTAAAATGACTAGTTTATTAACACACACTACGCATTTTGGTGGACAAGGCCACCTTCATCAGGTGTGACAAACAGCAAGCAAATGATCCTTATATACATTTGACCAGGTACACAATTGCTTCAGAGGGGCGGAGCTAAATACAGAGTGATTCCTCTATATTTACTCCTTTAGTTCATTTATGCCCAATAGAGTAAACAGGATTTTTATAAATTAGTACCTAATGAAACAAATGGGGTTCTCATAAATAGGATTTGCAGTATAAAAACTTGGGAATCCTATAATCATAATACTTAATGGGATATATTGTTATCTAACACCCTATATTTTATATTATAAAAAATTACATACAACATGGAACAATATGTGAATATAAAATTACAATCACCAGAAATAGGTAGGGGAAAAGGGATAGGAGAGGAACCTAAAGCTCCCCTTCTGTTTCTATCATTACAAATAAGAAAATATAATAAACAAAAAAATAAATAAATACATTTTTTTTTATTCCTTAAAAAAAAAAAATTTATTAAAAAAAAACAAAACCCTTTTGTAAAAAATATAGTAAAATTGCTAAAACATAAAAACAATTATTTAAAAAGTTGTCTTTTCTATATTAAGATTCAAATCCTCAGGGGACAAAGTTCCCATTTTGAAAATCCAATCATTTTCACGTATAATAAGGCGATTTAATCTATCATGATGTTATCAACTATATGATCAATGATAGTTAGTTTCAGATTATTAGGATTTTTCTGATGCTCTTTTAAGAGATGATTAGAAACACTATGTAAGGGAAAGCCGTTTCTAATATTTTGGCGATGTTTATTTAGTCTGGAGTGCATTTCCTGGATAGTGCTGCCAATGTATTGCAGGCCGCAGGTACACTGGAGCAGATATATCACATATGAGGACTGACATGTAAGTCTAAAGCAGATGGGATATATCTCTCCAGTGACCGCAGAGACGAATGTTTTAGCTCCGTTATCAATGGAATGACAGCATAAGCATTTAGGAACATTACATTTATAACATCCATTGTTGCTACTAGGAGCTACATTTAAATGATTAAGTCTTTTACCAATGGTTGTGTTGCTGGGGGCTATATAATTTCCTAGATTTTTACTCCTCCGATATATAACATGGGGTAAATGACCAGTCAATATCGGATCGTTCCTTAAAATGAACCAGTATTTTTTTAATAAACTAGATAACGCTTGCGTAGGTTTACCATAGGTAGTAATCAGATATAAACTAAAGTCATCACTTGGTTCTTGACTGGTATTCTTATATTTATTAATGCACAAGTTCTGTGACTAGGATCTAGTTTTGGAGAAATCATCCTTTAATAATTTCTGGGGGTATCCCTTAGCTTTAAAGCGTTTTTGTAAAACTTTAGATTCCAGAAAAAAATCCGAAACATTTGTGCAATTTTTTCTGACACGCCAATATTGACCGTATGGAATATTTCTAATCCAACTGGGCAGATGGCCGCATCCCCATTGACACTTCCCACTCATCTGTCTCTAAGCTTCTATCCCTCACTTCCTCCTTCGGCTTCACTCAATGGTCTTCCACAGCCACTCACAAAGATGGCCACACACTGGAACTCATCTTCACTCGCCTCTGTACCCTATCCAACCTCTCTAACTCACCTCTCCCTCTTTCTGACCACAACTTACTCACATTCATTTCCCTCTCCTCTCCAGGTCCACAATCCCCCATCCAGAAACTTGCACACCCTCGCAGAAATCTAAAACACCTTGCCTTACACTCACTCTCTGAATCCCTTCTCCCTCTTACAGACATAAATTCCTTACATGATGCAGATACTGCTGCTGCTTTATATAACACCACAACAGCTGCAGCTCTCCATTTGGTCACCCCCCCTCACACATACCAAAGCTCACACAATCAACAGGCAACCCTGGCACACCAGCCTGACTAAAGAACTGAGACAGGCTTCCAGAGTTGCTGAATGGGGATGGAATAGGTCCCACTCCAACGAGCACTTCATTTCATTCAAACAGTCCCTCACTACTTTCAAGTCCACACTCACTGCAACAAAACAAACCTGCTTCTCATCGCTCATATCCTCCCTGTCTCACAACCCTAAACAGCTATTCAGTACTTTCAATTCTCTTCTCTGTCCCCCAGCTAACCTTCCCTCCCCATTCATCTCAGCTGAAAACTTTGCTTCATTCTTCAAGCAGAAGATTGACAACATAAGAGGCGGAGCTTTGACAATAAGTCCCCACAGCTCCTTCTCATAACTACTCAACTCTCCTCCTCCAAAATCAGCTTCTCCGCCATTACAGATCAACTTTCCTCTTTACTCTCCAAGTCACATCTCACCACCTGTGAACTTGACCCAATCCCGTCCCACTTCATCCCAAACCTCACTGCAGTCTTCATCCCAACTCTAACCCACCTCTTCAACCTGTCAATAACAACTGGCATCTTTCCCTCATGCTTCAAACATGCCTCGATCACATCCATCCTCAAAAAGCCCTCCCTTGACCCATCCTCTCTGTCTAGCTATCGCCCCATCTCACTTCTCCCCTATACCTCAAAACTACTGGAATAACACGTCCACTTTGAACTGTCCTCCCATTTCTTCTCCTGCTCCCTCTTTGACCGCTTACAATCTGGCTTCTGACCTCACCATTCCACTGGAACTGCCCTGACTAAAGTCATCAACGACCTACTGACCGCCAAATCCAAGCGACACTATTCTGTCCTCCTCCTCCTGGACCTGTCCTCTGCTCATCTCTTGGCATCACAGACTTGGCCCTATCTTGGATCTCCTAATACCTAACAGACCGGAAATTCAGCGTCTCCCACTCACACACCACCTCCTCATCTCGCCCTCTATGTGTCGGTGTCCACCAAGGTTCAGTTGTAGGACCCAGCTCTTCTCCATCTACACCTTCGGCCTGGGACATCTCATAGAATCTCACGGCTTTCAGTGAGATGATACACAGATCTACCTCTCTGGACCTGATATCACCTCCTAATTACCAAAATCCCACAATGTATGTCCCCTATTTCATCTTTCTTCTCTGTTAGATTCCTAAAACTTAATATTGATAAAACTGAATTCATCATCTTTCCACCATCTCACTCAACCCCCCCACCTGACCTATCTATGGAAGTCAATGGCTGTCCACTCTCCCCAGTCTCGCAAGCTCACTGCCTCGGGGTAACCCTTGACTCTGATCTCTCCTTCAAACCTCATATCCAATCCCTTTCCACTTCATGCCGACTCCAACTCAAAAATATTTCCCGGATCCATACATTCCTCAAACATGAATCTGCAAAAACACTAGTGCACGCTTCGGCTACTGCAACCTCCTGCTCTGTGGCCTCCCTTCTACCACTCTCGCATCCCTGCAATCTATCCTAAACTCTGCTGCCCGACTAATCCACCTGTCCCCCCGCTATTCCCCTGCCTCTCTCCTCTGCCAATCCCTGCACTGGCTCCACATTGCCCAGAGACTCATGTTCAAGACCCTAACCTTGGCATAAAAAGCCATCCACAACCTGTCTCCTCCATACATCTTTGATCTAGTCTCCTGGTACCTACCTGCACGCAACCTCCGATCCTCACAGGATCTCCTTCTTTACTCCCCTGTTATCTCCTCTTCCCACAATCGCATACAAGATTTCTCCCATGCATCCCCCCTACTCTGGAACTCTCTACCCCAACATATCAGACTCTCATCTACCATGAAAACCTTCAAAAATAACCTGAAGACCTACCTCTTCTGACAAGCCTACAACCTGCAGTAACCCTTGCTGCATGACCAGCTGTGCCCTCACCCACTGCTGGCAATCACTTGCTGGATGAGCAAAACACATGTTACATCAAATGATTGGATCGGCATTAAAGTCATTGTTATCGACAGCAAAAGTTCTGTATACACAGGTCATGTGCTGCCAATAATAATGATTAGTGATGAGCGAGTATGATTTGTTAACCCTTTCGTCGATTATTCTCGGGCGAGCACCGAGTATTTATAGTATTTTGACAGCTTTGATACATGTGAGGAATGTCTGCTTCTTACACATTCCTTACATGTACTAAAGCTGTCAAACCGTCGCAAATCATGCACACGGGAGTGATTCAAACATATCACCGAGCACACTATAAATACTCGGTGCTCGCCCGAGCATACTCGGCGAAAGGGTTAACAAAGCATACTCGCTCATCACTAATAATGATATTTTATGCACAAAGAAAGATCATATTAACGAATGTTCTATGTGCATTGAATTCTGGTCAACCTGTCATTGAACCTGTTGTATAACGGCTGCAGTCTGGAAGTGTAAATGGGCATTTAGTTAAATCTGGCCAATTACTTCCTTCTAACCAAATTCTTATCTATATATAAATATAAAGCTGAGGATACTTTCCAGGGTAAAGACTACTTTGTGTCCTGTAAATTGCTAATTCTGCTTTTATTGACAAAGTGCATAAGTTCACATTATACTTAGAAGTCAGGACTAGGACAGCAATATCATTGCTTTATACTTTATTTACAAAATTAGAAAAACAGTTAAAGGTACCAGTAATACAACTAAATATGTATACTCATGACTCTCCGAGCTGATATATAACATGATTTGTCTCTTCATATTCACCAGAGTGTCAGACTCTAGAGAGAATCTCTGTTAATATCAAAAATACTAAAATACTAATATTATACACCTGAAGAAGGTTGCAACAGCCAAAATGCGTTGTGTATATAGTTTTTATTGTTTTATATTAGTGTGAATAAAAATTTTTTTACTTATGAGCAACCTGAAGTTCGTGCATCTTGATCTCACTTGGTGGCAAAGACAGCACCATCACCTGGTTCTCCCTTTTGGCATCTTCGTTGTGGGATACTCCTGTCTCAGGATTCAGTCCCACCTCACCAGGTCTGCCGCAGTCTTTTGCAAATTCATCCATACTACAAGCGGGAGTTGAGCCTCTGCTTGCACAATCGCATTAGTTGAGCAATTTCCTATAGATACTCACCCTTTTAATTGATCAAATCTTACTACGCTTAGATAGCGCCACATTTTTTTCCTTTAAGAAATCTATTATCGTTCAAAACACTAATATGAAGACACATCGGATATAATACAGCTATTGCACCAGACCACTTGGTGATATCATGACATGTTGGCTCTGATTTTACATAAGGTAGGACTGAGTACTGTTACTACATTATACTATGATCCAACTATTAAAGAGCTAATAACAGAGTTAAATTACAAAATCAGCTTTGCTACATCGTTAGTCAAGTTGGCTGATTTTCTTCAAAATATTGTGATCAAAACTGTTAAGAAAATGCATAAGCAGTCACAGGAAGTCTAAGTCTAGTCTAATAAGCTAAGAAACAAGCCTAGAAATTGATATATGGTTCCACTAATCCTTTTCCATTGCTATGTAAGTATAGACCTATGTTTTCCTGTAAAAGCTAATAGAAAAAAAATGAAGGAAAATTAATCCTGGGCATAATCATAATAATGGCCGCAGTGCAGTAAATTGACTTACTAGGGTAATTACCAGTTTTTTCTTTTCTAAAAGTATTTACTGTAAGTCTCCCAACAATAAAATGAAATCCATAGCACAGCTCTATTGTCTATTGTTTTAGCTAATGAAAGTTCTGTATTTTACTTGGCAAAGAATGTAGCTGAAAATGACAGCGACTTTATATTTAATGCATTTAAATAAATGGCAGACTTTTATTAGTGCCAAAGAGCAGTTTATTGAGTTTTAGCTTCAATTTCACATTTAGACACAGTGCACACGATGATACAAATTTAAGATTCACATTGTTTTTGAAGGGCAAATAGCCTTAAATTACTGTACGTATTTAATTGAAAATCCTAAAAAATAGTGTGATTTTATGTTTATTACTTTGTGTACCTAGGTACGATTATTTTGCTTATTTAATTAGGTTGTTACCTTATTTTATACATTGTATAATAGTGTAAATGGAAGGAAGCAGACTATAGAGCCAAGATAAATTGTACTCTCAGCAAAGTATAACAATCTAATAAATAATATGATGTGCACTGATCTTAGTCACTGCAAGTTACTTTACTACTGTAAAGGTGGATGAAAAAGAAAAGAAAATTCTACCATTAGTAAAGGAGTTATTCAGGATTTTTATTATTTTTGCGCATGGAGCAAAGAATTAACAGGCAGGTAGTTGTTAACTAAACCCAAGAAAAAAATGAGCATATACCCTATAGTAAGTAAATCAGTAAACACTAGTACTACATGTAAATAATATAGGGTAAATCATAATAGCCATCCCACCATGTCAAGGTGTACCCAGTCAGGACGGTCCTAGCCTGTCTCTAGTATTAAAATCTTAACTTGTGTCAGCCGAACTCAATGTGAATAAGAGCGGGACAGGGGCCCCATCTGTTCAGCAACCTGTCCATGGGAAGCTTAATAGATAAATGCATAGTCCAGAAAGGTGTACCATGCCCCTGTCTGTACAAAGTACAAGAAAATACAGCAAAACTAAAGGCATGAGCCAGAGCATAAGTTGGTATACATGCAATGTGTAAGAGTATGTTCACACTGTGGCCATTTCACAAACAAAACACAAGAAAAAACAAAAACAAATTGAACATATACCCTAGAGTAAGTAAATAAGTAACCAGTAATAGCACATGTAAATAACATAGGGTGCTTAGTTAACACTAATTTGTTAAAAAAAGCATAAAAGCCATCCCACCACGACAAAGTGTACCAGGTCGGGATCTTCCTATCCTGTCTGTAATATTAAAACCTTACCTTGTGTCAGAAAATCTCAATGTGAATAAGGGCAGAGCAGGACAGATGCCCGACTGTTCAGCCATCCATGGAAGCTATATAGAGAAATGCCTAGCTCAGGAAGGGGTGCCACAGCCCCGTTTGTACAAAGTGCTAGAAAATACAGCAAAACCAATGAAATGAGCTGGAACATAACTTGGCACACGTGCATCGCTTAAGAGCACGTTTGCACTGTTGCCATTTCATAAACCAAACCCAAGAAAAAAAGCTAATTGCATATGCACCCTATAGTAAGTGAATACAGAGGTGTTAGTTAAGGCTATTTTGATCAAAAAAGCATAAAAGCCATCCCACTTCGACAAAGTGTACCAAGTCAGGACAGTCCTAGCCTGTCTCTAGTATTAAACTGAGTTGCTAACTATCTGCCTATTCTGCCTGGCGCCTGCTCAGAGCGGTCACGGACTGCTCCAGTTGCCAAATCTGCTGCTTCTGCTCATGTCATGTCGACAGAGTAGCGTCTTCTCTTCTGCTCTGCTTTGTTGATGGGGCTTCTCTGCCGATTTCAGATAGACGCTTCTTGCATGTGAAGCAGAACAATGTCACCCAGAGTTCAGACCTGTGTGAGCGCAGGGGTAAGAATCACTGACATGCTTCTCGTGCTTCTCAGAAATCTGCTCACTGCACTTGCTGTCAGACCTGTGTGAGCGCAAGGAGCATACATTGTGCACACTGGGGGTGGGGAGTTGGGGGGAACTATTATGATGATAGGAACTGCGCATACGCGGCCAGCTGATCGGCAACTGGGAGAATGGAATGGAATAACGCCAGGGGGCGTCAGAAGGCATAGTTCAGCAGATGAAAGCTTGTTATGTTTTGAATGGAGCATAATTTTTAATAACTGTAAATTAAAAAATCACTTATTTCCATATTTTCTGCTTAGTTAAATGTATTTTAGATGGTGGCACAAAAGGGATTAAGTGTGAAGAGGGATTTGAAAAAAAGAAAAGTTAATACATGGATTCTACAGTTCGCAAAATCACCTAAAAATTAAATTTCTACCAGCTGCAAACTTGCTCAAGTTTAATTAAAATTTGTTTATTTATGGTACCAGAAACCACAAGTTGCTTTAAGAAGATATATCTTATCCGAAATCAGACCTTCCAAAATGATAATGACCCTAAACTTGCCAGTAACTTCACCAAGCAAAACAGCTAAAATAAAATACATGGTCAAGCAAAGCCTATATCTAAGTCCTAGTGAGGCGATGTAGTAGTTTGAAATGGACTGTACAAGCAAGAAATCCCTGAAAAATGTCCATAAAGAAGTGGGGAACAAATCTACTAACTCAAAAGAGAAACTGGAATTTAGTTAAAAGAAATCCCTGCTAGTGGTTGTTTCTACCAAAAGGGTTAATATCAGTTACTAGAGCTACAGAAGGAAACTGTAGAACTGTAATATTTTTGCTTACTTAATTATTGCAAAGTCTATTTATTATTGTGTTTTTTTCCCTTGCGTTAAATATATAAATATTTGTTTGAATGAGGATGAGATATTAATATGACCACATATGTTGAAAATAAATGGTATGTCCATGACTATGTAGGAAGACAGTTTACAAATATTTTAGAGAGAGAAAGGAAGCATCCAGGATCCCGGGAGACTCCAAAACGCAATTCCCTCCATGTGTTAGTAAAATTCCTTATTAATTGGTTTAAATAGGACAATAACAAATTACGGCCTACAATGACATATTCTGCAAAAATATTTTTGATCATGGATGCTTCCTCCCTCTTTCTAATTTTTCCTGTGAGTCGGCAGGTTTCTTGCACAGTGCGTGATTGGAGCACCTGTTTTTGTACATATATGTTATAATTAGTGATGAGCGAGCGTTCTCACCACTGCGAGTATTGGGGGTGCTCGAGCGCCATGCTTGAGTCCCTGCCCCACATGTTTGGTGCTTGTTAGACAGCCAATAAACATGCGGGGATTGCCTGACATACTTGTTAATGCTGTAGCCATATTGGATACTGGCATTACTGTGATTGGCTGGCCACATCGTGTCATGGGGTCTTATATAAGACCCGGTGATGCGATGCTCGGCACGCTGTCCTCAGGGAAAGTTGTTATCAGAGGAAGAGCTTATTTTAGAGCAGGCATCTAGACAGTGTTTAATATTGCTATTGCCGTACCTGTATACCGCTGCTGCACCATTAAAAGAAAAGTCCTTTTCAGGGCTAAATATTTTCCTTTCTCTAGTAAAACCTCTGTTACCTGCATTTAGGCAGGTATTAATATTCCTATTGTAGTACTTGTATACCGCTGCTGCACCATTAAAAGAAAAGTGTTTCAGGGCTACATATTTTCCATTTGCTAGTAAAATCGGGTGCATTGCAGTCCCTCTAATTTTTGGCAGCCCTTGCACTTAGTGCATAGGCTTTATGAGTCTAGGAGTTCCACTCTTTAAAAATGAGAAAAAATGTTTGGCAGTTCTTTCATTGTTCGCATAGGCGTTGTGAGTTTCAGAGTCCCAACCAAATTAAACAGGATGTATCTGACCATGTCACACACACCACATGCCCAGATAAGGTACTGAAATGAATTATCCCGTGACTACTGGTGGGTGTAGTTTTATTTCCCCCTCTACTATGTCATCTACTATAGTCATAGGTGACGGGGATATACGGTGAGAGATGGCCTGGCTATTAAGGGGTGGAGGAGGCTTTTTTTTTTCTCTTTTTAACTTTTGCCTTATATATAAATCATTATACAGGAAAGAATGTTTCCTAACATCTTTTCCTGTAAAATCCATTTTATCTTTGGTTTTGTACTGTATGTTTTATTGTAAGTCCGTAAAAGTTGCGTAATACTCTGAAAACATTGTACCCAGCAACGACCTTGGAGTCAGAGATGCGTCCAGGCATCTTCTTCATGCTGTTCCCATTATATTTGAGCTCTGTTTCTATACATTTCACTGAGGTTCCTGCCTCCCCCCCAGCCCTCCTGGTTAGGGTTTTCCTGAAAAATGCTAGAGTTTGCCATTGAGTTCCATTATACTCGTGACTTAAGTCGCGCCCATCCGAACATCCGAACTGCTCAATTCGAGTACCGGGCATTCGAGTATTTTAGTGCTTGAACATCACTAGTTATAAAGCCTTTTTAAAGATTCATGTTGGCATACATGTATGTTGTTCACACATATGTCTGTCCACATATGCCTTCAATTTTAAATCTGTCATTGCTGGAGGTATCTGAAGTAAACAATATACCAAAAAAGTAGGTATTGTATATTTTTATTTTATTATTTTATGGTTTTTCAACATTCAGTTATTGAAATGATATGTGGAAAAAAATGCTTGTCTTGTATGAGTCATCAATTTTCTACATAAGTAGTGGCATTTTCATTTAGCCCACATTCTAAACTGTGTGCTTTAGCTGTTATCTAGATTCAAGGGTATACTGCCTTGCTTCAGGTTTGTGAGTGTGGTATACATGACCTAAATCTGCACGAACAGTTTATTGTCATGATACTGTTGTCTGACAACCCGAGACCAATAATGCCCCTAATGTTAGGGGTGACCTATCTATCCCTGTTCCCCAGGTTACTTCTGATGGTGAAGATGCTGGGGCCACGTACCTTGCTGTACTCCTGAATAAGCCCTTATCTGTCCCCTCCCCCACTCAGGGAAGTGGGGAGGAATAGCATATGAAAATAAACAAACCAAACAAACAAGGAAAGGATGTAAAGGGATAAATGAAAATACCAAACGTACAAAATATGCACTCACAGACAACAGAGGGAAAACACTGAAGGGGGATTAGGAAGGTAAACAAAAATAGAAGAGTATGGGAATATGCACACAGCCAAAATACCAAGCAACAGTCACAGAACAACTCTCCTTAAACGCCTCTACAAAAAAACACTGAATTCTCATCTCCCTTCCAGGCATTACATGACTTAACACTGGCAATCCAGATTGCCAGAGCAGAGACTATATAGGAGAGGGGTCTGACTGATTCTGCACAGTGGAGAACTTCCAAGAAGGAAGCTACAGAGACTCAAAGCTGAGCAGATTAACTCCTGCACTGCTGAAAGAAATTAGCACCATTCAATAAGAGGGAGAAGTGGTTCTACTCAATGCAGGAGTACATGAACTCAGACGCTATGGTCTTCTGGCTTCTCTCTGTCACAGTAAACCTGTGACATTTATTAATTTAATGGCAGTGGTATCACCTGATTACAGGTTGAAATATAACCTAACCAGGTTATATAGTTGATAAATGAAAGATCTATATATATAGCAGTTATAGGCAGTTAATAAAGCAGTAATCACACATTCTTACTTTTGTTTCATTCACACAGGACTTTGGGACCAATGTTGTCAGAAAAACAGCAATTATCGTATTTTTCGGACCATAAGGCGCACTTTTTTCCCCCAAATTTGGGACGAAAATGTGGGGTACACCAGCACCAGGCCCCCAGAACCCCGGCCCCCCAGCACCCCAGGTACAAGGTCACCAGGGCCAGTGCACCAGACCACCAGCACCCCTGGTACCAGGCCCCCAGGTACCAGGCACCAGCACCCCATGTACCAGGCCCCCAGGTACCAGGCCACCAGTACCCCAGGCACCAGCACCCCAGGTACCAGGCCCCCAACACCCCAGCCCCCAGCACCAGGCCACTTGTACCCCTGGCACCAGCACCCCAGGTACCAGGCCACCAGCACCCGAGCCCCCTGGCACCAGCACCAGGCCACCAGCACCCAGGTCCCCAGCACCCCAGGTACCAGCACTCCAGGTACCAGGCCCCCAGCACCCCAGGCCACCAGCACCAGGCCACCAGCAACCCAACCCCCAGCACCCCAGGCCACCAGCACTCCAGGTACCAGGCCCCCAGCACCCCAGGTACCAGGGCACCAGGCCCCCAGGTACCAGGGCACCAAGCCCCCAGCGCCAGGCCCCCAGCCACCAGATACCAGCATGCCTCCACTTCCGCCGGCTTCCTAAAGGACCCTGCCTCCTGAAACCCCAGCTCCACCGTCCCCCCAGGTAAGATGCCTATTCAGACTATAAGACAGACCCCCATCTTATAAAAAATATTTTTTTTCCTATTTTCCACCCTAAAATTTGGGATGCGTCTTCTGGTCTGGTGCGTCTTATAGTCCGAAAAATACGGTATACATATATCATCGATTCAGTAAGTAGTTGAATCTATGTAGTTTATGGAACAACACCTTTTTTTTTAGAATCTATAAAAGACACATATCTGCCATTGACATTCTCTTCACCTTCCAGGGAGTAGCGTGCTGTGTATAAAAACAATGCATTGTAGCATGTCTATAATGTACTTTTATTGCCATGTCTAAGTCTCAGAATGGTGATAATAGGAGAAAAGTACTTACCTTGTGTAACAGAGCACAGGGGGGCAGCGGTAGGCAAGGTACTCGTCTTTCATGCCCCGGAATGCTACATGAAGTTGGGGGTCCTGACTGGGTGTGTAGGCTACGCTCTTGCAGGTGGCATAATGATGATTACTTTGGCTGGCCAGAACCAGATATTGAGAGGTTCAATGAGGGAGACCACTGGTCAACAATAAACATTTTTTTACCGAACAGAAACTTGGTGGGGATTACGTACAATAGATAGAGGGTGCATAATTTCACGAACGTTTCCTTTACAACATAGAGCATCTGCATACATGGTCTCTCTAACTCTTGCAGGCTTACTTGCTTCTGTCCTCAAATTCCTCCGCCTTCACCGCAACCCAGCACAGTACTACAGTCCAGTAAGCGAGAGTCCTGTCCTAAACCTGCGATTTTGCGTCCTTTTTCCCCTTAGGTGAGCTAGTTTGCCACTATGGCCATTACTTAGCTTCTCTGCTTGCTGACTCCTTGGAACTACTGCCCAGGACACTCTCTTTGTTTCACTTTTCACTTTCCTATTCCATCCTGACCCATTACCTCTCTGAGTTGCAAACTCGGGATCATACTGCTAGGCATCCTGTCCCAGGACCCATTTCCAGTGCATAACTCTGTCTTTCTCTCACTTTTCCTCATCGCTACACCAGATCTCATTATCTACTGCCTCAGTCTCCACTCACGTCAGGGACACCCACATCATGCAGCTCTGCTGATCAATCAAATATTAGGTCTGATTCCACTGCAGGCTGAGCCCTATCTGACCTCCTAAAAGGAAACTGTCTCTGTCCCTTCACTTTATCCCCTTCCACTCTGGGTTAGTTCAAAACAATAACCCTAATTCTCCCTATTGTCGGGCAAAAAACAACACCATCACTAATAATGCATGTCACAATGCACATTTCAAATTACAACAATACACGTGCCTTCAAGGGGGAACGTGGGCAGCATGTCTATCTCCTTACATTTGCATAAGAATGCTATTAAGTAAAAACAATGTGTTACGCTCGCACCCGGACTGACTGGCGTGAGCATGATTAGTGATCCCACTGGACCATGAACCGAGGAGTGCCTGGAGGGGCGTAACTAAGTATCAACCCGGTCCGACCAAGGTCGCACGGTGGCTCAGTCGACTCCGTGAACCAGGGAGGAACCGAGCAGAGGGACCAGGTGCTATTCCAGATCAGACCCCGGTCACAGCTGTTGACCCACACTGGGGAATGCAGGAACAGGCAGGTTATACTGGCATGTAGACAGGTGGGTACTGGCAAGCACGGCTGGTATGCAGACAGGTGGATATTGACAGGCACAGCTGGCGTGCAGACAGGTGGGCACAGACAGGCACGGCTGACATGCAGAGAGGCGGGTACTGGCAGGTAGGAACGTAGGCAGGATAGGGACCAGTACAGACTGCGATACAGGAACGGAGCCGCAGGTGCGGTAGACAAGCAGAGCGGAACAAAACCACTGATGCGGTGAACAAGCAAAGCAGAGCAAAACCACAGATGTGGTGAACAAGCTAAGCAGAGCAAAACCGCAGATGCGGTGAACAAGCAAAGCAGAGCAAAACCGCAGGTGTGGTGAACAAGCAGAGCAAAGCAAAACCTGCAGATGCGGTGAACAAGCAAAGCAGAGCAAAACCGCAGGTGCGGTAAACAAGCAGAGCAGAGCAAAACCCGCAGATGCGGTGAACAAGCAGAGCAAAGCAAAACCGCAGATGCGGTGAACAAGCAAAGCAGAGCAAAACCTGCAGATGCGGTGAACAAGCAAAGCAGAGCAAATCCATAGGTGCAGTAAACAAGCAAAGCAGAGCAAAACTCGCAGATGCGGTGAACAAGCAGAGCAAAGCAAAACCGCAGATGCGGTGAACAAGCAAAGCAGAGCAAAACCCGCAGATGCGGTGAACAAGCAGAGTAAAGCAAAAGCGCAGATGTGGTGAACAAGCAAAGCAGAGCAAAACCGCAGATGAGGTGAACAAGCAAAGCAGAGCAAAACCACAGATGCGGTGAACAAGCAAAGCAGAGCAAAACCGCAGATGTGGTGAACAAGCAAAGCAGAGCAAAACCCGCAGATGTGGTGAACCAGCAAAGCAGAGCAAAACCGCAGATGCGGTGAACAAGCAAAGCAGAGCAAAACCCGCAGATGCGGTGAACAAGCAAAGCAGAGCAAAACCGCAGATGCGGTGAACAGGCAAAGCAGAGCAAAACCCGCAGATGCGGTGAACAAGCAAAGCAGAGCAAAACCCGCAGATGCGGTGAACAAGCAAAGCAGAGCAAAACCGCAGATGCGGTGAACAAGCAAAGCAGAGCAAAACCCGCAGATGCGGTGAACAAGCAAAGCAGAGCAAAACCGCAGATGCGGTGAACAGGCAAAGCAGAGCAAAACCCGCAGATGTGGTGAACAAGCAGAGCAAAACCCGTAGATACGGTGAGCAAGCAGAGCAAAGCAAAACCCGCAGATGCGGTAGACAGGACAGGGCTCTGTTCACATGGAACAGACTGGAAAACACAAGAAGAAGGCTGGAACACAGGAGTTAGATACAGAGGCAGGGAAACAGAACGAGCAGAACCAGATACACACAAGGTACTTGCAATGAAGTAGCGAGTGGACTCAAAACTCACAAACAGAAGTACAGAGACAATGAGTTGGAGTTAGGTGCAGGTTCCAATACTGCAGGAAAAGGGTAAGGTGCAGACATAGAGACAAACAGGTAGCGGACAAGGACACTGTTCAGACAGAAACTGAACCAGGAACAAGATACAGGAATGAGCCTGGGAACTCCGTCCCCAGGGTGGCGGAAACAGACTAGAAGTCAGAGATACAGGAAGCGGCCCTGGGTACTCAGCCCCCAGGGTGGCGGAAACAGACTAGCAGTCAAAGATACAGGTAACAGGCCTGGGTACTCAGCCCCCAGGGTGGAAGAACAGACTAGATACAGGACAGGACCTGGCAACTCAGTTGCAAAAGACAAACTGAGTAAAAGTGTTGCTCAGGCACCTCCTACTGGGTGGAGGGGGTTTAAGTATCCAGTGACTCACAGCAATAGGCTGGGGACGCATTAGGACTGTGCACACAGTAACTAAGAAACAGACAGAAGCCGCGCCGACGCCCTAAGCAGTCAGACAAGAGACATGGACACAGCAGATACAGAAACAAAATGTGCAGCCTGGACTGACAGGTAAGATTGTGGTCTTGCATGGTGGGAGGTGGTGCACCATGCAAGCACGCCGCCAGGAATGTTACACAATGTAAGGGATTGACCGACAGTCAAAGAGCATAGTTTTTAAAGGGAATCTGTTAGTAGGATCAACCCTCTTATGCCATCTACATGAGCATGTAAGTCATAGGAAAGTGAATAAAATGACATCTTGATATCTGCAATCCGATATCTTATTCCAGAGAAATCCACATTTTTCTTATATGTAAAGGAGCTGTTCCGGACTATGGGCTGGACACTGATCTGCATGAGAATCTCCTCCAGAACTTATTTTAAATCTAAGTGAGCGATACCAGTGTGGTGTGTAATGGCCGCTCTCTGATATCCTGATATCACTGTAGAGCTGTGTGTGATTATAATTGACACATCTGCAGGTTCCTCTCAGCTTCAATTTCACAGGCAGCCAGTGTTGAAATATTGTTGCAATACAGCAGAAATGTGAGACCTGCAGCTGCTTAAGTGTTTGTTATGAGACAAAGTTCAGTTGTACTGTCCTGTGTTAGTTACATATCTCACACTGGTAAGGCCTCCTTTTATTTAAAATAAGCTCTGGAGGCAGATTCTCATGCAGATCAGTATCCGACCTGTAGTTCTGAATAGCTCATTTACATATAAGAAAAATATGGATTTCTCTGGAATAAAACATCACTTCCTATGACCTATATGCCCATATAGACAGCTTAGAAGGGTTGATCCTATTGACAGACTCCATTTCACTGTCAAAATTGATAACATCTTGTAATTACAAAGAAAACAATTAGCAAATTACAAATTTTGTAAATGTGAATAACCAACTGAGAACCCATACAGTCATGTCCTTGAAAACAGTAAGTCTTTTTTTTATTAGTTATTGGTTGCACGCTCTAGATTTTTGTTTGTTTTAATGTTGATATAGCTGAATTTGGCCTGTTATGTTGCTGGTTATCTATTTCGCATACACATACATTAGCGTTTATATACATTTTTATTATTGTGCAAAAATTGAAGAGTAAAACATAAGATAACTAGCAGATGCAAAAAAAGTGATAAAGGTTATATTATCTAACTGCCTTATTAAAATTCATATGATTACATAGTGCTTTATGAACTTATATGGTGTGACAAAGTCACTGGTAAAGAGATATGTTTCCCTGAGAGTATTAGCTTCCCTGAATTGAAGCCATGAAATTTGCTCCAGCATGTTATTTGCTGAGAGGGGATAAATCACCATCTTAAAAGGGCGTGTTTTTTTTTAGAACAACCATTAGAGCGAGTGGAAGGTTGTTCTCCATCAGCCTATCAGCAGCGCACACACGGAGCGAAGTGCTTTTTTTCACACAAGCAAGGGCATGTGTCCTTGGCAGTGTATGTCACATGTCCTTGCCCTATAAGACCAAGCCATTTTCCCCGTCGCCACCATTTTCTCACTGCTGCAGCTGCGTGTTAGACGGCACCGCTGTTGCTGTGTGCGCTATACCTTGTTAATTTCAAGCCAATTTTCGCACAAATCTACAGATAGCTTGGGAGTAGGGAATAGTTGTGATTGCAGTCCTTTTAAGGACTAGGTTACAGCATTTCCTACGACTTTTATCAGGCAGGTCTGTGCTCTTAAATAGATAGATTGTGGGAGTAAAGACTAATTGTAATTGGAGTCCTTTTCAGGACTAGGTTACATCAGTTCCTATCAGTTTTTGCCAGGCAGGTCTGTGCCAGTGCTGTGCAAGTTTTTTTCACAGCATTTGGCTGAATCTAGCAAAGCTAATCCTTTTTGGCCTATTGCAGAGTGTGTTAGTCAGTGGATTAGCCTATCTGTGTTGCAAGATATACCACCTGTGTATAGAATACCAATTTTTTTACTGCACCTAGTGAAGTAAAATCTTTTGGGCATAGCATCATTCTATTAGTCCATCTATACTGACCTCCATCAGATTGCAAATTGAATATAATTTTTTTTTGCATCTAGCTGTGAAAAAATATTGGGCTTCTAGCTGTGTGTGGGACGTGTTGTATTAGTCCATCTATACTGACCTCCATCAGGTTGCAAACTGAATATATTTTTTTCTGCATCTACCTCTGAAAAAATATTGGGCTTCTAGCTGTGTGTGGGACTTGTTCTATTAATCCATCTATACAGACCTCCATCAGGTTGCAAACTGAATATATTTTTTTCTGCATCTACCTCTGAAAAAATATTGGGCTTCTAGCTGTGTGTGGGACTTGTTGTATTAGTCCATCTATACTGACCTCCATCAGGTTGCAAACTGAATATATTTTTTTCTGCATCTACCTCTGAAAAAATATTGGGCTTCTAGCTGTGTGTGGGACTTGTTCTATTAATCCATCTATACAGACCTCCATCAGGTTGCAAACTGAATATATTTTTTTCTGCATCTACCTCTGAAAAAATATGTGGCCTTCTAGCAGTGTGTGGGACTTTCTCTATTAGTCCATCTATACTGACCTCCATCAGGTTGCAAATTAAAAATAATTTTTATCTGCATCGACAGTACCTCTGAAAAAATATTTGGGCTTCTAGCTGTGTGTGGGACTTGGTCTATTAGTCCATCTATACTGACCTCCATCAGGTTGCAAATTGAATATAATTTTTATCTGCATCTAGCTCTGAAAAAATATTTGGCCTTCTAGCAGTGTGTGGGACTTTCTCTATTAGTCCATCTATACTGACCTCCATCAGGTTGCAAATTGAATATAATTTTTATCTGCATCTAGCTCTGAAAAAATATTTGGCCTTCTAGCAGTGTGTGGGAGATTCTCTATTAGTCCATCTATACTGACCTCCATCAGGTTGCAAATTAAAAATAATTTTTATCTGCATCTACCTCTGAAAAAATATTTGGGCTTCTAGCTGTGTGTGGGACTTGTTCTATTACTCCATCTATACTGACCTCCATCAGGTTGCAAACTGAATATATTTTTTTCTGCATCTACCTCTGAAAAAATATTGGGCTTCTAGCTGTGTGTGGGACTTGTTGTATTAGTCCATCTATACTGACCTCCATCAGGTTGCAAATTAAAAATAATTTTTATCTGCATCTACAGTACCTCTGAAAAAATATTTGGGCTTCTAGCTGTGTGTGGGACTTGTTCTATTAGTCTATCTATACTGACATCCATCAGGTTGCAAATTGAATATAATTTTTATCTGCATCTAGCTCTGAAAAAATATTTGGCCTTCTAGCAGTGTGTGAGACTTTCTCTATTAGTCCATCTATACTGACCTCCATCAGGTTGCAAATTAAAAATAATTTTTATCTGCATCTAGCTCTGAAAAAATATTGGGCTTCTAGCTGTGTGTGGGACTTGTTGTATTAGTCCATCTATACTGACCTCCATCAGGTTGCAAATTAAAAATAATTTTTATCTGCATCTAGCTCTAAAAAATATTTGGCCTTCAAGCAGTGTGTGGGACTTTCTCTATTAGTCCATCTATACTGACCTCCATCAGGTTGCAAATTAAAAATAATTTTTATCTGCATCTACCTCTGAAAAAATATTTGGGCTTCTAGCTGTGTGTGGGACTTGTTCTATTAATCCATCTATACAGACCTCCATCAGGTTGCAAACAATATAATTTTTTTCTGCATCTAGCTCTGAAAAAATATTTGGCCTTCTAGCAGTGTGTGGGACTTGTTTTATTAGTCCACCTATACTGACCTCCATCAGGTTGCAAATTAAAAATAATTTTTTGTCTGCATCTAGCTCTGAAAAAATATTTGGCCTTCAGCTGTGTGTGGGACTTTCTCTATTAGTCCATCTATACTGACCTCCATCAGGTTGCAAACTGAATATATTTTTTTTCTGCATCTACCTCTGAAAAAATATTGGGCTTGTAGCTGTGTGTGGGACTTGTTCTATTAATCCATCTATACAGACCTCCATCAGGTTGCAAACTGAATAAAAAATTTTTCTGCATCTAACTCTGAAAAAATATTTGGGCTTCTAGCTGTGTGTGGGACTTGTTCTATTAGTCCATCTATACTGACCTCCATCAGGTTGCAAATTGAATATAATTTTTTTCTGCATCTAACCCAGCCAATAGTTTTGGCCTAATACCACAGTTTGGCCACTCAGCTCTGCTCGGTTCCCATCCATTGTTTTTTTGTGCAAACAACTCCAGAGTTGTGAATTAGTTAACCACCAAAATGAGTGGAAAAAGGCCTGCTGCTGGTGGAAATGGGAATAGGCGTGTTGGGAAGGGGAAAAAAGATTGTGTCCGTGGGGTAGGTGTTAAAGCAACAGTAACATCTGCAGAAGAAAGACCATCTTCCAGCCAAACTAAAATGTCTACTTCTTTTAGCGGACAATGTGATAAGATCCCTTTCTTACGGCCACGCCAATCACTACAAATTCCAGATGAGGCACAAAAACAGCAGGTGCTTCAACGGATATCAAGTGCTCCTTTAAGTGGGCTCTCCTCCACATCAACTTCAACCTCACAAATACTCCAGTCCTCAAAGGTGTCACCCCAATCGCACTTGCTTCCTCACAGCTCCCAAATCTCCAGCTGCCCGTCTGAGTATGAGGTAGAACAGATGGTTGAGTCTGCAGAGCTGTTTACTCATACTATAGCCTGGGAATCAGAGGTCGACTCCAGCGCTTCTGTGAATCCAGACGAGGAAATGATCTGCACTGATGCCCAGAATCTTTATGAGTCGGATCCAGGACCAGACGCAGAAGGTTCTGACCATAATGTAGACCCTCATTCCCAAACTGTAACTCCTGTTGGTGGAGACAATGAGGAAGATGATGATAAGACTCAAATACCTGATTGGAGCGACAACTTTAGTTTTTTGTCAGGGCAGGAACAGGTTGGCTCTGAGGACGACGGGTGTGATAACGCACAGGGTGATGATGATGAGGTTGGAGATCCCACTTACTGTCAACCCACAGTCAGCCAAGAGATGAGGTCAGCAGAGGAGGTGGAGGAAGATGCTAGTGACGACGAGGTCAGGTTGCGCCTTCCTGGACAGAGACGTAGTACTGGAAGCACGTCAACAACTGCATCCTCAAACACAACTCTGCCTCTCACCACAAGTCGTGGTGGCTCTTCAGGTCGCATGGGTGCTAAGCCTTGCTTAGCCTGGGCATTTTTTCAGATCGATAAAGATGACCCAACTCGTGTTATCTGTAACATTTGTCAGCAAAAGCTAAGTAGAGGCCAAAAAATACATAGTTTGAGTACTTCATGCATGAACCGGCACATGGACATGAAGCATAAGTTGCAGTGGGAAGCTCAGTGTGTTACAATGCGGCCTAGCCGGCCGGGCCAACCACCGTCTGCCATATCTTGTGCATCCGCGGCCTCTTCATCCTCTGTGACTGGGGGGACAGCAGTCACACCTGTTTTGGGGCGCAGACCTGCCACCTCTTTACCCGCAACAGCCAGCGTGATTGGCAGGTCATCATTTTCTTTGGAGGTGGTAACACCAGCTGGTGTTGAGCGCTGTCCGACATCGATAGCACCACCTTTGGATCAAGGCAACCTAACATGTCCGCCTGCATCTTCCTCACAGACCGGCAGTTTGCCGGGGACACCCTTATCAACCCCGTCTAAGCACAATAGCCAGCCCTCGGTCCCTCAGATGTGGACAAGTAAAAGACCATTTCCTCCTAGCCATGAGAAAGCTAAGAGGTTTAATTTCACCATCTGCAAGCTCTTGGCTACAGAAATGCTGCCTTTCCGCCTGGTGGACACAGAGGATTTTCGAGATCTTATGTCCATCGCAGTGCCCCAGTACCAGATGCCCAGTCGGCACTACTTCTCAAAGAAAGGTGTGCCTGCGCTCCACCAGCATGTCGCACACAACATCACCGCTTCTTTGAGAAACTCTGTGTGTGACAGGGTGCATTTCACCACAGACACTTGGACGAGTAGGCATGGACAGGGGCGTTACATGTCGCTGACTGGGCACTGGGTAACTATGGTGACAGCAGGACAAGGGGCTGCTGTCCAAGTCTTGCCGTCCCCACGAGTTGTGCGTCAATCCTCTTTATGTCAAAGTTCCTCCACTGCTTCTGCCTCCTCAACCTCCTCTCGGTCTTCCACCTGCACCCAAAGCCTGTCTGGTCATGCCACAAGCTTTCTAGCTGCGCAAAAGGGATCCTGCACACCTCCTTACTATGCTGGCAGTAGGGCTCAACGTCATCAGGCGGTTTTTACATTGAAATGTCTGGGAAATGTGAGTCACACAGCTGAGGAGTTGTGGTCAGCTCTGGAGAACTGTTATGCACAAGCCCGGACTGACTGGCGTGTGCGGGTGTTGTGGTTCCACTGGACCATGGACCGGAGAGTGCCTGGAGGGGCGTGACTAAGTATCTGGCCGATCCGACCAAGGTGGCACGACGGCATACGACTCCAGTGCACCAGGGAGAAACCGGGCAGAGGGACCAGGTGCTACTCCAGGTCAAACTCCGGACACGGGGGTTGACCCACACTGGGATTACTGGAACAGGCAGGTTAGGCTGGCACAGACTGGTGGAAGTAAGCAAACACAGCAGGTAAGCAGATGGGTGGATACAGGCGAGTATGCAGGCAGGGAGGTACTGGCCGAAAGGACGGGCTGGAGCACAGAGAGGTTAAGACCCAGTACAGACTGGGTCACAGAACCGCAGATGCGGTAGACAACCACAGCAGAGAGGGAATGCCCGAAGCGGTGGGCAAGAACAGAGCAGGACGGGGCTGCAGGAGCAGCGAGCACAAGCAGGGCAGGACAGGACTGCCGGAGCAGCGAGCAGAAGCAGGGCAGGGCAGAAACCGCAGAAGCAGTAAGCAAGATAAGAGCAGAGCAGAAACCGCAAGAGCGGCAAGCTAAGCAGGAGCAGAGCGGACACCGCAGAGCGGTAAACAAGGCAGGAGCAGAGTAGAAACCGCAAGAGCGGCAAGCTAAGCAGGAGCAGAGCGGACACCGCAGAGCGGTAAACAAGGCAGGAGCAGAGCAGAAACCGCAAGAGCGGCAAGCTAAGCAGGAGCAGAGCAGACACCGCAGAGCGGTAAACAAGGCAGGAGCAGAGCAGAAACCGCAAGAGCGGCAAGCTAAGCAGGAGCAGAGCGGACACCGCAGAGCGGTAAACAAGGCAGGAGCAGAGCAGAAACCGCAAGAGCGGCAAGCTAAGCAGGAGCAGAGCGGACACCGCAGAGCGGTAAACAAGGCAAGGGGATAGGACTCTGTTCACAAAGAACAGACGGAGAAGGAAAGGCAGAACCAGAAGCACGCACAGTACTTACATAGAAGTAGCGAGCGTACACTAAATTCACAACAGAGGTACAGAGATGACGAGAAGGAATTTAGGAGCGGGTTCAGACTCTGCAGAAAGACGCAGAAAACAGACATAGAGGGAAAAGGGAGACAAGGTTAAAGCAGAAACGAGGCACAGACAACAGGGAACAGAGGAACAGGAACAGAGACAGCAAGGCAGGAACACAAACAGGACTCTGTTCAGACGGGAACAGATACCGCAAGGCAGGAACACAAACAGGACTCTGTTCAGACGGGAACAGATACCGCAAGGCAGGAACACAAACAGGACTCTGTTCAGACGGGAACAGATACCGCAAGGCAGGAACACAAACAGGACTCTGTTCAGACGGGAACAGATACCACAAGGCAGGGACACAAACAGGACTCTGTTCAGACGGGAACAGATACCGCAAGGCAGAGACACAAACAGGACTCTGTTCAGACGGGAACAGATACCGCAAGGTACAGACAGGCAGATCTAGTAATACGGCCCCTAGAAGGCGAAAGAACAGGCAAGAAGCGTGTTCACAAGAACAGACCACAGTTCAGACACAGAACTGGAAAACAGGCAGGAAAACAGGATAGGACCTGGCATGTCAGAGACAAAAAGCCAACTGACAAGAAACAATGCTCAGGCGCCATCTAGAGGAAGAAGGTGGTATAAATACCCAAAGATGGACAGCAATAGGCTGAAGGTGCAACAGGGGCGTGTCCGCAGCAGGTACAAGAAACAGGAAGTTCAGCGGGCATCGTCCTATGCAGCCAAAGTGGAGCAGAGCAGAGCACAAGGAAAGAAGCCAGACCAGGAAGCTGGGCGGGAGATGAAGTTTGCGATCTTGCATGATGAGAGATGGAACACCATGCAAGAACGCCGCCTGGTATGCTACAGTACCCCCCCCCCTTACGCCCCCTCTTCTTCAG
This sequence comes from Phyllobates terribilis, assembly GCF_046119375.1. Taxonomy (NCBI): domain Eukaryota; kingdom Metazoa; phylum Chordata; class Amphibia; order Anura; family Dendrobatidae; genus Phyllobates; species Phyllobates terribilis. The sequence continues at coordinate 268,103,931 of NW_027362762.1, forward strand.
GCCTGCAAGGATCTTCCGCAGGGAATTTGGGGGCCAATCCCTCTCTTCAAGGAGATTACTTCTATTGTCCACAGGAGGAGACAAAACTGGTCTCATAATCTGGATGGCTAGGATGCGACTTCCCATCCAGCCATCTTCAGCAACAGATGAAACGGGTGTGGTACCAGAAACAGCACACAAAAAAGTCTCTCTACATTTATTTTTAGGCAGCACCCCAAAAAGTTCAGGAGACAACTGGAGGTCCTCTGCCGGGTTGGAGGGGTGCAGAGACTCGGGGGTAGCCTCTGCTTCGGGGTACATCTTGTCAAGCTCACAGGATGAAATGGGCAAAGTATCAGGTACAAGGTGTAGAGAAGACACTGCCTCTTTGTTATGTGGTGGAACCCCGGAGGATTCAGGAAACAACTGGGGGTCCTCCGCCAGGTTGGAGGGATACTGAGACTCGAGGGTAACCTCTGCTTTGGAGTACACAAGGTCAGACTCACTGGAATAATCGGGCGAGGTATCAGGTACCGAGTAAAGGAGAGTCTCTGTCCATTCGCTATCAGGTAGCACCCCGGAGGGTTCAGGAGACGACTGGAGGTCCTCCGCCTGGTCGGAGGGGTGTAGAAACTCGAGGGTAACCTCTGCTTCGGAGTACACTAGGTCGGACTCACTGGAAGAAGCGGGCGAGGTATCAGGTACCGAGTAAAGGAGAGTCTCAGTCCATTCGCTACCAGGTAGCACCCCGAAGGGTTCTGGAGACAACTGGAGGTCCTCTGCCTGGTCAGAGGGGTGTAGAGACTCGGGAGTAACTACCACTTTGAGGCACCCATTGTCAGGTCCACAGGACTGAGCGGACGAAGTATCGGGTACCGGGTGTAGGGAAGTCTCTCTCCAATTGTCATCGAGTGGTATCCCGGAGGATTCAGGAGGCAACAAGGGGTCCGCCGCCAGGTAGTAGAGGTGTACAGACTCGGAGGTAAACACAGCTTCGGAGCATCCTTGGACATGCACACTGGTTAAAGTGGGTGTAGAATCTGATGCCAGGTGCAGGAAGCTCTCCTGTGTGGACTCTGGATGGGTAGCAGTCTCTTCTGGCTGGAGAACTGGTGCACCACCCACGCACATCACCCGCTGGGGCTTCTCCGGGATACAGGAAGATGAAGCTTCAGTAGGGACTTCAAGGTTGGGGTCAGGAGGTCTCAGGGAGGACAGACCCTGGCGTGACGGCTTGCCTCTGCGTCTAGCACGTCTGGACTGCCTCTTGAGGTTAGGAGCAGTATTCCGGAGAGTGTAGTCATCCTGAGTGGATTCAGGGCAAGCAACAGTCTTTTCGGGCAGGAGAACTTGTGCGCTACCTATGCACATTACCCGTCGGGGCTGCTCCGGGATACAGGGAAGTGAAGCTTCAGCAGGGGCTTCAGGGTTAGGATCATCGAAAGCCAAAAGGAAGGCCACCAGGAAGGCCTGTAGGTCAAGAACGATAGGATCCTGTGCTTCCCATAGGGGGTTGATCCATTCCAAGGCATCACCCGCTAGGTTGGACATTATAAATCCCACCTTAACCCGATCAGAAGAATAAGCATTAGCATAGAACCAGAACTGCAGCAAGCATTGCCACACAAACGCACGGCATTGTTTTGGATCCCCGTAGTACCGTGGTGGATCCGCGGGAGCAGGTGCAGCTTCAGCAGGGACTCCAGGGTTGGGGTCATCGAAGACCATTAGGAAGGCCACCAGGAAGGCCTGCAGCTCAAGGACGATAGGATCCCTAGCTTCCCATAGGGGGGTGACCCACTTCAAGGCATCCCCCGCTAGGTAGTCAATTATAAATGCCACTTTAGACCAATCAGAAGGAAAAGAAAGAGGGTAGAACTTGAAGTGCAGCATGCATTGCTCCACAAATGCACGACTTTGTTTTGGATCCCCATAGTACTGGGGCGGATCCGCAGGAACGGGTGCAGAAAGCTCCATCTGGACGGGTGCGAAATTAGCCTGGAACTCAGCTAGAGAAAAAAAAATATATATATTTATTTATTTTTAATGCACGTATTAGCTGGAAAATGTCTCAGAGAGCGAAGGCCGTGGGGCTCAACGGGAACCATGGCCTGAGCATGCTGTTATGCACACGCCCGGACTGACTGGCGTGTGCGGGTGTTGTGGTTCCACTGGACCATGGACCGGAGAGTGCCTGGAGGGGCGTGACTAAGTATCTGGCCGATCCGACCAAGGTGGCACGACGGCATACGACGCCAGTGCACCAGGGAGAAACCGGGCAGAGGGACCAGGTGCTACTCCAGGTCAAACTCCAGACACGGGGGTTGACCCACACTGGGATTACTGGAACAGGCAGGTTAGGCTGGCACAGACTGGTGGAAGTAAGCAAACACGGCAGGTAAGCAGATGGGTGGATACAGGCGAGTATGCAGGCAGGGAGGTACTGGCCGAAAGGACGGGGTGGAGCACAGAGAGGTTAAGACCCAGTACAGACTGGGTCACAGAACCGCAGATGCGGTAGACAACCACAGCAGAGAGGGAACGCCCGAAGCGGTGGGCAAGAACAGAGCAGGACGGGGCTGCAGGAGCAGCGAGCACAAGCAGGGCAGGACAGGACTGCCGGAGCAGCGAGCAGAAGCAGGGCAGGGCGGAAACCGCAGAAGCAGTAAGCAAGATAAGAGCAGAGCAGAAACCGCAAGAGCGGCAAGCTAAGCAGGAGCAGAGCGGACACCGCAGAGCGGTAAACAAGGCAGGAGCAGAGTAGAAACCGCAAGAGCGGCAAGCTAAGCAGGAGCAGAGCGGACACCGCAGAGCGGTAAACAAGGCAGGAGCAGAGCAGAAACCGCAAGAGCGGCAAGCTAAGCAGGAGCAGAGCGGACACCGCAGAGCGGTAAACAAGGCAGGAGCAGAGCAGAAACCGCAAGAGCGGCAAGCTAAGCAGGAGCAGAGCGGACACCGCAGAGCGGTAAACAAGGCAGGAGCAGAGCAGAAACCGCAAGAGCGGCAAGCTAAGCAGGAGCAGAGCAGACACAGCAGAGCGGTAAACAAGGCAGGAGCAGAGCAGAAACCGCAAGAGCGGCAAGCTAAGCAGGAGCAGAGCGGACACCGCAGAGCGGTAAACAAGGCAGGAGCAGAGCAGAAACCGCAAGAGCGGCAAGCTAAGCAGGAGCAGAGCGGACACCGCAGAGCGGTAAACAAGGCAAGGGGATAGGACTCTGTTCACAAAGAACAGACGGAGAAGGAAAGGCAGAACCAGAAGCACGCACAGTACTTACATAGAAGTAGCGAGCGTACACTAAATTCACAACAGAGGTACAGAGATGACGAGAAGGAATTTAGGAGCGGGTTCAGACTCTGCAGAAAGACGCAGAAAACAGACATAGAGGGAAAAGGGAGACAACGTTAAAGCAGAAACGAGGCACAGACAACAGGGAACAGAGGAACAGGAACAGAGACAGCAAGGCAGGAACACAAACAGGACTCTATTCAGACGGGAAAAGATACCGCAAGGCAGGAACACAAACAGGACTCTGTTCAGACGGGAACAGATACCGCAAGGCAGGAACACAAACAGGACTCTGTTCAGACGGGAACAGATACCGCAAGGCAGAGACACAAACAGGACTCTGTTCAGACGGGAACAGATACCGCAAGGCACAGACAGGCAGATCTAGGAATACGGCCCCTAGAAGGCGAAAGAACAGGCAAGAAGCGTGTTCACAAGAACAGACCACAGTTCAGACACAGAACTGGAAAACAGGCAGGAAAACAGGATAGGACCTGGCATGTCAGAGACAAAAAGCCAACTGACAAGATACAATGCTCTGGCGCCATCTAGAGGAAGAAGGTGGTATAAATACCCAAAGATGGACAGCAATAGGCTGAAGGTGCAACAGGGGCGTGTCCGCAGCAGGTACAAGAAACAGGAAGTTCAGCGGGCGTCGCCCTATGCAGCCAAAGTGGAGCAGAGCAGAGCACAGGGAAAGAAGCCAGACCAGGAAGCTGGGCGGGAGATGAAGTTTGCGATCTTGCATGATGAGAGATGGAACACCATGCAAGAACGCCGCCAGGTATGCTACAAGAACCAATTTCATGAATGGTTGTCTCCACTGGACCTGAAACCAGGGAAGGCCGTGTGCGACAATGCTGCAAACCTGGGTGCGGCCCTTCGCCGGGGCAATGTCACACACGTGCCTTGTATGGCTCACGTGTTGAACCTGGTTGTCCAGCAATTTTTAGCCCACTATCCCAGACTAGATGGCCTTCTGCAGAGGGCACGGTCGCTGTGTGCTCACTTCCGCCGTTCGCATCCCGCAGCTCAGCGACTTACATCTCTACAGAAGTCGTTGGGCCTGCCACTTCACCGGCTAAAATGCGATGTGCCTACCCGGTGGAATTCAACTCTGCACATGTTGCAGCGACTGTGGCAGCACCGACAAGCCCTGGTGCAATACGTTCTGACGTATAGCCTGGGCCAACGAGATCCAGAGGTGGGGCAAATCACGCTGGAGGAGTGGTCTCAGATCAGGGACCTATGCACCCTTCTGCACAGTTTTGAAATGGCGACGAAGATGTTTAGTGCTGACGATGCCATTATCAGCATGACTATTCCGGTGATTTACATGCTGGAGCACATGTTAAACAGAATTCGGAGTCAGGTGGTGGCACAAGAGGAGGTGGAGGAAGTAGAGGAGGAGGAGTTGTATGCGGAAGGGCTAACATCTGCAAGGTCCAGACGGTCGGCAGCACCAAGGCGGCAGGCATGTGAGGGTGGGGGAGATGGTTTTACCAGGGCGCATGGTAGCAGCCAAACTAGTGAGGAAGGTGCAGGAGCCCAGGAAGAAGTGGAGGACGAACTGATGGAAGACTCATCAGATGAGGGAGACCTTGATCACATTTCTGTTGTGCGAGGTTGGGGGAGAGGACAGAGGAAGGAAGCATGATTGTTACCTCACCACCAACACAACAGGGACTTGGTGCTCCTGGATGCGCAACACACATGAGTGCCTTCTTGCTGAACTACCTGCAACATGACCCTCGAATTGTGAGAATTAGAAATAATCCTGACTACTGGGTTGCCACACTGTTAGATCCCCGGTACAAAAGTAAATTTGCAGAAATTATTCCTGCCATAGAAAGGGATGCACGCATGCAGGAGTATCAGCAGAGACTGTTGCAGAATCTTACATGTGCTTTTCCACAAAATACCAGTGGTGCACGTAGTGAATCTCACAGTTCCAACTTGCCAACCGTGGGACCGTCAAGTGTTCAGCACTCAAACCGTAACAGAACCACAGTATCTGCTGGTAACATCAATTTTGCGGAATCATTTCACCACTTTTTTAGCCCATCCTTTGCAAGGCCACAGGAGACAAGAAGTCTGACACATAGTCAACGCCTAGAGACGATGGTACAGGAGTATCTCCAAGTAAACATTGAAGCCATGACTGTGTCACTGGACCCTTGCTCTTTTTGGGCTTCCAATCTGGATAAATGGCCGGAGCTAGCCACTTACGCCTTAGAGATCTTGTCATGCCCCGCAGCCAGCGTTCTGTCTGAACGTGTGTTCAGCGCTGCTGGTGGTGTGCTGACAGATAAGCGCACGCGGCTCTCCACTGATAATGTAGACAGACTCACGTTCATAAAGATGAACAAATCATGGATCCGAAACGACTTTTCTACCCCTGTGTCATCCTGGGGAGAGTAAAAGCTTGATGATTGGTTTAAATCACCCTACCAACCGTTTTAAGCTTTCAAATTACTAATCATGTTTATCTGTATCTTGGCTGGAAAATAATTTGGGCTTTGTAGCAGTGTGCAGCACTGATTCTATTAGGCCATCTATAATAAGCTCCACCAGATTTAAAATTACTTATCATGTTTATCTGTATCTTGACTGGAAAATAATTTGGGCTTTGTCGCAGTGTGCAGCACTGATCCTATTAGGCCATCTATACTAAAGCTTCACCAGATTTAAAATTAATAATAATTTTTAGCTGCATCTAGCCCGGAAAATAATTTTGGGGCTCCGAGATGCGCAAGACACATAAGTGCCTTCTTGCTGCACTACCTGCAACATGACCCTCATATTGTCAGAATTCGAAGTAATCATGACTACTGGGTTGCCACACTCTTAGATCCCCCAAACTTTTCGATCAACCTTTTCATTTTAATAAAGACCAAAAAAATGGTCATTTTTGAAATTATAAGCATTAGCAGGTTGTTAGAAACTGAAATCAAACAGTTTTCAACTCAAAACTTTATTCTAGGTGATGTTACATTTTCACATAGGACCCCTTGTTCGAAAGGAGCTTCTGAACTCTCTCGTCCATTGAATTTGTCAGGTTTTGGATGGTTTCTGCTTCAACTGTTTTGCATGAGGACAGAATACCCTCCCAGAGCTGTTGCTTAGATGTGAACTGCCTCCCGCCATCATAGACACTCCTTTTAATGATGCTCCAAAGGTTCTGAATGGGGTAGAGGTCAGTGGAGCATGGGGGTCACACCATAAGTTTGTCCCCTTTTATGCCCATATCAGCCAGAGATGCAGATGTTTTATGTGCAGCATGAGATGGTGCATTATCATGCAAAAAAAATGATCTTGCTGTGAAATACACGGTTCTTCTTCTTGAACCATGGCAGGAAGTGCTGTTTGAGAAAATCCACATACATTATGGAGTTCATCTTTAGCGCCTTCAGGGATCCTAAAGGGGCCGACAATCTCTCTCCCCATGATTCCAGCCCAAAACATTACTCCACCTCCTCCTTGTTGGCGCTGTAGCCGTGTTTGCGTGGGGTGTCCATCAACCAGCCATCCGCCACTCCATCCATCTGGACCATCGAGCGCTGCACGGCACTCATCCATGAACAAAACAGTTTTGAAATCAGTCTTCATGTAATGTTTGGCCCACTGGAGCCGTTTCTGCTTGTGTGAAGTGGATAGAGGAGGTCGACAGGATGGCGTATGCACAGCTGCAAACCTCTGAAGGACCCTGCATCTTGTTGTTCGGGGGACGTTGGAGGCACCAGCAGCTTCAAAAACTTGTCTGCTGCTATGACAAGGCTTTTTTGCCGCTGCTCTTTCAACCTGACGTAATTGCCTGTAGGAAAGAGTCCTCAATTTGCCCTTATCAGCACGCACACATGTGTACTGTGAATCAGCTACATACTTCTTGATTGCCAAGACACTTCATCCTGATCATCGCACAATGTTGATTGTAGTCATGCCTTGACCTAAACACTCCACAATTTGTTGCTTCTCAGCAGCCGACACATCCTTTTTCTTTCCCATTTTGGCAGAAAATGTAGGCTGCTTAATAATGTGAGACAGCCTTCTTACGTAGTCTTGCCTTTCATTGGACACACCTGCCAAACTAATTAGCACAGGTGTCTGCAATTGCTTACAGTGATATAAAGAGCCCTGACACACATCACCATCAATGAGTTTAACTGACAAACAAACAAATTCTTCCCTTATCACTCCTAAACACTTTTTGCATAATAATTTGGAACACAGTGTACATGTGCTTTTCCACAAAACACCAGTGGTTCACGTAGTGAATCTTACAGTTCTAACTTGCCAACCGTGGTCTGTATGGAGTTGTTCAATAAAGGGCCCAAAATTAAGATAACATAGATGGGAGAGGTCTCTATGAATAGGAATTCCTAAGTATTTGATACCCTGTGAGGGCCAGGCAAAGGGAAAGTTGAACTGGATGGAATCCTATATGGATTTGGGGAGGGAGACATCGAGGGCCTCAGACTTCGCTGCATTGATTTTAAAATTTGACCATGTAACAAAGTGATCTATTTCAGCCATAGCAGCATGGATGGATATATGTGATTGAGTGATATATACTAGGACATCATCAGCAAATAGAGAGCACTTGTACTCGGTGCCTCCCACCTCAATCCACCTAATATTGGGGTTATGGCGAATTGATGAGAGCAGGTGCTCCGTCACTAGGATGTATAAGAGAGGGGACAGAGAACATCCCTGCCTTGTCCCATTGGTGATTGTGAATGGTGATGAAAATGTTCTGACGCGCCCCCTGGGCCTTGGGACACCCGGAGCCAGACCCTTTTTGGTGGATGCTGGTGGTTGTAGTCTCCGTGGCGGCGACCCGGTTCCGTGGCTCAGGGCGGTCAAACCAGTGGCGGAACTATTTATGTGGTTTTGATGTTTAAATGTCCAACTACGCCACCCGTGGATTGCGGTCAGAGTGAACCGCCGCTCCAGGGCAGACCGCTGAGGCTGGTGTTGTGGGTGCAGCAGAGCGTAGCATAACTCCCCACGGGAGGAGTATAGCCTCAGGGCAGTGTATGTGGAGGATGGGGGTGATGGTGCAGGGCAGCAGCAGTAACGACACGGAGTCAGTGATGCAGTCCAGGGCCTTTACTCACAGTTCTTATTATCCAGACCACGTCTGCAGGTAACGGCTGCCCACGTCGTACTGTGCTCACCAGGTGAGGGGCTCAGACAACTCCCAGATAACTTTGGAGCGCTTCACAGGACCCCCTTTGTGTGTCCTTTGTCTGGCCTTTCTTACCAACCCTTCTGTCCGGCTGCCTCGGGCCTCCTCTTGGTAAACTTGGCGCCAGTTTCCCTGACCCTATGTGGTGCCTTCCTAGCGGGTGTAGCGAGGGGCTGCGCCACATAAAATGTCACAGCCTCCTGTTTCTAGCTGAGGGTCGTTTCCTGCCTCCACTAGTTTCGGGGACCGGTCTCCCCCTTTGGCCTGACCCCTCCACGCAGGTGGATTCGGGCGTGCGGTGGCGACTCGCCCGTCCGCACCCCTGGGATCCCTTCGTTCCTCGTTCCTGGAGCCTTCTCCGCTCCTCTTCCTTCTCCCTCTTCCAGGCCTGGGCCTCTGTTACTAGGCCCGCCTCCGGAGCAGAGCTCATGCAGAGCCCCTGCTCCCTGCCACTTCTGCTCAGACTTCTCTGCACTGAACTAAGATGGTGCCCACCTTTTATACTCCCTTCTCAATGCACCCAGGAACTGCTTCCTCCCTGCTCCTGCACTACAGGGTTCCCCTTCCTCAGTGTTCCCTCCCCCCACTCCAGCCAGGGACAGGGACTGTCGTGCCCATCTCAGGGGCATATTGGTCGCCCTGCCCCACGGCAATGTGGTGTAATGCATGCAGGTGTCGGGTCCTGATCCACACTACATCCTTACCTGAGAGTGAGATATCACACCTCTGGGTGAGGTGCAATACCTCTGTAGCAACCGAGCCCTCAGGGTGCTACAGTTCCATTTATCTTCAGCCTAGGCGACGTATTGCGATACAGGGCCGTGATTTTGGCTAAAAAAGGGTCCCCTAGACCCCTACCCCAAGCTTTTTAAGAGAATCATATATGGAGTGCCAGGAGACTCTATGGAATGCTTTCTCAGCATCTAACGAGAGTATCTAATTACAAATTTTTAACTGCATCTAGCCCAGGAAATACTTTGTGCCTAGTAGCAGTGTCTGCTAGTCAGCGGATTATACCCCCGTAGTGTTCGAGTTCGGTTCGGTTCGTCGAACACATAGAAAACACCTTCAAAGGTGTCCAAAAGCTGGCAAACTGCTCAGAAGACACAACTAACACATGGAAAAGTGACAAGTACATATAGTCATGCGAAAAGAAAAGAGGTGGAGGAGTAAAAGGAGGGGGAGACACAGATATAGGCATGTCATGCCCTTCTAAAATCCAAAAAGTGAGAAGCCGACACGTTCAGTCCGCTCCTGCCCGTGCCACCTCCGCGTCGCCGGGTTTGTGACAGAGCCGCGGTGAACCCTGACGGCCAGCCCCCCTCTCCCAATACTGGTGCCTGTCCGCTGGTGGGTCGAGCGAGCCCCCCTGTGGTGGAGGCAGCTCTAAGCTTTTTAATTTAAATTGTCTCTCTAATTTGAATGAATACACTTTAAATCCATTTACAAGGATCTATTGGAGGGCAAGTCTCATGCCAGCAGCCGCGTAATTCCAGCTCCAGTAGCGTCCACTAAAGCTGCTGCAGTTAAAAAGCTTTTATAAGGATCGAGCTCGGCTGTCCACCGCAAGGCATCTTACTGCCAGTCCCAGCCCCTATGCCTTGGGGTGCCTCCTGATGCTCTTCACTGAGTATCCCGTGGTCCCGAAGCATTTCCTTTGAAAAAATTAAGTGTCCAAACTACAGGTGGTGTAGCTTGCTTAACAGCCGGGATAATCCGCTGACTAGCAGACACTGCTACTAGGCACAAAGTATTTCCTGGGCTAGATGCAGTTAAAAATTTGTAATTAGATACTCTCGTTGGATGCTGAGAAAGCATTCCATAGAGTCTCCTGGCACGCCATATATGATTCTCTTAAAAAGCTTGGGGTAGGGGTCTAGGGGACCCTTTTATAGCCAAAATCACGGCCCTGTATCGCAATACGTCACCTAGGCTGAAGATAAATGGAACTGTAGCACCCTGAGGGCTCGGTTGCTACAGAGGTATTGCACCTCACCCAGAGGTGTGATATCTCACTCTCAGGTAAGGATGTAGTGTGGATCAGGACCCGACACCTGCATGCATTACACCACATTGCCGTGGGGCAGGGCGACCAATATGCCCCTGAGATGGGCACGACAGTCCCTGTCCCTGGCTGGAGTGGGGGGAGGGAACACTGAGGAAGGTGAACCCTGTAGTGCAGGAGCAGGGAGGAAGCAGTTCCTGGGTGCATTGAGAAGGGAGTATAAAAGGTGGGCACCATCTTAGTTCAGTGCAGAGAAGTCTGAGCAGAAGTGGCAATGAGCAGGGGCTCTGCATGAGCTCTGCTCCGGAGGCGGGCCTAGTAACAGAGGCCCAGGCCTGGAAGAGGGAGAAGGAAGGAAGAGGAGCGGAGAAGGCTCCAGGAACAAGGAACGAAGGGATCCCAGGGGTGCGGACGGGCGAGTCACCACCGCACGCCCGAATCCACCTGCGTGGAGGGGTCAGGCCAAAGGGGGAGACCGGTCCCCGAAACTAGTGGAGGCAGGAAACGACCCTCAGCTAGAAACAGGAGGCTGTGACATTTTATGTGGCGCAGCCCCTCGCTACACCCACTAGGAAGGCACCACATAGGGTCAGGGAAACTGGCGCCAAGTTTACCAAGAGGAGGCCCGAGGCAGCCGGACAGAAGGGTTGGTAAGAAAGGCCAGACAAAGGACACACAAAGGGGGTCCTGTGAAGCGCTCCAAAGTTATCTGGGAGTTGTCTGAGCCCCTCACCTGGTGAGCACAGTACGACGTGGGCAGCCGTTACCTGCAGACGTGGTCTGGATAATAAGAACTGTGAGTAAAGGCCCTGGACTGCATCACTGACTCCGTGTCGTTACTGCTGCTGCCCTGCACCATCACCCCCATCCTCCGCATACACTGCCCTGAGGCTATACTCCTCCCGTGGGGAGTTATGCTACGCTCTGCTGCACCCACAACACCAGCCTCAGCGGTCTGCCCTGGAGCGGCGGTTCACTCTGACCGCAATCCACGGGTGGCGTAGTCGGACATTTAAACATCAAAACCACATGAATAGTTCCGCCACTAGTTTGACCGCCCTGAGCCACGGAACCGGGTCGCCGCCACGGAGACTACAACCACCAGCATCCACCAAAAAGGGTCCGGCTTCGGGTGTCCCAAGGCCCAGGGGGCGCGTCAGAACATTTTCATCACCTTTCACAATCACCAATGGGACAAGGCAGGGATGTTCTCTGTCCCCTCTCTTATACATCCTAGTGACGGAGCACCTGCTCTCATCAATTCGCCATAACCCCAATATTAGGTGGATTGAGGGCGGAGGCACCGAGTACAAGTGCTCTCTATTTGCTGATGATGTCCTAGTATATATCACTCAATCACATATATCCATCCATGCTGTTATGGCTGAAATAGATCACTTTGTTACATGGTCAAATTTTAAAATCAATGCAGCGAAGTCTGAGGCCCTCGATGTCTCCCTCCCCAAATCCATATAGGATTCCATCCAGTCCAACTTTCCCTTTGCCTGGCCCTCACAGGGTATCAAATACTTAGGAATTCCTATTCATAGAGACCTCTCCCATCTATGTTATCTTAATTTTGGGCCCTTTATTGAACAACTCCATACAGACCACGGTTGGCAAGTTAGAACTGTAAGATTCACTACGTGAACCACTGGTGTTTTGTGGAAAAGCACATGTACACTGTGTTCCAAATTATTATGCAAAAAGTGTTTAGGAGTGATAAGGGAAGAATTTGTTTGTTTCTCAGTTAAACTCATTGATGGTGATGTGTGTCAGGGCTCTTTATATCACTGTAAGCAATTGCAGACACCTGTGCTAATTAGTTTGGCAGGTGTGTCCAATGAAAGGCAAGACTACTTAAGAAGGCTGTCTCACATTATTAAGCAGCCTACATTTTCTGCCAAAATGGGAAAGAAAAAGGATGTGTCGGCTGCTGAGAAGCAACAAATTGTGGAGTGTTTAGGTCAAGGCATGACTACAATCAACATTGTGCGATGATCAGGATGAAGTGTCTTGGCAATCAAGAAGTATGTAGCTGATTCACAGTACACACGTGTGCGTGCTGATAAGGGCAAATTGAGGACTCTTTCCTACAGGCAATTACGTCAGGTTGAAAGAGCAGCGGCAAAAAAGCCTTGTCATAGCAGCAGACAAGTTTTTGAAGCTGCTGGTGCCTCCAACGTCTCCGGAACAACAAGATGCAGGGTCCTTCAGAGGTTTGCAGCTGTGCATACGCCATCCTGTCGACCTCCTCTATCCACTTCACACAAGCTGAAACGGCTCCAGTGGGCCAAACATTACATGAAGACTGATTTCAAAACTGTTTTGTTCACGGATGAGTGCCGTGCAGCGCTCGATGGTCCAGATGGATGGAGTGGAGGATGGCTGGTTGATGGACACCCCACGCAAACACGGCTACAGCGCCAACAAGGAGGAGGTGGAGTAATGTTTTGGGCTGGAATCATGGGGAGAGAGATTGTCGGCCCCTTTAGGATCCCTGAAGGCGCTAAAGATGAACTCCATAATGTATGTGGATTTTCTCAAACAGCACTTCCTGCCATGGTTCAAGAAGAAGAACCGTGTATTTCACAGCAAGATCATTTTTTTGCATGATAATGCACCATCTCATGCTGCACATAAAACATCTGCATCTCTGGCTGATATGGGCATAAAAGGGGACAAACTTATGGTGTGACCCCCATGCTCCCCTGACCTCTACCCCATTCAGAACTTTTGGAGCATCATTAAAAGGAGTGTCTATGATGGCGGGAGGCAGTTCACATCTAAGCAACAGCTCTGGGAGGGTATTCTGTCCTCATGCAAAACAATTGAAGCAGAAACCATCCAAAATCTGACAAATTCAATGGACGAGAGAGTTCAGAAGCTCCTTTCGAACAAGGGGTCCTATGTGAAAATGTAACATCACCTAGAATAAAGTTTTGAGTTGAAAACTGTTTGATTTCAGTTTCTAACAACCTGCTAATGCTTATAATTTCAAAAATGACCATTTTTTTGGTCTTTATTAAAATGAAAAGGTTGATCGAAAAGTTTGGGGGATCTAAGAGTGTGGCAACCCAGTAGTCATGATTACTTCGAATTCTGACAATATGAGGGTCATGCTGCAGGTAGTGCAGCAAGAAGGCACTTATGTGTCTTGCGCATCTCGGAGCCCCAAAATTATTTTCCGGGCTAGATGCAGCTAAAAATTATTATTAATTTTAAATCTGGTGAAGCTTTAGTATAGATGGCCTAATAGGATCAGTGCTGCACATTGCTACAAAGCCCAAATTATTTTCCAGTCAAGATACAGATAAACATGATTAGTAATTTTAAATCTGGTGGAGCTTATTATAGATGGCCTAATAGAATCAGTGCTGCACACTGCTACAAAGCCCAAATTATTTTCCAGCCAAGATACAGATAAACATGATTAGTAATTTGAAAGCTTAAAACGGTTGGTAGGGTGATTTTAACCAATCATCAAGCTTTTACTCTCCCCAGGATGACACAGGGGTAGAAAAGTCATTTCGGATCCATGATTTGTTCATCTTTATGAACGTGAGTCTGTCTACATTATCAGTGGAGAGCCGCGTGCGCTTATCTGTCAGCACACCACCAGCAGCGCTGAACACACGTTCAGACAGAATGCTGGCTGCGGGGCATGACAAGATCTCCAAGGCGTAAGTGGCTAGCTCCGGCCATTTATCCAGATTGGAAGCGCAAAAAGAGCAAGGGTCCAGTGACACAGTCATGGCTTCAATGTTTACTTGGAGATACTCCTGTACCATCGTCTCTAGGCGTTGACTATGTGTCAGACTTCTTGTCTCCTGTGGCCTTGCAAAGGATGGGCTAAAAAAGTGGTGAAATGATTCCGCAAAATTGATGTTACCAGCAGATACTGTGGTTCTGTTACGGTTTGAGTGCTGAACACTTGATGGTCCCACGGTTGGCAAGTTGGAACTGTGAGATTCACTACGTGCACCACTGGTATTTTGTGGAAAAGCACATGTAAGATTCTGCAACAGTCTCTGCTGATACTCCTGCATGCGTGCATCCCTTTCTATGGCAGGAATAATTTCTGCAAATTTACTTTTGTACCGGGGATCTAACAGTGTGGCAACCCAGTAGTCAGGATTATTTCTAATTCTCACAATTCGAGGGTCATGTTGCAGGTAGTTCAGCAAGAAGGCACTCATGTGTGTTGCGCATCCAGGAGCACCAAGTCCCTGTTGTGTTGGTGGCGAGGTAACAATCATGCTTCCTTCCTCTGTCCTCTCCCCCCAACCTCGCACAACAGAAATGTGATCAAGGTCTCCCTCATCTGATGAGTCTTCCATCAGTTCGTCCTCCACTTCTTCCTGGGCTCCTGCACCTTCCTCACTAGTTTGGCTGCTACCATGCGCCCTGGTAAAACCATCTCCCCCACCCTCACATGCCTGCCGCCTTGGTGCTGCCGACCGTCTGGACCTTGCAGATGTTAGCCCTTCCGCATACAACTCCTCCTCCTCTACTTCCTCCACCTCCTCTTGTGCCACCACCTGACTCCGAATTCTGTTTAACATGTGCTCCAGCATGTAAATCACCGGAATAGTCATGCTGATAATGGCATCTTCAGCACTAAACATCTTCGTCGCCATTTCAAAACTGTGCAGAAGGGTGCATAGGTCCCTGATCTGAGACCACTCCTCCAGGGTGATTTGCCCCACCTCTGGATCTCGTTGGCCCAGGCTATACGTCAGAACGTATTGCACCAGGGCTTGTCGGTGCTGCCACAGTCGCTGCAACATGTGCAGAGTTGAATTCCACCGGGTAGGCACATCGCATTTTAGCCGGTGAAGTGGCAGGCCCAACGACTTCTGTAGAGATGTAAGTCGCTGAGCTGCGGGATACGAACGGCGGAAGTGAGCACACAGCGACTGTGCCCTCTGCAGAAGGCCATCTAGTCTGGGATAGTGGGCTAAAAATTGCTGGACAACCAGGTTCAACACGTGAGCCATACAAGGCACGTGTGTGACATTGCCCCGGCAAAGGGCGCACCCAGGTTTGCAGCATTGTCGCACATGGCCTTCCCTGGTTTCAGGTCCAGTGGAGACAACCATTCATGAAATTGGTTCTCCAGAGCTGACCACAACTCCTCAGCTGTGTGACTCACATTTCCCAGACATTTCAATGTAAAAACCGCCTGATGACATTGAGCCCTACTGCCAGCATAGTAAGGAGGTGTGCAGGATCCCTTCTGCGCAGTTAGAAAGCTTGTGGCATGACCAGACAGGCTTTGGGTGCAGGTGGAAGACCGAGAGGAGGTTGAGGAGGCAGAAGCAGTGGAGGAACTTTGACATAAAGAGGATTGACGCACAACTCGTGGGGACGGCAAGACTTGGACAGCAGCCCCTTGTCCTGCTGTCACCATAGTTACCCAGTGCCCAGTCAGCGACATGTAACGCCCCTGTCCATGCCTACTTGTCCAAGTGTCTGTGGTGAAATGCACCCTGTCACACACAGAGTTTCTCAAAGAAGCGGTGATGTTGTGTGCGACATGCTGGTGGAGCGCAGGCACACCTTTCTTTGAGAAGTAGTGCCGACTGGGCATCTGGTACTGGGGCACTGCGACGGACATAAAGTCTCAAAAATCCTCTGTGTCCACCAGGCGGAAAGGCAGCATTTCTGTAGCCAAGTGCTTGCAGATGGTGAAATTCAACCTCTTAGCTTTCTCATGGCTAGGAGGAAATGGTCTTTTACTTGTCCACATCTGAGGGACCGAGGGCTGGCTATTGTGCTTAGACGGGGCTGATAAGGGTGTTCCCGGCAAACTGCCGGTCTGTGAGGAAGATGCAGGCGGACATGTTAGGTTGCCTTGATCCAAAGGTGGTGCTATCGATGTCGGACAGCGCTCAACACCAGCTGGTGTTACCACCTCCAAAGAAAATGATGACCTGCCAATCACGCTGGCTGTTGCGGGTAAAGAGGTGGCAGGTCTGCGCCCCAAAACAGGTGTGACTGCTGTCCCCCCAGTCACAGAGGATGAAGAGGCCGCGGATGCACAAGATATGGCAGACGGTGGTTGGCCCAGCCGGCTAGGCCGCATTGTAGCACACTGAGCTTCCCACTGCAACTTATGCTTCATGTCCATGTGCCGGTTCATGCATGAAGTACTCAAACTATGTATTTTTTGGCCTCTACTTAGCTTTTGCTGACAAATGTTACAGATAACACGAGTTGGGTCATCTTTATCGATCTGAAAAAATGCCCAGGCTATGCAAGGCTTAGCACCCATGCGACCTGAAGAGCCACCACGACTTGTGGTGAGAGGCAGAGTTGTGTTTGAGGATGCAGTTGTTGACGTGCTTCCAGTACTACGTCTCTGTCCAGGAAGGCGCAACCTGACCTCGTCGTCACTAGCATCTTCCTCCACCTCCTCTGCTGACCTCATCTCTTGGCTGACTGTGGGTTGACAGTAAGTGGGAACTCCAACCTCATCATCATCACCCTGTGCGTTATCACACCCGTCGTCCTCAGAGCCAACCTGTTCCTGCCCTGACAAAAAACTAAAGTTGTCGCTGCAATCAGGTATTTGAGTCTTATCATCGTCTTCCTCATTGTCTCCACCAACAGGAGTTACAGTTTGGGAATGAGGGTCTACATTATGGTCAGAACCTTCTGCGTCTGGTCCTGGATCCGACTCATAAAGATTCTGGGCATCAGTGCAGATCATTTCCTCGTCTGGATTCACAGAAGCGCTGGAGTCGACCTCTGATTCCCAGGCTATAGTATGAGTAAACAGCTCTGCAGACTCAACCATCTGTTCTACCTCATACTCAGATGGGCAGCTGGAGATTTGGGAGCTGTGAGGAAGCAAGTGCGATTGGGGTGACACCTTTGAGGACTGGAGTATTTGTGATGTTGAAGTTGATGTGAAGGAGAGCCCACTTAAAGGAGCACTTGATATCCGTTGAAGCACCTGCTGTTTTTGTGCCTCATCTGGAATTTGTAGCGATTGGCGTGGCCGTAAGAAAGGGATCTTATCACATTGTCCGCTAAAAGAAGTAGACATTTTAGTTTGGCTGGAAGATGGTCTTTCTTCTGCAGATGTTACTGTTGCTTTAACACCTACCCCACGGACACAACCTTTTTTCCCCTTCCCAACACGCCTATTCCCCTTTCCACCAGCAGCAGGCCTTTTTCCACTCATTTTGGTGGTTAACTAATTCACAACTCTGGAGTTGTTTGCACAAAAAAACAATGGATGGGAACCGAGCAGAGCTGAGTGACCAAACTGTGGTATTAGGCCAAAACTATTGGCTGGGTTAGATGCAGAAAAAAATTAAATTCAATTTGCAACCTGATGGAGGTCAGGATAGATGGACTAATAGAACAAGTCCCACACACAGCTAGAAGCCCAAATATTTTTTCAGAGGTAGATGCAGAAAAATTTTTTATTCAGTTTGCAACCTGATGGAGGTCTGTATAGATGGATTAATAGAACAAGTCCCACACACAGCTACAAGCCCAATATTTTTTCAGAGGTAGATGCAGAAAAAAAATATATTCAGTTTGCAACCTGATGGAGGTCAGTATAGATGGACTAATAGAGAAAGTCCCACACACTGCTAGAAAGCCAAATATTTTTTCAGAGCTGGATGCAGATAAAAATTATATTCAATTTGCAACCTGATGGAGGTCAGTATAGATGGACTAATAGAACAAGTCCCACACACAGCTAGAAGCCCAAATATTTTTTCAGAGCTAGATGCAGAAAAAAATATATTCAGTTTGCAACCTGATGGAGGTCAGTATAGATGGACTAATAGAACAAGTCCCACACACAGCTAGAAGCCCAATATTTTTTCAGAGGTAGATGCAGAAAAAAATATATTCAGTTTGCAACCTGATGGAGGTCAGTATAGATGGACTAATACAACAAGTCCCACACACAGCTAGAAGCCCAATATTTTTTCAGAGGTAGATGCAGAAAAAAATATATTCAGTTTGCAACCTGATGGAGGTCTGTATAGATGGATTAATAGAACAAGTCCCACACACAGCTAGAAGCCCAATATTTTTTCAGAGGTAGATGCAGAAAAAAATATATTCAGTTTGCAACCTGATGGAGGTCAGTATAGATGGACTAATAGAATGATGCTATGCCCAAAAGATTTTACTTCACTAGGTGCAGTAAAAAAATTGGTATTCTATACACAGGTGGTATATCTTGCAACACAGATAGGCTACTCCACTGACTAACACACTCTGCAATAGGCCAAAAAGGATTAGCTTTGCTAGATTCAGCCAAATGCTGTGAAAAAAACTTGCACAGCACTGGCACAGACCTGCCTGGCAAAAAACTGATAGGAACTGATGTAACCTAGTCCTGAAAAGGACTCCAATTACAATTAGTCTTTACTCCCACAATCTATCTATTTAATAGCACAGACCTGCCTGATAAAAGTCGTAGGAAATGCTGTAACCTAGTCCTTAAAAGGACTGCAATCACAACTATTCCCTACTCCCAAGCTATCTGTAGATTTGTGCGAAAATTGGCTTGAAATTAACAAGGTATAGCGCACACAGCAACAGCGGTGCCGTCTAACACGCAGCTGCAGCAGTGAGAAAATGGTGGCGATGGGGAAAATGGCTTGGTCTTATAGGGCAAGGACATGTGACATACACTGCCAATGACACATGCCCTTGCTTGTGTGAAAAAAAGCACTTCGCTCCGTGTGTGCGCTGCTGATAGGCTGTCAGATTGCACCTCCCCACTGCAAATGCGGGAAAGAGAAAAAAAAATGGAGATCTTCATTGTTCCTGCAGAGATCCATCCCCTGCCCCTCCCCCCACCCCGCTGTACACTCAAACTGCGTATTAACATTAATTTTCATCATTACTGAGAAAAAATCCAGTTATGATTTTGGTGCATGAACAGTTATCGAACATAACCTCGAACAGCCGAATTTTTCTCAAATTGTTCGTGTTCGCCGAACGGCTCGAACACCGCCCAAAACAGCTCGAATTTGAGATTGGCGAACAGTTCGAGTAGAACAACGCTCATCTCTATTGGTTATGCTACATTTTAATAAACCAACCAGAAGTTTAAAGAGACAGTTTACCTGTGTCTACCCCCATGTGCAGCTGAGTAAGCGATCTACCACAATGGATAATAGGGTATTAAGACATATTCAATAATCCTGTCTAATATATAGATAGTCTATACTTAGGGTTAGAGATAATTGGAGGATCGAGCTCGAGTCAAATTTCCTGAAATTTCTAATTTCACATGAATTCGAATACTTGAGATTTCATTTGAGTTTTGCCAAAAGAAAAATAAAACTTTCTTGGCACCATTTTCTACACTGCTGAAGCATCAGCGATTGGGCTAATTTCTTTTTTCATGGCTGTGCAGACTTCCCAATAATGCCCTGCAACTATGACATCTAGCAGATTTTCATACCTTGTACAGTGACGGTCAGTACCTGGGCCATCACAGAGCAGCCGCTCCCAATGGAGCACAGTCTGTATGGCAGAGTCGTTTTCCATCACCGGAGTCACTGGGTAAGTCTTTCTCTCCTGCTAAGTGTAAGTTTTTATGATCAGTGGGGTCATCTCTCTCCTGTAGAGTGTAAGCTCTTATGATCAGTAGGGTTTTCTTTTTCTCTCTCTCCTGTAGAGTTTAAGCTATTCTGATCAGCAGGGTTCTCTCTCCCTCTCTCTTTTCTGTAGAGTGTAAGCTCTCATGGTCAGCATTGTCCTCTCTCTCTCTATCTCTCTTCTGTAGAGTGTAAGCTCTTATGATCAGCACAGTCCTTTCTCTTCTGTGATGTGTAAGCTCTTATGATCAGCAGGGTCCTCTCTCCTATAAAGTGAAACTTTTATAGTCAGTAGTATTCTTTCTCTCTCTCCTCTCCGCCAAGTGTATTTTCTGAGAATTATAATCTTTCCAGCACTGAAATTCACACAAATGTATTCTCTGCAAATTGAATTTTTTTGGAAAATTCAGCTAAGGCAGAGAATTTGAATTTCAAAAGATCCACTCACCTCTACTTAGAGAGGAGGATTTATCAAAACTGGAGTTTCACATGTCCATCTTTAACCTTAGCCCAATGACGTAAAGTGCACCAAATTTATTAAGGGACTCATGTCTCTTAATAATTAGTGATGAGCGAGTATGTTTTGTTAACCCTTTCGCCGAGTATGCTCGGACGAGCACAGAGTTTTACAGCGTGCTCGGTGATATGTTTGAATCACTTCCATGTACATGATTTGCGACTGTTTGACAGCTTTAATACATGTGGGGAATGTCTGCTTCTTACACATTCCTCACATGTATTAAAGCTGTCAAACCGTCGCAAATCATGCACACGGGAGTGATTCAAACATAATACCGAGCACGCTGTAAATACTCAGTGCTCGTCCGAGCATACTCGGTGAAAAGGTTAACAAAACATACTGGCTCATCACTATTAATAATATCTAGACCATCCTTTGGCTGTCTGTATGAAAGAGATTGAAATGTATGCTAAATGTGATCTGCCATGAATTTCAGCTATGATGTACATAAGTTTTCTGGCATACATTATAAAACATTTTTATGAGATGTGCAGACATACCCATCTTTCAAAACCCCACCATAGTTTTTTAGAAAAATGCTAGAACTGGTAAAAAAAATGGCAAAAAGTTGCAAAATTTCGCAACAAACTTTGCAACTTTTTGACTCCAGAGAATATCACAGACAAACTGATAACATTTTTCCCCTTAAACTTGGATCTGAGGGGTAATGTTTCTCCTGGTGGAGAGTGACATGCCTGGCCTAGCATGCCAGTTTGAGGAGGCTTATAAACCTTGCAATGTTCCTCTAGGAAATTAAATATGCAAATTGCCTCTTCAAAGAGGAAGAGAACTTGAACTGCAGTGCAACAGGCTGAAACACTGTGACTGCAAATTAGGATTCTGGTTTGGCTTTTTTCTTAAGTCTTATAGCAAGGCTCGCTAAAGGGTCAATATTGACTTTTAGGATTGCTACTTCTAACAGGTGGAACTAGAGTTCAAGTTCTCTTCCTTTCTGAAGAGGCAATTTGCATATTTAATTTCCCAGAAGAGCATTGCAGGGCTTATAAGCCTCCTCACACTGGCATGCCAGGCCAGGCATGTGACTCTCCACAAGGAAGAAACATTACTCCTTAGATCCCAGTCTTAAGCCTCTCACCTAGCCAAATCAGATCATATGCTTTTTACTGACAAGGGGCAACACTGCAAAACACCATGTCTGCAAAT
This sequence comes from Phyllobates terribilis, assembly GCF_046119375.1. Taxonomy (NCBI): domain Eukaryota; kingdom Metazoa; phylum Chordata; class Amphibia; order Anura; family Dendrobatidae; genus Phyllobates; species Phyllobates terribilis. The sequence goes on from NW_027362762.1 coordinate 268,125,657, forward strand.
TAAGATTCTGGTTTTGCTTTTATCCTGTTATATATCAAGGCTCGTTAAAGGATTAATACTTCCATTAGGTGGCACTAATGTTCAAGTCCTCTTCCTCTCTAAAGAAATAACTTGCACCCCTTAAACTTAAAAGAAAAGAAATTTGCACATGTTAAGCCATGCCTCATTTCCACTAAGCTACAGTCTTGTTGAACGCAACACAAAAAGTGTCCAAAGCAATTAATAAATGCGGCACACAACATATATGCCAAAATTTTGGCTCAATTTAAAAATGTCATTTAAATTCTGCCCCATTGTTCTACACGTAGCACATTTCTCTACTCCCTACTTGCCTTTTTGATGCTGGGATCTCATATTGTAGCAGTTTCTTGGAAGCTACTTAAATTCTTCTGTAATGTACAGTATGTAAAGTCAAGAGCTGGTATGTAATACATTTGACTTTTAAATCATAAATATGTATTGAAGAATTTCCTGCCCTCTTGTTAATTATGTGCCATTGCCAGGGAAAACACATAAGATCGTTGTGATGTTTACAAATGTGGAATGTAAATAATTGCAGTGTTTCTGTGAAATGCAGCAATTTAAATTTGCTGACAGAGTTGCTAAGGAACAAACCTTTTGATTCTGTGGAAGTCTTGTTTGGTACAGATACATGTTCTGACAGACTAACTTACCGAACAAGAGTGAGAAATTTTTTAAAGAATATAATCTGACATTTGTTATGTTTCCGGAGTCTTTAACATATTGCTGCATATTCTTTAGTGTCAATTCTACAATTCTATGGTTCGGCATATTTCTTTTCTACAGATGCTCATAATTACACTGTGTTGTGTTGTTAGGACTTTTGAGAGAGAAAATACCGGCTTTGGCAGTTTCTTAACCTCCAAATGATCATCAGCACCTGCTTTAGTTATGTTGACCTACAAAACATCAAACGCTTAAGAAAGTGCCTTTGCTACTTCCCTTTCTTTGATGAGTCAAGAAACAGCAACAGTGCAAAAATATTCTTTTACCATCTCTGGTGCACAGGATAAATTACACAGTTAAAGGGCAAAGCTATAGAAATGACATTTTTTAGTAAAGTATATTACATTGTATAAGAGAGACAGGTATACTTTAGATATACAGTATATTTAGGAAAATGTGGCTATGTAAATAAAAGGCTTTGCTCATGTCATGTTATTGAGTTAAGATGAGATTTATGTTTTTTTCATCTTTTTTGTGAGAGGTATAGCCATTTGGATAAAAAAAAAAACATTAATATATCATCAGATTGAATATATCTATCCTTAGAGTCATGTCTGTCAGAGGCCACAGGCTCAAAAAGGCTATCTCGGACAGACTTGACTCAAGCTACTCCATCTGGCAGATTCCAGAGGAACCCCGACCTTCACCCTTTACCCCTGCACACGGATCTGGTCTTGCAATGAGTTCCAGTGGATTGCTTCATGGGGAGGTCTGCCGTTCAGAGGAGCGAACCACAGGCAGGAAGGGGCGACAAGCAAGGTCAAAGCCAAGAGGTCATGTCAGGAGCAGAATCGTAAGACAAGAGGATGGTCAAAAGTCCCACCAAGGTCAGAAAACAAGAGAAATCAGGAAAACAATACAACAAATGGCTAGAACAAGCTAGGCAGCGAAACTAAGTGACGGCATTAACAATCTTTTACCAATCGATCTTTCATTCAGTGGCTGTTCAACAACATTACTTTTATTCAATATTTATGGCAAACCGAAAAGCAAAGACAGATCACAAAATAATGCAAAATAATAAGTGATAACATCTGATAGTGATATCTACCAGTATATTATTATTCTATGATGATACTTTTTCAACACATCTCTATTTATTCAGTGTAGAATATAAGCACCACATGTAGAAATACATGTACTTACACACCTTGGCATGCAGTTAATGAGGCTATTAATTGGAGGAAATGTTCTGCCACGCTGAATGCACTTGGACACACAAATCATCAAAGTATGATGCTTAAGCCTCACTTTGCAATTGCTGATCATTGATGTCCCACATGCGCTCAATGAGAGGCAAGTCAGGAGATGTTGCAAACCATGGCAGCAAGTTTATGCCAAACAGACTGCTGATAATAGTTTGCGTTATCTTGTTGAAAAATAGTTTTTTTGGAGAAATTGCATACCACCTGTTGCACAACCAAGTCAATATCAAGCCGAGCCATTATGCCATTTTACACCATAATCCTTGGAGTAGGAACAATGTGATGTTCTTTCAGCAAGGCCTTTTCATGGAGTTGCCCAGGTGGTCTCAAGACCAAAAATCCGGATATCATTGCATTAAAAACAAAAGCAGGATTCACCGCAGAAGAGGATAGACCTTCATACCAGCCTATATTGCATCTTGCTCTGCACCATGATAGCCTTTGAGAGCTGGGGCATGAGACCAATGGAACACCTGTAGCTGGACATCTAGCTCATAGTCCAAGGTTGTGCCAATGGTTTGTGTAGACACTGATGCCTGAGTCTTGATATGTGATATCTAATTTCACTTGAAGTACAAAATGGATCAGTTATAGATCCAGTGGTAAAGCCATTTCTCCAAAATGTCCCCTGAGCCATTTTTCAACATGACAATGCCAGGCCTAATGTTACTCGTGTTACTGTGAGCAGCCTATGAGGCCTAAACATGCTGCCATGGCCTGCAGGGTCTCTGGACTTGTCTCCAATCTAGCACATCTGAGTCGTTGTTGATCAGCAGTTGCAAAGGTAGCTGCAAGCAGAGGATCTTGATGATTTGCATGTCCAAGTTCATTCAGAGTAGCAGAACATTAACCCTTTCTGGACATGACTAATTTACGTTTTTAAGCTTTAATTTTTTCCTTCCCTTATTCCAAAAGCCATAACTTTTTTATTTTTCTGTCCTCATAAACGTAGAAGGGCTTGTTTTTTGTGGGATGAGATGTACGTTTGAATAACACCATTCATTTTACCATGTAGTGTACTGGAAAATGGGAAAAATATTACAAGAGCTGTGAAATTGCAATTCTGACTGTTATTTTTACAGCGTACATTGTTTGGTAAAAATTACGTGGCATCATGGTTTTCTTCATGAGTACAATTATAGCAAACTTGCTTGTATTTTCTCCATATTGGATACTGAATATGTTTTGAAAATTTGGTTTCTATTTTTTAATCATTTCCATGACATTAATATGCCTATTAGTCCTGTAATTTCCATCATTCCACAACTTTTTTCCATACTGTTGTTGCTAGTCCAATGTTGAGGAGTATATACAGTATATGTGTGTAAAATACATTTTCTCGCCTGAATGAAACTTCTTACATATATATACACTCGCTACAAATACAGACATACATTTTTTTTCCAAGAAACTGAACAGCAGGATGATGTATCATTATCTCTGAAATATGTTATGGATTGTTGTATGGACTGGAAAACCATAATGGCTTCAAATGTGGAAAGAGTTTAGAACCTATCGGCAGGAGCTGTCAGCTGTTGTCTGATGTCTTGTTTTCCTCTGTGTCTCGCTGAACGGCAGTGTATTTCAAAAGCGTCTGAGCACCTTTACATGGCCCAAAAAGTATTATATACAATCATTTTCAGAATAAACCTATGAAAACACACATTTTGAGTGTGAAATATCAGCTGTGAAAAAAATAATTTCAGGTACCAAACACGTAGATATTCTTCTTACACAAAATATATTTCTACGAAAATTTTCCGTTAAGCTCACCTCCATTTCCTCGATAGCATTTTATTAAAATGCTACCATTCAAATTAGTTTTTGGGTATATTCATAGAATTTTTTTTCATGTGGATTTTGGCTTGTATTCCTCACTGAAATTCTATATGAATTCTGTCTCCTATTGATTTCAACGGGAAATCCACATCCCTTTTCAAATAGCACAGAATTAGTTTATATGAGTTAGTAATTTGTTAATTTGTGTTGCATAAAACAATAAGTGACAGTTTTCTAGTGAATTCTGCATGAAAAAGTCACACACTGAATAAAGGAAATCTGTCACCAGAGTTTTGCTACTGTATCTGAGGGCAGCATAATATAAGGGGAGAGACCCTGATTCCAGTGATGTGTTACTTACTTTACTGTGTGCTACAGTTTTAATAAAATCACTGTTTTATCTGCAGTTCTATGAATGCTGAGCTCTGTATAACCCCACCCACAACACTGATTGACAGATTTCTGTGTACACTGTGCATAGGCTGAAAGCTGCCAATCAGTGGTGGAGTTTAGTTGTACTACCTGATAGCAGGATAAATAGTCTTCTAGTGATAATATCCTGCTGATAAAATAGTGATTTTATAAAATCTACACTATGCAGCCCAGTAAGGTTAGTATTGACTGACAGCCATCTCAGCCGACACTCCCACACACAGGAGCACTCGCTCGGCCAAGCGCTCCTGTGTTCTCTATGAGAAAGCCGCCGATTAACACGTCAGTCGGTGATTTATCGCCAAGAGCACAATTCAATTGGCAGTCTGAAATCATACGAGAGCGATCAACTTCCGACCACCAATCGGCCAGCACCCCATACACATTAAACTGTAGGCCGAACCCCTGGATATCAGCGGGTTCAGCCAATATTATTCTAATGTGTATGGGGGCCTAAAGTGACACATAGTCTCTACCACTACATTATTCTGCTCTCAGATTAAGTAGTAAAAACCTGGTCACAGATTCCCATCAAGCTCATAATTTGTCAAAGAAATCATCCAGTCTCGCCCTCCATTCAATATTCTCTCCCATCCCTTGGTTAAATTTGATAGATGTGCATCACTTTTCAAACTTATTAACTAAGTATTTACTATGCAACTACATTGTAACTATATTGTAACTTTATTGTAATAGTTTTGCCCTGATGTTTTTTAGCAGCCTGGAGAGCTTGATCTCACAAGCACTCCAGGAGTCTAGTTTCTACATGGTGAACTTACACATAGTGGAATGTATTATTAGATAATACGATATTATTTAACTCTTATTTTATCATAAGCTTTTTTTATTTTTGTGTTCTTTTTTTTTCTCTGATACTACTCATTTATAAAATCTTTTGCCCCTTTTGTGTAGATCACTTATCAGCTGTTTTATGTAAATTGGAGTAGGATTAGAAAAGCACATCATGATTATAATAGTAAAGTGGCTTTTAATTAAAACCTAAAATGATTTTCCGAATGTGATATTGCATCTTAGACCCTTTTATTTGAATAGAGGCAAGCTGTAATACCACCCACAACCTATAGACTTTGGTAGTGCTGTTATTAGATTAAGCAGCCATATTTTTTCTAATCCTGGACAACCCTTTTAAGGTCTTTTTGACACGTCAGTATTTTGGTCGATATTTTGCATCAGTATTGTCAAAATCAGGAGAGGCTCCAAAACACAGGCATAAATTACACTGTGTTCCAAATTATTATGCAAAAAGTGTTTAGGAGTGATAAGGGAAGAAATTTTTTGTTTGTCAGTTAAACTCATTGATGGTGATGTGTGTCAGGGCTCTTTATATCACTGTAAGCAATTGCAGACACCTGTGCTAATTAGTTTGGCAGGTGTGTCCAATGAAAGGCAAGACTACTTAAGAAGGCTGTCCCACATTATTAAGCAGCCTACATTTTCTGCCAAAATGGGAAAGAAAAAGGATGTGTCGACTGCTGAGAAGCTACAAATTGTGGAGTGTTTAGGTCAAGGCATGACTACAATCAACATTGCCAAGACACTTCATCGTGATCATCGCACAATCAAGAAGTATGTAGCTGATTCACAGTACACATGTGTGCGTGCTGATAAAGGAAAATTGAGGACTCTTTCCTACAGGCAATTACGTCAGGTTAAAAGAGCAGCGGCAAAAAAGTCTTGTCATAGCAGCAAGACAAGTTTTTGAAGCTGCTGGTGCCTCCAACATCCCCCGAAAAACAAGATGCAGGGTCCTTCAGAGGTTTGCAGCTGTGCGTAAGCCATCCTGTCGACCTCCTCTATCCACTGCACACAAGCAGAAACGGCTCCAGTGGGCCAAACAATACATGAAGACTGACTTCAAAACTGTTTTGTTCACCGATGAGTGCCGTGCAACGCTCAATGGTCCAGATGGATGGAGTGGAGGATGGCTGGTTGATGGACACCCCATGCAAGCACGGCTACGGCGCCAACAAGGAGGAGGTGGAGTAATGTTTTGGGCTGGAATCATGGGGAGAGAGAATGTCGGCCCCTTTAGGATCCCTGAAGGGGTAAAGATGAACTCCATAATGTATGTTTAGTTTCTCAAACAGCACTTCCTGCCATGGTTCAAGAAGAAGAACCGTGCATTCCGCAACAAGATCATTTTCATGCATGATAATGCACCGTCTCATGCTGCACATAACACATCTGCATCTCTGGCTGCTATGGGCATAAAAGGGGACAAACTTATGGTGTGATCCCCATGCTCCCCTGACCTCAACCCCATTGAGAACCTCTGGAGCATCATCAAAAGGAGTGTCTATGATGGCGGGAGGCAGTTCACATCTAAGCAACAGCTCTGGGAGGGTATTCTGTCCTCATGCAAAACAATTGAAGCAGAAGCCATCCAAAACCTGACAAATTCAATGGACGAGAGAGTTCAGAAGCTCCTTTCGAACAAGGGGTCCTATGTGCAAGTGTAACATCACCTAGAATAAAGTTTTGAGTTGAAAACCGTTTGATTTCAGTTTGTAATAACCTGCTAATGCTTATAATTTCAAAAATGACCATTTTTTGTTCTTTATTAAAATGAAAAGGTTGAAAACTCTGCTGTGCATAATAATTTGGAACATGCATTTTGAGTGCAGTTTGAGTGTTTGATTTTTTTTTAAATATACTGTTATCATAGGCAGTTTGTACAAAAACCTTTCAATTGTACTCTAATAGTTATTTGACTGGAAAATTACAATGACTGCAATTCATATAGGTAATTTGGAAAAATCTGAGAAAATATTATTTGCATAATAATTTGGAACACAGTGTAGTGTGTGTCATAAATTCAGTGCAGTATCCAAGCATCCCACCCTTAATACTATACATAACGAGAGTTCTGAGCTGATTGCTAATTTATTTCCACCAATATATTATTATTCTGCAAGGATACTTTGCACGTATGTGTTGTATCTGTTTTTTCCACTGATGCAGCACATACCAACTATAATCTATGGTGCTATTCACATGTCCATGTTTTTTCACGGAACGTGTGTCAAAGCAAAAATCATGGAGACAAGTCTGTTTTTCTCCAGTATCACAGATTAAGGCCACGTTCACACTATCAGTATTTGGTGAGTTTTTACGTCAGTATGTGTAAGCCAAAACCAGGAAAGGAACAATGAGAGGAAAAGTATAATAGAAACACGTCACCGCTTCTATATTTATCACCCACTCCTGGTTCTGGCTTACAAATACAGATGTGAAATATTGACCAAATACTGAACGTGTGAACGTGGTCTTATAAGAAGACTTACTTTGTGAATGTAGCACAATAATGGATTATAGTAGAGCTGAGATTGTCAGCAGACTTAGTGAATGTAGCAGAGTTCAGCAGCTGTAGCAGAGCTGGGTTTGCCAAGAGATTCGCTTAGTGAATATAGTAGATTCCAGTATTTGCAGCAGAGCTGGCTTTGTTAGTAGACTCTAGCGGTTGTAGCACAGCTGGGTCTTTCAGAAGACTAACTTTGTGAATGAAGAAGAGTCCAGCAGTTGTAGCAGATCCCAGAGATTGTGGCAGAGCTGGATTAGTCAGGAGGCACGTCTGTAGCAAACGGTGGCGTTCAGAGAGGTAGCAGCAGCAAGAATGTAAACAACCTGAATATTCAACTTGCGGAAAGTCAACAGAGCTTGCCTTTATGGTCTTGGGGAGTGACATCAGAGGTGTAGGGGAGCAGAGGGAGCCAGTCACAGCAGGAGGAGGATGACAGACTCAACTCAAGAGCTGAGATAGGTGAGTAACAATATTTTTCTCTGTAGGTTTGACTCCTGATTTTGGCTTACAAATACTGATGCAAAATACTGTCAAAAATGCTGAATGTGTGAATAGGGCCTAATTGTACTGCTGGATGCCTAAATAAAGCAGGATCGCACCAGTGTACACTATATACACAGATACAGTGGGTATGGAAAGTATTCAGACCCCTTAAAATTTTTCACTTTGTTTCATTTCAGCCATTTGGTAAATTCTAAAAAGTTCAAATTTTTGTTCTCTTTAAAGTACACTTGGAACTCCATCTTGACTGAAAAAAACAAGAAATGTAGAATTTTTTGCCAATTTATTAAAAAAGAAAAACAGAAATATCACATGGTCATAAGTATTCAGACTCTTTGCTCAGACACTCATATTTAAGTCACATGCTGTCCATTTCCTTGCGATCCTCCTTGAGATGGTTCTACTCCTTCATTGGAGTCCAGCTGTGTTTAATTAAACTGATAGGACTTGATTTGGAAAGGCACACACCTGTCTATAAAAGACCTGACAGCTCACAGTGCATGTCAGACCAAATGAGAATCATGAGCTCAAAGGAACTGCCCAAGGAGCTCAGAGACAGAATTGTGGCAAGGCACAAATCTGGCCATGGTTACAAAATAATTTCTGCCTTACTCAAGGTTCCTAAGAGCACAGTGGCCTCCATAATCCTTAAATGGAAGAAGTTTGGGACCACCAGAAGTCTTCCTAGACCTGGCTGTCCAGCCAAACTAAGCAATTGTGGGAGAAGAGCCTTGGTGAGAGAGGTAAAGAAGAACCCCAAGATCACTGTGGCTGAGCTCCAGAGATGCAGTATGGAGATGGGAGAAAGTTCCACAAAGTCAACTATCACTGCAGTCCTCCACCAGTTGGGCCTTTATGGCAGAGTAGCCCGACCGAAGCCTCTCCTCAGTGCAAGACATATGAAAGCCCACATAGAGTTTGCTCAAAAATACATGAAGGACTCCCAGACTATGAGAAATAAGATTCTCTGGTCTGATGAGACAAATATAGAACTTTTTGGTGATAATTCTAAGCGGTATGTGTGGATAAAACCAGGCACTGCTCATTACTTGCCCAATACAATCCCAACAGTGAAACAAGGTGGTGGTAGCATCAAGCTATGGGGGTGTTTTTCAGCTGCAGGGACAGGACGACTGGTTGCAATTGAAGGAAACATGAATGCGGCCAAGTACAGAGATATCCTGGATGAAAACCTCTTCCAGAGTGCTCTGGACCTCAGACTTGGCTGAAGGTTTACTTTCCAACAAGACAATGACCCTAAGCACACAGTTAAAATAACAAAGGAGTGGCTTCAGAACAACTCTGTGACCATTTTTGACTGGCCCAGTGTTATGATCTGCAACATGTACTAAGGAAAGATAGGGGAAAGCTGTCCCTACTGTGAAATGCGTCCAAGGCGCACTAGGAACCTCCAGAGGGCAAAGCAACCCCGCAGCAGGAGTATGTGAAGCCTTTGACCTAGCACACACAGTACACTGACACACCCACTTGATGACTTCCTTCTGCCATCCAGGCCACCAAAAACTGCGACTGATAAGTCTCTTAGTCTCCGAAATTCCTGGATGACCTGCCAACCGAGACTCGTGACACTCCACAAACAAATCTCTCCTAAAGGGTCTAGGCACGAACAACCTCCCACAGGGAGTGTTAGATGGGGCATCATCTTGAGCTTTCAGAATCCCATTCTCCAAAACAGAGTCCAAAGCCGCCACCACAACTCCTTTCTGTAAAATGCTCTCCTCCTCCTCGGCACCGACCGTAGGAGAGAAGCTGCGAGATAAAGCATCGGCTTTAACATTCTTAGTACCAGGGATATAGGTAACAGAAAAATGAAACCGAGAAAAAAAAAGTGCCCACCTAGCTTGACGGGCATTTAAGCGCTTGGCAGCATCCAGATAGATCAAATTCTTATGATCTGTGAAAGCCTGAATAGGAAATCTAGCGCCTTCCAAAAAATGACACCAATGTTCAAACGCTAGTTTAATAGCCAGCAACTCCCGATTTCCAACATCATAATTCAGTTCGGTTTCCGAAATTTTTTTCGAAAAGAAGGCACAAGGATGTACTCCACCCTGGTTCTCCTGAGACAAAACTGCTCTGACCCCCACCGATGAAGCATCAACGTCGACCAAAAAAGGCTTGGTCTCATCAGGCTGCATAAGGATAGTGGCAGAACTGAACCTCTTTTTGAGATACTCAAACGCTTCAATGGCCTCAGTAGTCCGCTGGGCCGTATTCGCACCTTTTCTGGTGAGATCGGTTAGAGGTTTAACAATTACAGAAAAATTCTTAATGAATTTCCTGTAATAATTGGCAAAACCCAAAAATCTCTGTATAGATTTCAAACCAATAGGCCCAGGCCATTCCTGCACAGCCTGAACCTTCACAGGGTCCATCTCAAAGCCCTCGCTGGAGACAATGTAGCCCAAAAAACTAATTTTCTGCACAGCGAACTCACATTTCTCCAGCTTAGCAAAGAGTGAATTATCACTCAATAACTGCAAAACTTCACGAACACTCTGCCAATGGGACTCTAGATCTGGTGAATAAATCAAAATGTCATCCAAATACAAAACCACATTCTTACCAATCAAAGGTCTCAGGATGTCATTAATAAGGTTCTGAAAATGCAGGTGCATTGGTAAGACCAAAAGGCATCACCAGATTCTCAAAATGACCTACCGGAGTGTTAAAAGCTGTTTTCCATTCATCACCCTCCTTCACTCGTAACAAATTGTATGCCCCCCAGAGATCAATTTTGGAGAACTACTTGGCTCCCACTAACTGGTTAAACAAGTCAGGAATTAACAGCAATGGGTAGGAATTGCGTATGGTAATCTTATTAATTTCACGAAAATCCAGACATGGACGTTAACCGCCGTCCTTTTTTTTATCAATGAAGAATCCAACTGACACGGGCGCCTTAGAAGGTCTAATGTGACCAGCAGCCAGGCTAGTCTGTATGTACTCCTCCAAGGCCTTTCTTTCAGGGATAGTCAGATTAAACAAGCGACTTTTGGGAAGAGTAGCACCCGGAACAAACTCAATGGAGCAATCATAATCTCTATGAGGAGGTAAAACTTGCGACTCCTCCTCCGAAAAAACCCTCCAAAAATCTTGAATAGGTACCGGTAATTCCCCTTTTTCCACAGCCGCAATGTGACCATTACAACATTTATCATAGCACTTCGGACTCCAAGACTTAATCACATTAGTAGACCAGTCCAATAAAGGATTGTGCAGTTTTAACCAAGGCAATCCTAGAACAACTGGAGAGGGCAAATTATCCAAAACAACCAAGTCCAAAATTACTTGGTGAACCCCATTGATAGTGAAGGGAAATGCAGCAGTCTTGTGAGTAATACATTTCAAAAGAGTGTTATCAATTGCAATCACAGAAATAGGTGATGACAAAGGTTTGGATTTCAATTTAAGGTTTTCCAAAAACCCTTTATCAATCACATTAAGTGTTGAACCACAATCCACAAATACCTGAAATTCAATCAAATCTCCCTGCAAAGTAGTACTCCCAGAAAGAAATACTCCTGCAGAGCGTAAACAAGCTATACAGGCGTAACTGACCTTTTTTTTTTCTTTACTTAAACGACACTCACAATACTTAATCAAATGGTCAGCTTTACCACAATAAAGACACAATCCCTCAGCAAACCTCCGGTCTCTTTCCTGAGAGAGGAGTGACATCCTCCCAACCTCCATCGGTTCTCCGCCGTCAGAGCAGATTTTCTGGGGACTAGGACTTGATATTACAGGAGTCTTTACCTCAATCAGCCTGCACCTCAGTCTCCTGTCTGTATGAACAGCTAACTGCATAGCATCCTGCAGAGTCTCAGGTGCAGGGAATGCAATTAGCAAATCCTTAACCCTGTCACTCAGACCAGCAAGAAATAAACATCTCAGCGCAGGATCATTCCACTTAACTTCTGAAGCCCATCTCCTGAAGTGTGTGCACTAATTTTCAACATCATCTGACCCCTGATTCAAACGCCTGAGTTCTGATTCAGCAGATGAGATTCAATCAGGATCGTCATATAATAGCCCCATAGCAGAAAAAAATTCTTCAACAGACCTTAAACGTGGATCATTAGACTGGAGAGAAAAGGCCCACCCCTGTGGTTCATTGTGCAAAAGTGACATAATAAAACCAATGCGCTGTGATTCATTCCCAGAGGACCTTGGTCTCAAATGAAAGTATAACAAACAAGCATTTTTAAAGGAAAAAAAATCTTGATGTTTACCATAAAAAACATCAGGCAGTCCTACCTTGGGTTCGACAAAATGCGCTCCAGAACAGCTACTCACATGTTGCTGAAGCTCGGCCACCTCCAGAGACAATCCCTGCAGGCGTTGAGCCAAATCCTGGATGGAAACCATACTGATCCCCGAATTTCTTTCCTTTTAGTTTTTAGGCTGGACTTACTGTTATGAGCTGCAACATGTACTAAAGAAAGATAGGGGAAAGCTGTTCCTACAGTTAGACTAAGATGAATCCCTACGATGTAGCGGGCTGCCTGTTCTTAGTGAACAGACCCGCCTTAGTCCTCGGCTAGTCTGAATGAAGACCTATAGAATTAAGGGAGGGGTCCAACAAAAATGGGACGCCTCCTAAACAGAGAAGTTGTTGCAGAATACAAAAAGACAAACTGACAAAAATGTACTAGAGGTCCCAGAGGACCAGGCGAACTTGACAGAGAAAGGCACCGAAGCCCCAGGCTAGAGAAACAGTCAAACATTGAAGTCCAGCACAGCATAAGGGTGGAGCTGGAATATAAAGGCAGATGGTCACGTGACCGCAAAACACAAGATGGAAAAAACAAACAGGAGGGTTCTAACACCCAGCCAGAGCCCTGACCTACACCCAATTGAGCATCTCTGGAGAAACCTGAAAATGGCTGTCCACAAACGTTCACCATCCAACAAACGGAACTGGAGAGGATCTGCAAGGAAGAATGGCAGAGGATCCCCAAATCTAGGTGTGAAAAACTTGTTGCATCATTCCCAAGAAGACTCATGGCTGTACTAGCTCAAAGGGATGCTCCTACTCATTACTGAGCAAAGGGTCTGAATACTTATGACCATGTGATATTTCAGTTTTTCTTTTTTAATAAATTGGCAAAAATTTCTACATTTCTTGTTTTTTTTCAGTCAAGATGGGGTACAGAGTGTACATTAATGAGAAAAAAATGAACTTTTTAGAATTTACCAAATGGCTGCAATGAAACAAAGAGTGAAAAATTTAAAGGGATCTGAATACTTTCCGTACCCACTGTATATAGAGAAGGCATGTATTTTATCATCATACCATGCATTTCCGCCTTCACTCCCTACTCTTTGGGGGGCCATACTCTTCCTGTAATTTTCTATGACAATTCTCCATAATTTGACTTTAATTTATTGGTTGTGCCATAAAGCAAGCACACTCTGCTGTAATGTCTATACACCCAATACAAAATGGTTGTCTTCCAACATAACTGGCAGTAATACTTTTTTTTTTATTATTTAAAAGAGAGAAAGTCTAAAAGACATCTAATTTTTATAATGCTAGAGGTGTCTGCCAGTGAAGTCTCAGGGTGAGCAGCCATGTATTTGGGTGGACGGGGGAGAGGAGTGAAGATAGATGTCTGCCAACATCTGGGAGTGGGGAATTGATGTCTGGCAGCATTACTTTTAATATTGTGGACATACATATTTAAAGACAGAAAATACCAACTTGAATTTCTTATCATTCTTATCGGTTTTCTATTCAGAAGCCAGGAGCAGGTTAACAGAAGATGCACAGAAAGAGAAAAAAAAAGGAAAGAAAGAAAAAAAGGGAAAAGGGGGCAAAGCAAGGGAAGAGATAGTGAATGGAAGGCAAAATGAATCCCATCTGTATGCATAAAATTTGCCAAAGATTTAACAAATGTTGACATCATACTTAAAAGCCCTAAAGCATTTTAACTGTAACTTGACAATCCATTAAGACATTATTAATCACAAGCGTAACTGTCATTTCAGGAAACTTTTCAGAATAAGGTGTAACGTATGTATACATGAGTAATGAAACTATTTCTGGCCATTACATGAGTTGTATCCTGCATTTGTTTGCCAGTTTTCTGCTCTACAGGCTCAATTTCTAATTATATGTCTGAGCTAGTAGATGGCGACAAACTGTTATGATGTCACATCCCCATCAGGTCCTTCTTGTACAACATCTTCTTCTGTCACCAGGTGCGCTGTATGAATTCTGCAGGGTGGCGCTGGTGATAGAAGAGGTGTTAGAACCAGTAGTTCTGGATGGCACAGGCTCTGTCCAACCACTAAGATTAGGGTGGCCGAGACCTGCAGTGCCATCCAGTCTTGCAGTATGGGTGTGTGTTATACTGGGCATGACAGGGGACAATAGGTTACTGACTACTCCTCTGTCCATTTTCTCCTGGTCTGCCTTTTAACTCTGGTCTACTACAAGAATTGGGTGAGATCGAAACCTTTATTTCTGGCACTGGCATCACTGAGCACTTTATTATTGTATATATTTTAATTATTTATGGTTTCTTTGGAGCAGTGCTCTTTTAACCGAACTCGTTAAAAGTTAGATTTTTTGTCTGTTCTGCTATATTTGTATATCTTTGTATATCTCTGAACTAATCTCCCGATATTGTCCCTCACGTAATCTCCGATCCTCCCAAGACTTCTTTCTCTCCTCCACACTTATTCGTTCCTCACCCAGTCGCCTCCAAGATTTCTCCCGAATATCCCACATCCTCTTGGATTCTGTGCCCCAACATGTCCGACTATCCACCATATTCGGATCCTTCAGACAGAACATGAAAACCCATCTCTTCAAGAAAACTTACAGCCTGCCATGACCCCGCTGCCTCCTCAGCACCACTGGAGCTGCTGCCTTACCAACACCGGACCTGCGCCTTACCAACACCGGACCTGCGCCTCACCAACATCGGAGCTGCTGTAACCCCCAACCTACGGTCTCCTTCCCCACCATCCTGTAGAATGTAAGCCCGCAAGGGCAGAGTCCTCTTCCCTCTCTACCAGTCTCCCATTGTTTATTCATTACTGTAAGTGATCTCTGTATTTTTATATGTAACCCTTTCTCATGGACAGCACCATTGAATCAATGGTGCTATATAAATAAATAATAATAATATTTAAATACATCATACTGTATGTAATCTGGCTCCGTCAGTGGTCACCTAGCAGCTCTAAAATGGCTACTACGGACAGGCTTAGTGTAAGCTACTCCGCTGCTCTCCAGATTCCAAGGGTTGCCTTAACCTTCATTCTTTAACCCCAGTACAGGTTAACTTTTATGACTCTTCTGCTTTATTTAATAACTCTAAGTGAAGAGTATATGATACCATCTCCATTGAGCGAATATTTGTTTTCACACAGTATGATGTCCCCATACACAGCACACAGGTTCCAGAGCAATTCCTGCTCCCCTGTCTCTATACGACATTATACAGCAGTACTAAGCAATGTAGCTGTGAATCAAGCACAGAGGTATGTTTAAATGGTTTCTAGAAGGCAGCCACATGTTTGCTTGTGTCTATCTTTTACTCTGCTCCATCCATTCTCCCCATTGTCCTGGGCTGTACAAATACTATATGTTTATCATGGTAAATGATCAATTCACAGGGTGGGGGGGGGAGTAGCTCCTAAGTGGTGGAAAAGCATATTTCTCTGATTAGACATATTGCAAAGATTCTAATATTCACTGATACTGTTGATTTGTACATATAGTACATTTACTAATGTTTGTTGAAATGACAGATTGTAATAAAAGTTTCTACAGAATCAAAAGGATGCAGCTAAAAAAAAAATGCCCGGCCATCTACAAGTACTTATCTAGTGTTGGATGGCTAAAGGAGGCAGACAGTCTGTGCATTATGATTGATAGGTCATAGCCTGCTTGTCCAGGTATGATTAGCTGCAATGACCATTACAGCCGATGTAAAGTGCAGAGAGGGAGAGAGACATTTTCTTTTACAATAAACTAACATGTGCTTTTTCTATTTCACATGAGCATTCAATCACCCATCCTAAGGTTCTTATATATGTGTTTAATCCCCAAAGGGAAAGTGTATGTAAGTACCCGTGTTCACAAGCCTTTCCTTATCAAATAAATGGAAAATTTTGAGAATTCCCAATGGAGGGCATAACATGGAAAGCATTTATTAGGATTGACAAAGCCACATGACAGGCCCTAGATAATTCTCCAGTCAATGCACAATTGCCTTAGGAGTGAACTAAAGTCTTTTGTTCCTGTTAAGGCTGAAACAAGACAATCTGATGTAAAGTTCCAGACAGTGTTCTGCGGAAATACTAAAAAATGAGGCCAGTTTGTGAGCCAGACAAATAAATAGACACAATGAAGAACAATAACCTAATTTTACAACTGGATGGGAAGCCACGTTATATAGGAAGAATTTGTATCTATCTGAAAGCCTAATATTAGATCAATTAATCAGTATTGAGAACTAACGTTTACATCCAATATTGCGGGTGACAGAATAATAGAATATAGATGTATAGTGGACAATAGACAATAGAGGCATTGATATAAATGAGAGGTATTAATGCAAATTGCATACAAGAGAATGAAATACTGTATGTAAGGTTAGGGTCACACAACCGTATTTTCTCTCATTCGAAAGAATCGGGCCAATTATGCTAATCATTCTCTGATCAGAGTGTGATCACACTGTGATCGGATATTCTCGGATGAGGAGAAAATGGAAAAAAAGAGTCTCCATCTTCTTCATTCTGTCAGTCTGTGAAAATCGAACTGTACTCACTTTCTGCTCTACAAACTCAGCAGAAAACTTGGTATTCACATAGCCTTAGGCTAAGATCCTGCAAACAGTATTTTGAGTTTTTGATCTTGCAGTTTTTCTGCAGCAGTTCTGAACCTATGATGTAAATTAGGTTACTTGCGGGGTTTTTCATTGCGTTTTTATCGCGTTTTTGACCCAGTGGTTTTGTCTCTTTTTGGTATATGTTTAACATTAAGCTGCTTTGTTTTTATACTTCCTGGTATTGGGCTTTGTCAAAAAAATTTCGATACAGTTATATGGGGATCATATACATTTTTAGTGCGTTTCCGCATATGCGTTTTTTTCTCACCTAATCCAATTCTATGGGAAAAATGCACACGAAAACCTGGGTGTACCTGCAAGAAAAATTAACATGTTGTTGATTTCAACCGCAGGTCAGTTTACGAAAGGTTAAAAAAATCACAGTGTGCATGAGATTTCTTTAAATCCAAAAATTCACCAAAATTCATCATGGGAATTTAACCTTATAGTACGAAGAACTAAAAACATTAATTGATAATGGAGATCTATTGCTGCTTCTATTTTACAGGTGTAAATATTGCCTAAAAGCAAGTCTATAAAATAAAAAATGTAATTTCTAGGCAATTACAATAAGAAACATTAAATTTGCAGACTTATCAAAAGTCTTAAATTAAAAAAGTGAGTTTTGCACATAGGAATTAATCACAGTACAGCTTTGAGTGTTTTAAAAAAATGAAAGCTGAGCTCTGATTGGTTGCTATGGGTAATAAAGAGAGTTATTCAACTGTTTTGATAAATGAGACCCAGAGTTACTAAAATTACTCTCACAGACTATGTAGGTACCAATGTCGTAACTAGAGTCCGATGGGCCCTGGTACAAAATTTGGACCTGAGCCCCCATCTGCTTATTCGTCAGATATATGGGTCCTTGTAGCAGTCCAGATCATGTGAAGACATATGTGTTCGCCCACTCATGTAAAAATGTTCTCCATCCTGTAATAATCTCCATGATCCTGACCCCTTCCTGTAATAGTGTCCCCCATCCTGTGCCCCTTTCCTGTTATAATGTCCTCCATATTGGCCCCTTCCTGTAATAATGTCCCCCCATCTTGGCCCCTTCTTGTAATAATGTCCTCCATTCTGTGCCTTTTCTGGGTATAATGTCTCCATCCTGGGCCCCTTCCTGGTATAATGACTCCTTTTCCTGGTATAATATAGAAAAAGAGAGACAAACGTACATACACTAGGGTAATAATGTATTTTAAAAGTGAAGTTGGGAAGTGAGGAGATTGCTCACCTGATTGGGTTATGTATGTCACAACTCCAATAAATGCCCATAGATTATTCATCTGCTGCATTCACATCTGCAGATAAAAAAAGGATCTGTTTCTGCATGTAGATTGAAGAGAAGTAGGAGATAGACGTTCTGTTAGACTGCGCTGCTGTGAAAAAGGAGTAGTTCCATATGTGGTGGTATTTAAACCCCCTCTTGTTGTATCGTTCTTCATATGTAGATTCGTTTTGTATGAAGCTGAAATGCATGAATAAAAGCTACTTGAAGTATTACCCCATGTGGAACTACTCCTTTTCACAGCAGCGCCGTCTATCAAAATGTCTATCTCCTACTTCTTTCCTGGTATAATGTCCTCCATCATGAGCCCCCTTCCAGGTATAATGCCTCCCTTTCCTGGTAGAATATCCTCCATCCTGGGCCCCTGCTTTGTATAATGCCTCCCTTTCCTGCTATAATGTCCTCCATCCTGGGCTACTTCCTGGTATAATGTCCCGATCCTGGGCTCCTTCCAGTAATACACTGACGAGCAAAAGTGTAACAATGTTTTAAACTTTTGACTTTCAGTCTCCATATCTCACCATCCACTACTACTTCGAATGTGAGACTACCCTCAGTTTATAGACAATCATATTGGCTATCTCATACATAAGTTTGACTTGCAACTGTTTAGCATATGATTAGTTATGCAGATTCTTGTCATGTTTTTGCTCCTAAAAATCTAAATTATAATTTTTATTATTTTGTTGGTATTTTGTAAATCCACCTTTGGCTTTCAACACTGCCTGAAAGCTTCTGGGCATGCTCTCGGTCAGATTCAAGCATGTCCTGACCGAAATCTGATCCCAGGTTTCCAAAGTTGGTGCATACTGGTCGACTCACTTGGATATGTATACAGGTTTTTCTTCAACTCTACCCACAAGTGTTCGATTGGGTGGAGGTCTGGGGACTGTGGGAGCCAATCAAGCACCTCTACTTCATTGTCATTGAACCATTTTGTCCCTAATCTCAACATATGCTTAGGGTCATTGTACTGTTGGAACCCTATGTCGTCCTTTTCATACCCATAGTACTCAAGTGTACGAAGTAACTCATCGATTCTGTTCAAGTATCCAATGCTTTTGGCTGTGAAACAACCCTCTATCATCAGGCTTCCTTCACCAAACTTGACAGTTCCTTCAATTTCTTGATCCATTAGCCCTTTTTTCTCTTGTATCTTCCAGACCCATTTGCACCCCAAGTCTAGTCTATTGACTTTTGTCTCATCGCTCCAACTCCCCCTTTTCCAATCTTCTTCTGTCCACAATTCATACTTTTTGCAATCTTGAGCCGACGCTTCTTATGACGATATTGAAATCGAGGCATTTTCACCTTTTTTCAACCCAACATTCCATATTTGTGTAATGTGCATTGCACGGTGCTTGCATAGATATTTGTGATCTCAATATTATGAAGCATATGAGCCACCTACACTGGCGCCTTTGTCGCACCAGAACTGATAGACGTTGTCATGAGCCGACTTGTTGACTTGTAGGCTTAACGGACTTAATTTCGGAATCTTCCAGCAGTCATGGCCCTCACATGATGCAGTTTGGCAATTTTCTTGGCTGAGAGACCACTATTGATGATGCTAAATAGTTGGAAGGAACTGTCAAGTTTGGTGGAGAAAGCTAATTGATATGGGGTTGTTTCACTGTCAAAAGCATTGGATACTTGACCAAGGTCAATGGTGGTCTCAATGCTGAGCTACAGTGAGGAAAATAAGTATTTAATAGACTGCCAATTTTTCAAGTTTTCCCACCTACAAAGAATGGGGAGGTCTGTATTTTTTATCATAGGCAGACTTCAACTGTGAGAGTCAGAATCTTAAAAAAGTCCATAAAATCACGTTGTATGATTTTTACATAATTAGTTTGCATTTTATTGCATAAAATAAGTATTTGATACAATAGAAAAACAGAACTTAATATTTGGTACAGAAACCTTTTCAGGTTTCGGGGCTGTTGCTGGGTAACATTGAGTTTCAGCTCCCTCAATAGATTTTCTATTGGGTTCAGGTCTGGAGACTGGCTAGCCCACTCCAGGATCTTAAAATGCTTCTTACTGAGCCACTCCTTAGTCACCCTGGCTGTGTGTTTCGAGTCATTGTCATATTGGAAGACCCAGCCACGACCCATCTTCAATGCTCTTACTGAGGGAAGGAGGTTGTTGGCCAAAATCTCGCGATACATGACCACATCCATCCTTCCTTCAATATGGCTCAGTCATCCTGTCCCATTTGGAGAAAAGCACCCCCAAAGTATGATGTTTTCCCCACCTTGCTTCATGGTTGGGATGGTGTTCATACCAAAAAATTCTATTTTGGTCTCATCTGACCACATGACCTTCTCCAATGCCTCCTCCTCCAATTGCCTCCACAAGGCAAAATTATGCATGGAGCCCAAGAACGAGGAAGATTGACAGTCATTTTGTGTTTCCTTCATTTTCTAATAATTGTGCCAACAGTTGTTGCCTTCTCACCAAGCTGCTTGCCCCTTGTCCTGTAGCCCATCCCAGCTATGTGTAGGTCTACAATTTTGTCCCTGGTGTCCTTAGACAGCTCCTTGATCTTGGCCATGGTGGAGAGGTTGAAGTGTGATTGAATGAGTGTGTGGACAGGTGTATTTTATACAGGCAACGAGTTCAAACAGGTGCAATTAATACAGGTAATGAGTGCAGAGTAGGAGTTCTTCTTAAATAAAAACTAACAGGTCTGTGAGAGCCAGAATTCTTGCTGGTTGTTAGGTGATCAAATACTTATTTCATGCAATAAAATGCAATTTAATTATTTAAAAATCATACCATGTGATCCTCTGTTTTTTATTTTTAGATTCTGTCTCTCATAGTTGAAGTGTACCTACGATAAAAATTACAGACCTCTTTATTTTTTGTAGGTGGGAAAACTTGCAAAATTGGCAGTGTGTCAAATTCTTATTTTCCCCACTGTCTATGTGAGTATCCTACAAGATGAGTTACCATATTTTTCGGACCATAAGACACACTTTTTTCCTCCAAAATTTTGGAGGAAAATGAGGGGTGCGTCTTATAGTCCGAATGTTGTATATGGGTGTATATGGGTGTATAATGGGTGTATATTTATGTGGGGTGTGGGGGGAGCGGTATCGGTGGAGGAGCGGGGCACACGAGGCAGCAGCTGCCTGCTGCAGCCTACACTGTCCCCGCTGCTAAAGAAAATGAATATTCACTGCTCCCCATGCCCATGAGGCGTGGGGAGCACTGAATATTCATGCTCCTTAATAGCGGTATACAGTGTAGCCACGCTGCGGCTGCTGCTGCTGCCGGCTATCTCCTGTACCCGCTGTTAAAGGGCATGAATATTCAACCTCTCTCCACACCTATGGGCGTGGGTAGGGGGTGAATATTCATGCCCATTAATGAGCGAGCACAGGAGATAGCCGGCAGCAGCAGCAGCCGCAGCGCGGCTCCGCTGTGTGCCGGCTATGAAGGAGAGTGAAGTCACTGCTCCCCGCGCACACTGACCCGGTGTGGGGAGCAGTGACTTCCGGCAGCTGATCTCTCCATGTGAGCCGCGCATGGCAGTGACATCATGCACGGCTCACATGGAGAGATCAGTGCAGGCAGACCGGACGCAGCGCTGGAGGAGAGAAGAGAGGTGAGTATGAGTGTTTATTTTTTTTAATGTGCAGCCTGATGGGGATTAGGGGTGCCATGCATACCAGGACAGGGATTAGGGGTGCCATGCATACCAGGACAGGGATTAGGGGTGCCAAGCATACCAGGACAGGGATGAGGGGTGCCATGCATACCAGGACAGGGATGAGGGGTGCCATGCAAACCAGGACAGGGATAAGGGGTGCCATGCATGCCAGGACAGGGATTAGGGGTGCCATGCATACCAGGATATGGATTAGGGGTGCCATGCATACCAGGACAGGGATAAGGGGTGCCATGCATACCAGGATTGGGGATGAGGGGTGCCATGCATACCAGGATAAGGATGAGGGGTGCCATGCATACCAGGATGAGGATGGGGACCACATATAAAGGGAAGGAGGTGGCATATATACCAGGATGGGGGATATTATCAGAATTGGGGGACATTACCCCTATACCAGTGTCAGTAGAAGACCCCCTCCCCCTTAAAAGTGCATCATGACCACATTTTTTGCTTAAATATTTATTTTTTTATTTTCCTCCTCTAAAACCTAGGTGCGTCTTATGGTCCGGTGCGTCTTATAGTCCGAAAAATACGGTACTTTGTACAATAGTTGCAAGTCAAACTTATGTATAAGAGAGCCAAGATGATTGTCTTTAAAATGATGATAGTCTCACATTTGAAGCAGTAGTGCATTGTGAGATATGGAACCTGAAAGTCAAAAGTTCAAAGCATTGTTTCCCTTTTGCTAGTCGGTGTATATGTCCCCTATATGGCCCCTTTCCAGTAATATATGTCCCCCATCCTGGTATAATGTGCCCATCCTAGGTCCCTTCAAGTAATATATACCCCCCATCCTGGTATAATGTGCCTCATCCTGGACCCCTTCCAGTAATATATGTTCCCATCCTGGTATAATGTGCCCCACCCTGGCCTTCTTCCAGAAATAATGTCCCTTTTCTGCGGCTCTTCTCCAACAAATGTAAAAAGAAAAAAAAATGATTCTGCTCACCTTCCCTTCCCCCTCTCCCACGGCGTGCGGTGTCCTCTTCTATAGCTGGCACAGAAGCTGGCAGTTGACTTTAGCGTGCAAGCGACGGACAGCGCATGATGTCACCACCATGCACTGTCAGTCACTTGCGCGCCGTCAGCTACCAACCTCTGATTGGCTGGCACCATGTATTGCAGTGCAGAGACCTCGGACACACAACTGAAATAGCTGCTAGCATTGGCAGTCCCACCTCCCACACAGGCCCGGTTGCAGTCTCACTCTCTGTGACCATGATCGTTACACCACTGGTAGGTACAGTAAGTACATATATACAGTTGTGTTGCAATTCTTTGGATCTTAACTGTAGAACTGGTTGAGGTCAGACTTGGATTTGCACTCTTAAGGGTCTTTCACACATCCATGTTTCGAGTACATGTGGTGTCCGTTTCCACACATACTGGAGACACTGACACCCATAGAACACATTCAAATGTGTTGGGTCTGTGCACACGTCACTTTGTGTTTTCACGGACTGAGCAAAACACACTGACATGTTCATTTATTGACATCCATGAAGGCAAGCATTTTTATTGGTATATGGTCTCCCATCCTGGTATTTGTGCTGCCCCCATCCTGGTATTTGTGCTCCCCAATCTTATTCCCCCATCCTGTTATGTGCTGCCCTCATCCCTATCCTGATACGCATGGCACGCCTCATCCCTATACTGGTATGCATGGTACCCCTCACCCTCAATCCAGGTACGTATGGCACCCCTTACCCTCAATCTTTGTATGCATGGCACCCCTCACCCCCAATCCTGGTACGCATGGCACCCATCACCCTCAATCCTGGTATGCATGGTACCCTTCATCCCCATCCTGGTATACATGGTACCCTTCATCCCTATCCTGGTATACATAGCCCTTCATCCGAATCCTGGTATACATGGCCCCCCCAGATCCCTATCCTGGTATGCATGGTACCCCTCATCCCCCAATCCTGATGTGCATGGTACCCCTCATCCCCCAATCCTGGTATGAATGGTACCCCTCACCCCTGGTGTGCATGGTACCCCTCACCCTCAATCCTGGTATGCATGGCACCCCACCATCCCCAATCCTGGTATGCATGGCACCCCACCATCCCCAATCCTGGTATGCATGGCACCCCTCATTTCAAATCTGGTATACATGGCACCCCTCATCCCAATGCTGGTATGCATGGCACCCCTCGTCCCCCAATCCTGGTATGTATGGTACCCAATCCCTCATCCTGGTATGCATGGCTTACTCATCCCCAATCCTGGTATGTATGGCCTCCTCATCCCTATCCTGGTATGCATGGCCCCCTCAACCCTATCCTGATATGCATGGCACTCCTCATCCCCCAATCCTGGTATGCATGGTACCCCTCATCCCCCAATCCTGGTAAGCATGGTACCCCTCATCCCCCAATCCTGGTATGCGTGGTACCCCTCATCCCCCAATCATGGTATGCATGGTGCCCCTCATCCCCCAATCCTGGTATGTGTGGTATCCCTCATCCATAATCCTGGTATGCATGGTACCCCTCATCCCCCAATCCTGGTAGGTGTGGTACCCCTCATCCCCCAATCCTGGTATGCGTGGTACCCTAACCCCCAATCCTGGTATGCATGGTACCCCTCATCCCCCAAAACTGGTATGCGTGGTACCCCTCATCCCCCAATCCTGGTATGCATGGCACCCCTCATCCTCCAATCCTGGTATGTATGGTACCTCTCATCCCCCAATCCTGGTATGCATGGCACCCCTCATCCCCCAATCCTGGTATGTATGGTACCTCTCATCCCCCAATCCTGGTATGTGTGGTCCCCTCATCCCCCAATCCTGGTATGTGTGACCCCCTCATCCCCCAATCCTGGTATGTGTGGTGCCCTCACCCCCATTCCTGGTATGCATGGTCCCCTCATCCCCAATCCTGGTATGCATGGCACCCCTCATCCCCCAATCCTGGTATGCATGGTACCTCTCATCCCCCAATCCTGGTATGTGTGGCCCCGTCATCCCCCAATCCTGGTATGTGTGACCCCCTCATCCCCCAATCCTGGTATGTGTGGTGCCCTCATCCCCCAATCCTGGTATGTGTGGCCCCCTCTTCCCCCAATCCTGGTATGCATGGCACCACTCATCCCTTTCGCGCTGCACACATACAAAAGAAATAAACACTTATACTCACCTTTCTTCCATGTGCTCCAGCGCTGCTGTGTCCTGTTCTGCTGGAGGCCGGGGGAGGAGTGCGGCGCTGGAGCACCGCGCTGTCTGGCGCCATTTTTCTGAAGACACACTGCAAATGTGTCTTCAGTAAAATGGCGCCGGATAGCGCTATGCTCATGCGCCGATTCCGATGCCTTCACTCCGCCCCCGGTCTCCGGCCAGAAGAGAGGCACCATGGCAACGCTCCTCCTGATCAGTTAAGTATGGCGCCGGAGATCGCGGTATGCGTTCAGTGTCTACGCATACCGTGATCTCCGGCGCCATCCACTCCTCTTACCTGTAACGGCTCCAAGCGTTCTTCTGTCTGGAGCCAGACTGCGCGTCATGCATGCGCAGTCTATAGAGGCTTCAGACTGAGGGACGCTTGGCCGATTATATTATAGATATCGTATTCTTGATTCAGTCTTATTTATATTGTCCTGAAAAACCTCTTCAAGCAATAAGTAAAAAATTTTAATCTCCATGTGTATGACTGGAAATATTTGTCCAGGTACATACGTATTTTACAGCCGTAAGAAATATGTATTCCTTCCATAAATAATTCACACAAAGTAAAAGCAACCAGCCATAAATGCAACATTGGGTGGGTGCTAACAATCCAATCACTGAGGAAGGATATTAATAGGAAAAGTAACATTTAGACTGTCTATGGGTAGGAAAATCTATTTCATGGTTGACTATCACCTGCCTCTAAACAGTTAGCTGGAGAGGTGACTTTGCAGCAATATCCCTAAAGTTTCTGAAACAAAATAAATGAAAGCCATCAACGAAAGCGCACAAATGTGCTTAGACTACTTATTCAGGAAGGAACTGTACAAGTTACATTGTCAAGTGATCAAACATGCTAGAACTAAGGAAGACAGCTAGATAGATAGCTAGATAGATAGCAGAAAGGATACATACAGTTGTGCTTGAAAGTTTGTGAACCCTTTAGAATTTTCCATATTTCTGCATAAATTTGACATCGGGGCAGCACAGTGGCTCAGTGGTTAGCACTACAGCCTTGCAGCGCTGGGGTCCTGGGTTCAAATCCCACCAAGGACAACATCTGCAAAGAGTTTGTTTGTGTGGATTTCCTCCAGGTTCTCCAGTTTCCTCCCACACTACAAAGACATCTAGGGAATCTAGATTGTGAGTCCTGATGAGGACAGCAATGATAATGTATGTAAAGCGCTGCAGAATAGGTTAGCGCTATATAAAAATAAAGATTATTATTGACATTAAACTACAGACATAATAGACTTTTTTCATTGTGGAAATTGATCAAATATCACGTCTGTGAATGGCAAAAGTCTCTGAACCTTTAAGATTAGCAGATAATTTAACAATAAAATTTCTGTGTAGAAAGTTGAAATCATCCAGAAAAAAAACAGAACTAAAAAATGCCACACATTTAACTAAAATGCCAAAGCTTTATTTTCATATAGGCTGCTAGTTCTATTACTTTCTATTTAGATCCAAGTAGAAGGAAAAGGTAGCCTCTTACTTTAGTTTGTAAATACATTTCCCAACCTGATATTAAAGTAAAGCTCTTACTTTGGAAATGCAGTCTAATCTGTGTGTAGCATATTGTAGATTAAAAAAAATGCAGTGTGTTCACACTCCCCATTAAGCGGACAAAACCCAAGACAAAAAAACAAAATAAGCAAATACCTTGCAGTAAATAAATAGCAATAGTGCATGAAAATAAGATAGGGTGCTTAGTTAACAAAATTTTGATTAAAAAAAACGTAAAAGCCATGCACCACGTCAAGGTGACCCTATTCGGGATGGTCCTAACTTCTAGTATTAAAACCTTACCATGTGTCAAGTGACATAATGTGAATAAGGGCTGAGAAGGACTAAGGCCTGGATAATGAATACCCAACCATGGAGAACCACATGAATGTAATGTCCAGCTCAAGGAAAAGGGAGGCCACACATTTATTTGCACAGAGCACAAAATAACTGAAACAAAAACCTAAAGAGATGTTATAGATGTATGTTAAGATTTCGTTTAATTACTAATTGATTCATATAAATTGCTACTTCTTCTCCTTTAGAATTCAAGAGGGCAGTTCTGCTCCTGATTGAGAACATTTCATACATGGAATGCTGTCAATCACTGATTGAAGCCACCCACTGGACTCCTAAATCCAGAAGCTGCAGATATATAAATTAACTAGCTTTTACCCGCGGCTTCGCTCGCATGGAATTTGGTCTGCCACATTAAGTTTCGTGACAGATCATTTTAATAGTAAAAAATAATAATCTTAATAGTAAAAAAAAATAATCTTAATAGTAAAAAAAAATAATCTTATTTAGTTACTCGTACATCCAAAATTTCAGATGTCTAACTTCAAAACTGATGGATTCCATATAATCTTTGAACCCCTATAATATGAAGAGGGAAACTCTTGAGGGTGGAATTATCAAAATTCCTTTCTTAGTGCTCATTTAAGCTATAATAGAACCTATCTGCAAATTTCAAGATGCTAAGTTCAGTGGTTTCGGCTGTGCGTTGACCGCTAGGTGTGTCAGTCAATCAGGTTTACAGTTTTATATAATCTTCGCCTGTATGGTGTGTTTATAAAAAGTAGCCCTATGTCCTTCCCCAGGCTTGAAATTATCCATATCAAATTTCATCACAAACGGATTACTAAACACTGATTAATAAACAGGACGGACTGAAGTTACTTGCGTTTAATATTGTTCGTGTTAGTAAAGAATTAGTATGTAATTGGAATAATGGACATCTGCAGGTAATTTATCTATGTGTTTTTACTGCAATATACTCCTGGAAACTATGTTATTTGATTTCTTTCGTTCAGCGAAAATATGTAGATTTTGCGATTTAGAAACACGTGAGCAAGCTACGTATAGCTGACCGTGGGAAAAACAGGGCGTGCCTAAATGTATCCCCGCTACCTTCAAAGTTTGCCCTTGTGATTTATTGATGGTCATTGAAAATGCAACTTTAAGTGGGAACTGCAAACGTTTGAAATTAAAGGGTAAGTTATTGGGTATTATTGGGATGCGTGGTATAAGAATATTTTCACCCTTAGCTTCTCCAGTTAAAATTGTGGCCTTTACAATGTGCCTGCCTAGTTCAGTGACTCGCAATCTAGTGCCATTACATAATCTCGGGGCGTCCAAGTTGCGCATTAACAAATTGGTATACCGACCTTTAATTCGAGCTTATGAGATGGGACCCCGGATAGCTCCAAAGAGTTAAGAAACTCCACGGGGTAGCTCGTACAGTCTTCAGATGACATGACTGTGTCGATGAAGTTGTAGGTTGTTGCATCGCTGGTTACTTGGTCCAATATAATTTTATTGATTTTCGCAACTGTTTCATTTCTTGGTGCTAGTATAGTTCTTTCACATAGCCAATTTTCATCGTGGATGTTTTGTTGAAAATTTGGAAAAACTTGAGCAATAAGTGCGTCTTCCGAATCCACAACATGACAAAATTGGTTAGTGAATAGAACCATACCTTCTTCGTCAGTTTAGATTCGACCTTCACCGATCTCGAGCAGTTTCTCAGCGTACGCGCCCGACTCTAGATCACTGAACAACTGGACACGCATGTTGGTGGCGAGGTGCAGCTTTTCAACTTTGGTCCATAAATATGAGGATTTCAGACATGCATTAATTTCGTCTGCTGCAGTGCCTCGCTCGATGACAGGCAAAGTTTGCCTAAAGTCCCCAGCCAATAAAACAACCACACCACCCATTATTGTTTGTTTACTGTGTAAGTCTTGTAGACAACGATCAAGAGCTTCGATGGCGCGTTTGTGTGACATTGTGCACTCGTCCCACACAATTAGTTTGCACTGTTGCAACAGGAGGCCACGGGCGCTGCTCTTGCTGATATTACACGATGGGGTTTCTTCGTTCACCAGATTAAGAGGTAATTTAAATACTGAATGTGCCGTCCGTCCACCGCTTAGCAATGTTGCAGCAATTCCAGAGGAAGCCACAGCTAATGCAACGTTATGACCGCTACGAATTTTTGCTAAAAGTAAATTAAGCAAGAAAGTTTTTCCTGTACCACCCGGGGCATCAAGGAAAAAAAATCTGCCTTCACCATTCTCAACTCGTCCTACTATTTTGTGATAAATCTCTCTTTGATCAGGTAGCAAACGTGGCTCAGTTTCGCAAACGTGAGCGTCTAACTGGTTGGTATCATAGCTTAGCTCTTTTATCAACTCGTTCGACAGCTCTCCTCTACGCCGCGGTGAGGGTAGACCAAAATCGGACAATTTCTTTCCAGAAATTATTAATATTTTGTCGTCGATAAGCCCCAACGTCTCATTGAAACAGAGATCATCGTTAACGTGATCCATTCTTTCAAATCTGTGCATGATATCCTCTGATAACGCAGTTTTATACTTCTGCCAGAGTTGTAGAGGATTGGATAAACCGCAAGTGCATATCAATATGGCAAACAGCTCTCTTATTTGCGCCGGGGAGCGACATAGCACGGCCTCTTCTAAGGTGGTATCCCAGTGGTTATCATCTTCCAACAACCCCATCTTCTCACACACCTGCCGAAAAGTTGCAAGTTCTTGACCTTCAAATGTTTTTAAATCCGAGAAGTGGGTTGGACCCCTTATTACATTCAGCAGCATACGCAAGCAATAACATTCAAAATTGCTAACGTGCACCGTGTAAATGCGACCTAGAGCGTCTCCTGCCTTCACACCTGGCCAGCCATCGACAGGTGTTCCTTGTAAACGACGTTTCCATTGCTTCCGCACCACATTCCAAGTATAGTAGCGAGGCACGTCAATGTAAAGTAATGTTTTTGCAAATGTATCACTTTGGCACAACAGGAAAAATGCAGTTAGTGTAGTTTTAGATGGTGCTTCTAATCTCTCTCTAAAATAATTTTCCGTAAAGTAAACCCTCTCGCCATTGGGTAAATGAATCGCGAGATGAGTGACGGTTGGGTGTCTCTCATGCAGAGGCAGACCTAAGATCCGCCACGCTGCTTCGTTACTACTAACATATCGGCCGGTTCTAAAGGTCTGTACCTCATCTCTTGGGTCAATGTTAGCATTCCCTTGCTGGCGGATGTTAAAAATAGCCTGGTCGCTACCCTTATTAATATATTTACGAAAATATTTTATCGCCTGTACCGTATTACAGAACTCTACATTTAAATGAGAATTAAAAATTTTTGATAAGAGTGGAGAATATGGGACCACCCAGCTATTGTCCACCAATATTTCCTGTGTACCTCTACGGGTTTTTATAATCGTCGTGCGTCCACCATTCTCTGGTGCTCTGCGCCTGTACAAAGGATAACCTTTGTCATTGGTTTGAGTATCTTTTAAAAGCTTCCTCGGATATTTTTTGGTACATTTTCCTTCCTTCATGCATGGCGATGAAGAATTGAATGTACCACATGGCCCGTGAATCATATTCTTTGTTACTGTATCATAGAGCTTTTGATCGGTTTCTGGGTTTGGTATCTCAGCACATATGATTTCGTCAATTTGGTTCGGATGCAATTTTTCCTTTAACCACAGCAGTAAGTGCACATGAGGCAAACCTCGCTTTTGCCACTCGATCGAGTACATGAAGCATTGCATATCACCAAATATGTTACCTTTTGTAAGTAGAGCTACCAACTTCTGTACTTTTATTCTAAATACTCGAGCTGTTAAGTCATGTCAGTCCGTTGAATTTTGACCAGCCATAAGCTCTTTGGTGATTTCTGGCCAAGCGGGGTTGCAAGTCATTGTAATAAATAAATCAGGCCTCCCATAATTACGTACGTATGTGAACGCATCTTGTGTGTTTTCGTGTAGGTATCTCGGGCTATTTACAAATGATGACGGGAGAATCACCATCTGACCTAAGTTATTTGGATCCAAATCCGCATAATTTCTTATTGCATCTTGCAAGTGAATATAATTTTCTGCGCGCAGTTTTTTTTTATTTAAAGAAATGAACCTTAAGCGCTCACTTTCCATCTTTACATACATGTCGACCAGAAACTGATGAAGTAGGAGCCTACACTTAAGCATCAAATTAAAATCGCTGCGACGGACCATCAAGTGAAAGGCATAAAAATCTTTGCAGGACACATTTTTGCTTGGCATTGCTTGTTTGGTAATTGGATTTATCTGAGGAATATCAATGCTGTACCCCTCTTGTCCTTTCCAAAAAATTATTGGGTACTCGAGAGCGTCATAGAATCTATGTGTATCGGGAACCCTAGTGAGCATGCCATCACGCGGCTGCACAACGATGTCCCAAGACATAGTTTGTTCGCTACTAACTATTACAGCAGCTATTTCATTTGTAGTAGGGGCATTGAATCGTCTCTCATGTTGACCACGTGGTACACGGTCTGGGTGAATCACTACTTTGAAATGATCGTCATTGATCATTCTGTCTCTAGCCGTTTTAAATTCATGCACCAAAATGTTGTGGTCGTGAAGTACTCGTTGTAATTTTTTAACTATGTTTCTATCTACGCTTTGCACGCACTCAGTACGCCTGTTGATTTGTTCTTCTTCGTCACCTATGAAATAAACTTGTAAAAATTGTGGTTGCGAAATGGACGTAGGAATTAAAGAACCGATACGGTGGTATACTTGTCCTTGTATTGTAAATGTCGGGCAAAACCCTGGCATTGAGACAATTTGATCTGCTCCAAAAGACGTAATATGAAAGCTGTAACGGGTCTGGTAGGCGGAACCTCTGAGCTACTATACAAGGGGGCGGTCCTTGTAAGGGAGCGGGTGGCGACCAGGGAAGACGGGTAGGCAGTCACAGCAGGTGACCGGGACAGTCTCTGGGTGAACGGGCAGGAGGTCACGGCAAGTGACCGGGACAGTCTCTGGGTAAACGGGAAGGAGGTCACAGCAAGTGACCGGGGCAGTCTCTGGGTAAACGGGAAGGAGGTCACAGCAAGTGACCGGGGCAGTCTCTGGGTGAACGGGCAGGAGGTCACAGCAAGTGACCGGGACAGTCTCTGGGTGAACGGGCAGGAGGTCACGGCAAGTGACCGGGACAGTCTCTGGGTAAACGGGAAGGAGGTCACAGCAAGTGACCGGGACAGTCTCTGAGTATAGGGTAGGTACGACCTGTGACGGCTGAGCCTCCAGGTAGGCTAGCAGGCGGATGACAGATGAGTGCTCCCAGGTGAGCAGGCGAGAGTCTCTGGAAAAGCAGGTGGTCACAGCACGTGACGACAGAGCCTCCAGGTAGGCAGGCAGGCAGGTAGCGGAGGAGCGCTCCCAGGTGAGCGGGCAAGAGTCTCTGGAATAGCAGGTGGTCACAGCACGTGACGGCGGAGCCTCCAGGCAGGCTAGCAGGCAGGTAGCAGAGGAGCGCTCCCAGGTGAGCGGGCAAGCTGGTCCATAGACAGACTGACAGGAGTAGGAAGGCAGACCATCGGACCTCAGGCTAGCAAGCAGGTAGCAGGAATATCAGGCAGGAAACAGACAGCAAACTGGCAGGACTCAGGCAGGAATCAGGCAGGTAACTGGCAGGTAACTGGCAACGGGACCTGAGGACTGAAGCAGAGTAGTGAACAGTGCAACAACATTGCTCGGGCACCTCCATTTTGGAGGAGGTGCCTTATATAGGGTAAAGTCCTCCGGCCATTGGCCGGGGACTCCTTAGGACGGCGCGCGCGGCCCCTTTAAGAGGGAGGGAGCGCGCGCGCGCCCTAAGCACAGTGGCCGGGAAGGAGCGCGCGCTGCCAGCAGAGCGGGAGGGGGACGCCGGGCTCGGAGCAGAGAGGTGAGGGTAACAGCGTCCCTGCCTAGCAGAGGGCAGGGACGCCGACGCTACAGTACCCCCCCCTTTAGGCCCCCCTTTTTTAGGCCAGACAAAAATTTAGCAAGGATGAGAGGGGCATGGATGTTCTCCCGGGGCTCCCACGTTCTCTCTTCAGGACCAAACCCCTTCCAATCTACTAGAAAAAAGGTCTTCCCTCTTACCCTTTTGGTGGCCAGAATGTTCTCTACCTCAAATTCGTTTTCAGCGGAAACCGGAGCAGGAGGCGTGCCTGTAGACTTGGAAAAAGAGTTAAGTACCACGGGTTTGAGGAGAGATACATGGAAGGAGTTAGGGATCCGCAAGTTGGCCGGGAGTTTCAATTTATAGGCCACCGGGTTGATCTGACTGATGACCTCCAGAGGACCGATGAACCGAGGCCCTAACTTATAGGAAGGAATCTTGAGCCGGACATACTTGGACGAGAGCCAGACCTTATCCCCTGGACGGAATTGAGGAGGATCCAGACGTTTTTTGTCAGCATGTCTTTTCATACGCTCGGATGACAGAAGGAGTGCGGACCGGGTACTCTCCCATGTGGAGGAAAATTTGTTAACAAGAGATTCCGCAGCCGGATTGTCCACCGAGGTGGAGACGGGAAACGGGATCCGAGGATGCTGACCGAAGACTACAAAAAACGGGGATTCGGAGGAAGATTCGCTCTCGTGATTGTAGTACGAGAATTCGGCCCATGGCAGGAGATCCACCCAGTCAGAATGGTGGGCATTAACGAAGTGCCGGAGGTAACTGGTCAGGATCTGATTGATCCGCTCCACTTGACCATTAGACTGTGGGTGGTAAGCGGAGGAGAAGTCCAGGGTGACGTCTAGCAATTTACAAGTGGCTCTCCAGAAACGAGAAGTGAACTGTACCCCACGATCCGACACGATGTGACGGGGCAGGCCATGAAGACGGAAGATGTGGCAGATGAAGTCTTTAGCCAGCTCGGGTGCAGACGGGAGGCCTGGCAGGGGAATGAAGTGAGCCATCTTGGAAAAGCGGTCAGCGACCACCCAAATGACCGTACAACCGGCAGAGACGGGAAGATCAGTTATGAAGTCCATCGCTATATGCTGCCAGGGGGCAGCAGGTACTGGCAGAGGAAGGAGGCGACCGGCTGGCAGGTGTCTCGGAATTTTGTTGCGGGCACAGGACACACAGGCAGAAACAAAGTCTATTACATCCTTGCGCAGGTTAGGCCACCAGTAGTGCCGGGAAATAAGCTGGAGGGTCTTTTTCTGACCGGCGTGGCCAGCTAGTTTAGACGAATGACCCCAGTGTAGGATCTTCTCCCGATCAGGTACCGATACGAACGTCTTACCGGGAGGGAGACGATTTAGACTCACGGGAGCCACCTGCATTACTCTGGCGGGATCGATGATGTGTTTAGGTTCCTCCTCGAGATCAGATACCAGAAAGGATCGGGACAAGGCGTCTGCTTTGATGTTCTTGTCAGCCGGGCGAAAATGTAGAACAAAATCAAAGCGAGCAAAATACAAGGACCACCGGGCTTGGCGCGGATTAAGTCTCTGGGCATGCTGGAGATAAGCCAAGTTCTTGTGGTCAGTGTAAATTATTACCGGATGAAGAGCCCCCTCGAGTAGGTAACGCCACTCCTCCAATGCCAGCTTGATGGCCAATAACTCTCGGTCTCCTATGGAATAATTGCGTTCAGAAGAGGAGAAGAGTTTGGAGAAGAAGCCGCAAGTTACCATCCTCCCGGAAGAAGATTTTTGAGTAAGTACAGCTCCGGCTCCAGAGGAGGAGGCGTCAACCTCCAGAAAGAACTGCTTGTTGCCGTCCGGACGATGCAGCCTCCTCTGCTTTGGGCGGCCACTCTTTGGGATTAGTACCCTTACGGGTGAGCGCGGAAATTGGGGCAGTCCGGGAAGAGAAGTGCGGTATGAAGAGGCGGTAGTAGTTGGCGAAGCCCAGGAACCGCTGAATGGCCTTCGACCCCTCCGGTCGGGGCCATTTCTCGATGGCAGACAGTTTCTCTGGATCCATTCGTAGGCCGGTCTGAGAAATAATGTAGCCCAAAAACGGAAGCGAGGTCTGCTCAAAGAGGCACTTCTCATATTTAGCGAAGAGGTGGTTCTGCCTGAGCCTGAGCAGGACCTGACGAACGTCCCTCCGGTGAGTCTGGAGATCCGGAGAGAAGACCAAGATGTCGTCCAGGTACACCACAACGCAGGAGTAGAGAAGGTCCCGGAAGATGTCATTGACCAACTCTTGAAAGACGGCAGGAGCGTTACAGAGACCAAAGGGCATTACCAGATATTCATAGTGGCCGTCCCGGGTGTTGAATGCAGTCTTCCATTCATCCCCTTGACGGATACGGACCAGGTTATACGCCCCACGGAGGTCCAACTTGGTGAAGATTCTAGCCCCCCTGAGGCGATCAAATAATTCTGGAATGAGCGGAAGGGGGTACTTATCCTTCACCGTGATCTGGTTAAGGCCTCTATAGTCTATACAGGGACGGAGAGAGCCGTCCTTCTTTTTTACGAAGAAGAAGCCTGCTCCCGCCGGGGAGGTAGATTTCCGGATGAATCCCCTGCCCAAATTCTCCTCAATATATTCGGACATCGACCGGGTCTCAGCAGCGGACAATGGGTAAATACGCCCACGGGGAGGAGTAGTACCGGGTAACAGGTCGATAGGACAGTCGTATGGTCTATGAGGGGGTAATGTCTCTGCCTCCTTTTTATTAAAGATATCAGCAAATGACCAATAGGGAATCGAAAGTCCAGGTAGATTAGTTGGGGTAGGAGAAGGATGGACGGGATGAACAGGAACCAAACAAGTCTTATGACAGTCCTGTCCCCAGCGAAGGACTTCTCCGGTCTGCCAGTCAAGTACGGGTGCATGTCTCTGGAGCCAAGGTAGACCTAGTAAGAGGGCGTGAGAGAGTCCAGGCAGAACATGAAAAGAGATGCTCTCAGAATGCAGCATTCCCACCTGCAGAGTTACGAATTCGGTGATGAGTTGGATGGGACGTGGTAAGAGGCCCCCATCCACAGCAGCGACAGATAATGGTACAGCCAGAGGTTTGGTGGGAATGCGGTATTTTTCTACCAGGGACTGTGAGATAAGATTCCCGGCCGCTCCAGAGTCAAGTTGGGCTAGTTCGAAATAACGATTCTCCCCGCAGATAATAGAGACTGACAGTAGCAGAGATGGAGAGGATTTATTCTTGTCTAGGTTGACCTCTCTGAGCGAACCTAGACACAGGCATTTCCCGACCTCTCCGGGCAGGTACGGATCTGGTGCTCCTTACTGCCACAGCAGAAGCAGCTCCCTTCGGCACGGCGTAAGTCCTGACGGGTTTTGACCATCTTGGTCTGGTCGACCTGCATAGGCTCAGGAGAGTGTACCTGGGGAGAGACGGATTTCTGAAAAATAGGAGCTAGACGTGGAAACCTCCTCTCACGGGTGACCTCTTTGGCACGCTCCTGGAACCGTAGGTCAATCCGGGTGGCAAGAGTTATTAGGTCATCGAGAGTGGTAGGAATGTCCCGACCGGCAAGTTCATCTTTAATACGGCCGGACAGACCCTCCCAGAAGACGGATACCAGAGCGTCGTTATCCCAGGCCAGCTCCGAGGCCAGGGTACGGAACCGTATGGCATATTGGCCCACGGTGAGACTTCCCTGACGGAGGCGTAGCAGAGATGATGCGGATGAGGTCTTCCGTCCGGGTTCGTCGAAGACTTTCCGGAAAGCCATGAGAAAAGCAGGCAAGTCGGACACCAGGGGGTCTCCTCTCTCCCATAGAGGATTTAGCCAGGCCAGGGCCTCCCCGGTGAGATGGGACATGATGAAGGCAATTTTGGCCCGGTCGGAGTTAAACTGGTGGGACAGGAGTTCAAAGTGTAGGGTGCACTGATTTATGAAGCCCCGAGCCTGGGCGGAGTCGCCTCCGAAGCGAGGAGGTGCAGAAAGCCGGGATCCGGGGTAGGATACCATGGTATTGGTGGGCAGCGGAGCTGCCGGGTTGCGAGTCATGGCACTGGCGGTGGTTGCTGGTGGAGCAGTCAGAGTGTCCAGGCGAGAATTGACATTCCGCAGGTGACCCAGGATGGACTCCTGTTGGGACCTCTGACGGGACAGTTCATGACAGAGGTCCGAGAGCGAGGGAGCTTGGGTGCCACCGGGTTCCACGGCCCGAGCAAACTGTAACGGGTCTGGTAGGCGGAACCTCTGAGCTACTATACAAGGGGGCGGTCCTTGTAAGGGAGCGGGTGGCGACCAGGGAAGACGGGTAGGCAGTCACAGCAGGTGACCGGGACAGTCTCTGGGTGAACGGGCAGGAGGTCACGGCAAGTGACCGGGACAGTCTCTGGGTAAACGGGAAGGAGGTCACAGCAAGTGACCGGGGCAGTCTCTGGGTGAACGGGCAGGAGGTCACAGCAAGTGACCGGGACAGTCTCTGGGTGAACGGGCAGGAGGTCACGGCAAGTGACCGGGACAGTCTCTGGGTAAACGGGAAGGAGGTCACAGCAAGTGACCGGGACAGTCTCTGAGTATAGGGTAGGTACGACCTGTGACGGCTGTGCCTCCAGGTAGGCTAGCAGGCGGATGACAGATGAGTGCTCCCAGGTGAGCAGGCGAGAGTCTCTGGAAAAGCAGGTGGTCACAGCACGTGACGGCAGAGCCTCCAGGTAGGCAGGCAGGCAGGTAGCGGAGGAGCGCTCCCAGGTGAGCGGGCAAGAGTCTCTGGAATAGCAGGTGGTCACAGCACGTGACGGCGGAGCCTCCAGGCAGGCTAGCAGGCAGGTAGCAGATGAGCGCTCCCAGGTGAGCGGGCGAGAGTCTCTGGAATAGCAGGTGGTCACAGCACGTGACGGCGGAGCCTCCAGGCAGGCTAGCAGGCAGGTAGCAGAGGAGCGCTCCCAGGTGAGCGGGCAAGCTGGTCCATAGACAGACTGACAGGAGTAGGAAGGCAGACCGTCGGACCTCAGGCTAGCAAGCAGGTAGCAGGAATATCAGGCAGGAAACAGACAGCAAACTGGCAGGACTCAGGCAGGAATCAGGCAGGTAACTGGCAGGTAACTGGCAACGGGACCTGAGGGCTGAAGCAGAGTAGTGAACAGTGCAACAACATTGCTCGGGCACCTCCATTTTGGAGGAGGTGCCTTATATATGGTGAAGTCCTCCGGCCATTGGCCGGGGACTCCTTAGGACGGCGCACGCGGCCCCTTTAAGAGGGAGGGAGCGCGCGCGCGCCCTAAGCACAGTGGCCGGGAAGGAGCGCGCGCTGCCAGCAGAGCGGGAGGGGGACGCCGGGCTCGGAGCAGAGAGGTGAGGGGAACAGCGTCCCTGCCTAGCAGAGGGCAGGGACGCCGACGCTACAAAAGCACATGTTGTATTTTCTTATATTATTTAGAAAAAGGCAAGATTCATCAGTTTCATTAGAAAAAAGCTCTTTTAAAGGTTGAACTGGCTCGTCTATATAAGGAAGAGCTACTTTCCCGCCCAAACAACACATACCTGCTGCTTCCTCTTTCCACTTAAGAGCTCCGCAATATTTGCAATCTATGGTCATTGCTTCTATTTTTATAAGCTTGTGAGTTTCATAATCAAGAGTCTCGTCATACTCAAATGCAGCTTTATTAAACAATATCCATGTATTTCTTGTAAATGTTTGACGTTGCTGTGCTGCCCTTTCAGCTACAGTGCGTCTGCGAGATTCGGCCATTTCATAAGTTTCAGTGGCTCTTTGGGATGCCATGTAAGTCGCTTGCTGCTGAGGTCGAGCTTGGGACTGTTCCGGAGTTTCAGCAGCCCGTTGAGACGCCAGATACTCCGCATGCTGTTCACGTCGGGCTTGGGACTGTTCTTGAGTTTCAGCAGCCCGTTGAGATGCCAAAAACTCCGCATTCCGTTCACGTCGGGCTTGGGATTGTTCTGGAGTCTCTGCAGCTCTATGTGCCGCACAACACACCGCCTGCTCAAGCCTTCGTTGCTTGGCTTGTTGAGACGTCTCATCACGTCTAATTATTTTCATAGCTCGGGCTTTATTAGAGCTTTGCGAAATGTTAGACTTACGCTTTCGCGGCATTTTTATAAGTACTAATTACAAAATAGGTACTTAGTAATGTTCAAACAAAATACTAAATCAATCTAATTAGTTATATTACGATCGCTGTACAGACGATATCAGTTGTATATGACTGGTCTATGAGGAGCAGCTGTGGCGCGGTTACCCATAGCAACCATTCCCAGTGCTCTGTGGGAGCTGAGAGCAGCCTGCTGGTGCTGTGGGTGACATGCTGCGCTGCACACACACAGGGCTGTGCTGCACACAGGAGGGGAGGACGGCATTTGTGTAGCGCTGCTGCCGGTGCTGTCAGGCAGCAGTGTGTGCATCCTCCATGGAGCCGCGCTCAGGTTACTGCCCCTCCCCGTGTGTGAGTCACTTCCCCTCCGCCCAGGTGAGGCGTTCGGAACTTTCCCGGCTGCAGCAGCTGGCGCAGGTGAGCGCATGTTTTATTATACGGTGTTATGTGGAGGGACAATGGCGGCGGGGACCCCCTGTGTGAGGACAATGACGGCCCGGTGCCCCCGGGCAACCTGCAGGAGGAAGCCTCACACTCCCCCCGGGCTGTGGGCGCGGGCAGGCCGTGCTGGGACGTGTAGTTCCCTAGTAACCTGTTCCTGACATATGGGCTGTTTTCTGGGCTATTTTTTTTTTTTTTTTTTTAAGTCTGAGAAAATGTCATAAATTATCCTTCTCCCTTCAGCTGTTTCCAGAGTGTAATGTATCAGGGTGAGCTCATGAATGACAGCTGCCAAAGTTTCTAGGAAATGTCAGTCCCTGGGGTCGTGTGTGAACCCCCTGTGCCACACTTGTACCTGACCACGGTATATGATCACCCCTGTATTCTGACTGTGGACAGGCGGCAACTGTGACCTCACTATACAATGATCCACTATGGGCAAATTATTGTATTATCAATCTCTTCTGACTGCTGTAAATCAGCCATTTAAATATCACCTGTGCATGTGTGTATATAAGAGTTTGATAAATATACTAAAAAGTTTGATAAATATACTAAAATGTGCATTGTAAAATAGTATCTAATTTAATTAAATTTATGGTTCACAATTTTGGTCATAGTGGCTTCCACATAAAAGGTAGATATATGCTGTCGCGGACTTTTATTTAGAACTATTCAAGACAAACAATTCTACGGTACATCATCTTTGTGTAACTCCAACGGTTTAGGCAGCGTACGCCAAGATAGCTCTCAGAGGCCAGATTTTTTCCGACTTAATTGACATGTATCGTTATATTACGACCAAAATTACATAAAATCATTACAAATTGTAGCCTATATGTTATTCCGATGTATAATCTATATTACTGTAAAGTTTCATGCAAATCCGTCCAGTAGTTTTTTCGTGAAAGAGTAACAAACATACATACTCACAAACTTTCGCATTTATAATATTAGTAGGATAAATTAGAAGTTAAACTGAACCTTTACTCTACTCAGCTCCTCCTGCTCTCTAACACATTGACCACAGATTAAACTGCATTTCCAACATGAGGGGGGCCTTTAACTTATCTTTTTAAGTAAATCATTAGGCTATGCATTGCCTGACACATCTCAGATGCACAAATTATCTGATAATAAATGATAATGATTCATGATTGATTGACACATATTCAATCAAGCTTGTCCTTGAACAGTTAAGCTCCGCTAACATTATATTGATGGGCAGAATGGTGCAAAATACAGTATGACGCAACCACACAAAATCTGTTAGAAGTTAATAGGGTCCGTCGGGCATCATTGCTGTCTTTTATTTGATACATCTTTTACTCTGTTGTCTGTTTCTGATCTTATGTGGAACTGAAAGTTGGAAATTACAATGCATATATACACAGATAAAATAGTGAGATTTTGTCAGAGAAAGAAGAGGATCCTTTATAAAGTAGGTTCTCCCAAGGGGGATATGGCATATCTAAAAGGGGTACTCATCCTGTCCTCAGCTGTGCTTTTTATAAGAGTAGCGTCTTAGTCTAAATAAGATAATTTATGTGAGTATGTGGTGTTCAGCCTAGAAACATATAAACCCCTCTGTAGAGTAAATATCGCTGACAAAAGTAGCTTTAGACCTAAATATGTTCAGATAGATAGATAGATAGAGTTCTGTTCTATTGATTAGAAATACAATGTGAATAAAATAATAAAATAGTGATCTCAAAGGGTGCAATCTGGATACAGACATGCTAGACTACATCAACATCTTATTAAAATTGACTAAACTTGTAGTAAAGAGCTCTAGTGTTATCACATCCAGAAACATATTATATTCGAAGCTCATGAGGACACAATCCCTGGAAGTCCAATGACATCCAATGACACAGAGCCAAAATAAAGACAAATGGCCCAATTCATCAAGGAGTTTACACCAGGATTCTAGCATAATACAGCTTGAAATGTTGCAAACTTTTTGAGCAACTTGAAGTTGTGCCAAAATGTTACGACTTTTAGCGCTTTTTACGTCAATCCTGGCCAGCTTTGCCAACGTGAGCAGTGCTTGGTCGGAGCAGGGTGTAAGATGGGAGGTATGTATCACAGAGATGGCTGTCCTCTGTGATGTAACCCGGAGTGTTGCTCTAGTGCACGTAAGCAGTAAGAAAACTGTTTGGTGCACCTGGGACCGGGTTACGGGTAGTTTGAGAGATGGTCGGGTCTTGCTACCCACATACTCCACCTTTGGGTGTGGTTAAGATATAAAATGGAGGCCGTTGTGTGGCACATGGTCTGTGTTTGGAGGGAGAAGGCGTCCTGTGTCTTGTGGTCTCCCGACTGAGCCCATGGACTGGATGCTGTCCAGCCTGTGTGCCCACAGGACTGGATAACCAGAGACTTTGCCTTAAGGACTCTTTACTTTGTTTTTGCCTGAACTAAAGGCTATTTGTATTCCTTTTTGCTTTTGCCTGGTTTATGACGTAATAAACTGACATGGAAATTTAAAGGAACATGCCTCCTGTTTGCATCTCGATGCACCTGAGTGAGTAGAACCCCCACAGGAGGCATAGTGAAGCACTCCTGACAAATAGTGTACATCAGTATTTATACCACTTTAGTGCACAACGCCAGCCTTAATGAATCGGGCCCAAATTGTATATACAGAAAGAAAGTTCCATCCTCTGGGGGCGTTATTTTCTTTTATTGTAAAAACATCCATTCTTGATGATAATTTTCCTTTCATTTTAGGATTTGAATTCCTTTAATTGTAGGATTGCTGCTTCCAATAGGTGGCGCTATAGAGTACAAGTCCTCTTTTTCTCTGAAGAGGCAATTTGCATATTAAATTTCCCAGAGGAGCATTGCATGGCGAATAAGCCTCCTTACCTTGACGTGCCAGAGCTGGTGTGTCACTCTTCATAAGGAGAAACGTTACCCCTTAGACCTTTAATTTTAAACATTAATACGTTTCTGTGACCATTTAACATTTGTTACATACACTTTGCACTACAGACTATAGACCTGTCACGAGTTAAGAAATGATCCCTATATAATATCTTAATTATGATTATCGACTGCTTGGCTGAATTTTATTCTCTAAGATAACGTATAGATCGGGGTGCTCATATAAAAAAAAAAAGCCAATGGTTCAGGTCATAATGGTTGTGGCTAAGATTGAGTTATCTCTTTTTTGGTGATAAATACTGGGAATTCCAGTAGGTAAAAATCTATCATCTATCTATTGAATACCTATTAATCTCTATTTTGTGTCAAAAACTGTATGATGTTTTGATCTATTTTAAATCTACTGTTTATCATAAAGTTTTAGGTTTCTTTTTCATTTTACTTAATGTGTAGTTTCCAGAGAAAATATGAATGGCAATGTACAGTATTTCTGTAATTTCCAAAGCAAAGACAATTAAGTAATACAAAGAATTTTTTTCTAATTTTTTTTTTACTATATTCTAATCACAAGCAAGTAAATATAAAAAGTTACCCAAGCTTTCAATATCCTTGCCTGTACTTACTTTCAAAACACTATCTATCTATCTATCTATCTATCTATCTATCTATCTATCTATCTATCTATCTATCTATCCATATAGCTAATCATCTACCTGTCTATCCATATCTATCTAATTATCTAATTATTAATTATATATTTTTTTCTCTCTATCTATGTAATCATCTATACATCTATTTATCTATCTATCTATCACCTATCTATATATTAAGTCATTTATCTATCTCTCAATCTATCTTGCTATCTATTTAATCCTATATCTATCTATCTTTCTATCTATCTCATCATATATCTATCTCTATAATTCTATCAATCTATCTATGCATTTCTATATCTCATATGTATCTGATCAATCAACCTGTTTCATATTTAGGTATTGATCTATCCCATATACAGTTAGGTCCATATATATTTGGACAGAGACAACATTTTTCTAATTTTGGTTCTAGACATTACCACAATGAATTTTAAACAAAACAATTCAGATGCAGTTGAAGTTCAGACTTTCAGCTTTCATTTGAAGGTATCCACATTAAAATTGGATGAAGGGTTTAGGAGTTTCAGCTCCTTAACATGTGCCACCCTGTTTTTAAAGGAACCAAAAGTAATTGGACAGATTAAATAATTGTAAATAAAATGTTCATTTCTAGTACTTGGTTAAAAACCCTTTGTTGGCAATGACTGCCTGAAGTCTTGAACTCATGGACATCACCAGACGCTGTGTTTCCTCCTTTTTGATGCTCTGCCAGGCCTTCACTGCGGTGGTTTTCAGTTGCTGTTTGTTTGTGGGCCTTTCTGTCTGAAGTTTAGTCTTTAACAAGTGAAATGCATGCTCAATTGGGTTGAGATCAGGTGACTGACTTGGCCATTCAAGAATATTCCACTTCTTTGCTTTAATAAACTCCTGGGTTGCTTTGGCTTTATGTTTTGGGTCATTGTCCATCTGTAGTATGAAACAACGACCAATCAGTTTGGCTGCATTTGGCTGGATCTGAGCACACAGTATGGCACTGAATACATTCATTCGGCTGCTTCTGTCCTGTGTCACATCATCAATAAACACTAGTGACTAGAGATGAGCGTTGTTCTACTCGAACTGTTCGCCAATCTCAAATTCGAGCTGTTTTGGGCGGTGTTCGAGCCGGTCGGCGAACACGAACAATTTGAGAAAAATTCGGCTGTTCGAGGTTATGTTCGATAACTGTTCGTGCACC
Organism: Phyllobates terribilis; assembly: GCF_046119375.1. Taxonomy (NCBI): domain Eukaryota; kingdom Metazoa; phylum Chordata; class Amphibia; order Anura; family Dendrobatidae; genus Phyllobates; species Phyllobates terribilis. The sequence continues at coordinate 268,169,673 of NW_027362762.1, forward strand.
AAAATCATAACTGGATTTTTTCTCAGTAATGATGAAAATTAATGTTAATACGCAGTTTGAGTGTACAGCGGGGCGGGGGGAGGGGCAGGGGATGGATCTCTGCAGGAACAATGAAGATCTCCATTTTTTTTTCTCTTTCCCGCATTTGCAGTGGGGAGGTGCAATCTGTCAGCCTATCAGCAGCGCACACACGGAGCGAAGTGCTTTTTTTCACACAAGCAAGGGCATGTGTGATTGGCAGTGTATGTCACATGTCCTTGCCCTATAAGACCAAGCCATTTTCCCCGTCGCCACCATTTTCTCACTGCTGCAGCTGCATGTTAGACGGCACCGCTGTTGCTGTGTGCGCTATACCTTGTTAATTTCAAGCCAATTTTCGCACAAATATACAGATAGCTTGGGAGTAGGGAATAGTTGTGATTGCAGTCCTTTTAAGGACTAGGTTACAGCATTTCCTACGACTTTTATCAAGCAGGTCTGTGCTCTTAAATAGATAGATTGTGGGAGTAAAGACTAATTGTAATTGGAGTCCTTTTCAGGACTAGGTTACATCAGTTCCTATCAGTTTTTGCCAGGCAGGTCTGTGCCAGTGCTGTGCAAGTTTTTTTCACAGCATTTGGCTGAATCTAGCAAAGCTAATCCTTTTTGGCCTATTGCAGAGTGTGTTAGTCAGTGGAGTAGCCTATCTGTGTTGCAAGATATACCACCTGTGTATAGAATACCAATTTTTTTACTGCACCTAGTGAAGTAAAATCTTTTGGGCATAGCATCATTCTATTAGTCCATCTATACTGACCTCCATCAGGTTGCAAATTAAAAATAATTTTTTTCTGCATCTAGCTCTGAAAAAATATTTGGGCTTCTAGCAGTGTGTGGGACTTGGTCTATTAGTCCATCTATACTGACCTCCATCAGGTTGCAAATTAAAAATAATTTTTTTCTGCATCTAGCTCTGAAAAAATATTTGGGCTTCTAGCAGTGTGTGGGACTTGGTCTATTAGTCCATCTATACTGACCTCCATCAGGTTGCAAATTAAAAATAATTTTTTTCTTCATTTAGCTCTGAAAAAATATTTGGGCTTCTAGCAGTGTGTGGGACTTGTTCTATTAGTCCTTCTATACTGACCTCCAGCAGGTTGCAAATTGAATATAATTTTTTTCTGCATCTAGCTCTGAAAAAATATTTGGGCTTCTAGCGGTGTGTGGGACTTGGTCTATTAGTCCATCTATACTGACCTCCATCAGGTTGCAAATTAAAAATAATTTTTTTCTGCATCTAGCTCTGAAAAAATATTTGGGCTTCTAGCAGTGTGTGGGACTTGGTCTATTAGTCCATCTATACTGACCTCCATCAGGTTGCAAATTGAATAAAAAAAATTTCTGCATCTAGCTCTGAAAAAATATTTGGGCTTCTAGCGGTGTGTGGGACTTGGTCTATTAGTCCATCTATACTGACCTCCATCAGGTTGCAAATTAAAAATAATTTTTTTCTGCATCTAACCCAGCCAATAGTTTTGGCCTGATACCACAGTTTGGCCACTCAGCTCTGCTCGGTTACCATCCATTGTTTTTTTGTGCAAACAACTCCAGAGTTGTGAATTAGTTAACCACCAAAATGAGTGGAAAAAGGCCTGCTGCTGGTTGAAAGGGGAATAGGCGTGTTGGGAAGGGGAAAAAAGGTTGTGTCCGTGGGGTAGGTGCAGAAGAAAGACCATCTTCCAGCCAAACTAAAATGTCTACTTCTTTTAGCGGACAATGTGATAAGATCCCTTTCTTACGGCCACGCCAATCGCTACAAATTCCAGATGAGGCACAAAAACAGCAGGCGCTTCAACGGATATCAAGTGCTCCTTTAAGTGGGCTCTCCTCCACATCAACTTCAACATCACAAATACTCCAGTCCTCAAAGGTGTCACCCAAATCGCACTTGCTTCCTCACAGCTCCCAAATCTCCAGCTGCCCGTCTGAGTATGAGGTAGAACAGATGGTTGAGTCTGCAGAGCTGTTTACTCATACTATAGCCTGGGAATCAGAGGTCGACTCCAGCGCTTCTGTGAATCCAGACGAGGAAATGATCTGCACTGATGCCCAGAATCTTTATGAGTCGGATCCAGGACCAGACGCAGAAGGTTCTGACCATAATGTAGACCCTCATTCCCAAACTGTAACTCCTGTTGGTAGAGACAATGAGGAAGACGATGATAAGACTCAAATACCTGATTGGAGCGACAACTTTAGTTTTTTGTCAGGGCAGGAACAGGTTGGCTCTGAGGACGACGGGTGTGATAACGCACAGGGTGATGATGATGAGGTCGGAGATCCCACTTACTGTCAACCCACAGTCAGCCAAGAGATGAGGTCAGCAGAGGAGGTGGAGGAAGATGCTAGTGACGACGAGGTCAGGTTGCGCCTTCCTGGACAGAGACGTAGTACTGGAAGCACGTCAACAACTGCATCCTCAAACACAACTCTGCCTCTCACCACAAGTCGTGGTGGCTCTTCAGGTCGCATGGGTGCTAAGCCTTGCATAGCCTGGGCATTTTTTCAGATCGATAAAGATGACCCAACTCGTGTTATCTGTAACATTTGTCAGCAAAAGCTAAGTAGAGGCCAAAAAATACATAGTTTGAGTACTTCATGCATGAACCGGCACATGGACATGAAGCATAAGTTGCAGTGGGAAGCTCAGTGTGCTACAATGCGGCCTAGCCGGCCGGGCCAACCACCGTCTGCCATATCTTGTGCATCCGCGGCCTCTTCATCCTCTGTGACTGGGGGGACAGCAGTCACACCTGTTTTGGGGCGCAGACCTGCCACCTCTTTACCCGCAACAGCCAGCGTGATTGGCAGGTCATCATTTTCTTTGGAGGTGGTAACACCAGCTGGTCTTGAGCGCTGTCCGACATCGATAGCACCACCTTTGGATCAAGGCAACCTAACATGTCCGCCTGCATCTTCCTCACAGACCGGCAGTTTGCCGGGGACACCCTTATCAACCCCGTCTAAGCACAATAGCCAGCCCTCGGTCCCTCAGATGTGGACAAGTAAAAGACCATTTCCTCCTAGCCATGAGAAAGCTAAGAGGTTGAATTTCACCATCTGCAAGCTCTTGGCTACAGAAATGCTGCCTTTCCGCCTGGTGGACACAGAGGATTTTCGAGACCTTATGTCCGTCGCAGTGCCCCAGTACCAGATGCCCAGTCGGCACTACTTCTCAAAGAAAGGTGTGCCTGCGCTCCACCAGCATGTCGCACACAACATCACCGCTTCTTTGAGAAACTCTGTGTGTGACAGGGTGCATTTCACCACAGACACTTGGACGAGTAGGCATGGACAGGGGCGTTACATGTCGCTGACTGGGCACTGGGTAACTATGGTGACAGCAGGACAAGGGGCTGCTGTCCAAGTCTTGCCGTCCCCACGAGTTGTGCGTCAATCCTCTTTATGTCAAAGTTCCTCCACTGCTTCTGCCTCCTCAACCTCCTCTCGGTCTTCCACCTGCACCCAAAGCCTGTCTGGTCATGCCACAAGCTTTCTAACTGCGCAGAAGGGATCCTGCACACCTCCTTACTATGCTGGCAGTAGGGCTCAACGTCATCAGGCGGTTTTTACATTGAAATGTCTGGGAAATGTGAGTCACACAGCTGAGGAGTTGTGGTCAGCTCTGGAGAACCAATTTCATGAATGGTTGTCTCCACTGGACCTGAAACCAGGGAAGGCCGTGTGCGACAATGCTGCAAACCTGGGTGCGGCCCTTCGCCGGGGCAATGTCACACACGTGCCTTGTATGGCTCACGTGTTGAACCTGGTTGACCAGCAATTTTTAGCCCACTATCCCAGACTAGATGGCCTTCTGCAGAGGGCACGGTCGCTGTGTGCTCACTTCCGCCGATCGCATCCCGCAGCTCAGCGACTTACATCTCTACAGAAGTCGTTGGGCCTGCCACTTCACCGGCTAAAATGCGATGGGCCTACCCGGTGGAATTCAACTCTGCACATGTTGCAGCGACTGTGGCAGCACCGACAAGCCCTGGTGCAATACGTTCTGACGTATAGCCTGGGCCAACGAGATTCAGAGGTGGGGCAAATCACGCTGGAGGAGTGGTCTCAGATCAGGGACCTATGCACCCTTCTGCACAGTTTTGAAATGGCGACGAAGATGTTTAGTGCTGACGATGCCATTATCAGCATGACTATTCCGGTGATTTACATGCTGGAGCACATGTTAAACAGAATTCGGAGTCAGGTGGTGGCACAAGAGGAGGTGGAGGAAGTAGAGGAGGAGGAGTTGTATGCGGAAGGGCTAACATCTGCAAGGTCCAGACGGTCGGCAGCACCAAGGCGGCAGGCATGTGAGGGTGGGGGAGATGATTTTACCAGGGCGCATGGTAGCAGCCAAACTAGTGAGGAAGGTGCAGGAGCCCAGGAAGAAGTGGAGGACGAACTGATGGAAGACTCATCAGATGAGGGAGACCTTGATCACATTTCTGTTGTGCGAGGTTGGGGGGAGAGGACAGAGGAAGGAAGCATGATTGTTACCTCGCCACCAACACAACAGGGACTTGGTGCTCCTGGATGCGCAACACACATGAGTGCCTTCTTGCTGCACTACCTGCAACATGACCCTCGAATTGTGAGAATTAGAAATAATCCTGACTACTGGGTTGCCACACTGTTAGATCCCCGGTACAAAAGTAAATTTGCAGAAATTATTCCTGCCATAGAAAGGGATGCACGCATGCAGGAGTATCAGCAGAGACTGTTGCAGAATCTTACATGTGCTTTTCCACAAAATACCAGTGGTGCACGTAGTGAATCTCACAGTTCCAACTTGCCAACCGTGGGACCGTCAAGTGTTCAGCACTCAAACCGTAACAGAACCACAGTATCTGCTGGTAACATCAATTTTGCGGAATCATTTCACCACTTTTTTAGCCCATCCTTTGCAAGGCAACAGGAGACAAGAAGTCTGACACATAGTCAACGCCTAGAGACGATGGTACAGGAGTATCTCCAAGTAAACATTGAAGCCACGAATGTGTCACTGGACCCTTGCTCTTTTTGGGCTTCCAATCTGGATAAATGGCCGGAGCTAGCCACTTACGCCTTGGAGATCTTGTCATGCCCCGCAGCCAGCGTTCTGTCTGAACGTGTGTTCAGCGCTGCTGGTGGTGTGCTGACAGATAACCGCACGCGGCTCTCCACTGATAATGTAGACAGACTCACGTTCATAAAGATGAACAAATCATGGATCCGAAACGACTTTTCTACCCCTGTGTCATCCTGGGGAGAGTAAAAGCTTGATGATTGGTTAAAATCACCCTACCAACCGTTTTAAGCTTTCAAATTACTAATCATGTTTATCTGTATCTTGACTGGAAAATAATTTGGGCTTTGTAGCAGTGTGCAGCACTGATCCTATTAGGCCATCTATAATAAGCTTCACCAGATTTAAAATTAAAAATAATTTTTAGCTGCATCTAGCCCGGAAAATAATTTTGGGGCTCCGAGATGCGCAAGACACATAATTGCCTTCTTGCTGCACTACCTGCAGCATGACCCTCATATTGTCAGAATTCGAAGTAATCATGACTACTGGGTGGCCACACTCTTAGATCCCCCAAACTTTTCGATCAACCTTTTCATTTTAATAAAGACCAAAAAAATGGTCATTTTTGAAATTATAAGCATTAGCAGGTTGTTAGAAACTGAAATCAAACAGTTTTCAACTCAAAACTTTATTCTAGGTGATGTTACATTTTCACATAGGACCCCTTGTTCGAAAGGAGCTTCTGAACTCTCTCGTCCATTGAATTTGTCAGGTTTTGGATGGTTTCTGCTTCAATTGTTTTGCATGAGGACAGAATACCCTCCCAGAGCTGTTGCTTAGATGTGAACTGCCTCCCGCCATCATAGACACTCATTTTAATGATGCTCCAAAGGTTCTGAATGGGGTAGAGGTCAGGGGAGCATGGGGGTCACACCATAAGTTTGTCCCCTTTTATGCCCATATCAGCCAGAGATGCAGATGTTTTATGTGCAGCATGAGATGGTGCATTATCATGCAGAAAAATGATCTTGCTGTGAAATACACGGTTCTTCTTCTTGAACCATGGCAGGAAGTGCTGTTTGAGAAAATCCACATACATTATGGAGTTCATCTTTAGCGCCTTCAGGGATCCTAAAGGGGCCGACAATCTCTCTCCCCATGATTCCAGCCCAAAACATTACTCCACCTCCTCCTTGTTGGCGCTGTAGCCGTGTTTGCGTGGGGTGTCCATCAACCAGCCATCCTCCACTCCATTCATCTGGACCATCACTCATCCGTGAACAAAACAGTTTTGAAATCAGTCTTCATGTAATGTTTGGCCCACTGGAGCCGTTTCTGCTTGTGTGAAGTGGATAGAGGAGGTCGACAGGATGGCGTATGCACAGCTGCAAACCTCTGAAGGACCCTGCATCTTGTTGTTCGGGGGACGTTGGAGGCACAAGCAGCTTCAAAAACTTGTCTGCTGCTATGACAGGGCTTTTTTGCCGATGCTCTTTCAACCTGACGTAATTGCCTGTAGGAAAGAGTCCTCAATTTGCCCTTATCAGCACGCACACGTGTGTACTGTGAATCAGCTACATACTTCTTGATTGCCAAGACACTTCATCCTGATCATCGCACAATGTTGATTGTAGTCATGCCTTGACCTAAACACTCCACAATTTGTTGCTTCTCAGCAACCGACACATCCTTTTTCTTTCCCATTTTGGCAGAAAATGTAGGCTGCTTAATAATGTGAGAGAGCCTTCTTAAGTAGTCTTGCCTTTCATTGGACACACCTGCCAAACTAATTAGCACAGGTGTCTGCAATTGCTTACAGTGATATAAAGAGCCCTGACACACATCACCATCAATGAGTTTAACTGACAAACAAACAAATTCTTCCCTTATCACTCCTAAACACTTTTTGCATAATAATTTGGAACGCGGTGTACATGTGCTTTTCCACAAAACACCAGTGGTTCACGTAGTGAATCTTACAGTTCTAACTTGCCAACCGTGGTCTGTATGGAATTGTTCAATAAAGGGCCCAAAATTAAGATAACATAGATGGGAGAGGTCTCTATGAATAGGAATTCCTAAGTATTTGATACCCTGTGAGGGCCAGGCAAAGGGAAAGTTGGACTGGATGGAATCCTATATGGATTTAGGGAGGGAGACATCGAGGGCCTCAGACTTCGCTGCATTGATTTTAAAATTTTACCATGTAACAAAGTGATCTATTTCAGCCATAACAGCAGGGATGGATATATGTGATTGAGTGATATATACTAGGACATCATCAGCAAATAGAGAGCACTTGTACTCGGTGCCTCCCACCTCAATCCACCTAATATTGGGGTTATGGCGAATTGATGAGAGCAGGTGCTCCGTCACTAGGATGTATAAGAGAGGGGACAGAGGACATCCCTGCCTTGTCCCATTGGTGATTATGAAAGGTGATGAAAATGTTCTGACGCACCCCCTGGGCCTTGGGACACCCGGAGCCGGACCCTTTTTGGTGGATGCTGGTGGTTGTAGTCTTCGTGGCGGCGATACGGTTCCGTGGCTCAGGGCGGTCAAACCAGTGGCGGAACTATTTATGTGGTTTTGATGTTTAAATGTCCGACTACGCCACCCGTGGATTGCGGTCAGAGTGAACCGCCGCTACAGGGCAGACCGCTAAGGCTGGTGTTGTGGGTGCAGCAGAGCGTAGCATAACTCCCCACGGGAGGAGTATAGCCTCAGGGCAGTGTATGCGGAGGATGGGGGTGATGGTGCAGGGCAGCAGCAGTAACGACACGGAGTCAGTGATGCAGTTCAGGGCCTTTACTCACAGTTCTTATTATCCAGACCACGTCTGCAGGTAACGGCTGCCCACGTCGTACTGTGCTCACCAGGTGAGGGGCTCAGACAACTCCCAGATAACTTTGGAGCGCTTCACAGGACCCCCTTTGTGTGTCCTTTGTCTGGCCTTTCTTACCAACACTTCTGTCCGGCTGCCTCGGGCCTCCTCTTGGTAAACTTGGCGCCAGTTTCCCTGACCCTATGTGGTGCCTTCCTAGCGGGTGGAGCAAGGGGCTGCGCCACATAAAATGTCAGAGCCTCCGGTTTCTAGCTGAGGGTCGTTTCCTGCCTCCACTAGTTCGGGGACCGGTCTCCCCCTTTGGCCTGACCCCTCCACGCAGGTGGATTCGGGCGTGCGGTGGCGACTCGCCCGTCCGCACCCCTGGGATCCCTTCATTCCTCGTTCCTGGAGCCTTCTCCGCTCCTCTTCCTTCCTTCTCCCTCTTGCAGGCCTGGGCCTCTGTTACTAGGCCCGCCTCCGGAGCAGAGCTCATGCAGAGCCCCTGCTCCCTGCCACTTCTGCTCAGACTTCTCTGCACTGAACTAAGATGGTGCCCACCTTTTATACTCCCTTCTCAATGCACCCAGGAACTGCTTCCTCCCTGCTCCTGCACTGCAGGGTTCCCCTTCCTCAGTGTTCCCTCCCCCCACTCCAGCCAGGGACAGGGACTGTCGTGCCCATCTCAGGGGCATATTGGTCGCCCTGCCCCACGGCAATGTGGTGTAATGCATGCAGGTGTCGGGTCCTGATCCACACTCCATCCTTTTCTGAGAGTGAGATATCACACCTCTGGGTGAGGTGCAATACGTCTGTAGCAACCGAGCCCTCGGTGCTACAGTTCCATTTATCTTCAGCCTAGGTGACGTATTGTGATACAGGGCCGTGATTTTGGCTATAAAAGGGTCCCCTAGACCCCTACCCCAAGCTTTTTAAGAGAATCATATATGGCGTGCCAGGAGACTCTATGGAATGCTTTCTCAGCATCCAACGAGAGTATCCACTTACAAATTTTTAACTGCATCTAGCCCAGGAAATACTTTGTGCCTAGTAGCAGTGTCTGCTAGTCAGCGGATTATCCCGGCTGTTAAGCAAGCTACACCACCTGTAGTTTGGACACTTAATTTTTTCAAAGGAAATGCTTCGGGACCACGGGATACTCAGTGAAGAGCATCAGGAGGCACCCCAAGGCATAGGGGCTGGGACTGGCACTAGGATGCCTTGCGGTGGACAGCCGAGCTCGATCCTTATAAAAGCTTTTTAACTGCAGCAGCTTTAGTGGACGCTACTGGAGCTGGAATTACGCGGCTGCTGGCATGAGACTTGCCCTCCAATAGATCCTTGTAAATGGATTTAAAGTGTATTCATTCAAATTAGAGGGACAATTTAAATTAAAAAGCTTAGAGCTGCCTCCACCACAGGGGGGCTCTCTCGACCCACCAGCGGACAGGCACCAGTATTGGGAGAGGGGGGCTGGCCGTCAGGGTTCACCGCGGCTCTGGCACAAACCCGGCGACACGGAGGTGGCACGGGCAGGAGCGGACTGGCCGTCTCGGCTTCTCACTTTTTGGATTTTAGAAGGGCATGACATGCCTATATCTGTGTCTCCCCCTCCTTTTACTCCTCCACCTCTTTTCTTTTCGCATGACTATATGTACTTGTCACTTTTCCATGTGTTAGTTGTGTCTTCTGAGCAGTTTGTCAGCTTTTGGACACCTTTGAAGGTGTTTTCTATGTGTTTCTATGTGTTTTTGTTTGCCTGCCATTGGTTTTAACGGTGTTCGAAGGTGTTCGACGAACAGTTCGACGAACAGTTCGGCGAGCACACGGGTGTTCGACGAACCGAACCGAACTCGAACACTACGGGGGTGGCTCAACACTACTAGTGACCCAGTGCCACTGGCAGCCATGCATGCCCAAGCCATCACACTGCCGCCGCCGTGTTTTACAGATGATGTGGTATGCTTTGGATCATGAGCTGTACCACGCCTTCGCCATACTTTTCTCTTTCCATCATTCTGGTAGAGGTTGATCTTGGTTTCGTCTGTCCAAAGAATGTTCTTCCAGGACTGTGCTGGCTTTTTTAGATGTTTTTTAGCAAAGTCCAGTCCAGCCTTTTTATTCTTGATGCTTATGAGTGGCTTGCACCATGCAGTGAACCCTCTGTATTTACTTTAATGCAGTTTTCTCTTTATGGTAGATTTGGATATTGATACGCCTACCTCCTGGAGAGTGTTGTTCACTTGGTTGGCTGTTGTGAAGGGGTTTTTCTTCACCATGGAGATTATTCTGCGATCATCCACCACTGTTGTCTTCTGTGGGCGCCCAGGTCTTTTTGCATTGATGAGTTCACCAGTGCTTTCTTTCTTTCTCAGGATGCACCAAACTGTACATTTTGCCACTCCTAATATTGTAGCAATTTCTCGGATGGGTTTTTTCTGTTTTTGCAGCTTAAGGATGGCTTGTTTCACCTGCATGGAGAGCTTCTTTGACTGCATGTTTACTTCACAGCAAAACCTTCCAAATGCAAGCACCACACCTCAAATCAACTCCAGGCCTTTTATCTGCTTAATTGAGAATGACATAATGAAGGGATTGCCCACACCTGTCCATGAAATAGCCTTGGAGTCAAATGTCCAATTACTTTTGGTCCCTTTAAAAACAGGGTGGCACATGCTAAGGAGTAGAGATGAGCGTTGTTCTACTCGAACTGTTCGCCAATCTCAAATTCGAGCTGTTTTGGGCGGTGTTCGAGCCGTTCGGCGAACACGAACAATTTGAGAAAAATTCGGCTGTTCGAGGTTATGTTCGATAACTGTTCGTGCACCAAAATCATAACTGGATTTTTTCTCAGTAATGATGAAAATTAATGTTAATATGCAGTTTGAGTGTACAGCGGGGTGGGGGGAGGGGCAGGGGATGGATCTCTGCAGGAACAATGAAGATCTCCATTTTTTTTTTCTCTTTTACAGTGGGGAGGTGCAATCTGTCAGCCTATCAGCAGCGCACACACGGAGCGAAGTGCTTTTTTTCACACAAGCAAGGGCATGTGTCATTGGCAGTGTATGTCACATGTCCTTGCCCTATAAGACCAAGCCATTTTCCCCGTCGCCACCATTTTCTCACTGCTGCAGCTGCGTGTTAGACGGCACCGCTGTTGCTGTGTGCGCTATACCTTGTTAATTTCAAGCCAATTTTCGCACAAATCTACAGATAGCTTGGGAGTAGGGAATAGTTGTGATTGCAGTCCTTTTAAGGACTAGGTTACAGCATTTCCTACGACTTTTATCAGGGAGGTCTGTGCTCTTAAATAGATAGATTGTGGGAGTAAAGACTAATTGTAATTGGAGTCCTTTTCAGGACTAGGTTACATCAGTTCCTATCAGTTTTTGCCAGGCAGGTCTGTGCCAGTGCTGTGCAAGTTTTTTTCACAGCATTTGGCTGAATCTAGCAAAGCTAATCCTTTTTGGCCTATTGCAGAGTGTGTTAGTCAGTGGAGTAGCCTATCTGTGTTGCAAGATATACCACCTGTGTATAGAATACCAATTTTTTTACTGCACCTAGTGAAGGGCATAGCATCATTCTATTAGTCCATCTATATTGACCTCCATCAGGTTGCAAATTGAATATAATTTTTTTCTGCATCTAGCTCTGAAAAAATATTGGGCTTCTAGCTGTGTGTGGGACTTGTTGTATTAGTCCATCTATACTGACCTACATCAGGTTGCAAACTGCATATATTTTTTTCTTCATCTACCTCTGAAAAAATATTGGGCTTCTAGCTGTGTGTGGAACTTGTTCTATTAATCCATCTATACAGACCTCCATCAGGTTGCAAACTGAATATATTTTTTTCTGCATCTACCTCTGAAAAAATATTGGGCTTCTAGCTGTGTGTGGGACTTGTTGTATTAGTCCATCTATACTGACCTCCATCAGGTTGCAAACTGAATATATTTTTTTCTGCATCTACCTCTGAAAAAATATTGGGCTTCTAGCTGTGTGTGGGACTTGTTGTATTAGTCCATCTATACAGACCTCCATCAGGTTGCAAACTGAATATATTTTTTTCTGCATCTACCTCTGAAAAAATATTGGGCTTCTAGCTGTGTGTGGGACTTGTTGTATTAGTCCATCTATACTGACCTCCATCAGGTTGCAAACTGAATATATTTTTTTCTGCATCTACCTCTGAAAAAATATTGGGCTTCTAGCTGTGTGTGGGACTTGTTCTATTAATCCATCTATACAGACCTCCATCAGGTTGCAAACTGAATATATTTTTTTCTGCATCTACCTCTGAAAAAATATTGGGCTTCTAGCTGTGTGTGGGACTTGTTCTATTAATCCATCTATACAGACCTCCATCAGGTTGCAAACTGAATATATTTTTTTCTGCATCTACCTCTGAAAAAATATTGGGCTTCTAGCTGTGTGTGGGACTTGTTGTATTAGTCCATCTATACTGACCTCCATCAGGTTGCAAACTGAATATATTTTTTTCTGCATCTACCTCTGAAAAAATATTGGGCTTCTAGCTGTGTGTGGGACTTGTTCTATTAATCCATCTATACAGACCTCCATCAGGTTGCAAACTGAATATATTTTTTTCTGCATCTACCTCTGAAAAAATATTGGGCTTCTAGCTGTGTGTGGGACTTGTTATATTAGTCCATCTATACTGACCTCCATCAGGTTGCAAACTGAATATATTTTTTTCTGCATCTACCTTTGAAAAAATATTGGGCTTCTAGCTGTGTGTGGGACTTGTTCTATTAATCCATCTATACAGACTTCCATCAGGTTGCAAACTGAATATATTTTTTTCTGCATCTAGCTCTGAAAAAATATTTGGCCTTCTAGCAGTGTGTGGGACTTTCTCTATTAGTCCATCTATACTGACCTCCATCAGGTTGCAAATTGAATATAATTTTTTTCTGCATCTAACCCAGCCAATAGTTTTGGCCTAATACCACAGTTTGGCCACTCAGCTCTGCTCGGTTCCCATCCATTGTTTTTTTGTGCAAACAACTCCAGAGTTGTTAATTAGTTAACCACCAAAATGAGTGGAAAAAGGCCTGCTGCTGGTGGAAAGGGGAATAGACGTGTTGGGAAGAGGAAAAAAGGTTGTGTCCGTGGGGTAGGTGTTAAAGCAACAGTAACATCTGCAGAAGAAAGACCATCTTCCAGCCAAACTAAAATGTCTACTTCTTTTAGCGGACAATGTGATAAGATCCCTTTCTTACGGCCACGCCAATCGCTACAAATTCCAGATGAGGCACAAAAACAGCAGGTGCTTCAACGGATATCAAGTGCTCCTTTAAGTGGGCTCTCCTCCACATCAACTTCAACATCACAAATACTCCAGTCCTCAAAGGTGTCACCCCAATCGCACTTGCTTCCTCACAGCTCCCAAATCTCCAGCTGCCCGTCTGAGTATGAGGTAGAACAGATGGTTGAGTCTGCAGAGCTGTTTACTCATACTATAGCCTGGGAATCAGAGGTCGACTCCAGCGCTTCTGTGAATCCAGACGAGGAAATGAAATGCACTGATGCCCAGAATCTTTATGAGTCGGATCCAGGACCAGACGCAGAAGGTTCTGACCATAATGTAGACCCTCATTCCCAAACTGTAACTCCTGTTGGTGGAGACAATGAGGAAGACAATGATAAGACTCAAATACCTGATTGGAGCGACAACTTTAGTTTTTTGTCAGGGCAGGAACAGGTTGGCTCTGAGGACGACGGGTGTGATAACGCACAGGGTGATGATGATGAGGTTGGAGATCCCACTTACTGTCAACCCACAGTCAGCCAAGAGATGAGGTCAGCAGAGGAGGTGGAGGAAGATGCTAGTGACGACGAGGTCAGGTTGCGCCTTCCTGGACAGAGACGTAGTACTGGAAGCACGTCAACAACTGCATCCTCAAACACAACTCTGCCTCTCACCACAAGTCGTGGTGGCTCTTCAGGTCGCATGGGTGCTAAGCCTTGCATAGCCTGGGCATTTTTTCAGATCGATAAAGATGACCCAACTCGTGTTATCTGTAACATTTGTCAGCAAAAGCTAAGTAGAGGCCAAAAAATACATAGTTTGAGTACTTCATGCATGAACCGGCACATGGACATGAAGCATAAGTTGCAGTGGGAAGCTCAGTGTGCTACAATGCGGCCTAGCCGGCCGGGCCAACCACCATCTGCCATATCTTGTGCATCCGCGGCCTCTTCATCCTCTGTGACTGGGGGGACAGCAGTCACACCTGTTTTGGGGCGCAGACCTGCCACCTCTTTACCCGCAACAGCCAGCGTGATTGGCAGGTCATCATTTTCTTTGGAGGTGGTAACACCAGCTGGTGTTGAGCGCTGTCCGACATCGATAGCACCACCTTTGGATCAAGGCAACCTAACATGTCCGCCTGCATCTTCCTCACAGACCGGCAGTTTGCCGGGGACACCCTTATCAACCCCGTCTAAGCACAATAGCCAGCCCTCGGTCCCTCAGATGTGGACAAGTAAAAGACCATTTCCTCCTAGCCATGAGAAACCTAAGAGGTTGAATTTCACCATCTGCAAGTTCTTGGCTACAGAAATGCTGCCTTTCCGCCTGGTGGACACAGAGGATTTTCGAGACCTTATGTCCGTCGCAGTGCCCCAGTACCAGATGCTCAGTCGGCACTACTTCTCAAAGAAAGGTGTGCCTGCGCTCCACCAGCATGTCGCACACAACATCACCGCTTCTTTGAGAAACTCTGTGTGTGACAGGGTGCATTTCACCACAGACACTTGGACGAGTAGGCATGGACAGGGGCGTTACATGTCGCTGACTGGGCACTGGGTAACTATGGTGACAGCAGGACAAGGGGCTGCTGTCCAAGTCTTGCCGTCCCCACGAGTTGTGCGTCAATCCTCTTTATGTCAAAGTTCCTCCACTGCTTCTGCCTCCTCAACCTCCTCTCGGTCTTCCACCTGCACCCAAAGCCTGTCTGGTCATGCCACAAGCTTTCTAACTGCGCAGAAGGGATCCTGCACACCTCCTTACTATGCTGGCAGTAGGGCTCAACGTCATCAGGCGGTTTTTACATTGAAATGTCTGGGAAATGTGAGTCACACAGCTGAGGAGTTGTGGTCAGCTCTGGAGAACCAATTTCATGAATGGTTGTCTCCACTGGACCTGAAACCAAGGAAGGCCGTGTGCGACAATGCTGCAAACCTGGGTGCGGCCCTTCGCCGGGGCAATGTCACACACGTGCCTTGTATGGCTCACGTGTTGAACCTGGTTGTCCAGCAATTTTTAGCCCACTATCCCAGACTAGATGGCCTTCTGCAGAGGGCACGGTCGCTGTGTGCTCACTTCCGCCGTTCGCATCCCGCAGCTCAGCGACTTACATCTCTACAGAAGTCGTTGGGCCTGCCACTTCACCGGCTAAAATGCGATGTGCCTACCCGGTGGAATTCAACTCTGCACATGTTGCAGCGACTGTGGCAGCACCGACAAGCCCTGGTGCAATACGTTCTGACGTATAGCCTGGGCCAACGAGATTCAGAGGTGGGGCAAATCACGCTGGAGGAGTGGTCTCAGATCAGGAACCTATGCACCCTTCTGCACAGTTTTGAAATGGCGACGAAGATGTTTAGCGCTGACGATGCCATTATCAGCATGACTATTCCGGTGATTTACATGCTGGAGCACATGTTAAACAGAATTCGGAGTCAGGTGGTGGCACAAGAGGAGGTGGAGGAAGTAGAGGAGGAGGAGTTGTATGCGGAAGGGCTAACATCTGCAAGGTCCAGACGGTCGGCAGCACCAAGGCGGCAGGCATGTGAGGGTGGGGGAGATGGTTTTACCAGGGCGCATGGTAGCAGCCAAACTAGTGAGGAAAGTGCAGGAGCCCAGGAAGAAGTGGAGGACGAACTGATGGAAGACTCATCAGATGAGGGAGACCTTGATCACATTTCTGTTGTGCGAGGTTGGGGGGAGAGGACAGAGGAAGGAAGCATGGTTGTTACCTCGCCACCAACACAACAGGGACTTGGTGCTCCTGGATGCGCAACACACATGAGTGCCTTCTTGCTGCACTACCTGCAACATGACCCTCGAATTGTGAGAATTAGAAATAATCCTGACTACTGGGTTGCCACACTGTTAGATCCCCGGTACAAAAGTAAATTTGCAGAAATTATTCCTGCCATAGAAAGGGATGCACGCATGCAGGAGTATCAGCAGAGACTGTTGCAGAATCTTACATGTGCTTTTCCACAAAATACCAGTGGTGCACGTAGTGAATCTCACAGTTCCAACTTGCCAACCGTGGGACCGTCAAGTGTTCAGCACTCAAACCGTAACAGAACCACAGTATCTGCTGGTAACATCAATTTTGCGGAATCATTTCACCACTTTTTTAGCCCATCCTTTGCAAGGCCACAGGAGACAAGAAGTCTGACACATAGTCAACGCCTAGAGACGATGGTACAGGAGTATCTCCAAGTAAACATTGAAGCCACGACTGTGTCACTGGACCCTTGCTCTTTTTGGGCTTCCAATCTGGATAAATGGCCGGAGCTAGCCACTTACGCCTTGGAGATCTTGTCATGCCCCGCAGCCAGCGTTCTGTCTGAACGTGTGTTCAGCGCTGCTGGTGGTGTGCTGACAGATAAGCGCACGCGGCTCTCCACTGATAATGTAGACAGACTCACGTTCATAAAGATGAACAAATCATGGATCCGAAACGACTTTTCTACCCCTGTGTCATCCTGGGGAGAGTAAAAGCTTGATGATTGGTTAAAATCACCCTACCAACCGTTTTAAGCTTTCAAATTACTAATCATGTTTATCTGTATCTTGGCTGGAAAATAATTTGGGCTTTGTAGCAGTGTGCAGCACTGATTCTATTAGGCCATCTATAATAAGCTCCACCAGATTTAAAATTACTAATCATGTTTATCTGTATCTTGACTGGAAAATAATTTGGGCTTTGTAGCAGTGTGCAGCACTGATCCTATTAGGCCATCTATACTAAAGCTTCACCAGATTTAAAATTAATAATAATTTTTAGCTGCATCTAGCCCGGAAAATAATTTTGGGGCTCCGAGATGCGCAAGACACATAATTGCCTTCTTGCTGCACTACCTGCAGCATGACCCTCATATTGTCAGAATTCGAAGTAATCATGACTACTGGGTTGCCACACTCTTAGATCCCCCAAACTTTTCGATCAACCTTTTCATTTTAATAAAGACCAAAAAAATGGTCATTTTTGAAATTATAAGCATTAGCAGGTTGTTAGAAACTGAAATCAAACAGTTTTCAACTCAAAACTTTATTCTAGGTGATGTTACATTTTCACATAGGACCCCTTGTTCGAAAGGAGCTTCTGAACTCTCTCGCCCATTGAATTTGTCAGGTTTTGGATGGTTTCTGCTTCAATTGTTTTGCATGAGGACAGAATACCCTCCCAGAGCTGTTGCTTAGATGTGAACTGCCTCCCGCCATCATAGACACTCCTTTTAATGATGCTCCAAAGGTTCTGAATGGGGTAGAGGTCAGGGGAGCATGGGGGTCACACCATAAGTTTGTCCCCTTTTATGCCCATATCAGCCAGAGATGCAGATGTTTTATGTGCAGCATGAGATGGTGCATTATCATGCAGAAAAATGATCTTGCTGTGAAATACATGGTTCTTCTTCTTGAACCATGGCAGTAAGTGCTGTTTGAGAGAATCCACATACATTATGGAGTTCATCTTTAGCGCCTTCAGGGATCCTAAAGGGGCCGACAATCTCTCTCCCCATGATTCCAGCCCAAAACATTACTCCACCTCCTCCTTGTTGGTGCTGTAGGCGTGTTTGCGTGGGGTGTCCATCAACCAGCCATCCTCCACTCCATCCATCTGGACCATCGAGCGCTGCACGGCACTCATCCGTGAACAAAACAGTTTTGAAATCAGTCTTCATGTAATGTTTGGCCCACTGGAGCCGTTTCTGCTTGTGTGAAGTGGATAGAGGAGGTCGACAGGATGGCGTATGCACAGCTGCAAACCTCTGAAGGACCCTGCATCTTGTTGTTCGGGGGACGTTGGAGGCACAAGCAGCTTCAAAAACTTGTCTGCTGCTATGACAAGGCTTTTTTGCCGCTGCTCTTTCAACCTGACGTAATTGCCTGTAGGAAAGAGTCCTCAATTTGCCCTTATCAGCACGCACACGTGTGTACTGTGAATCAGCTACATACTTCTTGATTGCCAAGACACTTCATCCTGATCATCGCACAATGTTGATTGTAGTCATGCCTTGACCTAAACACTCCACAATTTGTTGCTTCTCAGCAGCCGACACATCCTTTTTCTTTCCCATTTTGGCAGAAAATGTAGGCTGCTTAATAATGTGAGACAGCCTTCTTAAGTAGTCTTGCCTTTCATTGGACACACCTGCCAAACTAATTAGCACAGGTGTCTGCAATTTCTTACAGTGATATAAAGAGCCCTGACACACATCACCATCAATGAGTTTAACTGACAAACAAACAAATTCTTCCCTTATCACTCCTAAACACTTTTTGCATAATAATTTGGAACACAGTGTACATGTGCTTTTCCACAAAACACCAGTGGTTCACGTAGTGAATCTTACAGTTCTAACTTGCCAACCGTGGTCTGTATGGAGTTGTTCAATAAAGGGCCCAAAATTAAGATAACATAGATGGGAGAGGTCTCTATGAATAGGAATTCCTAAGTATTTGATACCCTGTAACGGCCAGGCAAAGGGAAAGTTGGACTGGATGGAATCCTATATGGATTTGGGGAGGGAGACATCGAGGGCCTCAGACTTCGCTGCATTGATTTTAAAATTTGACCATGTAACAAAGTGATCTATTTCAGCCATAACAGCATGGATGGATATATGTGATTGAGTGATATATACTAGGACATCATCAGCAAATAGAGAGCACTTGTACTCGGTGCCTCCCACCTCAATCCACCTAATATTGGGGTTATGGCGAATTGATGAGAGCAGGTGCTCCGTCACTAGGATGTATAAGAGAGGGGACAGAGAACATCCCTGCCTTGTCCCATTGGTGATTGTGAAAGGTGATGAAAATGTTCTGACGCGCCCCCTGGGCCTTGGGACACCCGGAGCCGGACCCTTTTTGGTGGATGCTGGTGGTTGTAGTCTCCGTGGCGGCAACCCGGTTCCGTGGCTCAGGGTGGTCAAACCAGTGGCGGAACTATTTATGTGGTTTTGATGTTTAAATGTCCGACTACGCCACCCGTGGATTGCGGTCAGAGTGAACCGCCGCTCCAGGGCAGACCGCTGAGGCTGGTGTTGTGGGTGCAACAGAGCGTAGCATAACTCCCCACGGGAGGAGTATAGCCTCAGGGCAGTGTATGCGGAGGATGGGGGTGATGGTGCAGGGCAGCAGCAGTAATGACACGGAGTCAGTGATGCAGTCCAGGGCCTTTACTCACAGTTCTTATTATCCAGACCACGTCTGCAGGTAACGGCTGCCCACGTCGTACTGTGCTCACCAGTTGAGGGGCTCAGACAACTCCCAGATAACTTTGGAGTGCTTCACAGGACCCCCTTTGTGTGTCCTTTGTCTGGCCTTTCTTACCAACCCTTCTGTCCGGCTGCCTCGGGCCTCCTCTTGGTAAACTTGGCGCCAGTTTCCCTGACCCTATGTGGTGCCTTCCTAGCGGGTGTAGCGAGGGGCTGTGCCACATAAAATGTCACAGCCTCCTGTTTTTAGCTGAGGGTCGTTTCCTGCCTCCACTAGTTTCGGGGACCGGTCTCCCCCTTTGGCCTGACCCCTCCACGCAGGTGGATTCGGGCGTGCGGTGGCGACTCGCCCGTCCGCACCCCTGAGATCCCTTCGTTCCTCGTTCCTGGAGCCTTCTCCACTCCTCTTCCTTCCTTCTCCCTCTTCCAGGCCTGGGCCTCTGTTACTAGGCCCGCCTCCGGAGCAGAGCTCATGCAGAGCCCCTGCTCCCTGCCACTTCTGCTCAGACTTCTCTGCACTGAACTAAGATGGTGCCCACCTTTTATACTCCCTTCTCAATGCACCCAGGAACTGCTTCCTCCCTGCTCCTGCACTACAGGGTTCCCCTTCCTCAGTGTTCCCTCCCCCCACTCCAGCCAGGGACAGGGACTGTCGTGCCCATCTCAGGGGCATATTGGTCGCCCTGCCCCACGGCAATGTGGTGTAATGCATGCAGGTGTCGGGTCCTGATCCACACTACATCCTTACCTGAGAGTGAGATATCACACCTCTGGGTGAGGTGCAATACCTCTGTAGCAACCGAGCCCTCAGGGTGCTACAGTTCCATTTATCTTCAGCCTAGGTGACGTATTGCGATACAGGGCCGTGATTTTGGCTATAAAAGGGTCCCCTAGACCCCTACCCCAAGCTTTTTAAGAGAATCATATATGGCGTGCCAGGAGACTCTATGGAATGCTTTCTCAGCATCCAACGAGAGTATCTAATTACAAATTTTTAACTGCATCTAGCCCAGGAAATACTTTGTGCCTAGTAGCAGTGTCTGCTAGTCAGCGGATTATCCCGGCTGTTAAGCAAGCTACACCACCTGTAGTTTGGACACTTCATTTTTTCAAAGGAAATGCTTCGGGACCACGGGATACTCAGTGAAGAGCATCAGGAGGCACCCCAAGGCATAGGGGCTCGGACTGGCAGTAGGATGCCTTGCGGTGGACAGCCGAGCTCGATCCTTATAAAAGCTTTTTAACTGCAGCAGCTTTAGTGGACGCTACTGGAGCTGGAATTACGCGGCTGCTGGCATGAGACTTGCCCTCCAATAGATCCTTGTAAATGGATTTAAAGTGTATTTATTCAAATTAGAGAGACAATTTAAATTAAAAAGCTTAGAGCTGCCTCCACCACAGGGGGGCTCGCTCGACCCACCAGCGGACAGGCACCAGTATTGGGAGAGGGGGGCTGGCCGTCAGGGTTCACCGCGGCTCTGGCACAAACCCGGCGACGCGGAGGTGGCACGGGCAGAAGCGGACTGAACGTGTCGGCTTCTCACTTTTTGGATTTTAGAAGGGCATGACATGCCTATATCTGTGTCTCCCCCTCCTTTTACTCCTCCACCTCTTTTCTTTTCGCATGACTATATGTACTTGTCACTTTTCCATGTGTTAGTTGTGTCTTCTGAGCAGTTTGTCAGCTTTTGGACACCTTTGAAGGTGTTTTCTATGTGTTTCTATGTGTTTTTGTTTGCCTGCCATTGGTTTTAACGGTGTTCGAAGGTGTTCGACGAACAGTTCAACGAACAGTTCGGCGAACACACGGGTGTTCGACGAACCGAACCGAACTCGAACACTACGGAGGTGGCTCAACACTACTAAGGAGCTGAAACTCCTAAACCCTTCATCCAAATTTAATGTGGATACCCTCAAATGAAAGCTGAAAGTCTGAACTTCAACTGCATCTGAATTGTTTTGTTTAAAATTTATTGTGGTAATGTCTAGAACCAAAATTAGAAAAATGTTGTCTCTGTCCAAATATATATGGACCTAACTGTATATCTATTGCATATCTATGAATCTATCAATATCACTTAGTCTCCTAATTATCTATCACATAGTGATGTTTTATCTATTTGTGTATGTCATATGTATCTATATCATTCCTTACTGTCTGTTACTGACAAGATGCACACTATTTTTGTGTACTTTTGCCATTTTTCCAGCTCTGACTGAAACAATCCATGTTCTGTACTTGTCAATTACGGAGCATCATTTTGTTCAGAAAGTCCGACCACTACACATTTCTATCAATAAAGCCAATAGCTGCAAAGGCCAAAGACCTCAGACAATCTTTCTGCAGCATTTCAGAAATGTGAAACCCTTGACTTAGAGGGCAGGCTGTCTCCAATGAGGACTGTTTGATCACAATGCTTTTTTATTAAGATTTGACTTCACATTATAGCTAATCAATATTTTGCAGGCTTCTAAGTCCCTTGTTATATACATGTCTCCCACAATCAGGTAAGGAGGACCACTAATTGAAGAAAAGTCAGCAATTCCACTACCACAGCCCTCAGGCCATCGTCCTGCATGTACACTTTATCTTTCTTGCAATACTAGCTATAGTAGAAATAAAATTTGGAGACATGACAGGCAAAGAAAAGAAAGATCAATTTCTGTCACTTGCCACCAATGTTTACTGCTTTTCTGGGTGTTCAGATGGTGTTTTTCTTCTATAGCTTAAGGGAACTTAACCTTTTCGAAATGGAAAGCTGGAGTTTCCATGCATTTTAAAGTATTTTATCTCATAATACCACAATCTGTATCCTGTCAAATGAGGTGAAATACTGCAATTGATAAACAAATGGGTATATATTTGTATATATCCTTACATTCCTGTCCCAGGTTATGAGCTAATTAACTATTTTTAAAGGTTAAGAATGATAGCCACATATCAAAGATGAGCAGCAAGTGCAACAATGTAATCATGTACATCTCTCAAGACAATAACTGTAATATAATATATATCACACTCATGTCACACTAAAGAAGTAAAGTATACTTATAAGTATTCTTGCTTATTATATATATATATATATATATATATATATATATATATATATATATATATATATATATACACTGCTCAAAAAAATAAAGGGAACACTTAAACAACAGAATATAACTCCAAGTAAATCAAAGTTCTGTGAAATCAAACTGTCCACTTAGGAAGCAACACTGATTGACAATCAATTTCACATGCTGTTGTGCAAATGGAATACACAATAGATGGAAATTATTGGCAATTATCAAGACACCTTCAATAAAGGAGTGGTTCTGCAGGTGGGGACCACAGACCACATCTCAGTACCAATGCTTTCTGGCTGATGTTTTGGTCACTTTTGAATGTTGGTTGTGCTTTCACACTCGTGGTAGCATGAGACGGACTCTACAACCCACCGAAGTTGCTCAGGTAGTGCAGCTCATCCAGGATGGCACATCAATGCGAGCTATGGCAAAAAGGTTTGCTGTGTCTGTCAGCATAGAGTCCAGAGGCTGGAGGCGCTACCAGGAGACAGGCCAGTACACCAGGAGACATGGAGGGGGCCATAGGAGGGCAACAATCCAGCAGCAGGACCGCTACCTCCACCTTTGTGCAAGGAGGAACGGAAGGAGCACTGCCAGAGCCCTGCAAAATGACCTCCAACAGGCCACAAATGTGCATGTGTCTGCACAAACGGTTAGAAACCGACTCCATGAGCGTGGTATTAGGGCCCGACGTCCACAGATGAGGGTTGTGCTCACAGCCCAACACCGTGCAGGACGCTTTGCATTTGCCACAGAACACCAGGATTGGCAAAGTCGCCACTGGCGCCCTGTGCTCTTCACAGATGAAAGCAGGTTCACACTGAGCACATGTGACAGACGTGACAGAGTCTGGAGACACCGTGGAGAGCGATCTTCTGCCTGCAACATCGTTCAGCTTGACTGGTCTGGCAGTAAGGGTGTGGGGTGGCATTTCTTTGGAGGGCCGCACAGCCCTCCATGCGCTCGCCAGAGGTATCCTGACTGCCATTAGGTACCGAGATGAGATCCCCGGACCCCTTGTGAGACCATATGCTAGTGCCGTTGGGCCTGGGTTCCTCCTAATGCAGGACGATGCCAAACCTCAAGTGCCTGGAGTGTGTCAGCAGTTCCTGCAAGATGAAGGCATTGAAGCTATGCACTGGCCCGCCCGTTCCCCAGACTTGAATCCGATTGAGTACATCAGGGACATCATGTCTCCCTCCATCCACCAATGTCACGTTGCTCCACAGACTGTCCAGGAGTTGGTGGATGCTTTAGTCCTGGTCTGGGAGGAGATCCCACAGGAGACCATCCACAACCTCATCAGGAGCATGCCCAGGCATTGTAGGGAGGTCATACAGGCACGTGGAGGCCACACACAATACTGAGCCTCATTTTGACTTGTTTTAAGGACATTACATCAAGGTTGGATCAGCCTGTAGTGTGTTTTTCCACTTTAATTTTGGGGGTGACGCCAAATCCAGGCCTCCATTGGTTAATAAATTTGATTTCCATTGATGATTTTTGTGTGATTGTGTTGTCAGCACATTCAACTTTGTACAGAACAAAGTATTCAATGAGAATATTTCATTAATTCAGATCTAGGATGTGTTATTTGAGTGTTCCCTTTATTTTTTTGAGCAGTGTATATATGCTGCTTTCTGAAGACGTCAGTCTCATATATTATATTACAGTTATTGCCCTGCAATATATAGTTTCACATTTGTACTCACAAGTTTGATACTACTATAAATGGTTTGTTAAGTATTACTACTTTATGGAGGATAATGCTTCCTTTGATCAATAGGAATGTATAGTAATTCATTTGTACTGAGCAGTGCCATAATAAATGATTTTAAGGCCTTGTTCACACCTCTATTGCAGGTTCCATGATTTTACCAGCAAGAAAACGTGCAGCATGTTGGACTATGTTTTCTGTTAAAATGGCAGACAACCTAATGGAAACCAAACAGACCCCATTATAGTTCATTGGGTACATTGAGCTCTATTTGTGTTTGTCGTGTAATTAATCTGGTTCCTACATAACTTAATATAGTTTATATACTGTAAAATTTAAATTACCGTGGTACGCCTTAGTAATAGTATTATTGGGATATGAAAAATAAAAAAAGGATAGAAAAGTATGGCACCTTATGTGTAGAGACAAAAAAAACACCCAGAAGACAGCTGAAAAAAAATAGTATCATAAAACTGGCCATGGTAAGGCCCTATTCACATTTCCTTATGTATCTACATATTATGTGGACACCAGTAAAGCTCTCAATGTAAATGCTAAGAACGATCCATTAAGAAATGGAGGGAAAAGGAATGTCATTTGGGCCTTAATCTGGCCAGTACATACTAGTATATAGCATAAGTATGTAATAATGTAGTAGACCTAAGCTGGGCATACCCATAAGAATATTGTTGTCCGAACATTCGTTTGTCCAACAGATATCTCTCCCAACTCCATCATGTCTAAATGATTGCTTGATTCGGCAGAGCGTTCATGTGTTTTCAGCAGGGAGAGAAAAGAAAACTGCTGACAGACATCTCTGGAAATCACTTGTCACCTTTGAAAACAATATGATCAAGCAGTCAAATTCTTGATCTGTCTCTCATCCAAAATCATCTGTCAGGGAAGAGTTGGGAGGCCCCCATACAACCCAGGTGGTTGGCCAATCCCGGCAAATTTTGTAAGTTTGTCAAACTTTCATTTAATGTGTATAGTGTCCTTAAGCTATTCTATTCTGCAAAGTTCTAAAGTTCCATAAATATGGAATACTTTATTTTAACATGGCAAAATATGGATGGTGGATGCCATTGTATGTTATCCATCAGTCATTATGTTTCATGATGTACTGTATACTGACCTTCATTGAATGTATACTTAATAAAAAGCTATTAAAAGTTCATGACACATGCAATAAATAGATGCCATAATAGTATATAAATAGCAAAATCATTAAATATCAGCCTTCATTTAATATACAGTATATGCAGGGATTTTTTCCTTGCATATACACTAAACACAATTTTAAAACCAGATGAATGGGTTTATTTTTTATTTGCAGTGGATCCTATTTGGTGTTTCTAATCTGCTTATGCATATTTTAGTGTTCTCATTACACCTAAGACAACCAGATCTCTCACACTTCAACTAACATTTATCTAGACTATGAAGGAATCCTATACTACAGGCTGGGCCATTTATATGGATACACCTAAATAAAATGGGAATGGTTGGTGATATCAACTTCCTGTTTGTGGCACATTAGTATATAGGAGGGGGAAAACTTTTCCAGATGAGTGGTGATCATGGCGGCCATTTTGAAGTTGGCCATTTTGGATCCAGCTTTATTTTTTTCAATGGGAAGAGGGTCATGTGACACATCAAACTTATTGAGAATTTCATAAGAAAAACATTGGTGTGCTTGGTTTTAACGTAACTTGATTCTTTCATGAGTTTTTTACAAGTCTATGACCACTTATAAAATGTGTTCAAAGTGCTGCCCATTGTGTTGGATTGTCAATGCAACCATCTTCTCCCACTCTTGACACACTGATAGCAACACCGCAGAAGAAATGCTAGCACAGGCTACCAGTATCTGTTGTTTCAGATACTGCACATCTCGTATCTTTACAGCATAGACAATTGCCTTCAGATGACTCCAGAGATAAAAGTCTAAGGGGGTCAGATCGGGAGACCTTGGTGGCCACTCAAATGGCCCACGGTGACCAATCCACTTTCCAGGAAACTGTTCATGTAGGAATGCTTGGACCTGACACCCATAATGTGGTGGTGCACCATCTTGTTGGAAAAACTCAGGGAACGTGCCATCTTCAGTGCATAAAGAGGGCAACACATCATCATGTAGCAATTTCAGATATCCAGTGGCATTGAGGTTTCCATTGATGAAGAATGGCCCCACTATCTTTGTACCCCATATACCACACCATACCATCAATTTTTGTGTTCCAACAGTCTTGGAGGGATCTATCCACTGTGGGTTAGTGTCAGACCAATAGCAGTGGTTTTGTTTGTTAACTTCACCATTCACAAAAAAGTTTGCCTCATCACTGAACATAATGTTCTGTGTAAACTGAGGGTCCTATTCCAATTTTTGTTTTGCCCATTCTGCAAATTCAGTGCGCCGATCTGGGTCATCCTCGTTGAGATGATGCAGCAGTTGGATTTTGTAAGGGTGCCATTTGTGAGTAGCTAATATCCGCCAAAGGGATGTTCGACTAATGCCACTCTCCAGTGACATGTGGCGAGTGCTAACCTGTGTGCTCTCGCTGAATGAAGCTAGGACAGCCACTGATGTTTCTTCATTAGTGACAGTTTTCTTGCGTCCACATTTTGGCAAATCCAGCACTGAACCTGTTTCACGAAATTTGGCAAGCAGTTTGCTAACTGTAGCATGGGAGATGGGTGGTCTCGTTAGGTGTCTTGCATTGAAATCTGCTGCAAAGACCCGGGTACTGTGTTCACCAGACAGCAACACAATTTCTATCCGCTTCTCACGTGTTAACCTCTGCAACATGTCAATGACTGTAAACAAAGAGAAACTTGTAAATAACTCATGAAAGAATAAAGTTATGTTAAAACCAAGCACACCATTGTTTTACTTATGAAATTCTCAATAAGTTTGATGTGTCACATGACCCTCTTCCCATTGAAAAAAAAAAGTTGGATCCAAAATGGCCGACTTCAAAATGGCCGCCATGGTCACCACACATCTGAAAATGTTTTCCCCCTCCCATATACTAATGTGCCACAAACAGGAAGTTGATATCACCAACCATTCCCATTTTATTTAGGTGTATCCATATAAATGGCCCAGCCTGTATAATGTGGATGTTGCTGGAGTATGGGGTCAAGAATTTTAATATATTCTTTTTAATATTCTTGTTAATGGATGAGGTTGCCATAAATGAGATGAGTAGTAACACACATGCTTGGTTATATTGGTAGAATTATTTGTGTATTTACGTCAACCTTAAAGGGTTGGTTTGGTACCTAAAATGTTCATTCTAAATATCTATCTTTACTCCCTAACCACTTTTGTAATTAGCTTTATTACACAATACTCTACACTTCTCCCTATCTACCTAAGCCCTAAATGTGTTTTTTTTTTACTGCACTTCCTGTTGTGTTTCATTTGAGAGGAGTTTCAAACGTGACGACACAGGAGGCCAGGGCTGCACTCACTCCCTGCAGCATCCATCGACCCTCCTAGAATAGGATGTCATCAGGGGGCAGCGCTGCAGTTACTTATTATAGTTTCTTGCATAGCTCTGAAGATGTCCTGGATCCATGGTCATGGCAATAGGATCCATGGAAAATGTAAGTGCAGCGCCCACACTCTGCTTCTATGTTCGCCGTCTCTGTTGCTAACTGTGAAAGAAGACATTGTCAGGGGTGGAGATAAAAGCAGTGAGTGATACCAGTGCCACACCACAGCTTCTAACACTGAGCTCAAACAAAACATCATCAGAGGGCGGTGAAAGAAGCTGTGCAGCGGCGCTGATGTCACACACTGATTCTATCAACGCCCTGATGATGATTCGTTTGAGGGTGGTGCTAGAAGCTGTGGGGAAGCACTGGTGTCACTCACTGCTTGTATTTCCAGCCCCTGACAACTTCTTATTTCACAGTTAGAAGCAGCGGCGACGGAGATAGAAGCGAAGTGTTGGAGCTGCACTCACATCTTCCACGCATTCTGCCACCATGACCATGGATGAAGGACATCTTCAGAGGGTGACAATGAAAGAAACTTTAATAAGTAACTGCAGAGCTGCCCCTGATGATGTCCGGTTCCAGGAGGGGCGATAGACACTGCAGGGAGTGCAGTCTCAGCCTCCTGTAACATCTTGTTTGAGACTCCTCTCAATCGAAATGCCTCGGAAGTAGAAAAAACTAATTTAGGGATTAGTTAGAAAGGGAGATGTGTAGAGTATTGTGTAATAAAGGAAATTACAAACAGTGGTTAGGGTGCAAAGATAGGCATTTTAAGTACCGGACCACTCCTTTAACAAATGATAGAAGGGAAGTCCAGCCAAACAAATCTTCTAACAGGTTGAATTTTTTATAGAAATAAATGTACTGTTATGAGTAGAGATAAGAAGATCTTTAGACATTCGAATTTCCAGATTTCATAGTATTTTCCTCAACAATTTGTTGTGTGGGAAATTAATTTGCGCAAATATCAATACTGGAAGGCCTGTAATTGCTCTTAAGATTCACATGGGGGAGGGGAAAGTGAGAGAGAGGACCTTGCTGACCATAAGAACTTACACTCTACAGGAGGGAGAGACAGAGGGCCCCACTGACCATAAGAACTTACACTCTACAGGAGGGAGAGACAGAAGGCCCCACTGACCATAAGAACTTACACTCTACAGGAGGGAGAGACAGAGGGCCCCACTGACCATAAGAGCTTACACTCTGCAGGAGGGAGAGACAGAGGGCCCCACTGACCATAAGAACTTACACTCTACAGGAGGGAGAGACAGAGGGCCCCACTGACCATAAGAGCTTACACTCTGCAGGAGGGAGAGACAGAGGGCCCCACTGACCATAAGAGCTTACACTCTGCAGGAGGGAGAGACAGAGGGCCCCAATGACCATAAGAGCTTACACTCTGCAGGAGGGAGAGACAGAGGGCCCCACTGACCATAAGAGCTTACACTCTGCAGGAGGGAGAGACAGAGGGCCCCACTGACCATAAGAGCTTACACTCTGCAGGAGGGAGAGACAGAGGGCCCCACTGACCATAAGAGCTTACACTCTGCAGGAGATATAGATTTGCCCAGTGACTCTGAAGATGGAAAATGACTCTGCCGTACAGACAGTGCTGCACTGGGAATCGCTGATTTATGACGGCCGAAGTATTGACCACTAATGTTCAAGGTATGATAATCTGTAAGATGTCATAACCGCAGGGCATTATGGGGGAAGCACACGTGGAAATGCAAAATCACGTTTGCCTGCACTCCTATGCTTCAAGGTTATTTTTTTGGCTAATTACAAATTGCATCTCAAAGTGTTGTCACTCACGTGAAACCGTGGATTTCAGGAAATTCGACTTGAACTAGATCCTCTGCGGATCTATCCGCTCATCTCTAGTAGTGAATTTTCCAATGCTAGAATGGGACATGTAAGGGATATCGGCAGTATATGGAGAATCATGGCTTATTCATTCATCTCATGTCATCTTCTTACATGTTTATGTGACCTGTTAGCAAATTCTGCTACATTTCTCCTTTAGTGATTAATACATGTCCATACTTCCATCTACCACTTTAAATATATCCTTATTATTAGAATACGTAACCAATCAGCTTGTTGTATCTACCTTTTAGTTATCACTGTAGGTTTTAATATGAATTTACATATAAATGTATGTAAAAATTCTCTGAACACTTGGATATGTACATATCAAAGTTTACATGAAATTTATGAAGAACTGAATGAAAAGAACGCAATTATTTCAGCCAAGCTGTGAAACCATTTTGCCCATGACTTATTTACACTTGTCAAATGTAGAATTTTGACCATGCACAAATACTTATTTTTCAATAATTTTACATTAATTACATTTTATCCTTTCTACTTTGATATCTCATTAAAATCTTATAAGTGATCAAGCAGTGACCTTGAAAGGCATGCATAATACATGAAAGTAAACCTCTAGTAAAATGTATTTTTTTTCACTCCTCACTGACTACAGCTTGCATTTCTCTTTTTTTTCTATCCCCAATGACCCCAATATGGAGAGTTCTGCTAGAGAAGCCAAGGTATGTAGTTGTGTGCTGCAAATCTCCAGCTCCATTAGCTTCCCCTCATGATGACAGATGCAATATGTTAATGGCTTGTGTTTGGATGTGATGGCCTTGCTTCTACTTAGGGCACTATGCTAATTACCAAAAGATGGTGACAACAGGTGCAATTGTCATTTCACATCAACATCAGCCCTACGAGAAAAATAGCTAGCAGCACATGAAGCGACTAGAAAAATGTATACTTTAGTATGTAGCTTATGATTCTCTGAAGCGCTGCTCTTTAATGCTGATGATTAAAGGGTTCCCAGCAGAACTTAGATGTATTTCTGCATGTACAGTCATTTTATACTCTCTCCCCTGTCTTTCCTAAAATAAGCATTTTTGCATTAAGGTTGAATAACATCATTTATTGTTAAGTTTGGGCGAGATTTTTCGGCTTTATAATTGTTGTGAGTTTACACCCGAGTAAGCATTTTTATGGCCACTTAGAATAGTTACTGCTGAATAAAGAAAAAGAAAGCAAATCCATGCATTTGGCAATTGTAAGCCGCTCTTTTTGTGCTGCATTATTTAATTATGTCATTCTCTATCATTCCCACCCTTGGCCATAATTGATCATTTGCATAATCAGAATCCCATGCTTGTCAATGATGTGTCTAGAAATAATGAGAGTGATTCGGGCAGCAAAAACCGTATTTATTTCTATTTCAGACTAAATATCCTCTTGTTCACTTTGTTTGCTGAGCTTTACGGGAAATCTAAGAAATTTACATGAAGAAAGACTTTGTGGTACATTTTTAAAAGTGATTGCAATCGAATACCACTTTGTATCAAGTGACGTGGCAATTGTAAAATTATGGAAACGTGATAAATGTGGCAGAGTAATGAAAAGCTCGAACAGGGAGACAGAAATGTACCACAATTGTTTTTATTTCGTTCAGTGATATGCGCGACAGAATCCAAGAGGTGTGATTAAACAACTCCAAATGATTTTGTCACATCTAGTATACATTAGCACCATTTGTAGCATAAATATTGGCGTACATATACAACAGCTGTGAAGTGGCATAAAGAAGAATGTTGTGTATAGAGTGCCGCCAAATGTCTTCTATATTGTATTCCATCCTGAAATACTTGATGCAATCTCTTTTCTAAGGCTCATGCACACAACCCTTTAAATCGTACAACTGCTATCTGTGGTTTTAAACAATAGCACTCGTACCCATGTTATTGTGTAGGTCTGCATCTGTAGTCCGATCTTTTTCCTCAGATAAAGGGATCCAGAAAAAAAACTTTGATATTTCCAATTTTGATCTGAGTATCGTATCAAAATCAGCAATGCAAGTCTGTGGGTCCTTGGAAAACATCGGACCGCACATGGATGGCATCCAAATGCAGTCCAATTTTCATGGACTGACTGAATGGAGAAGGCGGAGAAACTTTTTTTTATCTCCACCTCCGAGAAAAACGCATTCCATTCGGATTAACCTTAGATCACAGTCTGATTAGCAAAATTAGACCATTTTTCTAGGATGCAAAGAAAACTGTCGTGTGACCCTAGCCTTGAAGTGTAATTTATATGGCACTATTTATAATGTGTGCCATTGTCCTTACTGTCAGTCCTACATCCACCAGCCCAGGGGCTGGCTGGCAAATTTTGGCCTGGGGACAAATACAAAGCACTGGCCCTTGGTGGCTCATGTTTACCCTGCTTTTCTATAGTCGCTGCATTAAAGCAGCAGATGTAACAGGCTTTAAACATAATGGTGGCTGGTGCATAGATATATGAACAGAATGAAGCTTACTACATAGATACAGGAACAGAAACTACAGCACAGATATGGGAACAGAGCATAGCCTGCTGCATAAATATGGTACCAGAACCAAAAGGAGCTAAATGCATAGATAGGGAGCTGAACCAAGTTTACTATATAGATATGGGAACAAACACAAACTTACTACAAAGATACGAGAATAAAACCAAGTTCAGTACATCAATATGGAAACAGAACCATGCTTACTACATATACACAGCAACGGAACCAAGCTTACTACATAGTTATGGGAACAGAACCAAGCTTATTGCATAAATATGGTACCAGAACTGAGTTTACTACATAGATATGGTAACAGCCAAGCTTATTGCACAGAAATGGGAACAGAACTGAGCTTACTACATAGATACCGAACCAGAACTGAGTTAACTGCATAGATACAGTAACAAAACCAAGCTTACTACAGAGATATGGGAACAGAACACAATGTCAGAATAAAAAGTTTGTGAATTGGAAACTGGATGTTATTCTCATAGTTTTTCCTAATTCATCAAACAGCAAGTTGTGTTGTCAAAAGCTGAACACTACAGCTTGCACCCCACCATTAAAAAAAATCCCTCAAAAAATATATTGTGATTTAGTTTTAGGATGCTGTTAGGATTCGATTGTTTTTACACTCTGCGTTTGTCAAATTACCGTTCCTTATACAGTTTGCCTACTTAAAATCACGTGCCAACCTCTTTCTCTTTTGTGTTTCTCAAATGAAACAATGAGACAAGAAGAAGAGAAAGCAGGTGGGATGTTATTGTTTCTATGCAATTAGGATATATACCTGTAATGCGACGAGCTCAGAGAGTGTGAAAACAGCCAAATTCTAATAGTACATTACACAATGTTAGGAGTCAGAGTGAAATCCTACAAGTGTATTGGTCAACCTCTTTAGGGATAACTAGCATTTAAAGCCTGATTAGCCAGCTTACTGGAAAAGCATGGGCTATAGGGAGAAAATAAAGTTTTATTCTCCCTGCCGCTACTCATTTCCTATCAGGGTTGGAGCAAGGAGACGTTACAGTCACTACAAAGTGAACGTGCTGTAATAACATCCCGTCACTTTGATTGTGACATCTTCTAAGGAGCCCAACTTCAAGCTGTGCTTCATAGAAAGACCAACATAGCATTAACACATGGCAACCCATCAGCAACTGTGTCACAGGGGGGCTGATGGGAGCAGGTGAGTGCATGCACCAGCCATTATGCTATATAAATGTCGCTGTCAGTGATTGACAAAGGCTTTTAAAGGGAATGTGTCACCCCCCTGTGCGATATCAGACCTCTACTATGGCCATATAGGGTATAGAAAAGTAAATCTATACTTACCCGTATGGCCCATAGCAGAGGTCTGATTGCAGAGAAATTTGGTTTTATAAAGTCTGTTTTCCAGAGGCTTGGCGTCTGGGGGACGCCAAGCAAACCCCTCCTATCTGCTTACTAATCCCCTAAATCGCCACCTCTGTGCTAAATTACCATATTCCCCCACTCTACTGCACATCACAGGGCCCTGTGACAGGCCTCAATAGTCTCCTCACATATCCCGCCACCACTCTTCATACTGTCTCTTCATACATCAACTCACCCCATTCTGTTCCCGCACCCATTACCCTCTCTTCTCGCTTACCATACTGTTTCTTAACACAATCTCCTCATACTGTTTCTTCAAATTTTTCCCCAGCCTCTCCCCCAATTCTAATAAATCTTCCTAAGAGCATGCAGACACACACACAGGCAGACATGCACAAAGAGAAGCATTCAGACATGCAGACACGCAGAAATACACATATGCACACATATGTAGACACACACATATGCAGGCATACACACACAGACATGCAGACATGCACACATACACACGCAGACACGCATGCACAGACATGTACACTGAAATGCACACACAGACACACACAGACACACACAGAAATGCACACGCAGACATGCATACACAGAAATGCACATGCAGACAGACACATGCAGACATGCACACACACAGACACGTACACACTCAGAAATACACACGCAGACATGCACACACATAAATGAACACTCAAACATGCACACACGCAGACATGCACATGTCGCGCCCCCGGGGGCCTTACTGTTTGAGGACAGTATATATCACGGTGGCTGGCCCAGGGCGGACAGTGCACAAAGGGGTGTCAATAATTCATAAAAGTTCTGAGACTTCGTGACGCCACCTATGGTGTCTGGTGATGGTCACCAGCGCTGCAGCAGTCCACTGAGGCAGGTGTCAAGGCAGCTAAAGATGGTACAGCTCCCCACAGGTGGAGCGGGCCTCAGGGCAGTGTAGATAGATAGATGGTGGAAGGTGCGCTGGGCGTTGTAGTGCAGGGGAAGAACGATGGCACAGCCGGAGTAACGGACAGACACAAGGGGTTTTGCTTCGTTACCTTTACTGGTACTAGTGTTAGATATTATTATTATTATTATTTATTATTATAGCGCCATTTATTCCATGGCGCTTTACATGTGATAGGGATATACATAACAAAAGCATTTACATAATCTTAACAAAATGAGTCAGCGACTGGTACAGGAGGAGCGAGGACCCTGCCCGCGAGGGCTCACAGTCTACAAGGGATGGGTGAGGTTACATTAGGTGAGGGTAGAGCTGGTCGTGCAGTGGTGTTTACTGCAGGTTGTAGGCTTGTCGTAAGAGGTGGGTCTTCAGGTTCCTTTTGAAGGTTTCCACGGTCGGCGAGAGTCTGATATGTTGGGGTAGAGAGTTCCAGAGTAGGGGGGAAGCACGGGAGAAATCTTGTATACGATTGTGGGAGGAGGAGATAAGAGGGGAGTAGAGAAGGAGATCTTGTGAGGATCGGAGGTTGCGTGCAGGTGAGTACCGGGAGACTAGGTCACAGATGTATGGGGGAGACAGGTTGTGGATGGCTTTGTATGCCATGGTTAGGGTTTTGAACTGAATTCTCTGGGCAATGTGGAGCCAGTGAAGGGATTGACTTGTTTTTGCAAAAAAAAATGCTTCAGTCCAGGAGTACTGAGTTTTACTAGGAAGGGTGCATGGACGGATTTCCCTTGGTCCAGGGTACTCAAGGTGAAGGGCGCATGTTCGGACTTCTCCCCAGGGAGCGGGTATAAGGCCTTCTGATCCGTGTCTGCCTCTGTGTAAGCTCCTGACCTGCCTGGAGCTAGGCCTGGCTTTTATGCTAGATCTCTCCTTCACCTGCTGACTTGGCAGTAGGACTTTCTTTTGGCAGTCACTCTCCCTGGACGCTGGGGCCTTCGTGACTCCTAGTCCTGTATATGAGTTCAGCTTGGTGTTCCTGGGACCTGTAGTTCTCCAGGGGTTCCGGTTGTCCCTACTGGGTGCAAAGGGTCCCTGTAGGCTCGGACCCGGTGTCCGGTATATATATCGGGGTGAGCTTACAATGCTCCTCTGCCCCCTTTATCACTCCTTCCTTCCTCTCGCCACATTCCTTCCTAGTAAAACTCAGTACTCCTGGACTGAAGCATTTATCACTCCTTCCTTCATCTCGCCTTCGGCCACGCTCGGGGCCCTCACTAGGCTTCAGGGCTGCTGGAGACCTAGCTTGCCTCACATAGCAGCCTGCGTGCTGCTACATCCTGAGCACACTGTAACTGATTAACTAACTTCCTGGCTCCACCTTCCCTTTATATATCCCTATCAGGGCTCCCTCTGCTGGTATGAGGTGGAAGGTGGAGGTGTTTGCATGTAGTGAGGGCCTCTTGTGGAGAAATCCATCCATGCACCCTTCTGGGTTCTGTGGCACCACGCGCAGCAGGGCACCACACACACATGCTCATACAGAAATGCATGTACAGACACGCAGGCAAGCGCACACACGCAGAAATGCACACACAGATACACACCATAGACACATGCAGACATACAAAGACACACAGAAATGCACATGCACACGTAGACACATGCAGACATGTACATACACACTCACAGAAAGGCACATGCAGATGTGCACACACGGAGAAATGCATGTGCAGACTCGCACACACACAGAAATACACACGCGGGCACACACACAGATACACACCATAGACACATGCAGACATGAAAAGACACACAGAAATGCACATGCACACGTAGACACATGCAGACATGTACATACACACACACAGAAAGGCACATGCAGATATGCACACACAGAGAAATGCATGTGCAGACTCGCGCATACACAGAAATACACACGCGGGCACACACACTTAGACACATGCAGACATGCACACACACAGAAATGCACACAGAAAAATATATACACATGCACAGATATATACACATACAGTCATAAACATATTTGAAGACATTGTGACAAAGTCACAGGTAAAGTGCTGGAGGGGAGATATGTTTCCTTGAGGCTGTTAGCTTCAGTGAATTAAAACCATTAAGTTTCATCCAGCATGTTATTTGCTGAGCGGGGTTACGTCCATTTGTAAAAGGGAGTGGCTTTTGTGAATGGCCATTGTTAAGGGCGGGAGGCCATTCACCATATCTCCACCACAGGGTGTGGTCTGGGAGATTTTGATTTACTGAGATAATGACTTTCGTGTTTTCATTGGCTGTAAGCCATAAGCATCAACATTAACAGAAATAAACACTTGAAATAGATCACTCTGTAATGACTCTATATAATATAGGAGTTTCACTTTTTGTATTGAAGAACTGAAATAAATTAACTTTTTGATGATATTCTAATTTAGTGAGATGCACCTGTATAGATATAAACAAACATATAAATATACACATTTATTAATGATGTTTTTAAACAGCTCACCCTCCTCCGTCTTGTCTTCAGTCCGGCCCACATGCTTCATTCAAGCTCCTTTCCAGCAGGAAGCCGCAGTGCAGGGCACGCTGTGTGATGTCACTTTTAGCAACACAGCCACGGCCATGTCTGCTAACTGTGATGCAGTCGAGCTGGTACTCACACAATTAAAGGTGCAGTGCCAGCTCGGCTGATGATGACATACCCGGCCTGGCGACCCCGCGCTATTGCTGGTGGAGCGGCCCAGGGGTGCATATGCCCCTCGGGACCCCGGCTCAGTCCTGCACCAACCCCACGCTAAGAGAAATAGTGCCTGACAAAAACCCCACTTATAATTAGAGATGAGCGTTGTTCTACTCGAACTGTTTGCCAATCTCAAATTCGAGCTGTTTTGGGCGGTGTTCGAGCCGTTCGGCGAACACGAACGATTTGAGAAAAATTAGACTGTTCGAGGTTATGTTCGATAACTGTTCGTGCACCAAAATCATAACTGGATTTTTTCTCAGTAATGATGAAAATTAATGTTAATACGCAGTTTGAGTGTACAGCGGGGTGGGGGGAGGGGCAGGGGATGGATCTCTGCAGGAATAATGAAGATCTCCATTTTTTTTCTCTTTCCCGCATTTACAGTGGGGAGGTGCAATCTGTCAGCCTATCAGCAGCGCACACACGGAGCGAAGTGATTTTTTTCACACAAGCAAGGGCATGTGTCATTGGCAGTGTATGTCACATGTCCTTACCCTATAAGACCAAGCCATTTTCCCCGTCGCCACCATTTTCTCACTGCTGCAGCTGCGTGTTAGACGGCACCGCTGTTGCTGTGTGCGCTATACCTTGTTAATTTCAAGCCAATTTTCGCACAAATCTACAGATAGCTTGGGAGTAGGGAATAGTTGTGATTGCAGTCCTTTTAAGGACTAGGTTACAGCATTTCCTACGACTTTTATCAGGCAGGTCTGTGCTCTTAAATAGATAGATTGTGGGAGTAAAGACTAATTGTAATTGCAGTCCTTTTCAGGACTAGGTTACATCAGTTCCTATCAGTTTTTGCCAGGCAGGTCTGTGCCAGTGCTGTGCAAGTTTTTTTCACAGCATTTGGCTGAATCTAGCAAAGCTAATCCTTTTTGGCCTATTGCAGAGTGTGTTAGTCAGTGGAGTAGCCTATCTGTGTTGCAAGATATAACACCTGTGTATAGAATACCAATTTTTTTACTGCACCTAGTGAAGTAAAATCTTTTGGGCATAGCATCATTCTATTAGTCCATCTATACTGACCTCCATCAGGTTGCAAATTGAATATAATTTTTTTCTGCATCTAGCTCTGAAAAAATATTTGGGCTTCTAGCAGTGTGTGGGACTTGTTCTATTAGTCCATCTATACTGACCTCCATCAGGTTGCAAACTGAATATAATTTTTTTCTGCATCTAGCTCTGAAAAAATATTTGGCCTTCTAGCAGTGTGTGGGACTTTCTCTATTAGTCCATCTATACTGACCTCCATCAGGTTGCAAATTCAAAATAATTTTTTGTCTGCATCTAGCTCTGAAAAAATATTTGGCCTTCTAGCAGTGTGTGGGACTTTCTCTATTAGTCCATCTATACTGACCTCCATCAGGTTGCAAATTCAAAATAATTTTTTGTCTGCATCTAGCTCTGAAAAAATATTTGGCCTTCTAGCAGTGTGTGGGACTTTCTCTATTAGTCCATCTATACTGACCTCCATCAGGTTGCAAATTCAAAATAATTTTTTGTCTGCATCTAGCTCTGAAAATATATTTGGCCTTCTAGCAGTGTGTGGGACTTTCTCTATTAGTCCATCTATACTGACCTCCATCAGGCTGCAAATTAAAAATAATTTTTATCTGCATCTACCTCTGAAAAAATATTTGGCCTTCTAGCAGTGTGTGGGACTTTCTCTATTAGTCCATCTATACTGACCTCCATCAGGTTGCAAACTTAATATATTTTTTTTTCTGCATCTACCTCTGAAAAAATATTGGGCTTCTAGCTGTGTGTGGGACTTGTTCTATTAATCCATCTATACAGACCTCCATCAGGTTGCAAACTGAATATAATTTTTTTCTGCATCTACCTCTGAAAAAATATTTGGGCTTCTAGCTGTGTGTGGGACTTGTTCTATTAGTCCATCTATACTGACCTCCATCAGGTTGCAAACTGAATATAATTTTTATCTGCATCTACCTCTGAAAAAATATTTGGCCTTCTAGCAGTGTGTGGGACTTTCTCTATTAGTCCATCTATACTGACCTCCATCAGGTTGCAAACTGAATATATTTTTTTTCTGCATCTACCTATGAAAAAATATTGGGCTTCTAGCTGTGTGTGGGACTTGTTCTATTAATCCATCTATACAGACCTCCATCAGGTTGCAAACTGAATATAATTTTTTTCTGCATCTACCTCTGAAAAAATATTTGGGCTTCTAGCTGTGTGTGGGACTTGTTCTATTAGTCCATCTATACTGACCTCCATCAGGTTGCAAACTGAATATAATTTTTTTCTGCATCTAGCTCTGAAAAAATATTTGGCCTTCTAGCAGTGTTGGGGACTTTCTCTATTAGTCCATCTATACTGACCTCCATCAGGTTGCAAATTCAAAATAATTTTTATCTGCATCTACCTCTGAAAAAATATTTGGCCTTCTAGCAGTGTGTGGGACTTTCTCTATTAGTCCATCTATACTGACCTCCATCAGGTTGCAAACTGAATATATTTTTTTTCTGCATCTACCTCTGAAAAAATATTTGGCCTTCTAGCAGTGTGTGGGACTTTCTCTATTAGTCCATCTATACTGACCTCCATCAGGTTGCAAACTGAATATATTTTTTTTCTGCATCTACCTCTGAAAAAATATTGGGCTTCTAGCTGTGTGTGGGACTTGTTCTATTAATCCATCTATACAGACCTCCATCAGGTTGCAAACTGAATATAATTTTTTTCTGCATCTACCTCTGAAAAAATATTTGGGCTTCTAGCTGTGTGTGGGACTTTCTCTATTAGTCCATCTATACTGACCTCCATCAGGTTGCAAATTCAAAATAATTTTTTGTCTGCATCTAGCTCTGAAAAAATATTTGGCCTTCTAGCAGTGTGTGGGACTTTCTCTATTAGTCCATCTATACTGACCTCCATCAGGTTGCAAATTAAAAATATTTTTTATCTGCATCTAGCTCTGAAAAAATATTTGGCCTTCTAGCAGTGTTTGGGACTTTCTCTATTAGTCCATCTATACTGACCTCCATCAGGCTGCAAATTAAAAATAATTTTTATCTGCATCTACCTCTGAAAAAATATTTGGCCTTCTAGCAGTGTGTGGGACTTTCTCTATTAGTCCATCTATAATGACCTCCATCAGGTTGCAAACTGAATATATTTTTTTTCTGCATCTACCTCTGAAAAAATATTGGGCTTCTAGCTGTGTGTGGGACTTGTTCTATTAATCCATCTATGCAGACCTCCATCAGGTTGCAAACTGAATATAATTTTTTTCTGCATCTAGCTCTGAAAAAATATTTGGCCTTCTAGCTGTGTGTGGGACTTGTTCTATTAGTCCATCTATACTGACCTCCATCAGGTTGCAAATTGAATATAATTTTTTTCTCAATCTAACCCAGCCAATAGTTTTGGCCTAATACCACAGTTTGGCCACTCAGCTCTGCTCGGTTCCCATCCATTGTTTTTTTGTGCAAACAACTCCAGAGTTGTGAATTAGTTAACCACCAAAATGAGTGGAAAAAGGCCTGCTGCTGGTGGAAAGGGGAATAGGCGTGTTGGGAAGGGGAAAAAAGGTTGTGTCCGTGGGGTAGGTGTTAAAGCAACAGTAACATCTGCAGAAGAAAGACCATCTTCCAGCCAAACTAAAATGTCTACTTCTTTTAGCGGACAATGCGATAAGATCCCTTTCTTACGGCCACGCCAATCGCTACAAATTCCAGATGAGGCACAAAAACAGCAGGTGCTTCAACGGATATCAAGTGCTCCTTTAAGTGGGCTCTCCTCCACATCAACTTCAACATCACAAATACTCCAGTCCTCAAAGGTGTCACCCCAATCGCACTTGCTTCCTCACAGCTCCCAAATCTCCCGTCTGAGTATGAGGTAGAACAGATGGTTGAGTCTGCAGAGCTGTTTACTCATACTATAGCCTGGGAATCAGAGGTCGACTCCAGCGCTTCTGTGAATCCAGACGAGGAAATGATCTGCACTGATGCCCAGAATCTTTATGAGTCGGATCCAGGACCAGACGCAGAAGGTTCTGACCATAATGTAGACCCTCATTCCCAAACTGTAACTCCTGTTGGTGGAGACAATGAGGAAGACGATGATGAGACTCAAATACCTGATTGGAGCGACAACTTTAGTTTTTTGTCAGGGCAGGAACAGGTTGGCTCTGAGGACGACGGGTGTGATAACGCACAGGGTGATGATGATGAGGTTGGAGATCCCACTTACTGTCAACCCACAGTCAGCCAAGAGATGAGGTTAGCAGAGGAGGTGGAGGAAGATGCTAGTGACGACGAGGTCAGGTTGCGCCTTCCTGGACAGAGACGTAGTACTGGAAGCACGTCAACAACTGCATCCTCAAACACAACTCTGCCTCTCACCACAAGTCGTGGTGGCTCTTCAGGTCGCATGGGTGCTAAGCCTTGCATAGCCTGGGCATTTTTTCAGATCGATAAAGATGACCCAACTCGTGTTATCTGTAACATTTGTCAG
Organism: Phyllobates terribilis; assembly: GCF_046119375.1. Classification (NCBI taxonomy): domain Eukaryota; kingdom Metazoa; phylum Chordata; class Amphibia; order Anura; family Dendrobatidae; genus Phyllobates; species Phyllobates terribilis. Next base: position 268,211,220 of record NW_027362762.1, read on the forward strand.
CAAAAGCTAAGTAGAGGCCAAAAAATACATAGTTTGAGTACTTCATGCATGAACCGGCACATGGACATGAAGCATAAGTTGCAGTGGGAAGCTCAGTGTGCTACAATGCGGCCTAGCCGGCCGGGCCAACCACCGTCTGCCATATCTTGTGCATCCGCGGCCTCTTCATCCTCTGTGACTGGGGGGACAGCAGTCACACCTGTATTGGGGCGCAGACCTGCCACCTCTTTACCCGCAACAGCCAGCGTGATTGGCAGGTCATCATTTTCTTTGAGGTGGTAACACCAGTTGGTGTTGAGCGCTGTCCGACATCGATAGCACCACCTTTGGATCAAGGCAACCTAACATGTCCGCCTGCATCTTCCTCACAGACTGGCAGTTTGCCGGGGACACCCTTATCAACCCCGTCTAAGCACAATAGCCAGCCCTCGGTCCCTCAGATGTGGACAAGTAAAAGACCATTTCCTCCTAGCCATGAGAAACCTAAGAGGTTGAATTTCACCATCTGCAAGCTCTTGGCTACAGAAATGCTGCCTTTCTGCCTGGTGGACACAGAGGATTTTCGAGACCTTATGTCCGTCGCAGTGCCCCAGTACCAGATGCCCAGTCGGCACTACTTCTCAAAGAAAGGTGTGCCTGCGCTCCACCAGCATGTCGCACACAACATCACCGCTTCTTTGAGAAACTCTGTGTGTGACAGGGTGCATTTCACCACAGACACTTGGATGAGTAGGCATGGACAGGGGCGTTACATGTCGCTGACTGGGCACTGGGTAACTATGGTGACAGCAGGACAATGGGCTGCTGTCCAAGTCTTGCCGTCCCCACGAGTTGTGCGTCAATCCTCTTTATGTCAAAGTTCCTCCACTGCTTCTGCCTCCTCAACCTCCTCTCGGTCTTCCACCTGCACCCAAAGCCTGTCTGGTCATGCCACAAGCTTTCTAACTGCGCAGAAGGGATCCTGCACACCTCCTTACTATGCTAGCAGTAGGGCTCAACGTCATCAGGCGGTTTTTACTTTGAAATGTCTGGGAAATGTGAGTCACACAGCTGAGGAGTTGTGGTCAGCTCTGGAGAACCAATTTCATGAATGGTTGTCTCCACTGGACCTGAAACCAGGGAAGGCCGTGTGCGACAATGCTGCAAACCTGGGTGCGGCCCTTCGCCGGGGCAATGTCACACACGTGCCTTGTATGGCTCACGTGTTGAACCTGGTTGTCCAGCAATTTTTAGCCCACTCTCCCAGACTAGATGGCCTTCTGCAGAGGGCACGGTCGCTGTGTGCTCACTTCCGCCGTTCGCATCCCGCAGCTCAGTGACTTACATCTCTACAGAAGTCGTTGGGCCTGCCACTTCACCGGCTAAAATGCGATGTGCCTACCCGGTGGAATTCAACTCTGCACATGTTGCATCGACTGTGGCAGCACCGACAAGCCCTGGTGCAATACGTTCTGACGTATAGCCTGGGCCAACGAGATCCAGAGGTGGGGCAAATCACGCTGGAGGAGTGGTCTCAGATCAGGGACCTATGCACCCTTCTGCACAGTTTTGAAATGGCGACGAAGATGTTTAGTGCTGACGATGCCATTATCAGCATGACTATTCCGGTGATTTACATGCTGGAGCACATGTTAAACAGAATTTGGAGTCAGGTGGTGGCACAAGAGGAGGTGGAGGAAGTAGAGGAGGAGGAGTTGTATGCAGAAGGGCTAACATCTGCAAGGTCCAGACGGTCGGCAGCACCAAGGCAGCAGACATGTGAGGGTGGGGGAGATGGTTTTACCAGGGCGCATGGTAGCAGCCAAACTAGTGAGGAAGGTGCAGGAGCCCAGGAAGAAGTGGAGGACGAACTGATGGAAGACTCATCAGATGAGGGAGACCTTGATCACATTTCTGTTGTGCGAGGTTGGGGGGAGAGGACAGAGGAAGGAAGCATGATTGTTACCTCGCCACCAACACAACAGGGACTTGGTGCTCCTGGATGCGCAACACACATGAGTGCCTTCTTGCTGCACTACCTGCAACATGACCCTCGAATTGTGAGAATTAGAAATAATCCTGACTACTGGGTTGCCACACTGTTAGATCCCCGGTACAAAAGTAAATTTGCAGAAATTATTCCTGCCATAGAAAGGGATGCACGCATGCAGGAGTATCAGCAGAGACTGTTGCAGAATCTTACATGTGCTTTTCCACAAAACACCAGTGGTGCACGTAGTGAATCTCACAGTTCCAACTTGCCAACCGTGGGACCGTCAAGTGTTCAGCACTCAAACCGTAACAGAACCACAGTATCTGCTGGTAACATCAATTTTGCGGAATCATTTCACCACTTTTTTAGCCCATCCTTTGCAAGGCCACAGGAGACAAGAAGTCTGACACATAGTCAATGCCTAGAGACGATGGTACAGGAGTATCTCCAAGTAAACATTGAAGCCATGACTGTGTCACTGGACCCTTGCTCTTTTTGGGCTTCCAATCTGGATAAATGGCCGGAGCTAGCCACTTACGCCTTGGAGATCTTGTCATGCCCCGCAGCCAGCGTTCTGTCTGAACGTGTGTTCAGCGCTGCTGGTGGTGTGCTGACAGATAAGCGCACGCGGCTCTCCACTGATAATGTAGACAGACTCACGTTCATAAAGATGAACAAATCATGGATTCGAAATGACTTTTCTACCCCTGTGTCATCCTGGGGAGAGTAAAAGCTTGATGATTGGTTAAAATCACCCTACCAACCGTTTTAAGCTTTCAAATTACTAATCATGTTTATCTGTATCTTGGCTGGAAAATAATTTGGACTTTGTAGCAGTGTGCAGCACTGATTCTATTAGGCCATCTATAATAAGCTCCACCAGATTTAAAATTACTAATCATATTTATCTGTATCTTGACTGGAAAATAATTTGGGCTTTGTAGCAGTGTGCAGCACTGATTCTATTAGGCCATCTAAAATAAGCTCCACCAGATTTAAAATTACTAATCATGTTTATCTGTATCTTGACTGGAAAATAATTTGGGCTTTGTAGCAGTGTGCAGCACTGATCCTATTAGGCCATCTATACTAAGCTCCACCAGATTTAAAATTAATAATAATTTTTAGCTGCATCTAGCCCGGAAAATAATTTTGGGGCTCCGAGATGCGCAAGACACATAAGTGCCTTCTTGCTGCACTACCTGCAACATGACACTCATATTGTCAGAATTCGAAGTAATCATGACTACTGGGTTGCCACACTCTTAGATCCCCCAAACTTTTCGATCAACCTTTTCATTTTAATAAAGACCAAAAAAATGGTCATTTTTGAAATTATAAGCATTAGCAGGTTATTAGAAAGTGAAATCAAACAGTTTTCAGCTCAAAACTTTATTCTAGGTGATGTTACATTTTCACATAGGACCCCTTTTTCGAAAGGAGCTTCTGAACTCTCTCGTCCAATGAATTTGTCAGGTTTTGGATGGTTTCTGCTTCAATTGTTTTGCATGAGGACAGAATACCCTCCCAGAGCTGTTGCTTAGATGTGAACTGCCTCCCGCCATCATAGACACTCCTTTTGATGATGCTCCAGAGGTTCTGAATGGGGTAGAGGTCGGGGGAGCATGGGGGTCACACCATAAGTTTGTCCCCTTTTATGCCCATATCAGCCAGAGATGCAGATGTTTTATGTGCAGCATGAGATGGTGCATTATCATGCAAAAAAATGATCTTGCTGTGAAATACACGGTTCTTCTTCTTGAACCATGGCAGGAAGTGCTGTTTGAGAAAATCCACATACATTATGGAGTTCATCTTTAGCGCCTTCAGGGATCCTAAAGGGGCCGACAATCTCTCTCCCCATGATTCCAGCCCAAAACATTACTCCACCTCCTCCTTGTTGGCGCTGTAGCCGTGTTTGTGTGGGGTGTCCATCAACCAGCCATCCTCCACTCCATCCATCTGGACCATCGAGCGCTGCACGGCACTCATCCGTGAACAAAACAGTTTTGAAATCAGTCTTCATGTAATGTTTGGCCCACTGGAGCCGTTTCTGCTTGTGTGAAGTGGATAGAGGAGGTCGACAGGATGGCGTATGCACAGCTGCAAACCTCTGAAGGACCCTGCATCTTGTTGTTCGGGGGACGTTGGAGGCACCAGCAGCTTCAAAAACTTGTCTGCTGCTATGACAAGGTTTTTTTGCCGCTGCTCTTTTAACCTGACGTAATTGCCTGTAGGAAAGAGTCCTCAATTTGCCCTTATCAGCACGCACACGTGTGTACTGTAAATCAGCTACATACTTCTTGATTGCCAAGACACTTCATCCTGATCATCGCACAATGTTGATTGTAGTCATGCCTTGACCTAAACACTCCACAATTTGTTGCTTCTCAGCAGCCGACACATCCTTTTTCTTTCCCATTTTGGCAGAAAATGTAGGCTGCTTAATAATGTGAGACAGCCTTCTTAAGTAGTCTTGCCTTTCATTGGACACACCTGCCAAACTAATTAGCACAGGTGTCTGCAATTGCTTACAGTGATATAAAGAGCCCTGACACACATCACCATCAATGAGTTTAACTGACAAACAAACAAATTCTTCCCTTATCACTCCTAAACACTTTTTGCATAATAATTTGGAACACAGTGTACATGTGCTTTTCCACAAAACACCAGTGGTTCACGTAGTGAATCTTACAGTTCTAACTTGCCAACCGTGGTCTGTATGGAGTTGTTCAATAAAGGGCCCAAAATTAAGATAACATAGATGGGAGAGGTCTCTATGAATAGGAATTCCTAAGTATTTGATACCCTGTGAGGGCCAGGCAAAGGGAAAGTTGGACTGGATGGAATCCTATATGGATTTGGGGAGGGAGACATCGAGGGCCTCAGACTTCGCTGCATTGATTTTAAAATTTGACCATGTAACAAAGTGATCTATTTCAGCCATAACAGCATGGATGGATATATGTGATTGAGTGATATATACTAGGACATCATCAGCAAATAGAGAGCACTTGTACTCGGTGCCTCCCACCTCAATCCACCTAATATTGGGGTTATGGCGAATTGATGAGAGCAGGTGCTCCGTCACTAGGATGTATAAGAGAGGGGACAGAGAACATCCCTGCCTTGTCCCATTGGTGATTGTGAAAGGTGATGAAAATGTTCTGATGCACCCCCTGGGCCTTGGGACACATGGATCCGGACCCTTTTTGGTGGATGCTGGTGGTTGTAGTCTTCATGGCGGCGACCCGGTTCCGTGGCTCAGGGTGGTCAAACCAGTGGCGGAACTATTTATGTGGTTTTGATGTTTAAATGTCCGACTACGCCACCCGTGGATTGCGGTCAGAGTGAACCGCCGCTGCAGGGCAGACCGCTGAGGCTGGTGTTGTGGGTGCAGCAGAGCGTAGCATAACTCCCCACGGGAGGAGTATAGCCTCAGGGCAGTGTATGCGGAGGATGGGGGTGATGGTGCAGGGCAGCAGCAGTAACGACACGGAGTCAGTGATGCAGTCCAGGGCCTTTACTCACAGTTCTTATTATCCAGACCACGTCTGCAGGTAACGGCTGCCCACGTCGTACTGTGCTCACCAGGTGAGGGGCTCAGACAACTCCCAGATAACTTTGGAGCGCTTCACAGGACCCCCTTTGTGTGTCCTTTGTCTGGCCTTTCTTACCAACCCTTCTGTCCAGCTGCCTCGGGCCTCCTCTTGGTAAACTTGGCGCCAGTTTCCCTGACCCTATGTGCTGCCCTCCTAGCGGGTGTAGCGAGGGGTTGCGCAACATAAAATGTCACAGCCTCCGGTTTCTAGCTGAGGGTTGTTTCCTGCCTCCACTAGTTTCGGGGACCGGTCTCCCCCTTTGGCCTGACCCCTCCACGCAGGTGGATTCGGGCGTGCGGTGGCGACTCGCCCGTCCGCACCCCTGGGATCCCTTCGTTCCTCGTTCCTGGAGCCTTCTCCGCTCCTCTTCCTTCCTTCTCCCTCTTCCAGGCCTGGGCCTCTGTTACTAGGCCCACCTCCGGAGCAGAGCTCATGCAGAGCCCCTGCTCCCTGCCACTTCTGCTCAGACTTCTCTGCACTGAACTAAGATGGTGCCCACCTTTTATACTCCCTTCTCAATGCACCCAGGAACTGCTTCCTCCCTGCTCCTGCACTACAGGGTTCCCCTTCCTCAGTGTTCCCTCCCCCCACTCCAGCCAGGGACAGGGACTGTCGTGCCCATCTCAGGGGCATATTGGTCGCCCTGCCCCACGGCAATGTGGTGTAATGCATGCAGGTGTCGGGTCCTGATCCACACTCCATCCTTACCTGAGAGTGAGATATCACACCTCTGGGTGAGGTGCAATACCTCTGTAGCAACCGAGCCCTCAGGGTGCTACAGTTCCATTTATCTTCAGCCTAGGTGACGTATTGTGATACAGGGCCGTGATTTTGGCTATAAAAGGGTCCCCTAGACCCCTACCCCAAGCTTTTTAAGAGAATCATATATGGCGTGCCAAGAGACTCTATGGAATGCTTTCTCAGCATCCAATGAGAGTATCTAATTACAAATTTTTAACTGCATCTAGCCCAGGAAATACTTTGTGCCTAGTAGCAGTGTCTGCTAGTCAGCGGATTATCCCGGCTGTTAAGCAAGCTACACCACCTGTAGTTTGGACACTTAATTTTTTCAAAGGAAATGCTTCGGGACCACGGGATACTCAGTGAAGAGCATCAGGAGTAGAGATGAGCGTTGTTCTACTCGAACTGTTCGCCAATCTCAAATTCGAGCTGTTTTGGGCGGTGTTCGAGCCGTTCGGCGAACACGAACAATTTGAGAAAAATTCGGCTGTTGGAGATTATGTTCGATAACTGTTCGTGCACCAAAATCATAACTGGGTTTTTTCTCAGTAATGATGAAAATTAATGTTAATACGCAGTTTGAGTGTACAGCGGGGTGGGGGGAGGGGCAGGGGATGGATCTCTGCAGGAACAATGAAGATCACCATTTTTTTTTCTCTTTCCCGCATTTACAGTGGGGCGGTGCAATCTGTCAGCCTATCAGCAGCGCACACACGGAGCGAAGTGCTTTTTTTCACACAAGCAAGGGCATGTGTCATTGGCAGTGTATGTCACATGTCCTTGCCCTATAAGACCAAGCCATTTTCCCCGTCGCCACCATTTTCTCACTGCTGCAGCTGCGTGTTAGACGGCACCGCTGTGTGCGCTATACCTTGTTAATTTCAAGCCAATTTTCGCACAAATATACAGATAGCTTGGGAGTAGGGAATAGTTGTGATTGCAGTCCTTTTAAGGACTAGGTTACAGCATTTCCTACGACTTTTATCAGGGAGGTCTGTGCTCTTAAATAGATTGGTTGTGGGAGTAAAGACTAATTGTAATTGCAGTCCTTTTCAGGACTAGGTTACATGAGTTCCTATCAGTTTTTGCCAGGCAGGTCTGTGCCAGTGCTGTGCAAGTTTTTTTCACAGCATTTGGCTGAATCTAGCAAAGCTAATCCTTTTTGGCCTATTGCAGAGTGTGTTAGTCAGTGGAGTAGCCTATCTGTGTTGCAAGATATACCACCTGTGTATAGAATACCAATTTTTTTACTGCACCTAGTGAAGTAAAATCTTTTGGGCATAGCATCATTCTATTAGTCCATCTATACTGACCTCCATCAGGTTGCAAATTAAAACTAATTTTTATCTGCATCTACAGTACCTCTGAAAAAATTTTTGGGCTTCTAGCAGTGTGTGGGACTTGTTCTATTAGTCCATCTATACTGACCTCCATCAGGTTGCAAACTGAATATTTTTTTTTCTGCATCTACCTCTGAAAAAATATTGGGCTTCTAGCTGTGTGTGGGTCTTGTTCTATTAATCCATCTATACTGACCTCCATCAGGTTGCAAACTGAATATATTTTTTTCTGCATCTACCTCTGAAAAAATATTTGGCCTTCTAGTAGTGTGTCGGACTTTCTCTATTAGTCCATCTATACTGACCTCCATCAGGTTGCAAATTAAAACTAATTTTTATCTGCATCTACAGTACCTCTGAAAAAATATTTGGGCTTCTAGCAGTGTGTGGGACTTGTTCTATTAGTCCATCTATACTGACCTCCATCAGGTTGCAAACTGAATATATTTTTTTCTGCATCTACCTCTGAAAAAATATTGGGCTTCTAGCTGTGTGTGGGTCTTGTTCTATTAATCCATCTATACTGACCTCCATCAGGTTGCAAACTGAATATATTTTTTTCTGCATCTACCTCTGAAAAAATATTTGGCCTTCTAGTAGTGTGTCGGACTATCTCTATTAGTCCATCTATACTGACCTCCATCAGGTTGCAAACTGAATATAATTTTTTTCTGCATCTAGCTCTGAAAAAATATTTGGCCTTCTAGTAGTGTGTCGGACTTTCTCTATTAGTCCATCTATACTGACCTCCATCAGGTTGCAAATTAAAACTAATTTTCATCTGCATCTACAGTACCTCTGAAAAAATATTTGGGCTTCTAGCAGTGTGTGGGACTTGTTCTATTAGTCCATCTATACTGACCTCCATCAGGTTGCAAACTGAATATATTTTTTTCTGCATCTACCTCTGAAAAAATATTGGGCTTCTAGCTGTGTGTGGGTCTTGTTCTATTAACCCATCTATACTGACCTCCATCAGGTTGCAAACTGAATATAATTTTTTTCTGCATCTAGCTCTGAAAAAATATTTGGCCTTCTAGTAGTGTGTCGGACTTTCTCTATTAGTCCATCTATACTGACCTCCATCAGGTTGCAAATTCAAAATAATTTTTATCTGCATCTACAGTACCTCTGAAAAAATATTTGGGCTTCTAGCTGTGTGTGGGACTTGTTGTATTAGTCCATCTATACTGACCTCCATCAGGTTGCAAACTGAATATATTTTTTTCTGCATCTACCTCTGAAAAAATATTTGGCCTTCTAGTAGTGTGTCGGACTTTCTCTATTAGTCCATCTATACTGACCTCCATCAGGTTGCAAATTAAAAATAATTTTTATCTGCATCTACAGTACCTCTGAAAAAATATTTGGGCTTCTAGCTGTGTGCGGGACTTGTTGTATTAGTCCATCTATACTGACCTCCATCAGGTTGCAAACTGAATATATTTTTTTCTGCATCTACCTCTGAAAAAATATTTGGCCTTCTAGTAGTGTGTCGGACTTTCTCTATTAGTCCATCTATACTGACCTCCATCAGGTTGCAAATTAAAACTAATTTTTATCTGCATCTACAGTACCTCTGAAAAAATATTTGGGCTTCTAGCAGTGTGTGGGACTTGTTCTATTAGTCCATCTATACTGACCTCCATCAGGTTGCAAACTGAATATATTTTTTTCTACATCTACCTCTGAAAAAATATTGGGCTTCTAGCTGTGTGTGGGTCTTGTTCTATTAATCCATCTATACTGACCTCCATCAGGTTGCAAACTGAATATATTTTTTTCTGCATCTACCTCTGAAAAAATATTTGGCCTTCTAGTAGTGTGTCGGACTTTCTCTATTAGTCCATCTATACTGACCTCCATCAGGTTGCAAATTAAAACTAATTTTTATCTGCATCTACAGTACCTCTGAAAAAATATTTGGGCTTCTAGCAGTGTGTGGGACTTGTGCTATTAGTCCATCTATACTGACCTCCATCAGGTTGCAAACTGAATATATTTTTTTCTGCATCTACCTCTGAAAAAATATTGGGCTTCTAGCTGTGTGTGGGTCTTGTTCTATTAATCCATCTATACTGACCTCCATCAGGTTGCAAACTGAATATAATTTTTTTATGCATCTAGCTCTGAAAAAATATTTGGCCTTCTAGTAGTGTGTCGGACTTTCTCTATTAGTCCATCTATACTGACCTCCATCAGGTTGCAAATTAAAACTAATTTTTATCTGCATCTACAGTACCTCTGAAAAAATATTTGGGCTTCTAGCTGTGTGTGGGACTTGTTGTATTAGTCCATCTATACTGACCTCCATCAGGTTGCAAACTGAATATAATTTTTTTCTGCATCTAGCTCTGAAAAAATATTTGGCCTTCTAGTAGTGTGTCGGACTTTCTCTATTAGTCCATCTATACTGACCTCCATCAGGTTGCAAATTAAAACTAATTTTTATCTGCATCTACAGTACCTCTGAAAAAATATTTGGGCTTCTAGCTGTGTGTGGGACTTGTTGTATTAGTCCATCTATACTGACCTCCATCAGGTTGCAAACTGAATATATTTTTTTCTGCATCTACCTCTGAAAAAATATTTGGCCTTCTAGTAGTGTGTCGGACTTTCTCTATTAGTCCATCTATACTGACCTCCATCAGGTTGCAAATTAAAAATAATTTTTATCTGCATCTACAGTACCTCTGAAAAAATATTTGGGCTTCTAGCTGTGTGCGGGACTTGTTGTATTAGTCCATCTATACTGACCTCCATCAGGTTGCAAACTGAATATATTTTTTTCTGCATCTACCTCTGAAAAAATATTTGGCCTTCTAGTAGTGTGTCGGACTTTCTCTATTAGTCCATCTATACTGACCTCCATCAGGTTGCAAATTAAAACTAATTTTTATCTGCATCTACAGTACCTCTGAAAAAATATTTGGGCTTCTAGCAGTGTGTGGGACTTGTTCTATTAGTCCATCTATACTGACCTCCATCAGGTTGCAAACTGAATATATTTTTTTCTGCATCTACCTCTGAAAAAATATTGGGCTTCTAGCTGTGTGTGGGTCTTGTTCTATTAATCCATCTATACTGACCTCCATCAGGTTGCAAACTGAATATATTTTTTTCTGCATCTACCTCTGAAAAAATATTTGGCCTTCTAGTAGTGTGTCGGACTTTCTCTATTAGTCCATCTATACTGACCTCCATCAGGTTGCAAATTAAAACTAATTTTTATCTGCATCTACAGTACCTCTGAAAAAATATTTGGGCTTCTAGCAGTGTGTGGGACTTGTTCTATTAGTCCATCTATACTGACCTCCATCAGGTTGCAAACTGAATATATTTTTTTCTGCATCTACCTCTGAAAAAATATTGGGCTTCTAGCTGTGTGTGGGTCTTGTTCTATTAATCCATCTATACTGACCTCCATCAGGTTGCAAACTGAATATAATTTTTTTCTGCATCTAGCTCTGAAAAAATATTTGGCCTTCTAGTAGTGTGTCGGACTTTCTCTATTAGTCCATCTATACTGACCTCCATCAGGTTGCAAATTAAAACTAATTTTTATCTGCATCTACAGTACCTCTGAAAAAATATTTGGGCTTCTAGCTGTGTGTGGGACTTGTTGTATTAGTCCATCTATACTGACCTCCATCAGGTTGCAAACTGAATATATTTTTTTCTGCATCTACCTCTGAAAAAATATTTGGCCTTCTAGTAGTGTGTCGGACTTTCTCTATTAGTCCATCTATACTGACCTCCATCAGGTTGCAAATTAAAAATAATTTTTATCTGCATCTACAGTACCTCTGAAAAAATATTTGGGCTTCTAGCTGTGTGCGGGACTTGTTGTATTAGTCCATCTATACTGACCTCCATCAGGTTGCAAACTGAATATATTTTTTTCTGCATCTACCTCTGAAAAAATATTTGGCCTTCTAGTAGTGTGTCGGACTTTCTCTATTAGTCCATCTATACTGACCTCCATCAGGTTGCAAATTAAAACTAATTTTTATCTGCATCTACAGTACCTCTGAAAAAATATTTGGGCTTCTAGCAGTGTGTGGGACTTGTTCTATTAGACCATCTATACTGACCTCCATCAGGTTGCAAACTGAATATAGTTTTTTCTGCATCTACCTCTGAAAAAATATTGGGCTTCTAGCTGTGTGTGGGTCTTGTTCTATTAATCCATCTATACTGACCTCCATCAGGTTGCAAACTGAATATATTTTTTTCTGCATCTACCTCTGAAAAAATATTTGGCCTTCTAGTAGTGTGTCGGACTTTCTCTATTAGTCCATCTATACTGACCTCCATCAGGTTGTAAATTCAAAATAATTTTTTTCTGCATCTAACCCAGCCAATAGTTTTGGCCTAATACCACAGTTTGGCCACTCAGCTCTGCTCGGTTACCATCCATTGTTTTTTTGTGCAAACAACTCCAGAGTTGTGAATTAGTTAACCACCAAAATGAGTGGAAAATGGCCTGCTGCTGGTGGAAAGGGGAATAGGCGTGTTGGGAAGGGGAAAAAAGGTTGTGTCCGTGGGGTGGGTGTTAAAGCAACAGTAACATCTGCAGAAGAAAGACCATCTTCCAGCCAAACTAAAATGTCTACTTCTTTCAGCGGACAATGTGATAAGATCCCTTTCTTACGGCCACGCCAATCGCTACAAATTCCAGATGAGGCACAAAAACAGCAGGTGCTTCAACGGATATCAAGTGCTCCTTTAAGTGGGCTCTCCTCCACATCAACTTCAACATCACAAATACTCCAGTCCTCAAAGGTGTCACCCAAATCGCACTTGCTTCCTCACAGCTCCCAAATCTCCAGCTGCCCGTCTGAGTATGAGGTAGAACAGATGATTGAGTCTGCAGAGCTGTTTACTCATACTATAGCCTGGGAATCAGAGGTCGACTCCAGCGCTTCTGTGAATCCAGACGAGGAAATGATCTGCACTGATGCCCAGAATCTTTATGAGTCGGATCCAGGACCAGACACAGAAGGTTCTGACCATAATGTAGACCCTCATTCCCAAACTGTAACTCCTGTTGGTGGAGACAATGAGGAAGACGATGATAAGACTCAAACACCTGATTGGAGCGACAACTTTAGTTTTTTGTCAGGGCAGGAACAGGTTGGCTCTGAGGACGACGGGTGTGATAACGCACAGGGTGATGATGATGAGGTCGGAGATCCCACTTACTGTCAACCCACAGTCAGCCAAGAGATGAGGTCAGCAGAGGAGGTGGAGGAAGATGCTAGTGACGACGAGGTCAGGTTGCGCCTTCCTGGACAGAGACGTAGTACTGGAAGCACGTCAACAACTGCATCCTCAAACACAACTCTGCCTCTCACCACAAGTCGTGGTGGCTCTTCAGGTCGCATGGGTGCTAAGCCTTGCATAGCCTGGGCATTTTTTCAGATCGATAAAGATGACCCAACTCGTGTTATCTGTAACATTTGTCAGCAAAAGCTAAGTAGAGTCCAAAAAATACATAGTTTGAGTACTTCATGCATGAACCGGCACATGGACATGAAGCATAAGTTGAAGTGGGAAGCTCAGTGTGCTACAATGCGGCCTAGCCGGCCGGGCCAACCACCGTCTGCCATATCTTGTGCATCCGCGGCCTCTTCATCCTCTGTGACTAGGGGGACAGCAGTCACACCTGTTTTGGGGCGCAGACCTGCCACCTCTTTACCCGCAACAGCCAGCGTGATTGGCAGGTCATCATTTTCTTTGGAGGTGGTAACACCAGCTGGTGTTGAGCGCTGTCCGACATCGATAGCACCACCTTTGGATCAAGGCAACCTAACATGTCCGCCTGCATCTTCCTCACAGACCAGCAGTTTGCCGGGGACACCCTTATCAACCCCGTCTAAGCACAATAGCCAGCCCTCGGTCCCTCAGATGTGGACAAGTAAAAGACCATTTCCTCCTAGCCACGAGAAAGCTAAGAGGTTGAATTTCACCATATGCAAGCTCTTGGCTACAGAAATGCTGCCTTTCCGCCTGGTAAACACAGAGGATTTTCGAGACCTTATGTCCGTCGCAGTGCCCCAGTACCAGATGCCCAGTCGGCACTACTTCTCAAAGAAAGGTGTGCCTGCGCTCCACCAGCATGTCGCACACAACATCACCGCTTCTTTGAGAAACTCTGTGTGTGACAGGGTGCATTTCACCACAGACACTTGGACGAGTAGGCATGGACAGGGGCGTTACATGTCGCTGACTGGGCACTGGGTAACTATGGTGACAGCAGGACAAGGGGCTGCTGTCCAAGTCTTGCCGTCCCCACGAGTTGTGCGTCAATACTCTTTATGTCAAAGTTCCTCCACTGCTTCTGCCTCCTCAACCTCCTCTCGGTCTTCCACCTGCACCCAAAGCCTGTCTGGTCATGCCACAAGCTTTCTAACTGCGCAGAAGGGATCCTGCACACCTCCTTACTATGCTGGCAGTAGGGCTCAACGTCATCAGGCGGTTTTTACATTGAAATGTCTGGGAAATGTGAGTCACACAGCTGAGGAGTTGTGGTCAGCTCTGGAGAACCAATTTCATGAATGGTTGTCTCCACTGGACCTGAAACCAGGGAAGGCCGTGTGCGACAATGCTGCAAACCTGGGTGCAGCACTTCGCCGGGGCAATGTCACACACGTGCCTTGTATGGCTCACATGTTGAACCTGGTTGTCCAGCAATTTTTAGCCCACTATCCCAGACTAGATGGCCTTCTGCAGAGGGCACGGTCGCTGTGTGCTCACTTCCGCCGTTCGCATCCTGCAGCTCAGCGACTTACATCTCTACAGAAGTCGTTGGGCCTGCCACTTCACCAGCTAAAATGCGATGTGCCTACCCGGTGGAATTCAACTCTGCACATGTTGCAGCGACTGTGGCAGCACCGACAAGCCCTGGTGCAATACGTTCTGACGTATAGCCTGGGCCAACGAGATTCAGAGGTGGGGCAAATCACGCTGGAGGAGTGGTCTCAGATCAGGGACCTATGCACCCTTCTGCACAGTTTTGAAATGGCGACGAAGATGTTTAGTGCTGACGATGCCATTATCAGCATGACTATTCCGGTGATTTACATGCTGGAGCACATGTTAAACAGAATTCGGAGTCAGGTGGTGGCACAAGAGGAGGTGGAGGAAGTAGAGGAGGAGGAGTTGTATGCGGAAGGGCTAACATCTGCAAGGTCCAGAAGGTCGGCAGCACCAAGGCGGCAGGCATGTGAGGGTGGGGGAGATGGTTTTACCAGGGCGCATGGTAGCAGCCAAACTAGTGAGGAAGGTGCAGGAGCCCAGGAAGAAGTGGAGGACGAACTGATGGAAGACTCATCAGATGAGGGAGACCTTGATCACATTTCTGTTGTGCGAGGTTGGGGGGAGAGGACAGAGGAAGGAAGCATGATTGTTACCTCGCCACCAACACAACAGGGACTTGGTGCTCCTGGATGCGCAACACACATGAGTGCCTTCTTGCTGCACTACCTGCAACATGACCCTCGAATTGTGAGAATTAGAAATAATCCTGACTACTGGGTTGCCACACTGTTAGATCCCCGGTACAAAAGTAAATTTGCAGAAATTATTCCTGCCATAGAAAGGGATGCACGCATGCAGGAGTATCAGCAGAGACTGTTGCAGAATCTTACATGTGCTTTTCCACAAAATACCAGTGGGGCACGTAGTGAATCTCACAGTTCCAACTTGCCAACCGTGGGACCGTCAAGTGTTCAGCACTCAAACCGTAACAGAACCACAGTATCTGCTGGTAACATCAATTTTGCGGAATCATTTCACCACTTTTTTAGCCCATCCTTTGCAAGGCCACAGGAGACAAGAAGTCTGACACATAGTCAACGCCTAGAGACGATGGTACAGGAGTATCTCCAAGTAAACATTGAAGCCACGACTGTGTCACTGGACCCTTGCTCTTTTTGGGCTTCCAATCTGGATAAATGGCCGGAGCTAGCCACTTACGCCTTGGAGATCTTGTCATGCCCCGCAGCCAGCGTTCTGTCTGAACGTGTGTTCAGCGCTGCTGGTGGTGTGCTGACAGATAAGCGCACGCGGCTCTCCACTGATAATGTAGACAGACTCACGTTCATAAAGATGAACAAATCATGGATCCGAAACGACTTTTCTACCCCTGTGTCATCCCGGGGAGAGTAAAAGCTTGATGATTGGTTAAAATCACCCTACCAAACGTTTTAAGCTTTCAAATTACTAATCATGTTTATCTGTATCTTGACTGGAAAATAATTTGGGCTTTGTAGCAGTGTGCAGCACTGATCCTATTAGGCCATCTATAATAAACTCCACCAGATTTAAAATTAAAAATAATTTTTAGCTGCATCTAGCCCGGAAAATAATTTTGGGGCTCCGAGATGCGCAAGACACATAAGTGCCTTCTTGCTGCACTACCTGCAGCATGACCCTCATATTGTCAGAATTCGAAGTAATCATGACTACTGGGTTGCCACACTCTTAGATCCCCCAAACTTTTCGATCAACCTTTTCATTTTAATAAAGACCAAAAAAATGGTCATTTTTGAAATTATAAGCATTAGCAGGTTGTTAGAAACTGAAATCAAACAGTTTTCAACTCAAAACTTTATTCTAGGTGATGTTACATTTTCACATAGGACCCCTTGTTCGAAAGGAGCTTCTGAACTCTCTCGTCCATTGAATTTGTCAGGTTTTGGATGGTTTCTGCTTCAATTGTTTTGCATGAGGACAGAATACCCTCCCAGAGCTGTTGCTTAGATGTGAACTGCCTCCCGCCATCATAGACACTCCTTTTAATGATGCTCCAAAGGTTCTGAATGGGGTAGAGGTCAGGGGAGCATGGGGGTCACACCATAAGTTTGTCCCCTTTTATGCCCATATCAGCCAGAGATGCAGATGTTTTATGTGCAGCATGAGATGGTGCATTATCATGCAGAAAAATGATCTTGCTGTGAAATACACGGTTCTTCTTCTTGAACCATGGCAGGAAGTGCTGTTTGAGAAAATCCACATACATTATGGAGTTCATCTTTAGCGCCTTCAGGGATCCTAAAGGGGCCGACAATCTCTCTCCCCATGATTCCAGCCCAAAACATTACTCCACCTCCTCCTTGTTGGCGCTGTAGCCGTGTTTGCGTGGGGTGTCCATCAACCAGCCATCCTCCACTCCATCCATCTGGACCATCGAGCGCTGCACGGCACTCATCCGTGAACAAAACAGTTTTGAAATCAGTCTTCATGTAATGTTTGGCCCACTGGAGCCGTTTCTGCTTGTGTGAAGTGGATAGAGGAGGTCGACAGGATGGCGTATGCACAGCTGCAAACCTCTGAAGGACCCTGCATCTTGTTGTTCGGGGGACGTTGGAGGCACAAGCAGCTTCAAAAACTTGTCTGCTGCTATGACAAGGCTTTTTTGCCGCTGCTCTTTCAACCTGACGTAATTGCCTGTAGGAAAGAGTCCTCAATTTGCCCTTATCAGCACGCACACGTGTGTACTGTGAATCAGCTACATACTTCTTGATTGCCAAGACACTTCATCCTGATCATCGCACAATGTTGATTGTAGTCATGCCTTGACCTAAACACTCCACAATTTGTTGCTTCTCAGCAGCCGACACATCCTTTTTCTTTCCCATTTTGGCAGAAAATGTAGGCTGCTTAATAATGTGAGAGAGCCTTCTTAAGTAGTCTTGCCTTTCATTGGACACACCTGCCAAACTAATTAGCACAGGTGTCTGCAATTGCTTACAGTGATATAAAGAGCCCTGACACACATCACCATCAATGAGTTTAACTGACAAACAAATTCTTCCCTTATCACTCCTAAACACTTTTTGCATAATAATATGGAACGCGGTGTACATGTGCTTTTCCACAAAACACCAGCGGTTCACGTAGTGAATCTTACAGTTCTAACTTGCCAACCGTGGTCTGTATGGAATTGTTCAATAAAGGGCCCAAAATTAAGATAACATAGATGGGAGAGGTCTCTATGAATAGGAATTCCTAAGTATTTGATACCCTGTGAGGGCCAGGCAAAGGGAAAGTTGGACTGGATGGAATCCTATATGGATTTGGGGAGGGAGACATCGAGGGCCTCAGACTTCGCTGCATTGATTTTAAAATTTGACCATGTAACAAAGTGATCTATTTCAGCCATAACAGCATGGATGGATATATGTGATTGAGTGATATATACTAGGACATCATCAGCAAATAGAGAGCACTTGTACTCGGTGCCTCCCACCTCAATCCACCTAATATTGGGGTTATGGCGAATTGATGAGAGCAGGTGCTCCGTCACTAGGATGTATAAGAGAGGGGACAGAGGACATCCCTGCCTTGTCCCATTGGTGATTGTGAAAGGTGATGAAAATGTTCTGATGCACCCCCTGGGCCTTGGGACACCCGGAGCCGGACCCTTTTTGGTGGATGCTGGTGGTTGTAGTCTTCGTGGCGGCGACCCGGTTCCGTGGCTCAGGGCGGTCAAACCAGTGGCGGAACTATTTATGTGGTTTTGATGTTTAAATGTCCGACTACGCCACCCGTGGATTGCGGTCAGAGTGAACCGCCGCTACAGGGCAGACCGCTGAGGCTGGTGTTGTGGGTGCAGCAGAGCGTAGCATAACTCCCCACGGGAGGAGTATAGCCTCAGGGCAGTGTATGCGGAGGATGGGGGTGATGGTGCAGAGCAGCAGCAGTAACGACACGGAGTCAGTGATGCAGTCCAGGGCCTTTACTCACAGTTCTTATTATCCAGACCACGTCTGCAGGTAACGGCTGCCCACGTCGTACTGTGCTCACCAGGTGAGGGGCTCAGACAACTCCCAGATAACTTTGGAGCACTTCACAGGACCCCCTTTGTGTGTCCTTTGTCTGGCCTTTCTTACCAACACTTCTGTCCGGCTGCCTCGGGCCTCCTCTTGGTAAACTTGGCGCCAGTTTCCCTGACCCTATGTGGTGCCTTCCTAGCGGGTGTAGCGAGGGGCTGCGCCACATAAAATGTCAGAGCCTCCGGTTTCTAGCTGAGGGTCATTTCCTGCCTCCACTAGTTCGGGGACCGGTCTCCCCCTTTGGCCTGACCCCTCCACGCAGGTGGATTCGGGCGTGCGGTGGCGACTCGCCCGTCCGCACCCCTGGGATCCCTTCATTCCTCGTTCCTGGAGCCTTCTCCGCTCCTCTTCCTTCCTTCTCCCTCTTCCAGGCCTGGGCCTCTGTTACTAGGCCCGCCTCCGGAGCAGAGCTCATGCAGAGCCCCTGCTCCCTGCCACTTCTGCTCAGACTTCTCTGCACTGAACTAAGATGGTGCCCACCTTTTATACTCCCTTCTCAATGCACCCAGGAACTGCTTCCTCCCTGCTCCTGCACTACAGGGTTCCCCTTCCTCAGTGTTCCCTCCCCCCACTCCAGCCAGGGACAGGGACTGTCGTGCCCATCTCAGGGGCATATTGGTCGCCCTGCCCCATGGCAATGTGGTGTAATGCATGCAGGTGTCGGGTCCTGATCCACACTCCATCCTTACCTGAGAGTGAGATATCACACCTCTGGGTGAGGTGCAATACGTCTGTAGCAACCGAGCCCTCAGGGTGCTACAGTTCCATTTATCTTCAGCCTAGGTGACATATTGCGATACAGGGCCGTGATTTTGGCTATAAAAGGGTCCCCTAGACCCCTACCCCAAGCTTTTTAAGAGAATCATATGTGGCGTGCCAGGAGACTCTATGGAATGCTTTCTCAGCATCCAACGAGAGTATCTAATTACAAATTTTTAACTGCATCTAGCCCAGGAAATACTTTGTGCCTAGTAGCAGTGTCTGCTAGTCAGCGGATTATCCCGGCTGTTAAGCAAGCTACACCACCTGTAGTTTAGACACTTAATTTTTTCAAAGGAAATGCTTCGGGACCATGGGATACTCAGTGAAGAGCATCAGGAGGCACCCCAAGGCATAGGGGCTGGGACTGGCAGTAGGATGCCTTGCGGTGGACAGCCGAGCTCGATCCTTATAAAAGCTTTTTAACTGCAGCAGCTTTAGTGGACGCTACTGGAGCTGGAATTACGCGGCTGCTGGCATGAGACTTGCCCTCCAATAGATCCTTGTAAATGGATTTAAAGTGTATTCATTCAAATTAGAGAGACAATTTAAATTAAAAAGCTTAGAGCTGCCTCCACCACAGGGGGGCTCGCTCAACCCACCAGCGGACAGGCACCAGTATTGGGAGAGGGGGGCTGGCCATCAGGGTTCACCGCTGCTCTGGCACAAACCCGGCGACACGGAGGTGGCACGGGCAGGAGCGGACTGGCCGTGTCGGCTTCTCACTTTTTGGATTTTAGAAGGGCATGACATGCCTATATCTGTGTCTCCCCCTCCTTTTACTCCTCCACCTCTTTTATTTTCGCATGACTATATGTACTTGTCACTTTTCCATGTGTTAGTTGTGTCTTCTGAGCAGTTTGTCAGCTTTTGGACACCTTTGAAGGTGTTTTCTATGTGTTTCTATGTGTTTTTGTTTGCCTGCCATTGGTTTTAACGGTGTTCGAAGGTGTTCGACGAACAGTTCGACGAACAGTTCGGCGAACACACGGGTGTTCGACGAACCGAACCGAACTCGAACACTACGGGGGTGGCTCAACACTAATCAGGAGGCACCCCAAGGCTTAGGGGCTCGGACTGGCAGTAGGATGCCTTGCGGTGGACAGCCGAGCTCGATCCTTATAAAAGCTTTTTAACTGCAGCAGCTTTAGTGGACGCTACTGGAGCTGGAATTACGCGGCTGCTGGCATGAGACTTGCCCTCCAATAGATCCTTGTAAATGGATTTAAAGTGTATTCATTCAAATTAGAGAGACAATTTAAATTAAAAAGCTTAGAGCTGCCTCCACCACAGGGGTGCTCGCTCGACCCACCAGCGGACAGGCACCAGTATTGGGAGAGGGGGGCTGGCCGTCAGGGTTCATCGCGGCTCTGGCACAAACCCGGCGACACGGAGGTGGCACGGGCAGGAGCGGACTGAACGTGTCGGCTTCTCACTTTTTGGATTTTAGAAGGGCATGACATGCCTATATCTGTGTCTCCCCCTCCTTTTACTCCTCCACCTCTTTTCTTTTCGCATGACTATATGTACTTGTCACTTTTCCATGTGTTAGTTGTGTCTTCTGAGCAGTTTGTCAGCTTTTGGACACCTTTAAAGGTGTTTTCTATGTGTTTCTATGTGTTTTTGTTTGCCTGCCATTGGTTTTAATGGTGTTCGAAGGTGTTCGATGAACAGTTCGACGAACAGTTCGGCGAACACACGGGTGTTCGACGAACCGAACCGAACTCGAACACTACGGGGGTGGCTCAACACTTCTTATAATGACAGCATGCCTTCCTTTTATTATGACTTGTGACATCAAGTTATGACTTGTGACATCTTGTTCACTTATTCTACTAGCCAAACCTCCTTTGCAACATTTTATAGCATTAATTAGTGATTCTCACTGTTAAAGCACCACTCCATCATTGTTTTTTATTGCAGCGGTAGAGTGGTGCCACTATCGTAAGGTCCCTGCACCTAATATTATACTACTATCCTTTGTTTCTTGTCATGTTGTATGCTAGGCCCTTTCTTTAAGAAAAGAGAGCATCAGGATATCTCCTTCATATCAGGATAGTCCTCCTGATCTGGGTTTGTTGGCCTCTTCTCTTTGTTTTAATATTGCGACTTCTGTTTAATAATTATTAGTAAAAGTTAAGTTTCATTTTTACCTCTCACATGCAGCTATCTATAATATTATACTCACGACATGCCATCTTCAGCTTTTCCTGATGCTGCTCCGGTCCTTGGGCGCCAACTTGTGAGAGTAATTTTTGACTGACCGGTCACAAACTCTAAATGCAAGTCAGTGAGAGCCTGAACGAGGCTGTAATAGACTTGTATTAAAAAGTGACCTCCAGCTCTCTCCAGCAAACACTGGAGTGATCCAGTGGGTCACAAACTGCTGCAGACCGACTGGATCCACGGGAATAAAAGCAAAAGACGGCAGCTGGTAAGTATAAGACTAGGTGCATGGGACATTACATTTGTAATTGTAACACCACTCCAGCACTGTAATAAAAGAAAACACTGAGTGGTGCTTGAAAGGAGTTGTTGATCTTTTGATAAAAGTCTGCAATCATTCTATGAGGCTGTAAACTTCTGAATCTTTTCAGCACACACACCACACACTGTCAGAATTCTCTGCTATGGCTGGCGAGAGAGGGCTGTCAGGTGATCAAAAGTTTTCAATTCTTATACATGTACCAATAAGCGTATCACCTATCAATGTCTAAAGAAATCAAATAAACATTTCATATACATCAAAATATACCATTACTCAAAGGAAAGAGTATTTGAAGGCAAAACCATCTATTTGTTAACTGCAGTATCAGCACCTCAGCTCCGTCCTCAGCCATACCACGCTGGCCTGAGGACGAGTAAGCTGAGTGTTACCCCAATTAAATGTTCTGCTAAGACCAGGGCCGGCTCCAGGTTTTCGTGGGCCCCGGACGAAATAGTCTCAGTGGACCCCTTTAACACATACCATGATTCATGATGTACAGATTTGGCAGAGAAATATAGATATAGTACAATGCCGAAGATTTCACTTACTTCTTACATTACATGAGCGATATCTATTGTAATTTCTACAATAGCTCAGAAACCGGCGAATCCTCGCAGCGCATAGTGCTTGTCCTGGTGGGAATCATAGAATCATAGAATCATAGAATGGTAGAGTTGGAGAGGATCTCCTGGGTCATCTGGTTCAACCCCCTGCTCAAAGCAGGGGGATGGACCAGAAAGTTTTCATTTTAAACCGGACAGTATAGTCCTCCATACAGCATTATGGGCATCAAATAGTCCTTCATCCAGCATTATGGGCACTACATAGTTTTCCATACAGCATTATGGGAACTACATAGTCCTCCATACAGTATTATGGCCACCACATAGCCCTCCATACAGTATTATGGGCACTACATAGTCCTCCATACAGTATTATGGCCACCACATAGTCCTCCATACAGTATTATGGGCACTACATAGTCCTCCATACAGTATTACGGGCACCAAATAGTCCTTCATACAGTATTATGGGCATCACATAGTCCTTTATACAGTATTATGGGAACTACATAGTCCTCCATACAGTATTATGGGAACTACATAGTCCTCCATACAGTATTATGGCCACCACATAGCCCTCCATACAGTATTATGGGCACTACATAGTCCTCCATACAGTATTATGGCCACCACATAGTCCTCCATACAGTATTATGGGCACTACATAGTCCTCCATACAGTATTATGGGCACCAAATAGTCCTTCATACAGTATTATGGGCACCATATAGTGCTCCATTCATTATAATGAGCCCCATATATTGCTTCATACAGAATAATGGACCATTTATAATGCTCCATACAGTGTAATGAGCCCCATATATTGCTCCATACAGTATTATGAGCCCCATTTATTGCTCCATACAGAATAATGGACCCCATATAATGCTCCACACATAATGGGCCCCATATAATGCTGCATACGGAATAATGGACCCAATATAATGCTCCTTACAGAATAATGGGCCTCATATAATGCTCCATACAGAATAATGAACCCATATAATGCTCCATACATACAGTAATGAACCCATTCATTGCTCCATACATAATGGGCCCCATATATCTTTCCATGCATAATAGGCCCATATAATGCTCCATACATAATGGGCCCCATATATCCCTCCATGCATAAAAAAAGATCAATTACTCTCCTCAGTGGTGGCTGCTCTGGACTCCTCAGCATCGCAGTCTTCCCACTCTCTACACTGTGACTGCTCACAGCAGGGGGCGCGCTGTAGTTACATCATCACACCCTCTGCCCTGAGACGTCACAGACGTCAGGGCTGCAGAGAAACAGGGAGAGGTAATTATTGCAAGTGCTGGGCCCTGACCAAGCAGGGTGCCCACTTGTGGGCACTGGCACCGGGTTCTCCCGACTCACGGGCACCAAAGAGCACCGGTGTCCCCGACAGCGAGCGCTCCCCCTTGCTCAGGGCCCTGGCAGAAGACCTAGGGGCAGAAGGGACCCAAATTCAAGTAAATTACAATTATTAAATTTGCTCAAAAAAGATAGTTCCATACTGGTGGACTCCTCATTTTTCATGAGATATAACCTCTTCAAAAACCCCATTCTTGGCCTCTGCTGTGCAACACATCTGCCCAGATACAGAAAACAGCCATTTACACCTAAAGCATTAGGTGGGTCGGATGCTACAGTATGAACACTGTACAATATACAGTGAGTAAAAGAAATATTGAACATGTCACTCATTTTCTAGGGAAATATATTTCTAAATGTGTTAGTGAAATGAAAATGAGAAATGACACAAAGAAGAAGTACTGAGCACATAAAGAAAGAGAGGTGCATAAAGCCATGGAAAGTCATGACACCAACTGAAAGCTATGAGTAATTAGAAAGCAATCCTGTCACTTAGTTGAAAATAATATCAGCTGGTTCAACTGATGACCTATAAAAAGGTGCCTTATTGCCAAGGTGCCACACAAGAAACATCTCATTATGGGTAAAACCAGTGAGTTGTGTCAAGACCTTTGCAACCTTATTGTTGCAAAACATACTGATGGCATTAGTTACAGAAGAATTTCTAAACTACTGAAGATTCCAGTGAGCACTGTTGGGGCTATAATCCAGAAATGGAAAGAACATCTTTTCACCATAAAGTTGCCACAACCAGGTGTTCCCCACAAGATTTCAGACAGAGACGTGAAAAGAATTATCAGAACAGTTGTCCAAGAGCCAAGGACAACCTGTGGAGAGCTACAGAAAGATCTGGAATCAGCAGGTACAATTGTTTCAAAGAAAACTATAAGTAATGCACTCAACCTCCATGGTCTGTATGCATGCTTACCACGCAAGACTCAATTGCTGAGCAAAAAGCAAGTTCAAGCGTGTTTAAAGTTTGCAAAACAACATTTAGACAAGCCTGTAAAATACTGGGAGAATATAATTATAATATAATACTTGGACCAAAATTGAACTCTTTGGATGCCATATTACGCACCATGTTTGGAGGCCAAAAGGCACTGCATATCACCCCTAAAATACCAGACCAACAGGGAAGTTTCGAGATGGAAACATCATGGTGTGAGACTGTTCAGCATATGACATTGGCATACTTCATATAATTGAAGGAAGGATGAATGGACAAATGTACCGAGACATTCTTGATAAAAATCTACTGCCATCTACCAGGATGATGAAGGTGAAACTAGGGTGGACATTTAAGTAATATAATGATCTCAAACACACAGCCAAGAAAACTGAATTGGTTTCAGAGACAGAAAATAAAGCTTCTAGAATGGCCCAGCCAATCACCGGACCTGAATGCAATAGAAAATATATGAAAGGAACTAAAGCTCAGAGTTCATAGAAGGAGCCCATGGAACCTTCAGGATTTCAAGAGTGTTTTTTGTGAAAGAATGAGCAAAAATCACACTTGAGCAATGTATGCGACTAGTTTCTCCACACAGGAGGCGTCTTGAAGCTGTCATCACCAACAAAGGCTTTTTTACAAAGTATTAAATACATTTCAGTAAATGTAAAAACCTGAAGGTCTGAACAGAAACATAAGTAGATGTGCATGCAAAATGTGAATGCATGTTCACACAAGGCCATTAAACAGAGAGAAACCAAAGACAAGAAAAATACCCAAATAACTGAAAGTAAATGTATAAATCGCACAGTGCAAAAATAATGATAAATAATAAAGGGTATTTAGTTAACATAATTTAGATCAAAATAATGTGAAAGCCATCCCGCCACTTCACGGCAACCCTTATGGGACAGTCCTAACTCTAATATTAAAAACCTTACCATTTGTCAAGTGACATACATATGGACAAGGGCAGAGAGACTGGATCCCTAGTGTGAGCATGAGACCGGGGCAGAATGGTCGTCTCAGCCCAGACAAAGGGCGGCCCCACCCTTTTATATGCACTAAGCATACTGACTGCAAAGAAAAAACCTGAAGGTCTGAACTGAAACGTAAGTAGATGTGCATGCAAAATGTAAATGCATGTTCACACAAGGCCATTAAACAGAGAGAAACCAAATACAAGAAAAATACCCAAATAACTGAAACTAAATGTATAAATCGCACAGTGCAAAAATAATGATAAATAATAAAGGGTATTTAGTTAACATAATTTTGATCAAAATAATGTGAAAGCCATCCCGCAACTTTACGGCAACCCTTATGGGACAGTCCTAACGCTAATATTAAAAACCTTACCATTTGTCAAGTGACATACATATGGACAAGGGCAGAGAGACTGGATCCCTAGTGTGAGCATGAGACCGAGGCAGAATGGGCGTCTCAGCCCAGACAAGGGGCGGCCACACCCTTTTTTTTTCAGTAAATGTGTTCAATACTTTCACCCTGTGTCATTTCACATTATTTCACATAACTTAATTTATTGACATCTATGGTTTGAGTTCTTTTCCTGTGTGGATTGGATGGGTTGTTACCGACATCAGGTGAGAATTTTATGTCAATAGCACCTTTAGAAATATATTTACTTAGAAAACTGATTCAATACATTTTTCACCCGCTGTATGAATTTTGATTTGTATGACTGCTATACAGACTATAAATATAACTTTGAGATTCTTAGATCAAGTGGTGAGAGTCTATCTGACAGTGAGAAGTGACCTCTTTAGATGGGCATCTACTGTAATAGCTTTACCTTCCCTGGGCTTTTGCCTATAAAATTAAAGTAAAGCAAGTAAAATTCAGCCATTTCTGCATTTTACATTTTAGGGTGGTGACAGCCTCAATTTTGATTATGCGCTAATCTCATCTGTTCTAGGCTGTTTTTACTTAGAGCAGAGTGCAGCTGGGTGCTACATGCCCTATAATTTTGTAGGCATAAGATCAGAAGAGGAAAATCTGTTGATGTATGGTGTCATCTGAAGAAGTTGTCTTACAAAATTTTTAAGCATAGTCTGTATAGCTTAATGCAATTCAAAATTCATATATTCAATGGTTGCACATTTTTAGTTGTATATCATTGTGTTTATTATCACTTTCCAACTACTGTATATAGCTATTATTATGCCTATTCACAAGAAAATATAGCCAAAATAAGTAAAAATAAGAAAAATCAGGCAGCACTCCAATAAATAAAGGTGGAAAAAGTGGACTTTATTGGCCCATCGGATGTGGCAACGTTTCGATTGTAAACGTACCTTTCTCAAGCAATAAATGGATACGAGTGATATATATATATACTGTAGCAGCATTACATCATATCATGATTACAAGCTCATTAGTGAAAATACAATAAAAAAGTGTACATTAAAATGACATGTGTCAATAATATAATACATGATATACATATTATGTAGAGGAACATGAATGTTCATAAGCATATGGAGACAGTCACTATATTCATATAAAGTACAAAGTGCGTTAATAAGATTTAAATATTCAAATCTGCAACAGTTATTAGCAGTCTGACTTACCCATAAAAAATGGAACTTTCATATACATAAAGCGCCGAGCATTGGCGTCCGGAAATGTGCAACTGCGCATGTCTGTGCGCGTCATAATCAGATGGCCAATCATAGCAGTCGGGGTTCCTAAGGATACTCGCCCATGCGTATTATGGACATTAAGTGCGTGGTCGCCATCTTAGTTGGGGGAAAGCATTCCCTATTAAAGTATAGACGTTATAGCGGCACTTTACAGGTACCTATGTTACTAAGGAGTCATAATTAATGCATTATCGCTATCTTATTGTGCAGAAAGCTTTTTTATTGGTAATTTAGAGATTTTAGCACCATATCACAGGTAGACTGAATGCAGACAATGGGCTTTCCAAGTGGAATACTTCTCATATTGTAGCCTAGTAAATCCAGTGAAACAATAAAGGGGTATATGGAAGACATGTGCTCAAGTAAGCAACTACCTTGGGCCCTTCAATCGCCACCCCCTCAGGAGGACTATTACAGAGGCCATAGGTGTCAGAAGGAGTACAAGCCCCTGCCAGAGCGAGACCCCTTCAACACCACATGAGGAAGAAGAGGTGCAGTGATGAGAGCCATATCTCTTTATCAACCACAACAAATGTTAAGCACACATAGTAGCTCCAATTCTCTTGTAGAAAAAATCCATGATTGAGCGATTGGCTAAGAGGTCATGACAATAAATTGCTTTAAATGAAAAAACATATGTATAAAAATATATAAATAAAATTATAACACCCGAAGGTTAATGGATGAGTCTGCTTCTTTTGATAATTTGTGACATGTAGTAGTGATCTGTGAAGAATAAAAAAGAAAATAATTAAAATCTTATTACAATAAGATCCAATTTATACCAATGCATGATGGGGTAAGAATCTGGGTAAGGAGGGCAAGCGACTATACAATTGAGGTTATTTTAAATTCAACATTAAGGCCATTTGGCTTAAGTGTGCCATGTCTGTGTATCCATTCTAATTCTTTTCTTTTAAGGAGGCAAATTCTATCCCATCCCCTCTCTCTGTGGGGGAACAGTGTCTATGATTATAAACCTAAGTTGTTTTTCACTATGTCCCATTTCCACAAAGTATTTGGGGACTGGTAAGTCAAGCCTTTTCTTTCTTATGGTATATCGGTGATGGTTGATCCTGGTTTTAAAATCCCACGTGTTTTCGCCAACATACCATAAGGCACATCGGCATTGGAGAAGGTATATGACATAGTCGGAATTATATGTTAAATAGTAATTAGTATTATAAATTACATTAGTAATCGGATGAGTACATTAGGACCCTTTTAGCAAAAGTGGGCAATTAACACAAGAGAGACAGGGAAAACAAATCTTTCTTTGAATGCCTGTAAATATGTTTGTATAGTCTTTTTTAATGAACCAATCTCTGAATGTACAAGATGATCGCCTATATTTTTACCTCTTCTATATGAAAACGAGGGGAGGGATTCTTGAATTCTTCTATATTGGGAAGAAATTTAGACAACATACCCCAGAGTTTCCTAACAATTGTGGCAATCTGTCCACTTTCGTCACTGTTTGTTGACACCAGGGGTACTCTTTTAGGTTCCTTTTTGTTTCGCTCTCGATTCAAGATAGCTGATCTGTCCAAAGATAACACCTTATTTTTCTCCATATCTAAGAGATTCTTAGGATATCCTCTAGTTTTAAATTTATTTGCCAGAGTGTCAAGTGATTTAACTGACTCTTATTTGTTACGGATCCGGGTGGTGGAACCTCTGTGCTGCGGTGCAAGGAGGGACCAGAGGGGCGTGACTAAGTATCTACTCGGCTTGACCAAGGTCGCACGGCGGCTCAGTCGACTCCGTGAACCAGGGAGGGACCGAGCAGAGGGACCAGGTGCCACTCTGGGACCGACCTTGTATGAGAGCAGGTGACTCCCATGGGTCAGATTGGCAGGAACTGACTGATACAGCGGGCGAGTACGGCAGTCAGGCTGACTGGTGGTCCGGGTAGTTAAGCAGGCTGATTTAGCTGATAGCCAGACGGGTGCTCCGGGTAAGCAGGCAGGCGGGCACAACAGGTAACTGGCAGGTGCTCAAAAAAAAAAGGGATAGTTGTTCCAGCGTCTGGTAAAATAATTCTTTCTTTATTTTTCGTCCATTAAAAACTTGTTAATGTTGCATAGACAGGGTAGGGGAGCAAGACGCGTTTCGAACGCTCACTTGCGTTCTTTATCACTGCATAGCTACACAATAAAAAGGATTTTCTAAAATACTAAAAATGTGCCAATGAAAACAGTTGGAACAAATCACATGACATAATTATCACATTAAGCAACAGGTGCATGAAAACAGTCAATAGTGATACATGGTTTCTCTCTTCAGATTAAAACCCTTTGGGTTTCTTGAATCCAGATTAAATATCTAATACGCTTCTTTTGTCAATAATTTTCGCTTTATATCTCTACCTCTTGCATGTGGAAAAAGTTTTTCAATACTTAAAACTTGCAAAGAAGACATGTCACGATTGTGCTCAATAATAAAATGCTTTGCAATAGCAGAGACATTTCTACTGGTGTTATTTGAATTAAGTATGTCATTATAATGTTCATTAAACCAAGTTTTTAATTTACATGTAGTACAACCTATATAAAATTTATCGCACATAGTACAATTCATTTTGCATACCATGTTCTCTGAATCACAATTAATATACTGTTTGATTTTATATTCATTTGAATGATCAGAATCATGAAAAACAGAGCTGCATAGTGTGTATGAACACATGCGACATTTCATTGAACCACATTTAAACTGCCCTTTTGTTGCAAACAAGTGCTTTTTTTATGTGTGGATCAGAAAAAATGTTGGAGAAAGTGAGTCACCTAATGAAGGTGCCTTTTTTGCCACAACATTACAGCCTTTTTTCTAAATGCATGCTAATGTTTCATCTTCAAAAAGTATTGGTAGATGTTTAGTAAACATTTTTTTTATTTCTGCAAATTGTGCACTGTATTACAGCAAGATGACAGGTTTACTTTTCAAAAAATAATTTTTTACTTTTGTTTTAGGACGCAATAGACCAGTCCGTTTTTTGTCAGAAATTCTTTTTTTACCCCTGTCCAATACCCATTGGGGATAACCCCATTGTTTTAATCTTTTTGAGGTTAATATTACTTCATTTTCAGCAACTATGGGATCAGAGCAATTTCTGACAATTCTTGTGAACTCACCTACTGGTATGGCTTTAGCTACATGCTGTGGTTGACTACTAGAAAAATGCATGATGGAATTATCAGCAGATGGTTTGCGATGAATAGTAGTGGATACAATTTCACCTGGAATGCCCCTAAGAATCAAATCTAAGAATACCAAAACTTTTGAACTCTAAGAAACAGTAAACCACAAACTGGCTGGTGCTTCCAGGTAAGCGGGCTGGCGGGCACGACGGGTAACAGGCAGGTGCTTCCAGGTAAGCAGGCTGGTGGGCAGAGCAGGAAACAGGCGGATGCCTCCAGGTAAGCAGGCGGACAGACACGGCTGGTATCAGGCAGGTGCTTCCAGGTAAGCAGGCGGACAGAGCCCATAGACAGACTGGCGGACTGGACTATAGACAGACTGTCGGGCTGGAAGGTAGTCAGGCTGGCGGACTGGACTGAAGATCAGACTGGCGGACAGGACTGACTTGCAGAGGACCTGGGGGCTGAAGCAAAGTAAGAATCACAAAGCAGCAACCTTGCGCGGGCACCTCCATATTGGAGGAGGTGCTTTAAATAGGGAGAGTCCTCCGGCCATTGGAAGGGGACGTTTTAGGACGGCACGCTCGGCCCCTTAAGAGGGCCCGGGAAGCTGCGTGCACCAGCAGCAGCAGGGAGGCCGGAAGACGCCGGAGCAGGAGCGCGCCAGTAAGGGGGACGGCGTCTCTGCCTAGCAGAGGGCAGAGACGCCGATGCTACATTACTATTCTCCTTATCCTTAAGAAATGGCTGTGTGGGATCGATTTGATGGTTTTCCTCAGGTGATGACTCTGATATTTTAATAAGTCATTAGTAGGCTTAACAAAGAGGGAAGTGCTTAATTCTTTGTTTTTCTGTTTTATTAAAACATCTAAGAATTGGATCTCAGTCGTTGAGTGTACCAAAGTGAATTTGATGGTGGGGTCAATTTGATTTAAGAACAAATGAAAATCATATAGTTCGTTCTGCGTACCTGTCTGGAGGAGGAAGACGTCGTCCATGTACCTCCACCACCTCATTACATGTTGATAGTGGTGTGATACATAGACAAAGTCCTTCTCCAATGTTGTAATAACGATATTTGCATATGCGGGATATTAGCATATTTCTTTCCGTTGTCATAAATAAATTAAATAAATATAAGTTTTTATTGGGAGTATACAAAGAATTTAAGATAAAAAGGCACAGTGATCAAACACTAAGGCAACAGAACAGCAGGAGGAGATGACATAAATATTTCAGTGTAATAAACAATGTGGCATATTAGCAAAAAGGTAAGTATCCATATAGATGCCAGTAGACCAAGTATAATATACATCTACATAAAAGTCAGTAGGCCAAGTACAATATGCATTATTGCCAAAAAGTGTGAACAATAACATTATATCATATAGATACCTGCAATCATCTCCTGCTGCTGGAATGGCACCAGATCCCAACACATGTTTCGGCGTCTAGCCTTCATCAGGGAGCCCACACTGAAATATTTTTTTCATCTCCTCCTGCTGTTCTGTCGCCTTAGTGTTTACTCACTGTGCCTTCTTATCTTAAATTCTTTCTAAACCCCCAATAAAGATTTATATTTATCTACTTTTTTTGGTTATATTTTCTTGTGAATAGGCATAATATTGCTACCTTATATAGCTACATTTTTACATATGCTGCTAGTTATGTGTTTTATACCACTTGCTTCATTTAAGTTAGCACACTTTTGTTTGGCTGATGATAGGTTGTGTGTATATAGTTATGTAGTTTCATAGTTTTACCGTTGAAGAAGACACAGGTCCATTGAGTTCAATCTATACCTTAATGTGGCGATACAGAGGAAGATGCTAATTGCCCCATATAATGGAGAGAAATCCTTCCCAACTTCAGATATAAAATATCATATTCTCGATGCTCTTACAGTTAAGAATCTCTGTCTGTGATGATGTCTAACTACTGTTTAACTACTGACGGACCACTCATAGACTATAAAATTCCAGGCGATCTGAATTATACTCTGCAGTGACATTCTAAAATGTCACTGCAGAGTATAGCAGCTGTATGTTTGTTACTGTCTCTGCCTTCCCAATAGCTGTATACAGTACACAGCACTAACAGCTGTGGGGCCCAATTACTGTATACTAGTTAGCCTCACTCTATTCACTCTATTTATTTAATAACCTTGTTCGCTCGTCTTTGCAACCGCTCTAGATCAGCAATGACCTTATAAAATGCATACAAAGATTGTGCACAGTATTTATTCTAAATGTGGAAGCACTAGTGACTTACTTGTATATACAATGTTCTTGTCTTGAGCATCTATGTCTCTTTTAATCTATCCCATGATTTTATTTGCCTGGCACTGGTCACTAAAGTTGAGTTCGCTGTCCGCAAATACACCCAAGTCTTTTTCAGATCAGATCATTTTTCAGGATCACTTGTCAGAATCACTTGTGAGGATCACTTATCAGGATCACTTGTCAGACAGGGTATTTAGCCTCAAACTGACATCATTCTGATGTTTGATTTTGATATCTGATCATGTCCTAAAATGGACACTGTACAGCAGAGCTGAGAAAGCTAATCCCACCCTCTCCAGGTTCTGTATGTACATTATCTGTGGACAGTGAGCTGCTTATCATAGGAGGGGGCGGAGTCGGATGCCTTGGCATGCAGAAATTAGCCACAGCAATGATAATGTCCTAATCTTAGAAAACTTTCATTGTAAGTAAACAAGAGCACACAGCCTGTTAAGTGATACATCATTGCATTCAGTGTTTTAACCCCTACCCTATGCTGTCCTCAGATTACACAGCAAAAACTTGCTGACAGATTCCCTTTAAAAACTGCAATCATTGTCTCACATCTTAAAATAAATTTTTTTCAATGATAACTTTGAAATTCTTTCACAGATTGACTTTCATGAGGATAAAATACTTTTAATGAGAAAAATAATTAAAAAGAAAATTGCAGCACATAGCTAGACCCGTTTAAGGCTGAGGAGAATGAGTAAAGTAGCAGCAGCTTAGCAAAAACATTTATTCTCCTTATAATTAAGCATGCATCTTTATTTGACAGAAAATAATGGGTCTGATTAGCAGCAAAGATTTTAGTGTAAGTCAAAGTTGCAATCTATTGTTTTTGCTTGCAGTGGAAATTATAGTCCCATTAGCATCTAATTATGGCAACTAAACAAACATTGCTGCCGAGGTACTTATGTTATTGATCTATTATGGAATTACAATGCTGTTCAATATCCGTCCAAAGAATGGAGAGCCATTGGTAAGGGACTTGAGCATATAACAGTAAACACATACTGTATGTATGGATAATACTGCATATATGTATGTATGCATAGAATTTTTGGATTGTTTCAATTTCTTAGCAAATACATAAATTTGTTTTTCATTGGCAAAATAAAAATAAATAAATGCAAATATAACCATACTTGACAATTTTCCGTACATACTCACAATTTAGTTTTTCCACTTGTATAAGCTGTAATATAAGGCCTGATAGAATATTCTTCTGCATTCTGATTTCCCCTGTGTGTAAATGAGTATAGAAAATGCATAATTTTATTTCTTCACTGTTTTACTATTAGGATCAATACGATGTGTTTCAAATAGATTAGAGAATGAATGTGTATATGTCGAATACAGCACACAGCTAAATGATACCACAGAAGATTTGAATGCACTGTCTGCCTGCACAGAAATCCTTTCCAATCTGTGTCAATCTGCAGAGTTCATCCACACTGCCATATCTGCATCTTGGACAATTTCCCTACAGAGCATCAGGATAGAAAGCAAAGTCATTAGGGGTCCATTCATCACATTCTCCCCGCTCTAAATCTGGGGCAAACTGGAACATGAAAGACACCACATTTATTAAAGCATAAAAAAATCCCACTGAAAGCAATTGATTTTCAGTCCTTTAAAATCTACCAGTACTTCTCCTCTTTGACAAGCTCTAGACTTTGATAGTGAACCTGTAGACGTTATGTGTTGTCTATTAGCTTCTACTTAATACAAGAAAATGAGCAAAGAAAATTTCAAGATGCCAATAAAATATTGCGCGACATATGGAGCTACTAATTATTACAACCAGAATATATGAAACTATGATTTACAGTCCTATTTAAGAGCAATCCATAAATCTCTGTATATCCCTGAATGTGAAATAGAGATTTCAGCTTTGACAAAAAGTTACTGTTAAAGAGAACCTGTAATCTTGGTAATTGCAATTTACCAGCGTTAAAATGCTGCCTGGCCGCCTTACTGTCAGTTTGGCTACAGTGTGAAAATTAACCTATTTCTTCCCAGCTTTCAGTCATGGGGGTGTGCAGGAGAGGCTACAGTCACTGCTCACAGCAGCTGTCATACTGTGAACATCGGCTATAAGCATGACCCAGCACTTTGATTACTAGCCAGTTCTGCAGAGCTTCTTTGTAGAACAAGCTGGAAATTAAAGTGCTGGGGCGTGATTACAGCTGCCACTCCCAGTATAGTGAGCGATGACTGTAGTCACACTGTGCACACACCCATGACTGAAAGCCGGGAGGAGATAAGTTTATTTCCTCCCTGTAGCCACATTGTCTGTAAGGCAACAATGTAACACTAATTACCTACCGAGTAACCCTACATCTGAAGGCTGACCAACTTTTTATGACCTCATCATAGCTGTATTCAAAAGATGATACTAAAAATGGAAGGAGTCTTTGAGTAAATGAATGCCTATGCTCTTCCTATAAGCATTGTATGTAAAAAAAAATCTCTACAATCTTCAGGGCTGCTCATAGAAAATAGTTTACAAAAAGTCCTGGTATCTTTTTTTGTATGTTCTAAAAATTGGTTAAAAAAATTAACAGAATAAAAAGGCCTCATGCAGGTATATCAACATAATAAACGAATATAGTATGTCAAAAAAATGATTTAGGTCATTGAGGTCAAAATTGTTTCTGCTTAAAAAGTAATGAAATGCAAGATCTCTAAGTAGAGGTGGCTCCTACTCCTTGAACCCCAGCTCATCAGTCAATCAATGACCCTTTCATTGTTTGCACAGGTTAAGTAACTCGATTGTATGGGCAGTTAGATCATTTTAAAAAGTGAAGTCAATTTTACAGCATTGTACCTGCGTAAACAATGAAATGGCAGTTCAATTGCGTACTAGGACCCCCCCTTATTCTGCTGATTTGTGTGGGTCTCAATGGTTGATACACACAAATCCCACATTGATGACCCATTCTCAGGAAAATATATATAAGATGAGATTGTTAGCTCACCTCCTCCTTTGGTTACCGCGTCCTCCGGGCTGCACGGACCACTGGGTGAAAGTCGATATGGGTGAAAGTCGATATGCACAAAATAATAAGCATCCAGCGCCTTTTTGGACGAATGATCCCAGGAAATCCAAGGTTTCTTAAAACATCCGTTTATTTCTTCATATTAAAAACAGGTAACAAGAAGGTCAGACAGTTTGGATACACTCATGATTGCAAACAAGGCATAGAAACCAGCATGTTTCGACCCAAACAGGTCTTAATCAACTCCATGAATCCATGGATCTGGAT
The DNA here is from genome assembly GCF_046119375.1 of Phyllobates terribilis. Classification (NCBI taxonomy): domain Eukaryota; kingdom Metazoa; phylum Chordata; class Amphibia; order Anura; family Dendrobatidae; genus Phyllobates; species Phyllobates terribilis. The sequence goes on from NW_027362762.1 coordinate 268,247,218, forward strand.
ATTCGAAAACTCATGAAGCACTATGTGTTCGAAACAAAAATGAAAGCTGTTGAGAAAAGGGCTTGGAATTCTTTTAAAGAAGTTGTGAAGACATTTCTAGGTAACAACAAAGATCTAAAATTTAAGTCCATCGTGGAAAACATGTTGAAACATTTCAATGCTTTAGGTTATCTGATGAATTTGAAGTTACATTTTTTACATTTCTATTTGGACTACTTTCCTGGAAACCTTGGTGCTGTTAGCAAAGAGCAAAGAAAAAGATTTCATCAAGATATCAAGGAGATGGAACGTGAACATGATGGCGGACTACTGCTGGATGCTTCATAGAGAAGAGAAGATCCACAGGCCTTTTTTAAGAGAATAGGTATTAAGAGAAGCTTAGAAGAGAAAAGGAAAAGGCGCAAGAATTAATTTCCAATAAAGTTGCAGAATAAATCTTCAATACATTTTTATATATAATATGGTGTACATTTTTTTTGTTCATCTCGCTTGTACGTAATTTCACACACGTTTTGTGAAAAATCCGTACTTGATGGTTAAAAATTTAAGTGTTTTTTTTAAACCAGGGCATTAGAAAACATAAGGATTGGTCATTGGATTTGAACCAATTTTCATTTACCCCAATTTTGCATACCTGTGTAATCTTTTTGCTGACGTTGCAGCTAGCTGTCAGCTTATACCTAAGTATGCTCTTACATTACTAATCACAGAAATACAGATAGTAATTTTTTCTTTCCTTTCATTTTGCTTATCTTATACTCACAACTTTTTAGTTTCGTTTTTTCAAAAGAAAAATATAGTAAATCAGAAAAAAACAGTAAATCCTTATTTTACGATATCTTTGAAATGAGTGCATTTAATCATTATTATTATTACTTCATAAATAATTTTTATAGGAATGATTATATTCTTGTTGTTTTTGCCTTCCATACTTTCCTTAACAAGAGTGCTAAAGAAAAACTAATGAAGATGTGCTAAGCATTAAAATGAATGCGATCCAATAATTTCAGTGCAGAAAGGCTAAACAGGGTTATTTTACATCTTGATACACAATATAATAGACAGAAGCAGATTGTCTTTGCTAGACGAGTAATATCAACATTTCAAATTAGCTTGCATAAGAAAATAGATAGAAAAATATCCTCTTTCTTAAAAGAATTGGGAATTGTATATTTGCCATTAGACAATTACAGAACTACTGTGTGTATTCACTGTGGTCCAAACTTTTCATATTTTATATATTTGTTTTATTTATTGGTAATGCTTCTCATTTAACACATAGATTTTGCATACAGAATTCTGCATTATATAAATCCGCTGCAGTTATTTCTATCTCCTTTTCTTTGGATGAATATAAGTTCACCAATTCACAAGTAATAATGCAGAGAGATGAAGTCAACACCAAGGTATCATTCATGGAATAGTCTCTGTAAGATATTATATAAATACTACTGGTATATTAAGTGTTAACAATGTTTATTCTGTAAAGAACAATAATTTGGGAAAGAGACTAATCGGCCTCAATTCATCAGCGTTCTTCATGTAATTTCAGTGTAAATTACTGGTCAACTGTTCCCTAACCAGTCACAACACTATCATCATGTGTTGTGCATTAGTAACGCTTTTTATCATCATGCCTTTTTTGGCAATATTATTTTTCATTATCATAGTTTTTCCATAAAGTTTTGTGCTTCTTTTTCATTTTAAACATTAAATTTGTAATTTCTAGAGATACTGGTATTGGCAACATATCTCTGTAAAATGTGCAATGTGCTTTCTGATCCAAAGAAAACATAATCAAATACATTTTTCAGTGGAGTTATTTTCTGAAATATATTTTATCCCAAGCCTGTGTGCCCACGATGCATTTTTTAAGCGTTTCCGCAGCTGCAAAAACGCTGCAGAAACGCTTAAAAAACGCATGGTAGAAGGCCTGCCATGTCCCCCAATGAAAATCTGCATGTGCTGTGCACATGCTGCGGAAATTTCCGCTGCGGATTATCATTGCGGAAAAAAACGCAGCACTACCAATTATTTTGCGGAAGTGCTGCGTTTTCGCCGCCATTGACTTGCATTAGAACGCATGTATTCCGCTACACTAGATAAGCACATGCGGAATACATGCGTTCAATGTGCGGATAGTACCCAGGTCTAGAGGGCAGGAGACTCTCCTCCGGACCCGGGTACCATAGAAAATGTAAAAAAAAAAGAATAAAATAAAAAATAAATATGATACTTAACTTCTGACAGCCCGCGGTGCGCTCCTCCTCCCTTGTCGGCAGATCGCGATAGACTGGAGGACCTGAGCTGACGTCATAGTCATGTGACGGGTCACGCGACGCTATTAAAGCTGTCAAATAATCGCAAATCATGAGCATGGAGTGACTTGAAACATAACACCCGAGCACGCTGAAGATACTCGGTGAGCACCGGCGCATGCTCGCCGAAAGGGTTAACAGAACATACTCGCTCATCACTATTTATCATGTATCTACCTAATGCTGAGATTAAGCAGCACTTTAGCTAACTGGAGGTTGCAAGCCTCTACGACAGGGGTGGGCAACCTCAGTCCTGTGGGTTGTTTTTGGCCTGCAATGACCTTTTCTGCAGCCCCTTGGCAGATTCCCAGATACCGCAGTGCATGGGCCGGCAGCTGCATTTTGACAGCCACTGACCCTTTAATTAATTTATGCTCTGCAAGTGCGAGCACACGCACACAGCAATTACTACTAAACACTGCAGTGTGTGCAGTGAAAGATTATATCCTCACTCTGACCAGTCCCAGCGTCAGGACGTGCTTTGTAGCAGACTTAGCGTGCGATGAGCTCCCGTCCCACAGGGGACTATAGTGGCATGTCCTCCTGTGAGGTATATACCGCAGCCCCTGTATCTCCTTCTGTTATGTATGTACTGCAGCTTCTTTGTTTCCTCCTGTGATGTATAAACCGAAGCCCTTGAGTCTGCTCCTGTGAGGTATATGCCACAGCCCCTGTATTTCTTCTATTATGTATGTACTGGAGCCCCTCTGTTTCTTCCTGTGATGTACAGTACAGACCAAAAGTTTGGACACACCTTCTCATTTAAAGATTTTTTCTGTATTTTCATGACTATGAAAATTGTACATTCACACTGAAGGCATCAAAACTATGAATTAACACATGTGGAATTATATACTTAACAAAAAAGTGTGGAACAACTCGAAATATGTCTTATATTCTAGGTTCTTCAAAGTAGCCACCTTTTGCATTGATAACTGTTTTGCACACTCTTGGCATTCTCTTGATGAGCTTCAAGAAGTAGTCACCGGAAATGGTTTTCACTTCACAGGTGTGCCCTGTCAGGTTTAATACGTGTGATTTCTTGCCTTATAAATGGGGTTGGAACCATCAGTTGTGTTGTGCAGAGGTCTAGTGGATACACAGCTGATAGTCCTACTGAATAGACTGTTAGAATTTGTATTATGGCAAGAAAAAAGCAGCTAAGTAAAGAAAAACGAGTGGCCATCATTACTTTAAGAAATGAAGGTCAGTGAGTCAGAAAAATTGGGCAAACTTTGAAAGTGTCCCCAAGTGCAGTTGCAAAAACCATCAAGCGCTACAAAGAAACTGGCTGACATGAGGACCGCCCCAGGAAAGGAAGACCAAGAGTCACCTCTGCTTCTGAGGATAAGTTTATCCGAGTCACCAGCCTCAGAAATCGCAGGTTAACAGCAGCTCAGATTAGAGACCAGGTCAATGCCACACAGAGTTCTAGCAGCAGACACATCTCTACAACAACTGTTAAGAGGAGACTTTGTGCAGCAGGCCTTCATGGTAAAATAGCTGCTAGGAAACCACTGCTAAGGACAGACAACAAGCAGAAGAGACAAGTTTGGGCTAAAGAATACAAGGAATGGACATTAGACCAGTGGAAATCTGTGCTTTGGTCTGATGAGTCCAAATTTGAGATCTTTGGTTCCAACCACAATGTCTTTGTGCGACACAGAAAAGGTGAACGGATGGACTCTACATGCCTGGTTCCCACCGTGAAGCATTGAGGAGGAGGTGTGATGGTGTGGGGGTGCTTTGCTGGTGACACTGTTGGGGATTTATTCAAAATTGAAGGCATACTGAACCAGTATGGCTACCACAGCATCTTGCAGCGGCATTCTTTTCCATCTGGTTTGCATTTAGTTGGACCATCATTTATTTTTCAACAGCACAATGACCCCAAACACACCTCCAGGCTGTGTAAGGGCTATTTGACCAAGAAGGAGAGTGATGGGGTGCTACACCAGATAACCTGGCCTCCACAGTCACCAGACCTGAACCCAATCGAGATGGTTTGGGGACTGCAGAGTGAAGGCAAAAGGGCCAACAAGTGCTAAGCATCTCTGTGAACTCCTTCAAGATTGTTGGAAGACCATTTCAGGTGACTACCTCTTGAAGCTCATCAAGAGAATGCTAAGAGTGTGCAAAGCAGTCATCAAAGCAAAAGGTGGCTACTTTGAAGAACCTAGAATATAATACATATTTTCAGTTGTTTCACACTTTTTTGTTAAGTATATAATTCCACATGTGTTAATTCATAGTTTTGATGCCTTCAGTGTGAATGTACAATTTTCATAGTCATGAAAATACAGAAAAATCTTTAAATGAGAAGGTGTGTCCAAACTTTTGGTCTGTACTGTATATACCGAAGCTCTTGTGTCTTCTCCTGGGAGGTATATACCACAGCCCGAGTATCTCCTTCTGTTATGTAAGTACCGAAGCCCCATGACTCCTTCTGTGATGTATATAACGCAGCCCCGTGTTTCCATCTGTAAAGTATATACTACAACCCTATTTTTCCTTCTGTGATGTATATACAACAGCCCCTGTGTCTTCTCCGGTGATGGATATATTTCAGCCCATGTGTTTCCTCCCGTAATGTGTATACCACAACCCATGTGTCTCCTCCTGTGATGTATATACCGCAGCCCCTGTCTCTCCTCCTTTGATGTATATAGCACAGCCGCTGTGTCGCCTTCTGTGATATGTATACTGCAGTCTCGTATCTCTTCCTGTGATGTATATACTGCAGCCCCTTTGTCTCCTCCTGTAATGTGTAACATCTCTGGCGGCATGCTTGCATAGTGTACCATCTCCCACTATGCAAGATCACAATCTTACCTTTAAGTCCAGCTTGCAAATCTTGCTCCTGTTCATATTGTGTGCATGCCTCTGTTCTGACTGCTTAGGTCGGCGGCCCGGTTACTTCCTGATTCTTGCAGCTGCTGTGGGCACACCCCTAATGCGTCCCCAGCCTATTGCTGTGGGTCACTGGATATTTAAACCTCCTTCTCTCAGAAGAAGGAGCCTGGGCAACTCTTACCTTCAGAGGGCTCCTTGCCTCTGATGTGCCAGGTCCCGTTCTGTTTCTTGCCTGTCCGCCAACCTGGGGGCTGTATTCCCAGGCCTGTCTGAACTTTCTCCTAGCCTGTTTGTCCACCTCTCTGGGGGCCGTATAACCAGACTCGCTCCTGTATCTTGTTGCAGTGTCAGTTCCTGTCTGAACACTCTCCTAGCCTGTTTGTCTCTGTGTCTGTACCTTCCCTTTTCCTGCAGTCTCTGAACCTGCACCTAACTCCTACTCAAAGTCCTCTCTGCTCTGCCTTGCTCACCGCTCCGGCGGTTCCTCTCTGCTCTGCCTTGCTCACCGCTCCGGCGGTTCCTTCCTGCTCTGCCTTGCTCACCGCTCCGGCGGTTCCTTGCTGCTCTGCCTTGCTCACCGCTCCGGCGGTTCCTTGCAGCTCTGCCTTGCTCACCGCTCCGGCGGTTCCTTCCCGCTCTGCCTTGCTCACCGCTCCGGCGGTTCCTTCCTGCTCTGCCTTGATCACCGCTCCGGGCTGTTCCACTCTGCTCTGCCTTGCTCACCGCTCCGGCGGTTCCTCTCTGCTCTGCCTTGCTCACCGCTCCAGCGGTTCCTCTCTGTTCTGCCTTGCTCACCGCTCCAGCGGTTCCTCTCTGCTCTGCCTTGCCCACCGCTCCAGCGGTTCCTCTCTGCTCTGCTTATATACCGCATCTGCGGTTCTGTGCCTGAATCCCAGTCTGCACTGGACCCTATCCAGCCTGCGCTCCAACCTGCTAGTGCCTCCCTGTCTGCACTCCAGCTGTACTTGCCAGTATCCTCCTGCCTGCTCTCCAGCTGTGCCTGCCAATACCCACATGTCTGTATGCCAGCCTAACCTGCTTGTTCTTGCATTCCCCATTGTGGGTCAACAGCTGTGACCTGGAGTAGCACCTTGTCCCTCTGCTCGGTTCCTCCTTGGTTCACGGAGTCGTTAGCCGCTGTGTGACCTTGGTAGGATCGAGTAGATACTTAGTTATGCCCCTCCAGGCACTCCTCGGTTCATGGTACAGTGGGATCACTAATCACGCTCACGCCAGTCAGTCCAGGCGCGAGTGCAAAAGTTTGCTCAGGCCATGGTTCCAGTTGAGCCCCACGGCCCTTCGCCCTCAGAGACTTTTGAATCCATGTCCGGCAATTATGTGCATCAAGAAAAAAAAATTTTGCAAGCAATCAGCACCCGTTCCTGTGGATCTGCCACAGTACTATGGGGATCCAAAACAAAGCCGTGCATTTGTATGGCAATGCCTGCTGCAGTTCCAGTTCTATGCTCACTATTTTCCCACTGATCGGGTTAAAGTGGGATTTATGATGTCCTACCTAGAGAGTGATGCCTTGGAATGGATCACCCCCCTATGGGAAGCAAGTGATCCTATCGTCTCTGACCTGCAGGCCTTCCTGGTAGCCTTTCTAATGGTCTTCGATGACCCTAATCCTGAAGCCTCAGCTAAAGCTTCCCTTCCCAATATCCCAGAGCAGCCCCGATTTGTAATGTGTGTGGGTAGCTCACCAGTTCTCCAGCCTGAAGAGACTGCTGCTCACCCAGAATCCACTCAGGATGACTACGCTCCGCTGAATACTTCTCTTCCCAACCTCAAGAGGCAGTCCAGACGTGAAAGGCGTAGAAGCAAACCATCACTCGAGGTTCTGTCCTCCCAAAGACCTCCTGTTCCCCAGCCTGTAAAAGCAGCTACCCGCACTGAATCCATGAAGGTTGACCATGTTCGTCAGGCGAAGCAGAGGCCGGAACTCAGTCACAAAATCAGATTGCGGTCCTGCTGCGGTTGTTTGGGACCACCTGACGGTCTTTGTCCAGAGAAGATTGGAGAATCCCAAGACATTAGGCCTGTAGGTGAGGCTGCCCTTGACCTTAGTGTTTCCTCTCCACAGATGACCATGACTGTCTCCGTGGCAAGTAAAAGCCTCGGATTAACCGGAAGTTTCGGGCTTAAAGCCTTGAAGAGTCAGTGTTTGATTCCCGTCTGAAAACTCCAGAAGCCGGTTTGGGCATTGTCAGCGGAAGGACGAGCCCTACTCAGAAACAGTCAAAATATGTCTATACAAATTAAGCTCCAGATTGGAGCATTACACATGAAGAAGCTTACATTCCAGGTGCTGACTGGTTTACCCGCAAGTCGTCCAGAGCCGAGAGATCCAGTGCCCGCTCAGGTCTGGAGACCCTGTATGGTGTATCCTGGGGGACTGCTAAGGTACAAGGGGTGTCCAGTCCCCATATCTTCAGGACAGTCAGCAGTTTCTTCTTCTTCTTCACCAGATCTGCTAGTCGCTGACTCGCTATGCGCTGAAGTCTCCGAAGGAAGAGAAGCGGAGGCGTTGTCCCCACACAGTCTCGACGATTGTACCAATGATCTGGCTTCAGGTACTGTCCCTCCTTACAGACAAGTCATCTCTGAAAGCAGTCTGAAGATGGTCCTAAAGCAAGGACCCTCCATCTCTAATAAATCTGGTCTTACGTCCATCAAGGCGGTGATTACCCCCGAGTCTCTGCACCCCTCCAACCAGACGGAGGACCTCCAGTTGTCTCCTGAATTCCCCTGGGTGCTACCTGTTAAACGGAGAGAGACTTTCCTACACCCGGTACCTGGTACGCCACCCACTTCATCCAGTAAGCTTGGAAAAATTTACTCCGAAGCAGTGATTACCCCCGAGTCTCTGCACCCCTCCAACCAGGTGGAGGACCTCCAGTTGTCTCCTAAATTTCCTGGGGTGCTACCTGATAAATGGAGAGAGACTTTCCTACACCCGGTACCTTGTACGCCGCCCTCTGCATCCAGCAAGCTTGGCAAAGTGAACGTCAAGGCGGTGGTTACCGCTGAATCTCTGCACCCCTCCAACCAGGCCGAGGACCTCCAGTTGTCTCCTGAATCCACCTGGGTGCTACCTGATAACAAATGGAGAGAGACTTTTCTGTGTGCTGTTCCTGGTAATTCACCCACTTCATCTATTGCTGAGGATGGCTCGATGGGATGAAGCATCCTAGTCACCAAGATGATGAGACCAGTTTCATTTCCTCTAATGGACAGAAGAGGTAATCCTCTTGAAGAGGAGGATTGGCCTCCAAATTCTCTGCGGAAGACCCTTGAAGGCTTGAAGAAGAGGGGGTGTAAAGGGGGGAGTACTGTAACATTCCTGGCGGCATGCTTGCATAGTGTACCATCTCCCACTATGCAAGATCACAATCTTACCTTTCAGTCCAGCTTGCAAATCTTGCTCCTGTTCATATTGTGTGCATGCCTCTGTTCTGACTGCTTAGGGTGGCGGCCCGGTTACTTCCTGATTCTTGCAGCTGCTGTGGGCACACCCCTAATGTGTCCCCAGCCTATTGCTATGGGTCACTGGATATTTAATCCTCCTCCCCGAAGAAAGTGCCTGAGCAACTCTTACCTTCAGAGGGCTCCTTGCCTCTGATGTGCCAGGTCCCGTTCTGTTTCTTGCCTGTCCGCCAACCTGGGGGCTGTATTCCCAGGCCTGTCTGAACACTCTCCCAGCCTGTTTGTCTGCCTCTCTGGGGGCCGTATACCCAGACTCGCTCCTGTATCTTGTTGCAGTGTCAGTTCCTGTCTGAACACTCTCCTAGCCTGTTTGTCTCTGTGTCTGTACCTTCTCTTTTCCTGCAGTCACTGAACCTGCACTTAACTCCTACTCGATGTCTTTGTACTTCTGTTGTGAGTTTAGAGTCCACTCGCTACTTCATTGCAAGTACCTTGTGTGTATCTGGTTCTGATTTTCCCATCCAGTCTGTTCAGTGTGAACAGAGCCCTGTCCTCTCTGCTTTGCCTTGTTTATCGCTTCGGCGGTTTTGCTCTGCTCTGCCTTGCTCACCGCTCCGGCGGTTCCTTCCTGCTCTGCCTTGCTCACCGCTCCGGCTCTTCCTTCCTGCTTTGCCTTGCTCACCGCTCCAGCGGTTCCTCTCTGCTCTGCCTTTCTCACCGCTCCGGCGGTTCCTTCCTGCTCTGCCTTGCTCACCGCTCCGGCGGTTCCTTCCTGCTCTGCCTTGCTCACCGCTCCGGCGGTTCCTTCCTGCTCTACCTTGCTCACCGCTCCGGCGGTTCCTTCCTGCTCTACCTTGCTCACCGCTCCGGTGGTTCCTTACTGCTCTTCCTTGCTCACCGCTCCGGCGGTGGCACTCTGCTCTGCCTTGCTCACCGCTCCAGCGGTTCCTCTCTGCTCTGCCTTGCCCACCGCTCCAGTGGTTCCTCTCTGCTCTGCTTATATACCGCATCTGCGGTTCTGTGCCTGAATCCCAGTCTGTACTGGACCCTATCCAGCCTGCGCTCCAACCTGCTAGTGCCTCCCTGTCTTCACTCCAGCCGTGCTTGCCAGTATCCTCCTGCCTGCTCTCCATCCATGCCTGCCAATACCCACCTGTCTGTATGTCAGCCTAACCTGCTTGTTCCTGGTGTAGGTCAACAGCTGTGACCAGGTTCTGACCTGGAGTAGCACCTTGTCCCTCTGCTCGGTTCCTCCTTGGTTCACGGAGTCGTTAGCCGCCGTGCGACCTTGGTCGGATCGGGTAGATACTTAGTTATGCCCCTCCAGGCACTCCTCAGTACATGGTACAGTGGGATCACTTATCACGCTCACGCCAGACGGTCCGGGCGCGAGCGCAACATAATGTATATACCGCAGCCCCTGTGTCTCCTCCTGTGATGTATATATCGCAACCCCTGTGTCTCCTTCTGTGATATGTATACTGCAGCCCCTTTGTCTCCTCCTGTAATGCATATACCACAGCCCCTGTGTCTCCTCCTGTGATGTATATATCGCAGCCCCTGTATCTCCTCCTGTGATTTATATACTGCAGTCCTTGTGTCTCCTCCTGTAAAATATATACCACTGTCCCTGTGTCTCCTCCTGTGATGTCTATACTGCAGCCCCTGTGTCTCCTCCTGTGATGTATACACCGCAGCCCTGTGTCTCCTCCTGTGATGTCTATACTGCAGCACCTGTGTCTCCTCCTGTGATGTATACACCGCAGCCCTCTGTCTCCTCCTGTGACGTATATATCGCAACCCCTGTGTCTCCTTCTGTGATATGTATACTGCAGCCTCATGTCTCCTCCTGTGTTGTATATACTGCAGCCCCTTTGTCTCCTCCTGTAATGTATACACCGCAGCCCTTGTGTCTCCTCCTGTGATGTATATTCCGCAGCACCTGTGTCTCCTCCTATGATGTATATATCGCAACCCCTGTGTCTCCTTCTGTGATATGTATACTGCAGCCTCGTGTCTCTTCCTGTGATGTATATACTGCAGCCCTTTTGTCTCCTCCTGTAATGCATATACCACAGCCCCGGTGTCTCCTCCTGTGATGTATATATCGAAACCCCTGTGTCTCCTTCTGTGATATGTATACTGCAGCCCCTTTGTCTCCTCCTGTAATGCATATACCACAGCCCCTGTGTCTCCTCCTGTGATGTATATATCGCAGCCCCTGTATCTCCTCCTGTGATTTATATACTGCAGCCCTTGTGTCTCCATCTGTGAAATATATACCACTGCTCCTGTGTCTCCTCCTGTGATGTCTATACTGCAGCCCCTGTGTCTCCTCCTGTGATGTATACACCGCAGCCCTGTGTCTCCTCCTGTGATGTATATATCACAACCCCTGTGTCTCCTTCTGTTATATGTATACTGCAGCCTTGTGTCTCCTCCTGTGATGCATATTCCACAGCACCTGTGTCTCCTCCTATGATGTATATATCGCAACCCCTGTGTCTCCTTCTGTGATATGCATACTGCAGCCTCGTGTCTCCTCCTGTGATGTCTATACTCCAGCACCTGTGTCTCCTCCTGTGATGCATATGTCACAACCCCTGTGTCTCCTTCTGTGATATGTATACTGCAGCCTCGTGTCTCCTCCTGTGATGTATATGACGCGCCCCCTGGGCCAGTGTTGTTGGGGATACCCGGAGCCGGATCAGATGGGGGTTGTAGTCTCCGAGTGGCTGTGACCCGGTCCGTGCCCAGGGTGTCAAGCTCAGTGTGTGGCAGTCCTTACTGATGTTACTAAAGTTCTTTATGTCGACTACGCCACCCGTTGAATTGCGGTCACTACGGCCGCCGCTGCAGCAGGGTCCGCTGAGGCTGATGGTGTTTGTGCAGCCCAGGTAGAATAACCCCCAACGGGAGGGGTATAGCCTCAGGGGGGTCAGGTGCAGAGGATGGTGGTTGTGGAAGTGCAGGGAAGATGGTAATGAGAGTCAGAGTCGGGTTGTGCAGTTCAGGGTTCTTTACTTACTGCTGTTCTTGTACCGGTCACTCCGGCCTTGAGTGACCACCCGAGCCGTGCTGCGTCCACCAGGTCCTGGACTCGGCCAACCCCCAAGTAGTTCTGGAGCGTGGTTCTGAGCTCCCTTTCTGTCCTGTCCTCGTCTCTGGCCTTCCCCACCAGGGATCCACCTATGTCCGGCTCCCTCGGGCCTCTTGTTGGCGAACCCTTGCCTCTGGGTTCCCTGACCCTATGCGTGGTCTGCCTTCCGGGTGGATATGGTGGGTGGCCGTGGCAGATTCTGCCCACGGCCTCCGGTTCCTGGCTAAGGTGTGCTGTAGCCTCTGCCAGCTTGGGATCCGGTACCCTGTTGCCAACTCTTCACCCTTAGATTTAGTTTGGGCTCTCAGAGTTCCTTCTTTCTCCCCCTCTGGGTCTTTCTTTCTCCTCTCTCACTCTTGGCCTTGGGGCTGCTCTGCTCCTCTGCTTTCCTCCACTGCTCTGCAAAGACTTACTGACTGACTTCTCACAGACTGACTGACCCTGATCTTAGATGGTGCCCACCTTAAATACTCCCTCTATGTGTGAGCTCAGGTGACCAGCACCCAATGAGCTCCTAGCTTTACCCAGACTGCTCCCCCTATCTGCCCCTACACTACTGGGATGGTCCACCCCCCTCCCACTCCAGCCAAGGACAGACTCGGTCGTACCTGCACATTTCTAAGTGGGAGTACCGTTGGTCTGTCCTCCGGAAATGGGATGTGTGTAGTGCATGCAGCCTTCTGAGCTCAGCTCCACACTCCATCCTTACCCGGGAGTGGAATACCACACCTCTGGCTGAGGTGCAATACCCCTGTAGCAGCCGAATCCTCAGGGTGCTACATTCCCCCTGGTAAATCACAGCACGTCCTCGGGCTGTAAGATATAAAAACATCCAAACATACAATTTTTTTTTTTTCATAACATAAACATATAAAACATATAAACATTATCATCAGCATAAACTTTTCATATAAATAACATTCTTGTCTTCTGGTTCCTCCGGTCACGGTGCAACTTGTGACCGGGTAAAGTGCGACAGTCTCTTGAAGAAACACGGTTTCCTATAAAACCGGTAGGGGGCGCTTTAGGAAGCGCAACTATATACAAGGGATATGGCCGCTCTCAGTCCTCGGCCAGGTATTAGGGAGGATTGACCGTTCTCAGTCCTCAGTCAGTGGGAATAGGGACACACGGGTTAACAGTTCAGTTCTCTGGTCCCAACGGGGACTATATTAGCAGCAATGGTTCACTGTGCCCCGACGGGCAACTATATACAGTTTCTATACTACCGTACTCAACGACGGCGTCCTCCTGCTCTTTCTTTGTGACTGGTTCCAGGTTCTGGTTCAGACCCGTCCGGGTCCTCTTGCTCCTCCTCACACCGCAGCTCCTCCTCCGTCAGGCGATGCACATGGAGGGCGTAGGGTCCTTTGGCACACTTGTGCCGGGTGAAGGTGACCTCGTCCCCTAAATACAGGTCACGACCTCTGTGTCCCTCCGGTAGGTGGGACTCAACGTCTCTCCTGGTCACGAAGACGTCGCCTGGGGTGCGGTGATCCCTGATGAAACCCCACCCATGCTGCAGATTGAACTTTATCACAGTCCCGATGGTACGGGGACCATGCGCTGCACGGGGGTTTCTCCTGGTCCGGCTCTTCTGCTCCGCGCTCCTTATTTGGGCTTGTTGTTCCCGGACCCGCCTCTCTCTCCGCTCCCTCTCAAAGACCTCGAGCTGCTGGCGGCAGCACTCTGCACGCTCCGCTGCGGCTGCCCGAGTCTCCTGAGTGAACCCCATGAGGTCTTCTCCGGTGGGATCCCACTCAAACTGGGTCTCTTCTAGCGGGGGCGAGGTCCTCTTTACAGGCTTCGGAACCGGAATCAGGGGTTCGTCTAGGGGTCTCTCTTTCCGGAGTCGGGGATGGTGAAACTCCGGTGGCCATATGAAGGGCTGCCCATCCGGGCACGTATGTTGGGCGAACAGGTTTTCACCCAGGTGCGGCACTCTTGATGTTACGGGCGCTGTGGTGGTAGCGGCGCCCGGGTTGACCAGGCCTTGCGACCAGGCCTGGGGCACCTTGAAAGTAAAGGGCACCGTAAGAACGGCGGCGCCCTGTGTTACTTGGCCCTGCGACCAGGCCGGGGGCTCCGCGGAGGTAGGGGGCGCTGTTGGTATTGCGTCGCCCGGGGGTACTAGGCCTTGCGACCAGGCCGATGGTATTTCCTGCTTGGCCACGCTCGGGGTCGAGGCGTGTGACGTCACAGGGGTCGCGGCTTCCGTTTGAGGCCTAGTCTGCGGCGGTGACGTTGCAGCGACGGGCACGGCAGGGGGTACTTCGGGCTCTGCGACGGGGAGCTGGGGCAGGCACGCGGTTTCTCGGCTCGGGGTAGTGACGTCCCCTTTACCTGCCTCCATTCGTTCGGCTCCCTTCTCGGCGCCGTCTCCGGCCTTCAGTCCTCCTGCGCCATCCTCAGAGGCGGTCTGTCTCCTCGTCTCGGGTGGCGTGCTCCGCTGACGGGTTCTTGTCTGCTGGGCCATCTCACGGCTCCATTCTGCTAACGTCTCTCGCTGCACCCGGGCCATCCTCCGTGCGAGGCCCTCCAGCGCAGTCTGTGCACACTCCCGATCTCGGGGGAGCTGTGCCAAGACTTCCACTAAGCCTAGTGGGGTCGTTGCTTCTAGCAGGCTCCTGACCAACGGGTCGGTGCTGCTCTGCTCTCCTCCCGTTGTCTCCAGCCGGCCTCCTGGAATGGCGACCGGCAACAGGCTCCTGACCACTGGGTCGGTGCTGCCTGGAGTGGCGGCCCGCATCAGGCTCCTGACCACTGGGTCGGTGCTGCCTGGCTCTCCCTCCATCTCCGGGTGTGCTTTCTCTGGACTCTCTTCCAGACGTCTTGTCTCCGGGTGCGCTCTCTCCAGACTGCTCCAAGCGACACCCATCTTTGTTCTCTTCTTCTGTCTCCGCCCACATCGAGGGTGGTCCCGGGGCAACTTCAGTTCCAGGGGCAGTTCTCTTACGCTGATGGACACTTCCAGCATCACAGTCTCTGTTGGTGGGCGCGGTTTCCGCTTTTGGCGCCATTCTTCGACCTGGCCCACGATGGGAGGTGGCCTTTTGCCACCCTCTGGCACGCCCATAATGGCGTCTGCTCTTCCAAGGCGGGAAATCTTCGGAAATGGCGGGAATCGTCTCCCAGTGGCGGGAAACTCCATGGATGGCGGGAAAAAGCTGCAAATGGCGGACAACCGGCGGGAAACGACCTGTGATGGGGCCCGTTGGCGGGGACCCTCCGGAACCGGCGGGAGACTTCTTTTTAAGGTAACGGTGTACTTTTCTTCAGGCACGCAGTACCCGGTTGTTGCGGGCACGTAATCCTGCCGACTACGCCAAAGTAGACGCGCCCCCTGGGCCAGTGTTGTTGGGGATACCCGGAGCCGGATCAGATGGGGGTTGTAGTCTCCGAGTGGCTGTGACCCGGTCCGTGCCCAGGGTGTCAAGCTCAGTGTGTGGCAGTCCTTACTGATGTTACTAAAGTTCTTTATGTCGACTACGCCACCCGTTGAATTGCGGTCACTACGGCCGCCGCTGCAGCAGGGTCCGCTGAGGCTGATGGTGTTTGTGCAGCCCAGGTAGAATAACCCCCAACGGGAGGGGTATAGCCTCAGGGGGGTCAGGTGCAGAGGATGGTGGTTGTGGAAGTGCAGGGAAGATGGTAATGAGAGTCAGAGTCGGGTTGTGCAGTTCAGGGTTCTTTACTTACTGCTGTTCTTGTACCGGTCACTCCGGCCTTGAGTGACCACCCGAGCCGTGCTGCGTCCACCAGGTCCTGGACTCGGCCAACCCCCAAGTAGTTCTGGAGCGTGGTTCTGAGCTCCCTTTCTGTCCTGTCCTCGTCTCTGGCCTTCCCCACCAGGGATCCACCTATGTCCGGCTCCCTCGGGCCTCTTGTTGGCGAACCCTTGCCTCTGGGTTCCCTGACCCTATGCGTGGTCTGCCTTCCGGGTGGATATGGTGGGTGGCCGTGGCAGATTCTGCCCACGGCCTCCGGTTCCTGGCTAAGGTGTGCTGTAGCCTCTGCCAGCTTGGGATCCGGTACCCTGTTGCCAACTCTTCACCCTTAGATTTAGTTTGGGCTCTCAGAGTTCCTTCTTTCTCCCCCTCTGGGTCTTTCTTTCTCCTCTCTCACTCTTGGCCTTGGGGCTGCTCTGCTCCTCTGCTTTCCTCCACTGCTCTGCAAAGACTTACTGACTGACTTCTCACAGACTGACTGACCCTGATCTTAGATGGTGCCCACCTTAAATACTCCCTCTATGTGTGAGCTCAGGTGACCAGCACCCAATGAGCTCCTAGCTTTACCCAGACTGCTCCCCCTATCTGCCCCTACACTACTGGGATGGTCCACCCCCCTCCCACTCCAGCCAAGGACAGACTCGGTCGTACCTGCACATTTCTAAGTGGGAGTACCGTTGGTCTGTCCTCCGGAAATGGGATGTGTGTAGTGCATGCAGCCTTCTGAGCTCAGCTCCACACTCCATCCTTACCCGGGAGTGGAATACCACACCTCTGGCTGAGGTGCAATACCCCTGTAGCAGCCGAATCCTCAGGGTGCTACATATATACTGCAGCCCCTTTGTTTCCTCCTGTAATGTATATACCGCAGCCCTTGTGTCTCCTCCTGTGATGTATATTCCGGAGCACCTGTCTCCTCCTATGATGTATATATCTCAACCCCTGTGTCTCCTTCTGCGATATGTATACTGCAGCCTCGTGTCTCCTCCTGTGATGTATATATTGCAGCCCCTTTGTCTCCTCCTGTAATGCATATACCACAGCCCCTGTGTCTCCTCCTGTGATGTATATATCGCAACCCCTCTGTCTCCTTCTGTGATATGTACACTGCAGCCCCTTTGTCTCCTCCTGTAATGCATATACCACAGCCCCTGTGTCTCCTCCTGTGATGTATATATTGCAGCCCCTGTATCTCCTCCTGTGATTTATATACTGCAGCCCTTGTGTCTCCCCTTTGAAATATATACCACTGCCCCTGTGTCTCCTCCTGTGATGTCTATACTGCAGCCCCTGTGTCTCCTCCTGTGAGGTTTACACCACAGCCCTGTGTCTCCTCCTGTGATGTCTATACTGCAGCACCTGTGTCTCCTCCTGTGATGTATACACCGCAGCCCTGTGTCTCCTCCTGTGATGTATATATCGCAACCCCTGTGTCTCCTTCTGTGATATGTATACTGCAGCCTTGTGTCTCCTCCTGTGTATATACTGCAGCCCCTTTGTCTCCTCCTGTAATGTATATACCACAGCCCTTGTGTCTCCTCCTGTGATGTATATTCCGCAGCACCTGTGTCTCCTCCTATGATGTATATATCGCAACCCCTGTGTCTCCTTCTGTGATATGTATACTGCAGCCTCGTGTCTCCTCCTGTGATGTCTATACTGCAGCCCCTGTGTCTCCTCCTGTGATGTATACACCGCAGCCCCTGTCTCTCCTCCTGTGATGTATATAGCACAGCCCCTGTCGCCTTCTGTGATATGTATACTGCAGCCTCGTGTCTCCTCCTGTGATGTATATACTGCAGCCCCTTTGTCTCCTCCTGTAATGTATATATCACAACCCCTGTGTCTCCTTCTGTGATATGCATACTACAGCCCCTTTGTCTCCTCCTGTAATGCATATACCACAGCCCCTATGTCTTCTCCTGTGATGTATATATCGCAGCCCCTGTATCTCCTCCTGTGATTTATATACTGCAGCCCTTGTGTCTGTGATGCGCCCCCAGGCCGCGTCGCGCTGCATTCACCGGGCAACCAAACTTTCTCGTGTTCCTACTTTGACCGTCTTTACTCTGGTCCTTCTCCCTCCTGCTCTGCGCTGCCCACTCTCAATCCTGCTCGGGTGCTCTGGGGTCCTTCCTGTATGTCGGATCCGGGACCTACTTGACCCTCCTCGGGGATTAGAATTTCGCAGCGATCCCTCTGTCTTCTGACAGATGCGGGGCGTACGGGTGCCGTCTTGCATGCGCCGTACCCCCTGGGATCCTTTCTGTAGAACGGAGCCTACTCCCTGCTCCCCTCCGGGGCCTTCCAACCTGGCCCTAACTGTGGAGCAGATCTCCTAATGAGACCCTGCTCCCGGACTGTTCCTCCGAACAGTCCCGAGCTATTCTTCTGAACAGCTCCCTAGAACTGACACGACTACTCCACACTGAACTGCCACCCTAAGATGGCTTCCCTATTTTATACTCCTACTAAGTGCTCCCTCTAACTACTTCCTCCACCCACACCCACTACTGGTTCCCCCTACCTTTGGGTTCCCCCCACTCCAGCCAGGGTCAGGGCTCAGCAGAAACATACATTGCGTCTTGCCCCTCCAGTCGGCCTGGAGCAGTGTAGTGTTGGATGCAGGTGTTTGGGGTTCTGTGCAGTACTCCCTCCTTACCTGAGAGAAGGGAGACACAACACCTCTGCGTGAGGTGCAGTACCTCTGTGACGACTGAACCCTCAGGGGCGCCACATCTCCTCCAGTGAAATATATACCACTGCCCCTATGTCTCCTCCTGTGATGTCTATACTGCAGCCCCTGAGTCTCCTCCTCTGATGTATACACAGCAGTAGAGATGAGCGTTGTTCTACTCGAACTGTTCGCCAATCTCAAATTCGAGCTGTTTTGGGCGGTGTTCGAGCCGTTCGGCGAACACGAACAATTTGAGAAAAATTCGGCTGTTCGAGGTTATGTTCGATAACTGTTCGTGCACCAAAATCATAACTGGATTTTTTCTCAGTAATGATGAAAATTAATGTTAATACGCAGTTTGAGTGTACAGCGGGGTGGGGGGAGGGGCAGGGGATGGATCTCTGCAGGAACAATGAAGATCTCCATTTTTTTTTCTCTTTCCCGCATTTGCAGTGGGGAGGTGCAATCTGTCAGCCTATCAGCAGCGCACACACGGAGCGAAGTGCTTTTTTTCACACAAGCAAGGGCATGTGTCATTGGCAGTGTATGTCACATGTCCTTGCCCTATAAGACCAAGCCATTTTCCCCGTCGCCACCATTTTCTCACTGCTGCAGCTGCGTGTTAGACGGCACCGCTGTTGCTGTGTGCGCTATACCTTGTTAATTTCAAGCCAATTTTCGCACAAATCTACAGATAGCTTGGGAGTAGGGAATAGTTGTGATTGCAGTCCTTTTAAGGACTAGGTTACAGCATTCCCTACGACTTTTATCAGGCAGGTCTGTGCTCTTAAATAGATAGATTGTGGGAGTAAAGACTAATTGTAATTGGAGTCCTTTTCAGGACTAGGTTACATCAGTTCCTATCAGTTTTTGCCAGGCAGGTCTGTGCCAGTGCTGTGCAAGTTTTTTTCACAGCATTTGGCTGAATCTAGCAAAGCTAATCCTTTTTGGCCTATTGCAGAGTGTGTTAGTCAGTGGAGTAGCCTATCTGTGTTGCAAGATATACCACCTGTGTATAGAATACCAATTTTTTTACTGCACCTAGTGAAGTAAAATCTTTTGGGCATAGCATCATTCTATTAGTCCATCAATACTGACCTCCATCAGGATGCAAATTGAATATAATTTTTTTCTGCATCTAGCTCTGAAAAAATATTGGGCTTCTAGCTGTGTGTGGGACTTGTTCTATTAATCCATCTATACAGACCTCCATCAGGTTGCAAACTGAATATATTTTTTTCTGCATCTACCTCTGAAAAAATATTGGGCTTCTAGCTGTGTGTGGGACTTGTTCTATTAATCCATCTATACAGACCTCCATCAGGTTGCAAACTGAATATATTTTTTTCTGCATCTACCTCTGAAAAAATATTGGGCTTCTAGCTGTGTGTGGGACTTGTTCTATTAATCCATCTATACAGACCTCCATCAGGTTGCAAACTGAATATATTTTTTTCTGCATCTACCTCTGAAAAAATATTGGGCTTCTAGCTGTGTGTGGGACTTGTTCTATTAATCCATCTATACAGACCTCCATCAGGTTGCAAACTGAATATATTTTTTTCTGCATCTACCTCTGAAAAAATATTGGGCTTCTAGCTGTGTGTGGGACTTGTTGTATTAGTCCATCTATACTGACCTCCATCAGGTTGCAAACTGAATATATTTTTTTCTGCATCTACCTCTGAAAAAATATTGGGCTTCTAGCTGTGTGTGGGACTTGTTGTATTAGTCCATCTATACTGACCTCCATCAGGTTGCAAACTGAATATATTTTTTTCTGCATCTACCTCTGAAAAAATATTGGGCTTCTAGCTGTGTGTGGGACTTGTTCTATTAATCCATCTATACAGACCTCCATCAGGTTGCAAACTGAATATATTTTTTTCTGCATCTAGCTCTGAAAAAATATTGGGCTTCTAGCTGTGTGTGGGACTTGTTCTATTAATCCATCTATACAGACCTCCATCAGGTTGCAAACTGAATATATTTTTTTCTGCATCTACCTCTGAAAAAATATTGGGCTTCTAGCTGTGTGTGGGACTTGTTCTATTAATCTATCTATACAGACCTCCATCAGGTTGCAAACTGAATATATTTTTTTCTGCATCTAGCTCTGAAAAAATATTGGGCTTCCAGCTGTGTGTGGGACTTGTTCTATTAATCCATCTATACAGACCTCCATCAGGTTGCAAACTGAATATATTTTTTTTCTGTATCTACCTCTGAAAAAATATTGGGCTTCTAGCTGTGTGTGGGACTTGTTGTATTAGTCCATCTATACTGACCTCCATCAGGTTGCAAACTGAATATATTTTTTTCTGCATCTACCTCTGAAAAAATATTGGGCTTCTAGCTGTGTGTGGGACTTGTTCTATTAATCCATCTATACAGACCTCCATCAGGTTGCAAACTGAATATATTTTTTTCTGCATCTACCTCTGAAAAAATATTGGGCTTCTAGCTGTGTGTGGGACTTGTTATATTAATCCATCTATACAGACCTCCATCAGGTTGCAAACTGAATATATTTTTTTCTGCATCTAGCTCTGAAAAAATATTGGGCTTCTAGCTGTGTGTGGGACTTGTTCTATTAATCCATCTATACAGACCTCCATCAGGTTGCAAACTGAATATATTTTTTTCTGCATCTACCTCTGAAAAAATATTGGGCTTCTAGCTGTGTGTGGGACTTGTTCTATTCATCCATCTATACAGACCTCCATCAGGTTGCAAACTGAATATATTTTTTTCTGCATCTACCTCTGAAAAAATATTGGGCTTCTAGCTGTGTGTGGGACTTGTTGTATTAGTCCATCTATACAGACCTCCATCAGGTTGCAAACTGAATATATTTTTTTCTGCATCTACCTCTGAAAAAATATTGGGCTTCTAGCTGTGTGTGGGACTTGTTGTATTAGTCCATCTATACTGACCTCCATCAGGTTGCAAACTGAATATATTTTTTTCTGCATCTACCTCTGAAAAAATATTGGGCTTCTAGCTGTGTGTGGGACTTGTTCTATTAATCCATCTATACAGACCTCCATCAGGTTGCAAACTGAATATATTTTTTTCTGCATCTAGCTCTGAAAAAATATTTGGCTTCTAGCTGTGTGTGGGACTTGTTCTATTAATCCATCTATACAGACCTCCATCAGGTTGCAAACTGAATATATTTTTTTATGCATCTACCTCTGAAAAAATATTGGGCTTCTAGCTGTGTGTGGGACTTGTTCTATTAATCCATCTATACAGACCTCCATCAGATTGCAAACTGAATATATTTTTTTCTGCATCTAGCTCTGAAAAAATATTGGGCTTCTAGCTGTGTGTGGGACTTGTTCTATTAATCCATCTATACAGACCTCCATCAGGTTGCAAACTGAATATATTTTTTTTCTGCATCTACCTCTGAAAAAATATTGGGCTTCTAGCTGTGTGTGGGACTTGTTGTATTAGTCCATCTATACTGACCTCCATCAGGTTGCAAACTGAATATATTTTTTTCTACATCTACCTCTGAAAAAATATTGGGCTTCTAGCTGTGTGTGGGACTTGTTCTATTAATCCATCTATACAGACCTCCATCAGGTTGCAAATTGAATATAATTTTTTTCTGCATCTAACCCAGCCAATAGTTTTGGCCTAATACCACAGTTTGGCCACTCAGCTCTGCTCGGTTCCCATCCATTGTTTTTTTGTGCAAACAACTCCAGAGTTGTGAATTAGTTAACCACCAAAATGAGTGGAAAAAGGCCTGCTGCTGCTGGAAAGGGGAATAGGCGTGTTGGGAAGGGGAAAAAAGGTTGTGTCCGTGGGGTAGGTGTTAAAGCAACAGTAACATCTGCAGAAGAAAGACCATCTTCCAGCCAAACTAAAATGTCTACTTCTTTTAGCGCACAATGTGATAAGATCCCTTTCTTACGGCCACGCCAATCGCTACAAATTCCAGATGAGGCACAAAAACAGCAGGTGCTTCAATGGATATCAAGTGCTCCTTTAAGTGGGCTTTCCTCCACATCAACTTCAACATCACAAATACTCCAGTCCTCAAAGGTGTCACCCCAATCGCACTTGCTTCCTCACAGCTCCCAAATCTCCAGCTGCCCGTCTGAGTATGAGGTAGAATAGATGGTTGAATCTGCAGAGCTGTTTACTCATACTATAGCCTGGGAATCAGAGGTTGACTCCAGCGCTTCTGTGAATCCAGACGAGGAAATGATCTGCACTGATGCCCAGAATCTTTATGAGTCGGATCCAGGACCAGACGCAGAAGGTTCTGACCATAATGTAGACCCTCATTCCCAAACTGTAACTCCTGTTGGTGGAGACAATGAGGAAGACGATGATAAGACTCAAATACCTGATTGGAGCGACAACTTTAGTTTTTTGTCAGGGCAGGAACAGGTTGGCTCTGAGGACGACGGGTGTGATAACGCACAGGGTGATGATGATGAGGTTGGAGATCCCACTTACTGTCAACCCACAGTCAGCCAAGAGATGAGGTCAGCAGAGGAGGTGGAGGAAGATGCTAGTGACGACGAGGTCAGGTTGCGCCTTCCTGGACAGAGACGTAGTACTGGAAGCACGTCAACAACTGCATCCTCAAACACAACTCTGCCTCTCACCACAAGTCGTGGTGGCTCTTCAGGTCGCATGGGTGCTAAGCCTTGCATAGCCTGGGCATTTTTTCAGATCGATAAAGATGACCCAACTCGTGTTATCTGTAACATTTGTCAGCAAAAGCTAAGTAGAGGCCAAAAAATATATAGTTTGAGTACTTCATGCATGAACCGGCACATGGACATGAAGCATAAGTTGCAGTGGGAAGCTCAGTGTGCTACAATGCGGCCTAGCCGGCAGGGCCAACCACCGTCTGCCATATCTTGTGCATCCGCGGCCTCTTCATCCTCTGTGACTGGGGGGACAGCAGTCACACCTGTTTTGGGGCGCAGACTTGCCACCTCTTTACCCGCAACAGCCAGCGTGATTGGCAGGTCATCATTTTCTTTGGAGGTGGTAACACCAGCTGGTGTTGAGCGCTGTCCGACATCGATAGCACCACCTTTGGATCAAGGCAACCTAACATGTCCGCCTGCATCTTCCTCACAGACCGGCAGTTTGCCGGGGACACCCTTATCAACCCCGTCTAAGCACAATAGCCAGCCCTCGGTCCCTCAGATGTGGACAAGTAAAAGACCATTTCCTCCTAGCCATGAGAAAGCTAAGAGGTTGAATTTCACCATCTGCAAGCTCTTGGCTACAGAAATGCTGCCTTTCCGCCTGGTGGACACAGAGGATTTTCGAGACCTTATGTCCGTCGCAGTGCCCCAGTACCAGATGCCCAGTCGGCACTACTTCTCAAAGAAAGGTGTGCCTGCGCTCCACCAGCATGTCGCACACAACATCACCGCTTCTTTGAGAAACTCTGTGTGTGACAGGGTGCATTTCACCACAGACACTTGGACGAGTAGGCATGGACAGGGGCATTACATGTCGCTGACTGGGCACTGGGTAACTATGGTGACAGCAGGACAAGGGGCTGCTGTCCAAGTCTTGCCGTCCCCACGAGTTGTGCGTCAATCCTCTTTATGTCATTTTTCCTCCACTGCTTCTGCCTCCTCAACCTCCTCTCGGTCTTCCACCTGCACCCAAAGCCTGTCTGGTCATGCCACAAGCTTTCTAACTGCGCAGAAGGGATCCTGCACACCTCCTTACTATGCTGGCAGTAGGGCTCAACGTCATCAGGCGGTTTTTACATTGAAATGTCTGGGAAATGTGAGTCACACAGCTGAGGAGTTGTGGTCAGCTCTGGAGAACCAATTTCATGAATGGTTGTCTCCACTGGACCTGAAACCAGGGAAGGCCGTGTGCGACAATGCTGCAAACCTGGGTGCGGCCCTTCGCCGGGGCAATGTCACACACGTGCCTTGTATGGCTCACGTGTTGAACCTGGTTGTCCAGCAATTTTTAGCCCACTATCCCAGACTAGATGGCCTTCTGCAGAGGGCACAGTCGCTGTGTGCTCACTTCCGCCGTTCGCATCCCGCAGCTCAGCGACTTACATCTCTACAGAAGTCGTTGGGCCTGCCACTTCACCGGCTAAAATGCGATGTGCCTACCCGGTGGAATTCAACTCTGCACATGTTGCAGCGACTGTGGCAGCACCGACAAGCCCTGGTGCAATACGTTCTGACGTATAGCCTGGGCCAACGAGATTCAGAGGTGGGGCAAATCACGCTGGAGGAGTGGTCTCAGATCAGGGACCTATGCACCCTTCTGCACAGTTTTGAAATGGCGACGAAGATGTTTAGTGCTGACGATGCCCTTATCAGCATGACTATTCCGGTGATTTACATGCTGGAGCACATGTTAAACAGAATTCGGAGTCAGGTGGTGGCACAAGAGGAGGTGGAGGAAGTAGAGGAGGAGGAGTTGTATGCGGAAGGGCTAACATCTGCAAGGTCCAGACGGTCGGCAGCACCAAGGCGGCAGGCATGTGAGGGTGGGGGAGATGGTTTTACCAGGGCGCATGGTAGCAGCCAAACTAGTGAGGAAGGTGCAGGAGCCCAGGAAGAAGTGGAGGACGAACTGATGGAAGACTCATCAGATGAGGGAGACCTTGATCACATTTCTGTTGTGCGAGGTTGGGGGGAGAGGACAGAGGAAGGAAGCATGATTGTTACCTCGCCACCAACACAACAGGGACTTGGTGCTCCTGGATGCGCAACACACATGAGTGCCTTCTTGCTGCACTACCTGCAACATGACCCTCGAATTGTGAGAATTAGAAATAATCCTGACTACTGGGTTGCCACACTGTTAGATCCCCGGTACAAAAGTAAATTTGCAGAAATTATTCCTGCCATAGAAAGGGATGCACGCATGCAGGAGTATCAGCAGAGACTGTTGCAGAATCTTACATGTGCTTTTCCACAAAATACCAGTGGTGCACGTAGTGAATCTCACAGTTCCAACTTGCCAACCGTGGGACCGTCAAGTGTTCAGCACTCAAACCGTAACAGAACCACAGTATCTGCTGGTAACATCAATTTTGCGGAATCATTTCACCACTTTTTTAGCCCATCCTTTGCAAGGCCACAGGAGACAAGAAGTCTGACACATAGTCAACGCCTAGAGACGATGGTACAGGAGTATCTCCAAGTAAACATTGAAGCCACGACTGTGTCACTGGACCCTTGCTCTTTTTGGGCTTCCAATCTGGATAAATGGCCGGAGCTAGCCACTTACGCCTTGGAGATCTTGTCATGCCCCGCAGCCAGCGTTCTGTCTGAACGTGTGTTCAGCGCTGCTGGTGGTGTGCTGACAGATAAGCGCACGCGGCTCTCCACTGATAATGTAGACAGACTCACGTTCATAAAGATGAACAAATCATGGATCCGAAATGACTTTTCTACCCCTGTGTCATCCTGGGGAGAGTAAAAGCTTGATGATTGGTTAAAATCACCCTACCAACCGTTTTAAGCTTTCAAATTACTAATCATGTTTATCTGTATCTTGGCTGGAAAATAATTTGGGCTTTGTAGCAGTGTGCAGCACTGATTCTATTAGGCCATCTATAATAAGCTCCACCAGATTTAAAATTACTAATCATGTTTATCTGTATCTTGACTGGAAAATAATTTGGGCTTTGTAGCAGTGTGCAGCACTGATCCTATTAGGCCATCTATACTAAAGCTTCACCAGATTTAGAATTAATAATAATTTTTATCTGCATCTAGCCCGGAAAATAATTTTGGGGCTCCGAGATGCGCAAGACACATAAGTGCCTTCTTGCTGCACTACCTGCAGCATGACCCTCATATTGTCAGAATTCGAAGTAATCATGACTACTGGGTTGCCACACTCTTAGATCCCCCAAACTTTTCGATCAACCTTTTCATTTTAATAAAGACCAAAAAAATGGTCATTTTTGAAATTATAAGCATTAGCAGGTTGTTAGAAACTGAAATCAAACAGTTTTCAACTCAAAACTTTATTCTAGGTGATGTTACATTTTCACATAGGACCCCTTGTTCGAAAGGAGCTTCTGAACTCTCTCGTCCATTGAATTTGTCAGGTTTTGGATGGTTTCTGCTTCAATTGTTTTGCATGAGGACAGAATACCCTCCCAGAGCTGTTGCTTAGATGTGAACTGCCTCCCGCCATCATAGACACTCCTTTTAATGATGCTCCAAAGGGTCTGAATGGGGTACAGGTCAGGGGAGCATGGGGGTCACACCATAAGTTTGTCCCCTTTTATGCCCATATCAGCCAGAGATGCAGATGTTTTATGTGCAGCATGAGATGGTGCATTATCATGCAGAAAAATGATCTTGCTGTGAAATACACGGTTCTTCTTCTTGAACCATGGCAGGAAGTGCTGTTTGAGAAAATCCACATACATTATGGAGTTCATCTTTAGCGCCTTCAGGGATCCTAAAGGGGCCGACAATCTCTCTCCCCATGATTCCAGCCCAAAACATTACTCCACCTCCTCCTTGTTGGCGCTGTAGCCGTGTTTGCGTGGGGTGTCCATCAACCAGCCATCCTCCACTCCATCCATCTGGACCATCGAGCGCTGCACGGCACTCATCCGTGAACAAAACAGTTTTGAAATCAGTCTTCATGTAATGTTTGGCCCACTGGAGCCATTTCTGCTTGTGTGAAGTGGATAGAGGTCGACAGGATGGCGTATGCACAGCTGCAAACCTCTGAAGGACCCTGCATCTTGTTGTTCGGGGGACGTTGGAGGCACAAGCAGCTTCAAAAACTTGTCTGCTGCTATGACAAGGCTTTTTTGCCGCTGCTCTTTCAACCTGACATAATTGCCTGTAGGAAAGAGTCCTCAATTTGCCCTTATCAGCACGCACGCGTGTGTACTGTGAATCAGCTACATACTTCCTGATTGCCAAGACACTTCATCCTGATCGTCGCACAATGTTGATTGTAGTCATGCCTTGACCTAAACACTCCACAATTTGTTGCTTCTCAGCAGCCGACACATCCTTTTTCTTTCCCATTTTGGCAGAAAATGAAGGCTGCTTAATAATGTGAGACAACCTTCTTAAGTAGTCTTGCCTTTCATTGGACACACCTGCCAAACTAATTAGCACAGGTGTCTGCAATTGCTTACAGTGATATAAAGAGCCCTGACACACATCACCATCAATGAGTTTAACTGACAAATAAACAAATTCTTCCCTTATCACTCCTAAACACTTTTTGCATAATAATTTGGAACGCAGTGTACATGTGCTTTTCCACAAAACACCAGTGGTTCACGTAGTGAATCTTACAGTTCTAACTTGCCAACCGTGGTCTGTATGGAGTTGTTCAATAAAGGGCCCAAAATTAAGATAACATAGATGGGAGAGGTCTCTATGAATAGGAATTCCTAAGTATTTGATACCCTGTGAGGGCCAGGCAAAGGGAAAGTTGGACTGGATGGAATCCTATATGGATTTGGGGAGGGAGACATCAAGGGCCTCAGACTTCGCTGCATTGATTTTAAAATTTGACCATGTAACAAAGTGATCTATTTCAGCCATAACAGCATGGATGGATATATGTGATTGAGTGATATATACTAGGACATCATCAGCAAATAGAGAGCACTTGTACTCGGTGCCTCCCACCTCAATCCACCTAATATTGGGGTTATGGCGAATTGATGAGAGCAGGTGCTCCGTCACTAGGATGTATAAGAGAGGGGACAGAGGACATCCCTGCCTTGTCTCATTGGTGATTGTGAAAGGTGATGAAAATGTTCTGATGCACCCCCTGGGCCTTGGGACACCCGGAGCCGGACCCTTTTTGGTGGATGCTGGTTGTTGTAGTCTTCGTGGCGGCGACCCGGTTCCGTGGCTCAGGGTGGTCAAACCAGTGGCGGAACTATTTATGTGGTTTTGATGTTTAAATGTCCGACTACGCCACCCGTGGATTGCGGTCAGAGTGAACCGCCGCTGCAGGGCAGACCGCTGAGGCTGGTGTTGTGGGTGCAGCAGAGCGTAGCATAACTCCCCACGGGAGGAGTATAGCCTCAGGGCAGTATATGCGGAGGATGGGGGTGATGGTGCAGGGCAGCAGCAGTAACGACACGGAGTCAGTGATGCAGTCCAGGGCCTTTACTCACAGTTCTTATTATCCAGACCACGTCTGCAGGTAACGGCTGCCCACGTCGTACTGTGCTCACCAGGTGAGGGGCTCAGACAACTCCCAGATAACTTTGGAGCGCTTCACAGGACCCCCTTTGTGTGTCCTTTGTCTGGCCTTTCTTACCAACCCTTCTGTCCGGCTGCCTCGGGCCTCCTCTTGGTAAACTTGGCGCCAGTTTCCCTGACCCTATGTGGTGCCTTCCTAGCGGGTGTAGCGAGGGGCTGCGCCACATAAAATGTCACAGCCTCCGGTTTCTAGCTGAGGGTCGTTTCCTGCCTCCACTAGTTTCGGGGACCGGTCTCCCCCTTTGGCCTGACCCCTCCACGCAGGTGGATTCGGGCGTGCGGTGGCGACTCGCCCGTCCGCACCCCTGGGATCCCTTCATTCCTCGTTCCTGGAGCCTTCTCCGCTCCTCTTCCTTCCTTCTCCCTCTTCCAGGCCTGGGCCTCTGTTACTAGGCCCGCCTCCGGTGCAGAGCTCATGCAGAGCCCCTGCTCCCTGCCACTTCTGCTCAGACTTCTCTGCACTGAACTAAGATGGTGCCCACCTTTTATACTCCCTTCTCAATGCACCCAGGAACTGCTTCCTCCCTGCTCCTGCACTACAGGGTTCCCCTTCCTCAGTGTTCCCTCCCCCCACTCCAGCCAGGGACAGGGACTGTCGTGCCCATCTCAGAGGCATATTGGTCGCCCTGCCCCACGGCAATGTGGTGTAATGCATGCAGGTGTCGGGTCCTGATCCACACTCCATCCTTACCTGAGAGTGAGATATCACACCTCTGGGTGAGGTGCAATACCTCTGTAGCAACCGAGCCCTCAGGGTGCTACAGTTCCATTTATCTTCAGCCTAGGTGACGTATTGTGATACAGGGCCGTGATTTTGGCTATAAAAGGGTCCCCTAGACCCCTACCACAAGCTTTTTAAGAGAATCATATATGGCGTGCCAGGAGACTCTATGGAATGCTTTCTCAGCATCCAATGAGAGTATCTAATTACAAATTTTTAACTGCATCTAGCCCAGGAAATACTTTGTGCCTAGTAGCAGTGTCTGCTAGTCAGCGGATTATCCCGGCTGTTAAGCAAGCTACACCACCTGTAGTTTAGACACTTAATTTTTTCAAAGGAAATGCTTCGGGACCATGGGATACTCAGTGAAGAGCATCAGGAGGCACCCCAAGGCATAGGGGCTGGGACTGGCAGTAGGATGCCTTGCGGTGGACAGCCGAGCTCGATCCTTATAAAAGCTTTTTAACTGCAGCAGCTTTAGTGGACGCTACTGGAGCTGGAATTACGCGGCTGCTGGCATGAGACTTGCCCTCCAATAGATCCTTGTAAATGGATTTAAAGTGTATTCATTCAAATTAGAGAGACAATTTAAATTAAAAAGCTTAGAGCTGCCTCCACCACAGGGGGGCTCGCTCGACCCACCAGCGGACAGGCACCAGTATTGGGAGAGGGGGGCTGGCCATCAGGGTTCACCGCGGCTCTGGCACAAACCCGGCGACACGGAGGTGGCACGGGCAGGAGCGGACTGGCCGTGTCGGCTTCTCACTTTTTGGATTTTAGAAGGGCATGACATGCCTATATCTGTGTCTCCCCCTCCTTTTACTCCTCCACCTCTTTTATTTTCGCATGACTATATGTACTTGTCACTTTTCCATGTGTTAGTTATGTCTTCTGAGCAGTTTGTCAGCTTTTGGACACCTTTGAAGGTGTTTTCTATGTGTTTCTATGTGTTTTTGTTTGCCTGCCATTGGTTTTAACGGTGTTCGAAGGTGTTCGACGAACAGTTCGACGAACAGTTCGGCGAACACACGGGTGTTCGACGAACCGAACCGAACTCGAACACTACGGGGGTGGCTCAACACTACACAGCAGCCCTGTGTCTCCTCCTGTGATGTCTATACTGCAGCACCTGTGTCTCCTCCTGTGATGTATACACCGCAGCCCTGTGTCTCCTCCTGTGATATCCTTTTTTGCTATTTTGGAGCACTGTCTTACTTCATAGTTTAGATTATCTCTCTCTCTTTCTCTCTCTCTCTGTATATATTGCTTTCTTTTTCTATCGATTTACTTAACTTATATATTTATTTATTCATTTATCTACTAATGCATCTGTCTGATTGTCTATCTATCATGTATAGTACTGTACAAAAGTTTTAGTTATTTTTCTGTCTATTCATAAGTTCACATATCTACTATTATATAAATCTTTCTTTTAGTTTAATAAATGAGCTATAATTGTATGTTCATACCATACTCAATGGTAATAGTTGACTTCAAATGGCCTTTTTAAAGTGCTCTAGATTCAGGGTTTTTACCCATCATACTTCACTAGGGAGATACTAAAAGAACACTACAAAAGTAAACTAAAAATTACCATTACCCTGCCAGCTATCCAGGACATCAATAGGCAAAACAGAAGAGCAATCACAAATGTATTTTTTTTTATCTCTGGCACCTTGTGGACATTGTCACCCCACCCTCATTGTGAGAAAAATTGTCAACAATACCAGGCAGGACTGTTGTGGAACTGTGGTGAGATACATCACTTCCCCATTGCCTGCGCACAAGATTGGTCAGCATAACTCTTCTTATCAAAAACACAATTTCATCCCACAAATTCCAAGTTGGATAGACTCACTACCTTGCTTTGCCATTTTCCAGCAGGCACCATGTTAAAAACCCACCCCTCCTTTCATAGATGCAAAATTAAATCCAAAAATATCTAGACATTAAAGTGCTTTTGACCACTGTGTTGAGTGATGACATTCCATGATGACTCCTTGTGATTTATTTGCATACAATTGTGTATCCTCAGCAATGTGCCACTCCACTTTCCGCAGACAACTTTTGAAGATTTTCGGATTTGTAGGACGAGTAATACAGCATGGCTTGGTGTAGAAACGGAAAGGGAGTACTTCTTCTGAAGAAAGAGAAGAGGAAGCAGATCTCATCATGGATGATGACAAATAAAATAGCACTGTAACTGTAAGTAACTCAGTAAAGAGGGTATTGACAGTGTTACAAACTGACCTGGGTTGGAGTAGTGGTATTGCAACCACTAGGGGCAGCACCGGCAGGTAGCATAGTCAGGAAACAACCAGAGGTCGGTACATGGGAGCAGCAGTATAGTTTGAAGGATAAACAGGTTACGTAGTCAGGAAACAGCCAGAGGTCGGTACACTGGAGCAGCAGTATAGTTTTGGATGAGGCAGCAGGTGAAAGGAGAGCTTGACTAAAGGCTGGGTCTCAATAATCTCGCAAGGAAGTGCAATGCCAGGTTTAAGTAAGGTGTTCAATCAGGAGATTACAAGGTGGAGCCAATCAGGAACTCAGAGTAAAGCCAATCAGGAACTCAGAGTAAAGCCAATCAGGAACAACACAGGTACTAGTATCTGGGTTAGCAAGGAACTGTCCAGTGAGCTTGCTATTCAAAGGGAATAGCTGCCGCCTGGTGCGCAAGAGGTACTGTGTTTGAGTCCTGACACACAGGTTTATTGGTGCATGCTACCCTATAAGAACAAGATTTGCAATAATAAAACAGGAGTGCACCTTTAAGTGTCCTAACTAATACCTTCCAAGCACAGATAACTAACTGGTATCCTTAGACTTCGAGTGATCACCATTCTATAGGCTATCTCCAGAAGTCCCATAGTGAGCGAATAGAGGGTCGTGCATGAGCGCAGCTGCTACTCCATTGTGATGGGGCATTTCAGAACCTGTTCTTAGGAACAGTGGGGATTCCTGGGATTGGACTCCCACCAAATTCATGTTATTACCTATCCTAAATATTAAACTACATGAATCACTGGGCCTTGAAGCACCACAGGCGATCTGTACCACCCACCATTTCAGAGCTGCGTTGATATTCCAAAAATAACCAACAATCATTTTGACATTGTAGAAGTGTCTGTTTTGCAAAAAAAATGTTGGATTATCAGCGTTAAGAAACATCTGAAGCAAAGTGCTAAGCAGGTAGGTTAGTCATTTGTTTTTGAAAGCTTTATAGGCCATTTAAGGCTATGTGCGAGCAATGTTGAGTGGGATATTAAGCAAGAATCGATATTTGATCCCATGTATTTAATCACATTTCCTTGCTTAAATTTTCATCAACAAATCTAAATAAAGTACACATAACAGAAACTTAAACTTCTCCCAGCACAGAGCAGCACTCGTTACAAGCTCCAAGTGGATGCATAGCAGCCATTATCTTCACAATAGCTGCATTGTCGTGTAAGCATAATAAATGAATTTAGCAATTCATGCAAGCATCACAAAGTGTTTCAAGAAAGGAGAGATGGCATCTAGCCCTGAAAAGACCCATCACATAAAATGCAACTAATGTACTCTTTCTGATTCAAACTGTAGTTGCTTGTCTGCTATTTATAGCGGTAATAAAACTGTAATGTTTTCCTTGGAAATGCTTCTTGGTTACTTACATTTGCATTTATAAGGCAGTTGCAGACTCCAATAGCATTGGAACATTTTGCATAGACCAGAATATAAAGAAATAGATATAGGTTCAAAAATGTCTTACCCATAATTAATATGTAACCAAAATACAAAGGATTTGTTATAATATTTTCATTTTTTATTTATTTATGCAGAGGACAGAGAATAATAAAGCTTAAATTGGTTTACAAGATTAGGTAATAAGTGTCTACTTTTTATACCAAGAACAGCTTCTCTCTTGCCCATGGGCTGTGCCTGGTATAACAACTCCTGTCACTGAGATGCAATGTCAGACACAGCCTAAGGACAAGTGGCCCTGGTTACAGGGAGGCCTATGGAAAACAAAACCCTGTTTTCCTTTTGTGGTTTGTACACAATAATGGATAATGAAAGAATTTCAGAGGGTGAAATAAGTATTGAACTCGTCACCAATTTTCTAAGTAAAATATATTTCTAAAGGTGCTATTGACATGAAATTCTCCCCAGATGTCGGTAAAAACCCATCCAATCCACACAGACAAAGAAATCAAACCATAGGTGTCGATAAATTAAGTTATGTGTAATAATGAGAAATGACACAGGAAAAAGTGTTGAACACATGAAGAAAGAGAGGATCAAAAGGCCATAGAAAGTCATGACACCAGCTGAAATCTAACAGTAATTAGAAGGCAATCCTGCCACTTACTTGAAAAATAATATCAGCTGGTTCAACTGATGGCCTATAAAAAGGTGTCTCATTACCAAGGAGCTACACGAGAAACATCTCATAATAGGTAAAACCAGTAAGCTGTCTCAAGACCTTCTCAATCTTACAGTTACATCGTTATATAGTTTGAAAAAAGGGTCCTAGGTCCATCAAATTCAACCTTTCTACACCACTTATACATTTTGTCACTAAATTATCTATAACCCACAATGTTATGTGTATCGAGGAAATCATCAAGCCCTTTTTTAAAAGCTGTTATAGTGTCTGCCATTACTACCTCTTGTGGTCCGGCATTCCACATTCTGACTGCTGTAACTGTAAAGAACCCTTTCCTGTTTAGGTGCCAGAATCACCTAAATTCCACCCTTAATGAGTGCCCCCTGGTCCTTAGTATGGTCCTTGGAAGTCACATGTCAGTCCTTTGTATTGACCACACATGTATTTATACATATAAATGAGATCTCCCCTGAGACATCTTGTTTCAAAACTAAACAAGCCCAACTTCTCTAACCTCTCATTATATGGGAGGCCTTCCATCTCTTGTAATAATCTAGTTGCCCACCTTTGGACTGACTCTAACTACTGAATATCATTTTTAAAATGTGGAGCTCAAAACTGGATCCCATATTCTCTGGCCTTATAAGTGATTTATAGAGGGGTAACAATACGTTTGGATCACAGGATTTTCTCTCTCTTTTTTAACAACCTGAAATCTTGTTTGCTTTGCAACCTTTGCTTGACATTGAGTACTGCTGCTCAGCTTACTTGTAACCAGAATACTCAAGTCCTTCACCTTATTGTTGAAAAACATACCAATGGCATTAGTTACAGAAGAATTTCTGAACTACTGAAGGTTCCACTGAGCACTGTTGGGCCCATAATCTGGAAGTGGAAAGAACATCATTTCACCATAAACAAGCTACGACCAGGTGCTACTCGCAAGATTTCAGACAGAGAAGTGAAAAGAATTATCAGAAGAGTTGTCCAATAGCCAAGGACCACCTGTGAAGAGCTACAGAAAGACCTGGAATCAGCAGGTACAATTGTTTCATGAAAACACTAAGTAATGCACTCAATCTCATGGCCTGTATGCACTAGTCAGATGAGACCAAACTTTAACTCTTTTGATGCCATAATACAAACATGTTTGGAGGCCAAAAGATACTTCTTTTCACCCCAAAAATAGCACACAAACAGTGAAGTTTGGAGGTGGGAACATCATGGTGTGGAGCTGTTTTTCAGCATATGGCACTGGGAAACTTCATATAATTGAAGGAAGGATGAATGGACAAAAGTACCAAGAGATTCTTGATAAAAATCTGCTGCCATCTACCAGGACGATGAAGATTAAATGAGGGTGGACATGTCAGCAAGACAATAATCCCAAGCAGCCAAGGAAACTGTCAATTGGTTTCAGAGAAAGAAAATAAAGCTGCTAGAATGGCCCAGCCAATCACTTGACGTGAATCCAATAGAAAATTTATGGAAGAAACTAATGTTCAGAGTTCATAGAAGGAGCCGATGAGACCTTCAGGATGTGAAGAGAGTTTGTGTGGAAGAATATGCCAAAATCACACCTGAGCAATGCATGGGATTAGTTTCTCCATACAGGAGGCATATTAAATCTGTCATCACCAACAAAGGCTTTTGAACAAATATTTATTTTAATTTCAGTAAGCGTGTTCAATACTTTTTCCCTGTGTCATTTCTTATTATTACACATAACTTAACTTATGGACATCTATGGTTTGATTTCTTTTTCTGTGTGGGTTTGATGAGTTGTTACCGACATCTGGTGAGAATTTCATGTCAATAGCATCTTTATAAATGTATTTACTTAGAAAATTCAATGACATGACATGTTCAATCCTTATTTCACCCGCTGTATATTTGCCGCTTTTTTCCTGTAGAAGAAAATAGACAATGCAAAATCAATTCCATACATATGGAAACATATAAAACTATTTTGCTATATATTAGAAACATCAGTTTTTTGACTGTTACTGCTTGCAAGTATGACTCGTTTTAAAGCAGAATATTTATTGTCATTTATAAGAGGCCTGTTAGGAACAAGATATGCACTCATATAATATACATATCAAAAATATAGAGTATGTTATTGTTTCCTTTGATTATATTGGAAAAATAGTTTTCATTAATTGCTCTTGGAAATATTTTGTGTATTCCATTGAAAAATCTGGCATATATTAAAGATTAATATGCTTCAAAGTACTTTTTCTTTGTCAATTATTTTATTAATTTATTTCCATTAATTTTCTTTTAATCCGTCTTTCTACGCAGTATAGAATATAGAAAATATATATTTTTTAAATATATTTTTTAAAAGCCATTTCTTAATGTACAGTACTTTGGATATTTTTTCTAAGTAAATACATTTGGGACCAGTAACATGTCAATAGTGGCAAAGAAAAAAACTCTGAATTAGTCACACTGGTGCACAGGGCACTGCATCAATAAGTAGTGCTGCAGAGGACCATTGAATGGGAGCCCATTTGCCTCTTAATCCAGATGAATAATTAATGATAATTATCATGCTGCCGTTATTATATGTGATAACAATATATCCTTAAGGTGAATAAATTCAATCTGCTTTCATCTGGAAACTGCAGTTCATAATCCTGGCAAAAATATTGATATAATTATTTGCAATAATGGTCAGAAAAAGCTTTAACGGTGAAATGGAAATTCAGAAATGTGAAAGAATGAGGATACATTTCACTGTATCACATAATAATTGCTTTGTCCTTGCATTAGATCTGAGTACATTGTTACACATTTATTAGAATTTGTAAGATGCAGTAACAACAAATTTTATCATGTTCTTTTATGAGGCAAAAGCAACACAAATAAGATAATTTTTTGAGTTTGAGATTAATCATCGTTTACGCTGATAAACGGAAGAGAAGTTAAAAGTGTCTTCTCTGCTCTGCTAGTGAATTTTTCCATATATATACCTATATATGTATGTATATTTATTTCATACGTATGTATACACACATATACAGAATATATATAATATATATATATACAGTACAGACCAAAAGTTTGGACACACCTTCTCATTTAAAGATTTTTCTGTATTTTCATGACTATGAAAATTGTACATTCACACTGAAGGCATCAAAACTATGAATTAACACATGTGGAATTATATACTTAACAAAAAAGTGTGAAACAACTGAAAATATGTCTTATATTCTAGGTTCTTCAAAGTAGCCACCTTTTGCTTTGATGACCGCTTTGCACACTCTTGGCATTCTCTTGATGAGCTTCAAGAGGTAGTCACCGGAAATGGTTTTCACTTCACAGGTGTGCCCTGTCAGGTTTAATAAGTAGGATTTCTTGCCTTATAAATGGGGTTGGGACCATCAGTTGTGTTGTGCAGAAGTCTGGTGGATACACAGCTGATAGTCCTACTGAATAGACTGTTAGCTGCTTTTTTCTTGCCATAATACAAATTCTAAGTAAAGAAAAACGAGTGGCCATCATTACTTTAAGAAATGAACGTCAGTCAGTCCGGAAAATTGGGAAAACTTTGAAAGTGGCCCCAAGTGCAGTTGCAAAAACCATCAAGCGCTACAAAGAAACTGGCTAACATAAGGACCGCCCCAGGAAAGGAAGACCAAGAGTCACCTCTGCTTCTGAGTATAAGTTTATCTGAGTCACCAGTCTCAGAAATCGCAGGTTAACAACAGCTCAGATTATAGACCAGGTCAATGCCACACAGAGTTCTAGCAGCAGACACATCTCTTCAACAACTGTTAAGAGGAGACTTTGTGCAGCAGGCCTTCATGGTAAAATAGCTGCTAGGAAACCATTACTACGGACAGGCAACAAGCAGAAGAGACTTGTTTGGGCTAAAGAACACAAGGAATGGACATTAGACCAGTGGAAATCTGTGCTTTGGTCTGATGAGTCCAAATTTGAGATCTTAGGTTCCAACCACCGTGTCTTTGTGCGACGCAGAAAAGGTGAATGGATGGACTCTACATGCCTGGTTCCCACCGTGAAGCATGGAGGAAGAGGTGTGATGGTGTGAGGGTGCTTGGCTGGTGACACTATTGGGGATTTATTCAAAATTGAAGGCATACTGAACCAGCATGGCTACCACAGCATATTGCAGCGGCATGCTATTCCATCCGGTTTGCGTTTCGTTGGACCATCATTTATTTTTCAACAGGACAATGACCCCAAACACACCTCCAGGCTGTGTAAGGGGTATTTGACCAAGAAGGAGAGTGATGGGGTGCTACGCCAGATGACCTGGCCTCCACAGTCACCAGACCTGAACCCAATCGAGATGGTTTGGGGTGAGCTGGACCGCAGAGTGAAGGCAAAAGGGCCAACAAGTGCTAGGCATCTCTGGGAACTCCTTTAAGATTGTTGGAAGACCTTTTCCGGTGACTACCTCTTGAAACTCATCAAGAGAATGCCAAGAGTGTGCAAAGCGGTCATCAAAGCAAAAGGTGGCTACTTTGAAGAACCTAGAATATAAAACATATTTCCAGTTGTTTCACACTTTTTTGTTAAGTATATAATTCCACATGTGTTAATTCATAGTTTTGATGCCTTCAGTGTGAATGCACAATTTTCATAGTCATGAAAATACAGAAAAATCTTTAAATGAGAAGGTGTGTCCAAACTTTTGGTCTGTACTGTATATATATATATACAGTATATACAGCGAATGAAATAAGTGTTGAAAACGTCACCAATTTTCTAAGAAAATATATTTCTAAAGGTGCGATTGACATGAAATTGTTACCAGATGTCGGTAACAACCCATCCAATCCACACAAGCAAATAAATCATAAATTATGTGTACTAATGAGAAATGACACAGGAAAAAAGTATTGAACACGCTTACTGACATTTATTTAATACGTTATACAAAAGCCTTTGTAGGTGATGACAGCTTCATGGAGAAACTAGCTGTATGGAGAAACTAGTCCCATGCATTCAGGGTCGGACTGGGGTGCCTAGGGCCCACCAGGGGAACTGACTCTAGGGGTCCACACTATAGCCCACCATAAACAGTTTTATTACTTGTTATGCTTTTCTATAATGCACTATAGTTACATGATTGGCCGCGCTGTGGAGCACCAAGCGGCAGGACTTTGTTCGAACAGTCATTCCGTACTGCCAGAGTCCCTTTAATGGTAACTTATCACCTTGAAAAACGCTATTTATCTGCAGATATAGGGGTAATCTACAGGTAAATAGGGTTTAAAGCCTGGTTAGACGGCTTTTTGGAAAAGCGTTGGCAACACGGAGAAAATTACATTTTATTCTCCCTGTCGCCACTCGCTTCCTGTTATTGGGTCGGTGCAAGGAGGGAGACATTACAGTCACCGTGAACTACAAAGTGAGCGTTCTGCAATAACGTCTAGCACCTTGATTGTGACACTTCCATGGAGCCCAACCTCAGGCTGAGCTTCATTGAATGACTAACATGGCAGCAGCACCTGGCAACTAGTGCTGAGCGAGCGTGGTCAGATAAGGTGTGATCCCAGCATGCTCGGGTGTTGTCTGAGTATCTTGTAGTGCTCTGCTAATATGCTCGAGTGCCCGGGGTAGCATGTTTTGCGGCAGTAGACAGACGCAACACATGCAGGAATTGCCTGTTTGTTAGGTAATCCCTCCATACTGTCTCCTCACACTATTCCCCTACTCTCCATACTGTTTCCTCATACATCCCCATTCTGTTACCGCACCCATTCCCACCCCTCCCCTAGTTCACCATACTGTTTCTTCACACATCTCCCCATTATGTCTCCTAAAATTTCTCTCCCATCTCTCCCCAAATATAATAAATCTTCAGAAGACCACACAGACATGCAGAAGCACGCTTACACACACGAAAACAAGCGCACACAGACACATACTAAGGGCTCTTTCACACGTCAGTA
This sequence comes from Phyllobates terribilis, assembly GCF_046119375.1. Classification (NCBI taxonomy): domain Eukaryota; kingdom Metazoa; phylum Chordata; class Amphibia; order Anura; family Dendrobatidae; genus Phyllobates; species Phyllobates terribilis. Next base: position 268,286,575 of record NW_027362762.1, read on the forward strand.
CGTGCAGTGACAGTTTCCACACGTACCAGAGACATTGGTACAAGCAGACCCATTCAAATGAATGTGTGTTTTTTACCTCCTGCACCTCCCGCAAAACGTCCCGCACACTGATGACAGTTAGCGCTGTTCCCAAGCACCGGGTGCTGAGCACTGCCCTCATCATAGATCCCTGCCGGCGCTGCAATCAGCAGCAGCAGGGTCAATGATGAGCGTAGTAGTCTACTCCCACCATGTCCAACTGTAAAAATAGGAATAAAATAAAAAAAACTTATACTCACCTCTCCTAAGTGTCACCCCCTGTAATCCGTGTGAGCGCTCACGCCGAGGAGAATAACTCCTGCAGCGAGTGGACCCCGGAGCTGCGCTCAACAAGCGGTGCCCTGTCAAATCACTGAGCGCAGCTCTGGGGCCCGCTCGCTGCAGGAGTCATTCCCCTCTGCGTGAGCACTCGCACGGATTACAGCGGGCATATATATACACACACATATGCAGGCAGCATATACACACAGGCATATACACACACACACAGGCATATACACACACACAAGCATATACACACACACAGGCATATATAAACACACACACAGGCATATACACACAGGCATATATACACACACAGGCATATACACACACAGGCATATACACGCACAGGCATATATATACACACAGGCAGATACACACACACACACAGGAATATATACACACACACATATGCAGGCAGCATATACATACAGGCATATACACACACACACAGGCATATACACACACACAGGCATATACACACACAGGCATATATATACACACACACAGGCATATATACACACACATAGACACACACAGGCATATATATACACACAGGCATATACACACACACAGGCATATATACACACACACATATGCAGGCAGCATATACACACAGGCATATACACACACAGGCATATATACACACACACAGGCATATATACACACACACAGGCATATACACACACACACACAGCCATATACACACACACACACAGGCATATACACATGCACAGGCATACATACACACACACAGGCATATATACACACACACACATATATATATACACACACACACAGGCATATATATACACACACACACACACATGCAGGCAGCATATACACACAAATTCATCAAATTCATACAAACACCCACAAATATTACACTACCTGTACAGTACAGACGCGCTCCTAAGGCGGGAGACTGCAGTGCAGGGCGCGATGTGACGTCACTTTTAGCAGACGTGCGGCCCTTCTTTTTTTTTTTTTTTCAATTCTCCTCTGTCTTCTCTGCAGGGGGCCCGGGGCCCACCGGGAAACCCGGCACCCCGCCAGGCTAGTCCGAGCCTGCATGCATTGCTCAGCTGTGATTTTGGGCCAATATTGATCTCCTAGCTTTAGTTCCTTCCATAAATTTTCTATTGGGTTCAGGACAGGTGATTGGCTGGGCCATTCTAGCAGCTTTATTCTCTTTCTCTGAAACCAACTGAATTTCCTTGACTGTGTATTTGGGATCATTGTCTTGCTGAAATGTCCATCCTCATTTCATTTTCATCAGCCTGGTAGATGGCAGCAGATTTTTTTATCAAGAATGTCTCTGTATATTTGTCCATTTATTCTTCCTTCAATTATATGAAGTTTGCCAATGACACATGCTAAAAAACAGCCCCACACCATGATGTTCCCACCTCCAAACTTCACTGTTGCTATGGTGTTTTTGGGATGATATGCCATGCCTTTTGGTCTCCAAACATGGAGTGTATTGTGGCATTCAAAGAGTTCAATTTTGGTCTCATCTGACCAGACTATATTCTTCCAGTATTTCACAGGATTGTCTAAACATAATTGAGCAAACTTTAAATGCGCTTGAACATGGTTTTTGTTCAGCAATGGAGTCTTGCATAATAAGCGTGCATACAGACAATGGAGGTTGAGTGCAATACTTATTATTTTCTTTGAAACAATTATACCTCCTGCTGATTGCAGGTTTTTCTGTAGCTCTCCACAGGCGGACCTTGGCTCTTCTACAATTCTTTTTACTCCTCTGTCTGAAATCTTGCGGTGGGGAGCACCTAGTCGTGGCCGGTTTATGGTGTTTCCACTTCCGAATTATGGCCCCCACAGTGCTCACTTTAACCTTCAGTAGTTTAGAAATTCTTCAATAATCAATGTCATTAGCATGTTTTGGAATAAAAAGATTGCAAAGGTCTTGAGACAGCTCACTGATTTTACCCATTATGAGATGTTTCTTGTGTGACATCTTCGTAAAGAGACGTTTTATACGCCATCAGTTAAACCAGCTGATTAAATGTCATTTATCATTATTACACATAACTTAATTTATTGAATCTCTGGTTTGATTTCTTTGCCTGTGTGAATCGGATAGGTTATTATCAACATCTGGTGATAATTTCATGTCAATGGCACCTTTATAAATATATTTACTTGGAATATTGGTAAAGTGTTCAATACTTATTTCACTCGATGAATATATACACTGCGTGCAGAATTATTAGGCAAATGAGTATTTTGATCACATGATACTTTTTATACATGATGTCCTACTGCAAGCTGCATAGGCTTGAGAGCCAACTACCAATTAAGTAAATCTGGTGATGTGCATCTCTGTAATGAGGAGGGGTGTTGACTAATGATATCAACACCCTATATAAGGTGTGCTTAATTATTAGGCAACTTCCTTTCCTTTGGCAAAATGGGTCAGAAGAGAGATTTGACGGGCTCTGAAAAGTCCAAAATTGGGAGATGTCTTGCAGAGGGATGCAGCAGTCTTGAAATTTCCAAACTTTTGAAGCGTGATCACCGAACAATCAAGTGTTTCATGACAAATAGCCAACAGGGTCGCAAGAAGCGTGTTGGCCAAAATAGGCGCAAAATAACCGCCCATGAATAGAGGAAAATCAAGCGTGATGCTGCCAAGATGCCATTCGCCACCAGTTTTGCCATATTTTAGAGCTGCAACTTTACTGGAGTATCAAAAAGCACAAGGTGTGCGATACTCAGGGACATGACCAAGGTAAGGAAGGCTGAAAAACGACCACCTTTGACCAACAAACATAAGATAAAATGTCAAGAATGGGCCAAGAAATATCTTAAGACTGATTTTTCAAAGGTTTTATGGACTAATGAAAAGAGAGTGACTCTTGATGGGCCAGATGGATGGGCCAGAGGCTGGATCAAAAAAGGGCAGAGAGCTCCACTCCGACTCAGACGCCAGCAAGGTGCAGGTGGGGTACTGGTATGGACTGGTATCATCAAAGATGAACTTGTGGGACCTTTTCGGGTTGAGGATGGAGTGAAGCTCAACTCCCAGACCTACTGCCAGTTTCTGGAAGACAACTTCTTCAAGCAGTGGTACAGGAAGAAGTCGGCATCGTTCAAGAAAAACATGATTTTCATGCAGGACAATGCTCCATCACATGCATCCAACTACTCCACAGCGTGGCTGGCCAGTAAAGGTCTAAAAGAAGAAAAAATAATGACATGCCCCCCTTGTTCACCTGATCTGAACCCCATAGAGAACCTGTGGTCCATCATAAAATGTGAGATATACAGGGAGGGAAAACAGCACACCTCTCAGAACAGTGTCTGGGAGGCTGTGGTGGCTGCTGCACACAATGTTGATCAAAAACAGAATCTATGGATGGAAGGCTGTTGAGTGTCATCATAAAGAAAGGTGGCTATATTGATCACTAATTTTTTTTGGTTTTTGTTTTTGCATGTCAGAAATGTTTATTTCTAAATTTTGTGCACTGATATTGATTTACCTGGTGAAAATAAACAAGTGAGATGGGATTATATTTGTTTTTTATTAAGTTGCCTAATAATTCTGCACAGTAATAGTTACCTGCACAAACAGATATCCTCCTAAGATAGCCAAATCTAAAAAAAAACCACTCCAACTTCCAAAAATATTAAGCTTGGATATTTATGAGTCTTTTGGGTTGATTGAGAACATAGTTGTTGATCAATAATAAAAATAATCTTCTAAAATACAACTTGCCTAATAATTCTGCACACAGAATAAAATAAAATAATAATAATAAAATAAAGGGAACACTCAAATAACACATCCTAGATCTGAATGAATGAAATATTCTGATTGAATACTTTGTTCTGCACAAAGTGGAATGTGCTGACAACAAAATCACACAAAAATCATCAATGGAAATCAAATTTATTAACCAATGGAGGCCTGGATTTGGAGTCACCTCCAAAATTAAAGTGGAAAAACACACCACAGGCTGATCCAACTTTGATGTAATGTCCTTAAAACAAATCAAAATGAGGCTCAGTATTGTGTGTGGCCTCCACGTGCCTGTATGACCTCCTTACAACGCCTGGGCATGGTCCTGATGAGGTTGCGGATGGGCTCCTGTGGGATCTCCTCCCAGACCTGGACTAAAGCATCTGCCAACTCCTGGACAGTCTGTGGTGTAACGTGACGTTGGTGGATGGAGCGAGACATTATGTCCCAGATGTGCTCAATTGGGTTCAGGTCTGGGGAACGGGCAGGCCAGTCCATAGTTTCAATGCCTTCATATTGCAGGAACTACTGACACACTCCAGCCACATGAGGTCTGGCATTGTCCTGCATTAGGAGGAACCCAGGGCCAACCGCACCAGTATATGGTCTCACAAGAGGCCTGAGGATTTCATCTCGGTACCTAATGGCAGTCAAGCTACCTCTGGCGAGCACATGGAGGGCTGTGCGGCCCTCCAAAGAAATGCCACCCCACACCATTACTGACCCACTGCCAAACCATTCATGCTGAAGGATGTTGCAGGCAGCAGATCGCTCTCCACGGCGTCTCCAGACTCTGTCACATCTGTCACATGTGCTCAGTGTGAACCTGCTTTCATCTGTGAAGAGCATAGGGCGCCAGTGGCGACTTTGCCAATCCTGGTGTTCTGTGGCAAATGCCAAGCATCCTGCACGGTGTTGCGCTGTGAGCACAACCCCCATCTGTGGATGTCGGGCCCTCATACCACCCTCATGGAGTCGGTTTCTAACTGTTTGTGCAGACACATGCACATTTGTGGCCGGCTGGAGGTCATTTTGCAGGGCTCTGGCAGTGCTCCTCCTGTTCCTCCTTGCACAAAGGTGGAGGTAGCGGTCCTGCTGCTGGGTTGTTGCCCTCCTATGGCCCCCTCCACATCTCCTAGTGTACTGGCCTGTCTCCTAGTAGCGCTTCCAGCCTCTGGACACTACGCTGACAGACACAGCAAACCTTCTTGCCACAGTTCACATTGATGTGCCATCCTGGATGAGCTGCACTACCTGAGCAACTTCTGTGGGTTGTAGAGTCCGTCTCATGCTACCACGAGTGTGAAAGCACAACCAACATTCAAAAGTGACCAAAACATCAGCCAGAAAGCATTGGTACTAAGATGTGGTCTGTGGTCCCCACCTGCAGAACCACTTCTTTATTGAGGGCGTCTTGATAATTGCCAATAATTCCCATCTATTGTCTATTCCATTTGCACAACAGCATGTGAAATTGATTGTCAATCAGTGTTGCTTCCTAAGTGGACAGTTTGATTTCACAGAAGTTTGATTCACTTGGAGTTATACTCTATTATTTAAGTTTTCCCTTTATTTTTTTGAGCAGTGTATATATATATATATTAGAGGTTAGTAGGTCGATTCACGGAGAATCGAGTGCGATTCAAATTTTTTATTTTTACTTCATGGTTAATAAAAGAGAGTTATTGTGGGGGGGGTGTTTTTTCAATTAAAGGACTTTTTTTGTGTGAGTCTTTATTAATTTTGACTATTGGTTTAGTAATGGGGGTGTCTTATAGACATCTCTCCATTACTAACCCATGGGCTTGTTGTCAGCGGACATAAAACAACTGACATTAACCCAAAAACCATTACCCCACTTGCCAGCGCACCAGGGAAAGTGGGAAGAGTCGAGGCTAAGTGCAAGAATTGCACCATTTCTGGGGCAGCTGAGTGCTGTTTTTTTAGTCTGGGAGGGGACCAATATCCATGGCCCCTTTCCATGCTATTAATATCAGCCGTCTGTTTAGCCTTTGCTGGTTAGTAATAATAGGGGGACCCCACATAATTTTTTTGGGGGGTACCCTTTTACAAACCAGTAAAGGCTACGCCGACAGCTGTGAGCAGTTATTAATAGCCTGGAAACCTTTATGGATATTGGCCCCTTCCCAGAATATTAACATCAGCCCCAGCTGTCGGCTTTCCCTCAGCTGGTTAGGAAAATTAAGGAGGATCCCAAGCCATTTTTTTAAATTATTTATTTATTCATTAAAAACATGTACAGTAAAATACACATGCACTGCACTAAAGTTGGGGGTCCGAACCGGACACCTTGGGTGCGGTACCAAACCCAGAACATGGACTTCAAACAGGAAGTGTATTGGCTGCACCAAATAAAGCTTGGTGAAAGGCTGTATCACAGCCAATCACCAAGCTTTATGACTGTGGGCACTTTCTGCTCCATCACAACCATGACAAGTATTGGCATGGCTGTGATTGGGCGGCGCAGCACATGAGACGGCCTATATTAAGGCAGGATCACTGGTTGCACCTCCATTATCAGCCTTGCATGACAGAAAAAATGAGTGCAGTACAGCCTAATGCACAGTGCACTTCCAGCGTGGTGTATAGTGCCCATCCAGCCTGGTGCACAGTCCACTTCCAGCATCAACGGCTCCAAATATTTGGCAGCCGATGCATTCACTGCATAGGCAAACAGTATGGGAGACCCACTTCCTAATGATGGGAACATTGTTTTCAGGAAGCCCTCCGACCTCTACGTCTTTTGCCAGGGACATTGGAGTTCCTCCAAATTTTTGGCAGCCGTTGCATTCTCTGCATAGACAAACAGTATGGTAGACCCACTTCGTAATAATGGGAACATTGTATTCAGGAGGCCCTCCGACCTCTACCTCGCTTGCAAGGGGCATTGGAGAGCCTCCAAATTTTTGGCAGCCGATGCATTCACTGCATAGGCAAACAGTATGGGAGACCTGCTTTCTAATAATGGGAAGATTGTTTTCAGGAGGCCCTCCGACCTCAACGTCTCTTGCAAGGGACATTAGAGCTCCTGAAAATTTTTGGCAGCCGTTGCATTCACTGCATAGGCAAACAGTATGGGAGACCCACTTCCTAATAATGGGAACATTGTTTTCAAGAGGCCCTCCGACCTCTACGTCTCTTTCAAAGAACTTTGAAGTGCCTCCAAATTTTTGGCAGCCTCTGTACTCACTGCTTACCCTATAACTGTATAGCAGACCTTCTTTTTTCTAATGGGAACATGTCTTACTGGTTACTGTGGCCCAGCTCTATGTGTCTTTAAATTCTTAGTGGGGTTTTTCCTAAATTTTGGCAGCCGTTGGACTCACTGCATACCCTATAACTGTATAGCAGACCTTATCCTTTCTAATGGGAACATGTCATTAGTGAGGCCCAGCTCTATGTGTCTTTAAATTGTTAGTAGGGTTTTTCCTACATTTTGGCAGCTGTTGGACTCACTGCATACCCTATAACTGTATAGCAGACCCTCTTCTTTCTAATAGGAACATGTTGTTACTGTGGCCCAGCTCTATGTGTCTTTAAATTGTTAGCAGGATTTTTCCTAAATGTTGGCAGCTGTTGGACTCTCTGCATACCCTATAACTATATAGCAGACCCTCTCCTTTCTAATAGGAACATGTCGTTACTGTGGCCAAGCTCTATGTGTCTTTAAATTGTTACTAGGGTTTTTCCTAAATTTTGGCAGCCGTTGGACTCACTGCATACCTTATAATTGTATAGCAGACCTTATCCTTTCTAATGGGAACATGTCGTTACTGAGGCCCAGCTCTGTGTGTCTTTAAATTGTTAGTAGGGTTTTTCCTAAATGTTGGCAGCTGTTGGACTCACTGCATACCCTATAACTGTATAGCAGACCCTCTCCTTTCTAATAGGAACATGTTGTTACTGTGGCCCAGCTCTATGTGTCTTTAAATTGTTAGTAGGATTTTTCCTAAATGTTGGCAGCTGTTGGACTCTCTGCATACCCTATAACTGTATAGCAGACCCTCTCCTTTCTAATGGGAACATGTCATTACTGTGGCCCAGCTCTATGTGTCTTTAAATTGGAATTGAGGTTTTACCCAAATTTTGGCAGCCCTTGCAGTCACTGCATGGGCATTACCATTATAGGAGAACCCACTCCTTTATAATGGGAACATTTTTTTTACTGAGGCCCTCATCTATGTCTCTTCAAATGGGTATTGGGGTACGTCCAAATTTTTGTCAGCCCTTGCAGTCACTCCATACGCAATAACAGTATAGGAGACCCACTCATTAATAATGGGAACAACAAAGCATAGCCGGCTGATGGCCCTCTAACAATAGTGAGGGCCGACTGCTGGCCCTTTAAAAATTGTAAGAGCCACCTGATGGCCCTATAAAAATAGTGTTTGTGACTTTTAGAGTCCCTCCATCATAAATGAAACAGGATGTGTCTGATGATGTCTCACACACCACATGGCCAGATAATGTAAAATTTTAAAATTACATTTACTGGTGAATGTATTTTTCACTGTTGAAAGCATTGCAGAAAAGGAAAAAATGCATTGATAACGCTACGTGTGAACATAGCTCATGGTGAGGAGAAGCATTTTTGGTTTTGGCTATTTATTTTGCCTTATATACAAGTCATTACTCTGGAAAGGATGTTCCTTAACATTTTTCACAGGAAAATCCATTTTGGTTTCGTTTTTGGATGTTTTATTGTGAGTCCGTAAAAGTGGCGTAATATTCTGACAACATTGTTGACTTCAGTGACCTGGGAGTCAGTGATGCTTCCAGGGGTCTTCTCCATGCTGTTTCCATGTCATTGAGGGCTGAGGGCTGCAGCCCGCAACTGTCATCTTTACCTGCATTGGTATCAAGAATAGAGGGGACCCCACGCATTTTTTTTTTCTTTTATTTATTTATTAGCTAAATAAATATAAAGTAAGCTAGACACGCACTGCACTAAATGTTTCACTGACAATTTTCCTACTAAGGACAGACGCCGGCTTGTGAATACTCTCATTAGTGTCGCCTGCTTTCGCTGCTATCATCGGGACCAGGCATACGCTGATGAGAGTAGTACTCTCATAAGCTGACGCCTGACCAGTGATACTTTTTTCAACATTGGTCAGAGCTGCTAGCTTACACGCTGTCATCTGTGTGACAGCATGGGAACCGCAGTGCTCTGACCGGTGGTAACGTGAAAAGTTTTCATTTATGGAAACTTACATTTTACCAAGAATTACATTACGTTTTTACAAAAAAAAAAGGGAAAAGGAGAAAAGAAAGGGGGGCGCAGATCTAAGTGTAATATTTTAACAATATCGAATTAGAATTAAAAATTGCTCTCACCTTTGTGGTAATTAAAAATTGCTCTCACCTTTGTGACAAACTGGAAACTTTTTCTTGCATTACGTTTTTACAGTGTTTTTATCACCACCCATTACTTCCAATGAGTGAAAAAATGCTGAAAAAAAACGCTGAAAGAAGTGACATGCCCTATTTTGCAAAAAAAACATGCAAAGCACAAAATCCTGAAAAAAAAAAAAGCCATGATGTGTGCATGAGATTTATGGAATCTCATAGACTTTGCTTGTACTGTAAAACGCAGCTGTAAGTTTTGCATAAAAAACAGGCATCAAAAAACGCTGAAAACAACATGATGTGTGAACATAGCCTAATAATTATTCTTGGAAATATAACAAATCAATTTATCTTTGCTGTATATATATTAGACAATTTGTGTGTGCCTGTCGTCATGAATCTTTTTAGTAAGCATCTTTTTAGCACGAGATTCCTAGATTTATATTATAAAGTATCTTCAAGTGCATTTTCTGCACAATAAACCTTTCAATCCAGCAGCTATTCAGATGTACGACACTAACAAGTAAAAAATATGTAATTCCCACTACAATCTATTATGCCCAAATGCAACAAATCAGATTTATCCTATTTATATAATTTGCTTGCAGAAAGTTGTGATGCTTTGAAATAAAACCTGCCTGCAATTTAATAAAAAACGGATTTTACCTAATACTACATACATTTATGTGTGATATTGCCCTGATCGGATAACTTAGTTTGCTAGAAACCAAAAATGTCAGCAAGTTTTAAATAGCTCTTGGGAGAATTATGAATGTTGTTACCATGGCAAAACTGCAATGAGTAACAGTCATGTGAAAGAGGATGAAAGCCTAGTAAATTGGCCTATGCACACATATACAAATATATATACAGTGCCTACAAGTAGTATTCAACCCCCTGCAGATTTAGCTGGTTGACATATGCGGAATTAACTTGGCATTGTGACATTTGTACTGTAGATCAGCCTGGAAGTGGGAAATGCACTGCAGCAAATTTTTTTTTTGTTTTTTTTTTTTTGTTTTTTTTTAAAACGGAAAAAGTTAATTCAGAGTGTCATTTATTATTCAACCCCTCAAACCACAAGAATTCTGTTTGGTCCCCCTAAAGTATTAAGAAGTAGTTCAGGCACCAAGAATAATGAGCTTCACATGTGTGGATTAAAGATCTCTTTTGCCAGCCTTTTCTGACTATTTAAGACCCTCCCCAAACTTGTGAACAGCACTCAGACATGGTCAACATGGGAAAGACAAAGGAGCATTCCAAGGCCATCAGAGACAAGATCGTGGAGGGTCACAAGGCTGGCAAGGGGTACAAAACCCTTTCCAAGGAGTTGGGCCTACCTGTCTCCAATGTTGGGAGCATCATCCGTAAATGGAAGGCTTATGGAACTACTGTTAGCCTTCCACGGCCAGGACAGCCTTTGAAAGTGTCCTCCCGTGCCGAGGCCAGGCTTGTCCGAAGAGTCAAGGCTAACCCAAGGACAACAAGGAAGGAGCTCCGGGAAGATCTCATGGCAGTGGGGACATTGGTTTCAGTCAATACCATAAGTAACGTACTCCACCGCAATGCTCTCCGTTCCAGACGAGCCCGTAAGGTACCTTTACTTTCAAAGCGTCATGTCAAGGCTCGTCTACAGTTTGCTCATGATCACTTGGAGGACTCTGAGACAGACTGGTTCAAGGTTCTATGGTCTGATGAGACCAAGATCGAGATCTTTGGTGCCAACCACACACGTGACGTTTGGAGACTGGATGGCACTGCATACGACCCCAAGAATACCATCCCTACAGTCAAGCATGGTGGTGGCAGCATCATGCTGTGGGGCTGTTTCTCTGCCAAGGGGCCTGGCCATCTGGTCCGCATCCATGGGAAGATGGATAGCACGGCCTACCTGGAGATTTTGGCCAAGAACCTCCGCTCCTCCATCAAGGATCTTAAGATGGGTCGTAATTTCATCTTCCAACAAGACAACGACCCAAAGCACACAGCCAAGAAAACCAAGGCCTGGTTCAATAGGGAAAAAGTCAAGGTGTTGGAGTGGCCTAGTCAGTCTCCTGACCTTAACCCAATTGAAAACTTGTGGAAGGAGCTCAAGAATAAAGTCCACATGAGACACCCAAAGAACCTAGATAACTTGGAGAAGATCTGCATGGAGGAGTGGGCCAAGATAACTCCACAGACCTGTGCCGGCCTGATCAGCTCTTATAAAAGACGATTATTAGCTGTAATTGCAAACAAGGGTTATTCCACAAAATATTAAACCTAGGGGTTGAATAATAATTGACCCACACTTTTATGTTTAAAATTTAATAAAATTCAACTGAGCAACATAACTTTTTGGTTTGTAAGATTTATGCTTCTGTTCATAAAACCTACTCTCGTTTGCAGTTTGAAGGCTCTAACTTATTTGCATCTTATCAAACCAGCTAAATCTGCAGGGGGTTGAATACTACTTGTAGGCACTGTATGTACATTCAGGCTCGACTGGCCCACAGGAGAACAGGAGAATCCTCCGGTGGGCCCCTGTACAAGAGTGGGCCACCACCCTCTTATATGAGCAGTACTTGGCACTATATACTTGAATCACTATGTACAGACAAAGGCAGCATCTTATTCATTTAACAATCTGCCCTGTAGTGTTGAGCCACCCCCGTAGTGTTCGGGTTCGGTTCGGTTCGTCGAACACCGGGATGTTCGAGGAACTGTTCGTCAAACTGTTCGTCGAACACCTTAGAACACCGTCGAACACCGTTAAAACCAATGGCAGGCAAACAAAAACACATAGAAACACATAAAAAACACCTGCAAAGGTGTCCAAAAGCTGACAAACTGCTCAGAAGACACTCTCTTTAAAAAAGCCGGCCGGCAAATTCAGCAGCGGCATACACCGGTACCCGACAATTTAGACAAGAAGGAATAGAGCATCACACATAGATTAGATAGATAGAAACATGTCAGTCACACATATAAGAAGCACAGTGACAGTGTTGGTTACTGCACTTGTCATTTAGTGTAAAGGATTTATTTAAAAAAATATTAGTGTTTTCGTGCACCGTCTCTTTAAAAAAGCCGGCCGGCAATTCAGCATCTGTACCGGACAATTTAGAACAGAAAGAATAGAGCTTCACACATAGATTAGATAGATAGAAACATGTCAGTCACATATATATGAAGTACAGTGATAGTGTTGCTTACTGTACTTGTCATTTAGTGTAAAGGATTTATTTAAAAAAATAATAGTGTTTTCATGCACTGTCTCTTTAAAAAAGCCGGCCGGCAATTCAGCAGCGGTACCCGACAATTTAGAACAGAAAGATAGAGCATCACACATAGATTAGATAGATAGAAACATGTCAGTCACATATATATGAAGTACAGTGATAGTGTTGGTTACTGTACTTGTCATTTTGTATTAAAATAAAGGATTTATTATTAAAAAAATTGGCGTGGGGTTCCCCTTAATTTTAGGCTCTAGCGGAGGTTAAGCAGACGGCTGGGGCAGATGTTTGAAGCCTGGGAAGGGGGTAATACCCACGGAGCTTCCCAGGCTACTAATATCAGCCCCCAGCTGAATACATAGCCTTTACTAGCTATTAAAATGGGGGACCCCCCCAAAAAAATGACGTGGGGTCCCCCCTAATTTAATAGCTAGCAAAGGCTAGGCAGACAGCTGGGGGCTGATATTAATAGCCCAGGAAGGGAGCCATGAATATTGGCCCCCTCCCAGGCTAGAAACACCAGCCGTCAGCCGCCCCAGAAATGGCGCATTCATAGGATGCGCCAATTCTGGCACTTAGCCTCGCTCTTCCACGCTGCCCTGGTGCGGTGGCAGGGGGTAATAGGGTTGGGGTTGATGTCAGCTTATAATGCCAGCTGACATCAAGCCCAGGTTAGTAATGGAGAGGCGTCTATAAGACACCCCCATTACTAACCCCATAGTCAAAGTTAAAAAAAACACAAACACCCAGAATAAAGTCCTTTAATTGAAATAAAGACACAATCCTTTATTGTTCTAAATTAAACCATACTTACCATCACGCCCATTCCAGCTGAAGCCAACGATCTCCTGCAATAAAAGAAAAATAATAAAGCAACCTCATCCTTACCTTTCCATGGTTCCCACGACAGCTTCAGCTCTGCTACATCGAGATGACAGGCTGGACCGCAGCAGAACGCTGCCATCCAGCCTCTCATCCCGCAGACACTGAGAAGCACAGGCTTGCTTGCGCTGCTCAGCGTCTCTCTGTGACGACATCCAGATGAGCCGAGTTCATGTCCAATGAACTCGGCTCACCTCATGCACGTCACTGACAGCGTGGGAAAATTCTCACGCTGAAGCGGTGAGTGCAGGAGAATTCTCCCACGCTGTCAGTGACGTGCATAAGGTGAGCTCATGTCCAATGAACTCAGCTCACCTCCTGCACGTCACTGACAGCGTGGGAGAATTCTCCTGCACTCAGCGCTTCAGCGTGAGAATTCTCCCACGCTGAAGCGCTGAGTGCAGGAGAATTTTCCCACGCTGTCAGTGACGTGCAGGAGGTGAGCTGAGTTCATTGGACATGAGCTCACCTCATGCACATCACTGACAGCGTGGGAGAATTCTCCTGCACTCAGCACTTCAGCGTGAGAATTTTCCCACGCTGTCAGTGACGTGCATGAGGTGAGCCGAGTTCATTGGACATGACCTCGGCTCATCTGGATGCCGTCACAGCGAGACAGTGAGGAGCGCAAGCATGCCTGCGCTTCTCAGTGTCTGCGGGATGACAGACTGGATGGCAGCGTTCTGCTGCGGTCCAGCCAGTCATCTCGATGTAGCAGAGCTGAAGCTGTCGTGGGAACCATGGAAAGGTAAGGATGAGGTTGGTTTATTATTTTTCTTTTATTGCAGGAGATCGTTGGCTTCAGCTGGAATGGGGGTGATGGTAAGTATGGTTTAATTTAGAACAATAAAGAATTGTGTCTTTATTTCAATTAAAGGACTTTATTCTGGGTGTTGTGTTTTTTTTAAATACTTTACTAGAAATTCATGGCGGTCATGTCTAATACTGGCGTGACCCCATGAATTTTGGGCTTGGGGCCAGCTGATAATACCAAGCTGGCCCTAACCCCTTTATTACCCAGTGAGCCACCGCACCAGGGCCCTGGATGAGTTGGGTACAGCGCCAGAAGATGGCGCTTCTATGAACGCGCCATTTTCCGGGGTGGCTGCGGACTGCAATTTGTAGCGGGGGGGGGCCCAGAAAGCTTGGGCCTCCCTGCGCTGCAGATTCCAGCCCCCAGCTGCCTAGTTGTACCTGGCTGGACACAAAAATAGGGCGAAGCCCCACGTACTTTTTTTTTAATTATTTCATGAAATTCATGAAATAATTAAGAAAAAAAGGCCTTCCCTATATTGTTGTGTCCGGCCAGGTACAAATAGGCAGCTGGTGGTTGGGGGCAGCCCGTTCCTGCCTGCTGTACCTGGCTGGACACAAATATAGTGCGAAGCCCCACTTCAATTTTTTTTAATTATTTCAGGAAATTCATGAAATAATTTAAAAAAAATTGACGTGGGGCTTCGCACTATATTTGTGTCCAGCCAGGTACAGCAGGCAGGAACGGGCTGCCCCCAACCACCAGCTGCCTATTTGTACCTGGCCGGACACAACAATATAGGGAAGCCCTTTTTTTCTTAATTATTTCATGAAATAATTTAAAGAAAATTGACGTGGGGCTTCGCCCTGTTTTTGTGTCCAGCCAGGTACAACTAGGCAGCTGGGGGCTGGAATCCGCAGCGCAGGGAGGCCCAAGCTTTCTGGGCCACCCCCGCTGCAAATTGCAGTCCGCAGCCACCCCGGAAAATGGCGCGTTCATAGAAGCGCCATCTTCTGGCGCTGTACCCAACTCATCCAGGGCCCTGATGCGGTGGCTCACTGGGTAATAAAGGGGTTAGGGCCAGCTTGGCATTATCAGCTGGCCCTAAGCCCGAAATTCATGGGGTCACGCCAATATTAGACATGACCACCATGAATTTCTAGTAAAGTATTTAAAAAAAACACAACACCCAGAAAAAAGTCCTTTAATTGAAATAAACACACAATTCTTTATTGTTCTAAATTAAACCATACTTACCATCACGCCCATTCCAGCTGAAGCCAACGATCTCCTGAAATAAAAGAAAAATAATAAAGCAACATCATCCTTACCTTTCCATGGTTCCCATGACAGCTTCAGCTCTGCTACATCGAGATGACAGGCTGGACCGCAGCAGAACGCTGCCATCCAGCCTGTCATCCCGCAGACACTGAGAAGCGCAGGCTTGCTTGCGCTCCACAGTGTCTCTCTGTGAGGGCATCCAGATGAGCCGAGTTATTGTCCAATGAACTCGGCTCACCTCATGCACGTCACTGACAGCGTGGGAAAATTCTCCTGCACTCAGCGCTTCAGCGTGGGAGAATACTCACACTGAAGCGCTGAGTGCCGGAGAATTCTCCCACGCTGTCAGTGACGTGCAGGAGGTGAGCTGAGTTCATTGGACATGAGCTCACCTTATGCACGTCACTGACAGCGTGGGAGAATTCTCCTGCACTCACCGCTTCAGCGTGAGAATTTTCCCACGCTGTCAGTGACGTGCATGAGGTGAGCCGAGTTCATTGGACATGAACTCGGCTCATCTGGATGTCGTCACAGAGAGACGCTGAGCAGCGCAAGCAAGCCTGCGCTTCTCAGTGTCTGCGGGATGAGAGGCTGGATGGCAGCGTTCTGCTGCGGTCCAGCCTGTCATCTCGATGTAGCAGAGCTGAAGCTGTCGTGGGAACCATGGAAAGGTAAGGATGAGGTTGCTTTATTATTTTTCTTTTATTGCAGGAGATCGTTGGCTTCAGCTGGAATGGGCGTGACGGTAAGTATGGTTTAATTTAGAACAATAAAGGATTGTGTCTTTATTTCAATTAAAGGACTTTATTCTGGGTGTTTGTGTTTTTTTTAACTTTGACTATGGGGTTAGTAATGGGGGTGTCTTATAGACGCCTCTCCATTACTAACCTGGGCTTGATGTCAGCTGGCATTATAAGCTGACATCAACCCCAACCCTATTACCCCCTGCCACCGCACCAGGGCAGCGTGGAAGAGCGAGGCTAAGTGCCAGAATTGGCGCATCCTATGAATGCGCCATTTCTGGGGCGGCTGACGGCTGGTGTTTCTAGCCTGGGAGGGGGCCAATATTCATGGCTCCCTTCCTGGGCTATTAATATCAGCCCCCAGCTGTCTGCCTAGCCTTTGCTAGCTATTAAATTAGGGGGGACCCCACGTCATTTTTTTGGGGCGGTCCCCCATTTTAATAGCTAGTAAAGGCTATGTATTCAGCTGGGGGCTGATATTAGTAGCCTGGGAAGCTCCGTGGGTATTACCCCCTTCCCAGGCTTCAAACATCTGCCCCAGCCGTCTGCTTAACCTCCGCTAGAGCCTAAAATTAAGGGGAACCCCACGCCAATTTTTTTAATAATAAATCCTTTATTTTAATACTAAATGACAAGTACAGTAACCAACACTATCACTGTACTTCATATATATGTGACTGACATGTTTCTATCTATCTAATCTATGTGTGAAGCTCTATTCTGTATGTTATAAATTGTCGGGTACAGATGCTGAATTGCCGGCCGGCTTTTTTAAAGAGACGGTGCATGAAAACACTATTATTTTTTTTGATAAATCCTTTACGCTAAATGACAAGTACAGTAAGCAGCACTGTCACTGTACTTCATATATATGTGACTGACATGTTTCTATCTATCTAATCTATGTGTGATTCTCTATTCTTTCTATTCTAAATTGTCGGGTACAGATGCTGAATTGCCGGCCGGCTTTTTAAAAGAGACGGTGCACGAAAACACTATTATTTTTTTTGATAAATCCTTTACGCTAAATGACAAGTACAGTAAGCAGCACTTTCACTGTACTTCGTATATATGTGGCTGACATGTTTATATCTATCTAATCTATGTGTGAAGCTCTATTCTTTCGGTTCTAAATTGTCGGGTACAGGTGTATGCCGCTGCTGAATTGCCGGCTTTTCATGTTTCACTGTTGGCACTGTTCCCATCGATTTGGACAATCACTGTAATGCCACAACCACCATGGCTGTGGCATTACAGTGAGTGGCAGACAATCCCTGCATGATTGGTGCTCTAAATAGCGCCAGACATGCAGGACACGCTTTTGGTGCACGAACAGTTATCGAACATAACCTCGAACAGCCGAATTTTTTGCAAATCGCTCGGGTTCGTCGAACAACTCGAACACCGCCCAAAACAGCTCGAATTTGAGATTGGCGAACAGTTCTAGTCGAACACCGCTCATCTCTACTGCCCTGTTCATTGTTATATAAATTTGTGATTGAGGATAATGTCACATTTGCATGTAGCTGGGGCTGGGGCCCTGCATGTATATATGCTCAGACAGATTATTTCCTGTTATATTAATATGGCAATCCAAAGTGGTAAAAACATGTATAGGACTCTTCTAAATGTGTCACAGTAGATTAGCCACTTCCTTTCTTGCAAATGAAGCTCACATCTACTGCCCATCTGCAGTCAAGGTTTGAGTTACAGTGGGCAAACGGGGTAATTGCCCTTGTCTCCCATCCTTAAAGGGACCCAAAGGGAGATGCTATACAGCTGCAGGCTCAGTGTGCCAGTTAGTTCCTCGGCCACCTGTCTTGAAAAAAAAAACACAGACGCTTCACTAATAATGGAAGTGCTGCATTATCAGTGCAGTTTCTGAGGTTAGAATTGTGAGAAAAATCTTTGGTATGTGAAAGGGAGATGTGTGGACATTTCTGCGGTATCAGCCTCCGGCCACAAGAGGTCTCTGTTGCCTCTGAAAGTGACTCCATGGTGATGGTGTTTTAGTCAGTGAAAGCAGGTAGTGAGGAGAGGAGGCAGATTGTGGTGCTGCCTCCAAAAAGCTCTGTGTCTGCAGCATGCTGGGAGCGGAACAGAACTTTGAGCAAAGGTGAAGCTTTGCCGGTTACTCCTGCCAGAGAGAAAGAATCATTTTTGGGGAATGACTACCATTGGATGCAGAGTTGGATTCCCCCCAAGGTATCTGTGTGACGTGAAGGCCCATCTGCCAGCCTGACAGACTGAAACTGTGCTCCTGTGACAATTTCAGATCCTCTCCTCGGTCTCCGAGCTAAGTGTCCGATTGGACGATCAGACAGCTTCTTCAGGGAACAGTTAACGACCAGTAAGTCTGAGCTCAGGCCCCACAACAGGGATGCAGGTGTATGCATGCATGCAAATAGCAGGAAGAATTTGGCATCAAAGACAGGTCCTCATTTAGTCACATTGTTTGCTAGCAGTCCTGGGAGAATCTTAGCTAAGGACTCCCCCTGTGGTGAGCTTGTGTATACACAGAATAACAGTATAGTAAACGTAGAGTGTTGTTAAGTTTGTGAACTTTGCCTTGCAACCACTGCAGGGGCCGCCTCGTGCACCCATCTAATTACATCATTGCCCTGGGTAACACTTGGTTACCGCATTAGGCGAAACCCCTGGTTAGGCAAATTATAGTTCATCTGTTAGTACATCCTGGTCCTGTCAGTTGTGCAGCGCAGGGGTCCTAGCCGTCCTGAGCTAGGTGTGAGTGAAGTGTATTTGTGTTCCTTTCCTGCATTGCCGGGGCAACCCAGTTTCTGTTCTTAGTGAAAAGGTGTTCCCCAACAAATTGTCTGCAAGTATTCTTTGTCATTGGCCTGCTGTATCCTGAGAGAGACCTCCCCGGTGCACGGTCTACAACTTGGCGTAGTTGGCAGGATACAGCGATTGCTTTTGACAGGGACATGGAGGGAGACATCCCCTTATTAGCGGTGGCCCCGGCCCAAGTACTGAACCCGCCTCCCTCTGCCTCAGCTGGATACCTTCCGCTTGACGCGCTATTACAGCATTTGCCAAAATATGACGGTAAAAACATGGCGCAAGATTGGATAGAAAGGGTGTGGAGTGTGATTAAAATGTGCAATCTGATCCTGGTGTTGCAAGCAAAGCTAGCATTGAATGCACTAGAGGGTGATGCCAGGCGGACAGTAATGGTACGGCCCGAGTCCGAAAGGGACACCTTAGACAAAATACTCGCCCTGCTGGAAAGAACCCACGGGGGAGCGTGCCAAAGTGACTCAACTGCGAAGTTTCTTTTTCAAGTTTCTTTTTCCCGCAGCGGGAAGGCGAGACTCTAATGCAATACTCCAATGCCTTGCAAGAAACGTTGAATGAAGTACAGCGGTGGGATCCCAAGGCTATGGGAGCGTCCCAGGAGGTTTATAGGTTTTACAATGTTTATCTTACCGCAATAGAGAGGGAGGAGGAGTCCACGCCTGTGGTCAAAAAGGTAGTGAGTAGCGCTCAAGTGATGGACATCCAGACGAGGTCTGAAGATGCGGAGACTTTGAATAGTGTGGTCCAGGCTCTGCGGGCAGAAATAAAAGATCTTCGACTATAAGTGTCCCAGATACAAATGATGTTGGTCCAACTTCTGGAGGCACCTCCAGCTCCCTGAGCTCCTCAATCTGTCCTGACTCGGGTGCAGAGGCCAAATGGAGGAAGCACGTCTGGTGCTCAGAGACTCAGGAGGCCCTTCTGCAGAAATTGTTGTCGATTTGGCCACCTTGCCAGGGATTGCAACGTTGGTACTGACCTCAAGATGATGGCGCCAGCTTTAAACTGCCAACTGCTGCAGTAGCTGAGCACCCTGCAGCGGCCCCCAATGTGCAAAGCCCACAACATGGAGAACATGATTTGTATTCATGCAGTCCGGTTCTAGAGTCTGATTTTGAAGGACAGAAGGTGAGGTGTTGGGTGGATACCGGGTCTGAATACACCATTATGCCCCTAGAGATCTTTGAGAGCTTCTTCGGCCATATGATGGAACCAGAAGACGGGAGCGTTATTCGTCTTAGAGCAGGAAACAATGGCCAGCTTTTCGTGAAGGGAATCGTGTGGATGAGAGTGAACATATGTGGTCAAGACATCGGTACGAAAGGAGTGGTCCTGGTGAATCATCCCCCTGGGAGAGGAATGGACATAACCTTGGGGTTGAACATATTACGAGATCTGGACCACCATCTGTTCGCTAAGGAAGACCATGGTACTGGCAATGCACTACAAACCAGCGGACAACCCAGAGGGTCCTTCAACCGATGGTGAGAAGTTGTAGCTTTCAGAAAAGTGCCACGTCTGGTCGACCCATAGTGGTGATCGCACCGAACAGAGAACAACTTCTGTGCTGCCTGTGGGAATCTCACGGAGGCTGAATGGTCTGGAAGTGCTGATTGAGCCAATGTTCGAGGAATCGACTCAGACAAAACCCTTGGTGGCCCGTGCACTAGCGATGGTGAGAGATGGCTGTGTGCCCATCCATTTCATTAACCTGCTGGATAGCGAAGTTACTATACCCAGGGGTATGTTGCTGGCCGAAGTCTATGCGTCTGATGGTGAGATACTCTGAAGAACAGGGTTTAACCTCTGGCCCGATAGGAGGTCAGCCTGGACTTATGCTGTTGAGCTGACTGGGAAGGAAGACCCACTGCTGAGTGGAACGGCCGAATCCTAATGGATCAGATGAGAGTAGATCGAAGGGCTCTGACCCTTGCTCAACAGAGGCTTTTGGAAGATACCCTATGGGAACTCCAGGAGGCCTTCTCCCGTCATGGTGAAGATTTTGGGTGTTCCTCTACCATCGAGCATCAAGATCCCAACCGGGGACATGCCCCCAATTCAGGAACGTTATCGACAGATCCCTCCGAAGGTTTATCAAGAAGTAAAGAACATGGTAGCCAACATCCTGGACAACCAGGTCATACGAGAGAGCCAGAGTCCATGGGCAGCACCAGTGGTCTTGGTACAAAAAAAAGACGGGTCCATTTGATTCTGTGTCGATTACAGAAAATGTAATGCTCACACTGTACCGGACACCTATACTCTTCCCCGGATTGAGGAATTGCTATGAGCCCTGGGTCGGTCTAAGTACTTTTCTACCCTCGACTAGAGATGAGCGTTGTTCTACTCGAACTGTTCGCCAATCTCAAATTCGAGCTGTTTTGGGCGGTGTTCGAGCCGGTCGGCGAACACGAACAATTTGAGAAAAATTCGGCTGTTCGAGGTTATGTTCGATAACTGTTCGTGCACCAAAATCATAACTGGATTTTTTCTCAGTAATGATGAAAATTAATGTTAATACGCAGTTTGAGTGTACAGCGGGGCGGGGGGAGGGGCAGGGGATGGATCTCTGCAGGAACAATGAAGATCTCCATTTTTTTTTCTCTTTCCCGCATTTGCAGTGGGGAGGTGCAATCTGTCAGCCTATCAGCAGCGCACACACGGAGCGAAGTGCTTTTTTTCACACAAGCAAGGGCATGTGTGATTGGCAGTGTATGTCACATGTCCTTGCCCTATAAGACCAAGCCATTTTCCCCGTCGCCACCATTTTCTCACTGCTGCAGCTGCGTGTTAGACGGCACCGCTGTTGCTGTGTGCGCTATACCTTGTTAATTTCAAGCCAATTTTCGCACAAATATACAGATAGCTTGGGAGTAGGGAATAGTTGTGATTGCAGTCCTTTTAAGGACTAGGTTACAGCATTTCCTACGACTTTTATCAGGCAGGTCTGTGCTCTTAAATAGATAGATTGTGGGAGTAAAGACTAATTGTAATTGGAGTCCTTTTCAGGACTAGGTTACATCAGTTCCTATCAGTTTTTGCCAGGCAGGTCTGTGCCAGTGCTGTGCAAGTTTTTTTCACAGCATTTGGCTGAATCTAGCAAAGCTAATCCTTTTTGGCCTATTGCAGAGTGTGTTAGTCAGTGGAGTAGCCTATCTGTGTTGCAAGATATACCACCTGTGTATAGAATACCAATTTTTTTACTGCACCTAGTGAAGTAAAATCTTTTGGGCATAGCATCATTCTATTAGTCCATCTATACTGACCTCCATCAGGTTGCAAACTGAATATAATTTTTTTCTGCATCTAGCTCTGAAAAAATATTTGGGCTTCTAGCGGTGTGTGGGACTTGGTCTATTAGTCCATCTATACTGACCTCCATCAGGTTGCAAATTAAAAATAATTTTTTTCTGCATCTAGCTCTGAAAAAATATTTGGGCTTCTAGCAGTGTGTGGGACTTGGTCTATTAGTCCATCTATACTGACCTCCATCAGGTTGCAAATTAAAAATAATTTTTTTCTGCATCTATCTCTGAAAAAATATTTGGGCTTCTAGCAGTGTGTGGGACTTGGTCTATTAGTCCATCTATACTGACCTCCATCAGGTTGCAAATTAAAAATAATTTTTTTCTTCATTTATCTCTGAAAAAATATTTGGGCTTCTAGCAGCGTGTGGGACTTGTTCTATTAGTCCATCTATACTGACCTCCATCAGGTTGCAAATTAAAAATAATTTTTTTCTGCATCTAGCTCTGAAAAAATATTTGGGCTTCTAGCAGTGTGTGGGACTTGGTCTATTAGTCCATCTATACTGACCTCTATCAGGTTGCAAATTAAAAATAATTTTTTTCTGCATCTAGCTCTGAAAAAATATTTGGGCTTCTAGCAGTGTGTGGGACTTGGTCTATTAGTCCATCTATACTGACCTCCATCAGGTTGCAAATTAAAAATAATTTTTTTCTGCATCTAGCTCTGAAAAAATATTTGGGCTTCTAGCGGTGTGTGGGACTTGGTCTATTAGTCCATCTATACTGACCTCCATCAGGTTGCAAATTAAAAATAATTTTTTTCTGCATCTAGCTCTGAAAAAATATTTGGGCTTCTAGCGGTGTGTGGGACTTGGTCTATTAGTCCATCTATACTGACCTCCATCAGGTTGCAAATTAAAAATAATTTTTTTCTGCATCTAGCTCTGAAAAAATATTTGGGCTTCTAGCAGTGTGTGGGACTTGGTCTATTAGTCCATCTATACTGACCTCCATCAGGTTGCAAATTAAAAATAATTTTTTTCTGCATCTAGCCCAGCCAATAGTTTTGGCCTAATACCACAGTTTGGCCACTCAGCTCTGCTCGGTTACCATCCATTGTTTTTTTGTGCAAACAACTCCAGAGTTGTGAATTAGTTAACCACCAAAATGAGTGGAAAAAGGCCTGCTGCTGGTGGAAAGGGGAATAGGCGTGTTGGGAAGGGGAAAAAAGGTTGTGTCCGTGGGGTAGGTGCAGAAGAAAGACCATCTTCCGGCCAAACTAAAATGTCTACTTCTTTTAGCGGACAATGTGATAAGATCCCTTTCTTACGGCCACGCCAATCGCTACAAATTCCAGATGAGGCACAAAAACAGCAGGTGCTTCAACGGATATCAAGTGCTCCTTTAAGTGGGCTCTCCTCCACATCAACTTCAACATCACAAATACTCCAGTCCTCAAAGGTGTCACCCAAATCGCACTTGCTTCCTCACAGCTCCCAAATCTCCAGCTGCCCGTCTGAGTATGAGGTAGAACAGATGGTTGAGTCTGCAGAGCTGTTTACTCATACTATAGCCTGGGAATCAGAGGTCGACTCCAGCGCTTCTGTGAATCCAGACGAGGAAATGATCTGCACTGATGCCCAGAATCTTTATGAGTCGGATCCAGGACCAGACGCAGAAGGTTCTGACCATAATGTAGACCCTCATTCCCAAACTGTAACTCCTGTTGGTGGAGACAATGAGGAAGACGATGATAAGACTCAAATACCTGATTGGAGCGACAACTTTAGTTTTTTGTCAGGGCAGGAACAGGTTGGCTCTGAGGACGACGGGTGTGATAACGCACAGGGTGATGATGATGAGGTCGGAGATCCCACTTACTGTCAACCCACAGTCAGCCAAGAGATGAGGTCAGCAGAGGAGGTGGAGGAAGATGCTAGTGACGACGAGGTCAGGTTGCGCCTTCCTGGACAGAGACGTAGTACTGGAAGCACGTCAACAACTGCATCCTCAAACACAACTCTGCCTCTCACCACAAGTCGTGGTGGCTCTTCAGGTCGCATGGGTGCTAAGCCTTGCATAGCCTGGGCATTTTTTCAGATCGATAAAGATGACCCAACTCGTGTTATCTGTAACATTTGTCAGCAAAAGCTAAGTAGAGGCCAAAAAATACATAGTTTGAGTACTTCATGCATGAACCGGCACATGGACATGAAGCATAAGTTGCAGTGGGAAGCTCAGTGTGCTACAATGCGGCCTAGCCGGCCAGGCCAATCACCATCTGCCATATCTTGTGCATCCGCGGCCTCTTCATCCTCTGTGACTGGGGGGACAGCAGTCACACCTGTTTTGGGGCGCAGACCTGCCACCTCTTTACCCGCAACAGCCAGCGTGATTGGCAGGTCATCATTTTCTTTGGAGGTGGTAACACCAGCTGGTGTTGAGCGCTGTCCGACATCGATAGCACCACCTTTGGATCAAGGCAACCTAACATGTCCGCCTGCATCTTCCTCACAGACCGGCAGTTTGCCGGGGACACCCTTATCAACCCCGTCTAAGCACAATAGCCAGCCCTCGGTCCCTCAGATGTGGACAAGTAAAAGACCATTTCCTCCTAGCCATGAGAAAGCTAAGAGGTTGAATTTCACCATCTGCAAGCTCTTGGCTACAGAAATGCTGCCTTTCCGCCTGGTGGACACAGAGGATTTTCGAGACCTTATGTCCGTCGCAGTGCCCCAGTACCAGATGCCCAGTCGGCACTACTTCTCAAAGAAAGGTGTGCCTGCGCTCCACCAGCATGTCGCACACAACATCACCGCTTCTTTGAGAAACTCTGTGTGTGACAGGGTGCATTTCACCACAGACACTTGGACGAGTAGGCATGGACAGGGGCGTTACATGTCGCTGACTGGGCACTGGGTAACTATGGTGACAGCAGGACAAGGGGCTGCTGTCCAAGTCTTGCCGTCCCCACGAGTTGTGCGTCAATCCTCTTTATGTCAAAGTTCCTCCACTGCTTCTGCCTCCTCAACCTCCTCTCGGTCTTCCACCTGCACCCAAAGCCTGTCTGGTCATGCCACAAGCTTTCTAACTGCGCAGAAGGGATCCTGCACACCTCCTTACTATGCTGGCAGTAGGGCTCAACGTCATCAGGCGGTTTTTACATTGAAATGTCTGGGAAATGTGAGTCACACAGCTGAGGAGTTGTGGTCAGCTCTGGAGAACCAATTTCATGAATGGTTGTCTCCACTGGACCTGAAACCAGGGAAGGCCGTGTGCGACAATGCTGCAAACCTGGGTGCGGCCCTTCGCCGGGGCAATGTCACACACGTGCCTTGTATGGCTCACGTGTTGAACCTGGTTGTCCAGCAATTTTTAGCCCACTATCCCAGACTAGATGGCCTTCTGCAGAGGGCACGGTCGCTGTGTGCTCACTTCCGCCGTTCGCATCCCGCAGCTCAGCGACTTACATCTCTACAGAAGTCGTTGGGCCTGCCACTTCACCGGCTAAAATGCGATGTGCCTACCCGGTGGAATTCAACTCTGCACATGTTGCAGCGACTGTGGCAGCACCGACAAGCCCTGGTGCAATACGTTCTGACGTATAGCCTGGGCCAACGAGATTCAGAGGTGGGGCAAATCACGCTGGAGGAGTGGTCTCAGATCAGGAACCTATGCACCCTTCTGCACAGTTTTGAAATGGCGACGAAGATGTTTAGTGCTGACGATGCCATTATCAGCATGACTATTCCGGTGATTTACATGCTGGAGCACATGTTAAACAGAATTCGGAGTCAGGTGGTGGCACAAGAGGAGGTGGAGGAAGTAGAGGAGGAGGAGTTGTATGCGGAAGGGCTAACATCTGCAAGGTCCAGACGGTCGGCAGCACCAAGGCGGCAGGCATGTGAGGGTGGGGGAGATGGTTTTACCAGGGCGCATGGTAGCAGCCAAACTAGTGAGGAAGGTGCAGGAGCCCAGGAAGAAGTGGAGGACGAACTGATGGAAGACTCATCAGATGAGGGAGACCTTGATCACATTTCTGTTGTGCGAGGTTGGGGGGAGAGGACAGAGGAAGGAAGCATGATTGTTACCTCGCCACCAACACAACAGGGACTTGGTGCTCCTGGATGCGCAACACACATGAGTGCCTTCTTGCTGCACTACCTGCAACATGACCCTCGAATTGTGAGAATTAGAAATAATCCTGACTACTGGGTTGCCACACTGTTAGATCCCCGGTACAAAAGTAAATTTGCAGAAATTATTCCTGCCATAGAAAGGGATGCACGCATGCAGGAGTATCAGCAGAGACTGTTGCAGAATCTTACATGTGCTTTTCCACAAAATACCAGTGGTGCACGTAGTGAATCTCACAGTTCCAACTTGCCAACCGTGGGACCGTCAAGTGTTCAGCACTCAAACCGTAACAGAACCACAGTATCTGCTGGTAACATCAATTTTGCGGAATCATTTCACCACTTTTTTAGCCCATCCTTTGCAAGGCCACAGGAGACAAGAAGTCTGACACATAGTCAACGCCTAGAGACGATGGTACAGGAGTATCTCCAAGTAAACATTGAAGCCACGACTGTGTCACTGGACCCTTGCTCTTTTTGGGCTTCCAATCTGGATAAATGGCCGGAGCTAGCCACTTACGCCTTGGAGATCTTGTCATGCCCCGCAGCCAGCGTTCTGTCTGAACGTGTGTTCAGCGCTGCTGGTGGTGTGCTGACAGATAAGCGCACGCGGCTCTCCACTGATAATGTAGACAGACTCACGTTCATAAAGATGAACAAATCATGGATCCGAAACGACTTTTCTACCCCTGTGTCATCCTGGGGAGAGTAAAAGCTTGATGATTGGTTAAAATCACCCTACCAACCGTTTTAAGCTTTCAAATTACTAATCATGTTTATCTGTATCTTGACTGGAAAATAATTTGGGCTTTGTAGCAGTGTGCAGCACTGATCCTATTAGGCCATCTATAATAAGCTTCACCAGATTTAAAATTAAAAATAATTTTTAGCTGCATCTAGCCCGGAAAATAATTTTGGGGCTCCGAGATGCGCAAGACACATAAGTGCCTTCTTGCTGCACTACCTGCAGCATGACCCTCATATTGTCAGAATTCGAAGTAATCATGACTACTGGGTTGCCACACTCTTAGATCCCCCAAACTTTTCGATCAACCTTTTCATTTTAATAAAGACCAAAAAAATGGTCATTTTTTAAATTATAAGCATTAGCAGGTTGTTAGAAACTGAAATCAAACAGTTTTCAACTCAAAACTTTATTCTAGGTGATGTTACATTTTCACATAGGACCCCTTGTTCGAAAGGAGCTTCTGAACTCTCTCGTCCATTGAATTTGTCAGGTTTTGGATGGTTTCTGCTTCAATTGTTTTGCATGAGGACAGAATACCCTCCCAGAGCTGTTGCTTAGATGTGAGCTGCCTCCCGCCATCATAGACACTCCTTTTAATGATGCTCCAAAGGTTCTGAATGGGGTAGAGGTCAGGGGAGCATGGGGGTCACACCATAAGTTTGTCCCCTTTTATGCCCATATCAGCCAGAGATGCAGATGTTTTATGTGCAGCATGAGATGGTGCATTATCATGCAGAAAAATGATCTTGCTGTGAAATACACGGTTCTTCTTCTTGAACCATGGCAGGAAGTGCTGTTTGAGAAAATCCACATACATTATGGAGTTCATCTTTAGCGCCTTCAGGGATCCTAAAGGGGCCGACAATCTCTCTCCCCATGATTCCAGCCCAAAACATTACTCCACCTCCTCCTTGTTGGCGCTGTAGCCGTGTTTGCGTGGGGTGTCCATCAACCAGCCATCCTCCACTCCATTCATCTGGACCATCGAGCGCTGCACGGCACTCATCCGTGAACAAAACAGTTTTGAAATCAGTCTTCATGTAATGTTTGGCCCACTGGAGCCGTTTCTGCTTGTGTGAAGTGGATAGAGGAGGTCGACAGGATGGCATATGCACAGCTGCAAACCTCTGAAGGACCCTGCATCTTGTTGTTCGGGGGACGTTGGAGGCACAAGCAGCTTCAAAAACTTGTCTGCTGCTATGACAAGGCTTTTTTGCCGCTGCTGTTTCAACCTGACGTAATTGCCTGTAGGAAAGAGTCCTCAATTTGCCCTTATCAGCACGCACACGTGTGTACTGTGAATCAGCTACATACTTCTTGATTGCCAAGACACTTCATCCTGATCATCGCACAATGTTGATTGTAGTCATGCCTTGACCTAAACACTCCACAATTTGTTGCTTCTCAGCAGCCGACACATCCTTTTTCTTTCCCATTTTGGCAGAAAATGTAGGCTGCTTAATAATGTGAGAGAGCCTTCTTAAGTAGTCTTGCCTTTCATTGGACACACCTGCCACACTAATTAGCACAGGTGTCTGCAATTGCTTACAGTGATATAAAGAGCCCTGACACACATCACCATCAATGAGTTTAACTGACAAACAAACAAATTCTTCCCTTATCACTCCTAAACACTTTTTGCATAATAATTTGGAACGCGGTGTACATGTGCTTTTCCACAAAACACCAGTGGTTCACGTAGTGAATCTTACAGTTCTAACTTGCCAACCGTGGTCTGTATGTAATTGTTCAATAAAGGGCCCAAAATTAAGATAACATAGATGGGAGAGGTCTCTATGAATAGGAATTCCTAAGTATTTGATACCCTGTGAGGGCCAGGCAAAGGGAAAGTTGGACTGGATGGAATCCTATATGGATTTAGGGAGGGAGACATCGAGGGCCTCAGACTTCGCTGCATTGATTTTAAAATTTTACCATGTAACAAAGTGATCTATTTCAGCCATAACAGCAGGGATGGATATATGTGATTGAGTGATATATACTAGGACATCATCAGCAAATAGAGAGCACTTGTACTCGGTGCCTCCCACCTCAATCCACCTAATATTGGGGTTATGGTGAATTGATGAGAGCAGGTGCTCCGTCACTAGGATGTATAAGAGAGGGGACAGAGGACATCCCTGCCTTGTCCCATTGGTGATTGTGAAAGGTGATGAAAATGTTCTGACGCACCCCCTGGGCCTTGGGACACCCGGAGCCGGACCCTTTTTGGTGGATGCTGGTGGTTGTAGTCTTCGTGGCGGCGATCCGGTTCCGTGGCTCAGGGCGGTCAAACCAGTGGCGGAACTATTTATGTGGTTTTGATGTTTAAATGTCCGACTACGCCACCCGTGGATTGCGGTCAGAGTGAACCGCCGCTACAGGGCAGACCGCTAAGGCTGGTGTTGTGGGTGCAGCAGAGCGTAGCATAACTCCCCACGGGAGGAGTATAGCCTCAGGGCAGTGTATGCGGAGGATGGGGGTGATGGTGCAGGGCAGCAGCAGTAACGACACGGAGTCAGTGATGCAGTTTAGGGCCTTTACTCACAGTTCTTATTATCCAGACCACGTCTGCAGGTAACGGCTGCCCACGTCGTACTGTGCTCACCAGGTGAGGGGCTCAGACAACTCCCAGATAACTTTGGAGCGCTTCACAGGACCCCCTTTGTGTGTCCTTTGTCTGGCCTTTCTTACCAACACTTCTGTCCGGCTGCCTCGGGCCTCCTCTTGGTAAACTTGGCGCCAGTTTCCCTGACCCTATGTGGTGCCTTCCTAGCGGGTGGAGCAAGGGGCTGCGCCACATAAAATGTCAGAGCCTCCGGTTTCTAGCTGAGGGTCGTTTCCTGCCTCCACTAGTTCGGGGACCGGTCTCCCCCTTTGGCCTGACCCCTCCACGCAGGTGGATTCGGGCGTGCGGTGGCGACTCGCCCGTCCGCACCCCTGGGATCCCTTCATTCCTCGTTCCTGGAGCCTTCTCCGCTCCTCTTCCTTCCTTCTCCCTCTTGCAGGCCTGGGCCTCTGTTACTAGGCCCGCCTCCGGAGCAGAGCTCATGCAGAGCCCCTGCTCCCTGCCACTTCTGCTCAGACTTCTCTGCACTGAACTAAGATGGTGCCCACCTTTTATACTCCCTTCTCAATGCACCCAGGAACTGCTTCCTCCCTGCTCCTGCACTGCAGGGTTCCCCTTCCTCAGTGTTCCCTCCCCCCCCTCCAGCCAGGGACAGGGACTGTCGTGCCCATCTCAGGGGCATATTGGTCGCCCTGCCCCACGGCAATGTGGTGTAATGCATGCAGGTGTCGGGTCCTGATCCACACTCCATCCTTATCTGAGAGTGAGATATCACACCTCTGGGTGAGGTGCAATACGTCTGTAGCAACCGAGCCCTCGGTGCTACAGTTCCATTTATCTTCAGCCTAGGTGACGTATTGTGATACAGGGCCGTGATTTTGGCTATAAAAGGGTCCCCTAGACCCCTACCCCAAGCTTTTTAAGAGAATCATATATGGCGTGCCAGGAGACTCTATGGAATGCTTTCTCAGCATCCAACGAGAGTATCTACTTACAAATTTTTAACTGCATCTAGCCCAGGAAATACTTTGTGCCTAGTAGCAGTGTCTGCTAGTCAGCGGATTATCCCGGCTGTTAAGCAAGCTACACCACCTGTAGTTTGGACACTTAATTTTTTCAAAGGAAATGCTTCGGGACCACGGGATACTTAGTGAAGAGCATCAGGAGGCACCCCAAGGCATAGGGGCTGGGACTGGCACTAGGATGCCTTGCGGTGGACAGCCGAGCTCGATCCTTATAAAAGCTTTTTAACTGCAGCAGCTTTAGTGGACGCTACTGGAGCTGGAATTACGCGGCTGCTGGCATGAGACTTGCCCTCCAATAGATCCTTGTAAATGGATTTAAAGTGTATTCATTCAAATTAGAGGGACAATTTAAATTAAAAAGCTTAGAGCTGCCTCCACCACAGGGGGGCTCTCTCGACCCACCAGCGGACAGGCACCAGTATTGGGAGAGGGGGGCTGTCCGTCAGGGTTCACCGCGGCTCTGGCACAAACCCGGCGACACGGAGGTGGCACGGGCAGGAGCGGACTGGCCGTCTCGGCTTCTCACTTTTTGGATTTTAGAAGGGCATGACATGCCTATATCTGTGTCTCCCCCTCCTTTTACTCCTCCACCTCTTTTCTTTTCGCATGACTATATGTACTTGTCACTTTTCCATGTGTTAGTTGTGTCTTCTGAGCAGTTTGTCAGCTTTAGGACACCTTTGAAGGTGTTTTCTATGTGTTTCTATGTGTTTTTGTTTGCCTGCCATTGGTTTTAACGGTGTTCGAAGGTGTTCGACGAACAGTTCGACGAACAGTTCGGCGAACACACGGGTGTTCGACGAACCGAACTCGAACACTACGGGGGTGGCTCAACACTACCCTCGACTTGGCCAGCGGATACTGGCAAGTCCCGATGGCTGAGAAAGACAAAGCGAAGACAGCGTTCATCCTACCCATGGGACTCTATGAATTTAACAGAACACCGTTTGGTCTTTCCTATGTGCCGGGAACCTCTCAGCAACTAATGGAACATTGCTTGGGCGACCTCATCTTTGCTTCAGTATTGATCTACCTGGACGATGTGATGGTGTTCGGGAAATTGTTTGAGGACCATCTTCAGAAGCTTCGGCAGGTCCTGCATCGACTTTGTGACCATGGGTTGAAGGTCAAGCCTCCAAAATGCCAATTGTTTCAAGACCATATAGAATACCTGGGTCATGTGGTGACTCCCGAAGGAGTACAACCAGCTGCCAGGAAGATTGAGGCTGTCCAAAAGTGGCCTCAGCCGAGAACGTTGCGAGAGGCGAGAGCCTTTTTGGGACTAAGGGGATATTACTGACGGTTTGTCCCCAAGTTCACTCATCTGGTTGGTCCCTTGAATGAACTCCTGAGAGGCACAACTCGAAAACCCAAGAATCGACCCATTCAATGGAGCTCTCAGCAACAGAAGGCCTTTGAGGAGGTGAAAGCCGCCCTAACCAGTGCACCTATCCTGGCTTATACCCGATCTGATACTCCGTTCCTGCTCTACACAGATGGGAGCCTGCATGGTTTGGGAGCAGTGTTGTCGCAAGTACAGGATGGCCGTGAGAGAGTGGTCGCATATGAAAGCCGTTCCCTAAGAGAGACAGAACATAACCATGCAAATTATAGTTCTTTCAGTCTAGAGCTGCTGGCCTTAGTTTGGGCGATGACAGAACG
This sequence comes from Phyllobates terribilis, assembly GCF_046119375.1. Taxonomy (NCBI): domain Eukaryota; kingdom Metazoa; phylum Chordata; class Amphibia; order Anura; family Dendrobatidae; genus Phyllobates; species Phyllobates terribilis. The sequence continues at coordinate 268,319,094 of NW_027362762.1, forward strand.
ATTTGTGGAGTACTTAACGGGGGCTGAAGTGGTAGTCATGATGGATAACAATCCACTGGTCCACCTGGAGAATGCCAAATTGGGGGTGCTGGAGCAGAGGTGGATGGCATGGCTGACTAAGTTCAACTACCATATCAAGTTCTGATTAGGAAGGGAGAATGGAAACGCCGACGCATTATCTCAGGTTCCGATGATGAACTGGAGGACACTGAAACGACTGACCTGGGCCAACTGCCTGTCTTCCGGAGCATGGTACATTCAAGTGGGTAGCCTCCGAAATGCCTACAGTGCTCGGGAAAACTACTGCAGATTGGGAGTGAACCCAGGATGAGAACAGAGATGTAAGATGTGTGAAATGCTGGGTCATATATTGCCCCGGCCAGAGGAGCGGGAGAGATTGTCTCCGGAAGGTGAAAAACTGCTGCATCAATGGGATAAGCTGAATGTGATGCAAGGTCTCTTATGTCGTCAGATTTACCTGCCCTCAGAGTTGCAACACCGCCAACAGGTGGCGATTCCCATATCATTGGGTCCAGTTGCCACTCGAGAGGCCCATGAGAGAGGAGCTAATTTCGGAAGCAAGAAGACTTATAAGTGGCTATAGAGTCTGGTATATTGCCCGGACCTAGAGAAGATGGTAGTTGAAGCGTGTCGAAAATGCCGAACATTTGGGCTGAGCAAGAGTCTGGAAGAGCGAGCTCCCGATCAGACCATCTGTACGTCCGCTCTGTTGGAGATACTCATGAAAGACTATGTACAAATAGGTTACCCCTGTTCGGGACACTGGTATTGTTTGGTGATGACAGATCATTTCACTAAATACGCAGTGGCGGTACCTACTAGAGACCAGACCACAGAATCAGCCGGACAGGTGGTATGTCACCACTTCATTCAAGTGTTCGGATGTCCACGGCGAATTGATTCTGATCAGGAAGCGTGCTTCCAGGGCACCTTAATGAAGGAACTTTATTGCCTTTATGGTATTGAACAGTCTAGGACGATGCCCTATCATCCGCAAGGCAACAGAGCATGTGAACGTTTCAACCGCACCCTCCTGCAAATGCTGCAGACCCTGGAGAATGATCAAAAAGCGTGCTGGCCTGAGTACCTATAGGAGCTGATGTGGATCTACAACAATCGGGTCCACAACATGACAGGGTACTCGCCCCACATGCTGATGTTCGGGAGGGCAGGCAGGGAGATTGAAGATCTACACATGTCTGATCCCATGGCGGACCCTCCTCGGTCCTCTATCACCTGGGCCCAGGAGCATCGGTGGCACCTGAGAACGGTACACAGGGTGGTGGGTGAACGCTTGAGACAGGTGACCCATCATGAGGCCTGTGCAGCAGGAAGTGTTCGCCCCAGGGGAAAGAGTACTGGTCCGAATGAAAAAACGGTCTGGAAAGTTAGATGATTGGTGGGAGGCGGTGCCGTTTGTGATAAAAAGGAGAGTAGGTGCCAATATCCCTGTGTGTGAGGTGGAACCGGTGGGAATAGAGGGGGCCTACGAGAAATCTCCATCACAACATGTTGTGACAGTGTCAGTTTAGAGAAATGACTATCACGACTGCGACTCCTGAACCTGGGCCAAGGGAAGGGGGCCCGACCATGGATGCTGATGGGTGGGCTGTACCCGTTCCCTTGCAAACAGGGGCCCCTCCTGTTGTAATAATGCCCTCCAGAGAGACTGTTTCACAACCTGTGATTCCCCCCGGAGACAACATGCAGGAATAAATGACTGCCCCTGCTCAACCTGTGGTTGCCCCCAGCATTAATGCACCAGGGGAGTCGACAGCTACAGGCCTGCGAAGGACCATTCAGACTACCGCAGGCATACCCCCACAACGCTATGCCCAGAACGACTTCATCTGGGAAGGTGTGTCAAGGACGCCAACCTCTAGTGGGGTGGCATGTGAAAGGGAGAGGTGTGGACATTTCTGCGGTATCAGCCTCCAGCCTAAAGAGGTCTCTGTTGCCTCTGAAAGTGACTCCATGGTGAACTTGATGGTGTTTTAGTCAGTGAAAGCAGGTAGTGAGTAGGCAGATTGTGCTTCTGCCTCCAAAAAGCTCTGTATCTGCAGCTGCCTGTGACTCCTGCCAGAGAGAAAGAACCACTTTGGGGGAACGACTACCGTTAGATGCAGAGTTGGATTCCCCCCAAGGTATCTGTGTGACGTGAAGGCCCATCTGCCAGCCTGACAGACTGAAACTGCGCTCCTGTGACAACTCCAGATCCTCTCCTCGGTCTCCCAGCTAAGTACCCGATTGGACGATCAGACAGCTTCTTCAGAGAACAGTTAACGGCCGGTAAGTCCTGAGCTCAGGCCGCACCACAGGGATCCCGGTGTATGCATTTATGCAAATAGTAGGAAGAGTTTGGTGCCAAACACAGGCCCTCATTTAGTGACATTGTTTGCTAGCAGTCCTGGGTGAACCTTAGCTAGAGACTCCTCCCTGTGGTGAGCTTGTGTATAGACAGAATAACAGTATTGCAAATGTAGAGTGTTGTTAAGTTTGTGGACTTTTGCGCTGCAACCACTGCAGGGGCCGCCTCGTCAACCCATCTGATTACATCATTGCCCTGGGTAACACTCGGTTGCTGCATTAGGCTAAAACCCTTGGCTAGGCAAATTATAGTTCATCTGTTAGTACATCCTGGTCCTGTCAGTTGTGCAACGCAGGGGTCCTAGCTGTCCTTAGCTAGGTGTGTGAGGTTTATTTGTGTTCCTTTCTTGTATTGTTGGGGCAACCCAGTTTCTGTTCTTAGTAAAAAGGTGTTCCCCAACAAATTGTCTGTTAGTATCCTTTGTCCTTGGCCAGCTATATCCTGAGAGAGACCTCCCCGGTACATGGTCTACAGTGACATCACATGGTCAAAGGTCTTTCAACCTGCAGAGGAAAGTGACTGGCGAGCTCCTTATAGTCTCTTTGTGCATACAGATTCTATACATCGTACGCCAGTGACTCTATCTAATAAAACTTCCCCCGGACTCTCTCACAGAAACCTCATTGCACTGAGAGCCATGCTGCAGAACAGTTCAGTTATTCTGTACTCAGCTCTGCTATACATGCATGGGAGAGCATGATCATGCTCTGAATATCTTCATGAATAGTTTGTACATAGTAATGAATATTGGTCAAATAATGGTTCACAGTTACTACATTCAAAACTATGTTAAGATCATTCTCTGTTAGGAAGTACACAGTTGGAGGTTCCTGAAGCACTGAGGAGAAGCTGTGTGCTGTTGGGAAATATAGTGTATAAGAAGAGGACTGACCATTTAGCTCTGCAAGTTGTTTGTACAGAGGGGCAGAAGGAGATAAAAACAAAACCTAATGTTAGTTTGTACTGTAAATTAGCAATGGTCAGAAAGAAAACTGTGCTTTTTAAAAATAAAATTGTGAGAATAAACCTTTAAATAAATAGAGGGAAATGTGTCCTCCTCTCCATTCATTCTCCTCCTTGATACAGTGGCCTGCGGCTGTCTAGTCAAGCGGGACAGGAGTTCAGTGATATGCCATAAATGTCTATGATGGGAATAGCTTGTTGCCTAAAAAATTTTAGGCAACATACCCTGATTCCTTCTAGTAGATGCCTTATGTGGTTTTAATAAATACCATCATGTTAGCTGGAGTATAAAAGAAATGAGATAATAAAGGTAACTTTATTACTAAATTTACAATAGGTAAGTTTGTCTTATTATCCAAAAATATATAAGTTGAAAAATGACATATGTACATTAAGTGTATCCATGTTCAGAGCTAGCATTTGATCTACAGATGAGTAAACAAAACTCTTTGCCTGAAGAGAAAATAAACGTTGTTTTAACTATTTACACATTTTGATAGTATTTCAAATTGAATAAAGTTATGATTTTAAATTATGTACGGATTTTGCAATTCTGCCGCTATTGGTGATTGAATTGTTTTCCTCTACACTTAAATTATGCTTGTGTTGTACAGTACAGGTAAGGAAGGAATAGCTGCAAAAAGCATTAAATTATGCACAAATATACTTAAACATATTAAAGGGCTTTTCTCAAAAAAAGCAATTAATCTCCTGTCCATGGGACCACCTGCGAGAGTTGAGCACAACACTTGGCCATTTTCGGCAGTGCCTTTGAACAATGAATGAAGTGGAGGCGAACAAGCGCATCCAAGACAGGACTCTATAACTTGTAATTTCAGGAAAACCACTTTAATAAGATCCTCCAAGCATAACAAGCCAAACCCAAGACAGATTTCTATCATCCTTATTAATCTGTGTTTCATGCAATTGATACATTAGTCGAAATGCTCTCTCTTCAATGTTTGCATATTGATTCATTTAGTTAGTATAGTTATGGTACAGTAAACCTTAAATGATCACTGTCATTTCAAAAAACTTTGCAAAAATCAATAGTACAAGTGAATATAAGAAACTTTGTAATATATTTTATCAGAGAAATATGCTTCTTTCTCCACTTACAAAACACTTTTTTTCTCCTGCCCCCTGAACTCATCATTCACTCTGAATTTAAAAAAAACGTAAAAATCTGACTGTTAGCCAGATTACAACTAGCAATTACTCTCTGTGAAGATGGTATGAGGTTAGAACTACGCTGCTCACTTCTGCTGTATATTATCTTTTACGCTATTGTTGCTGCTTCTGAACATGCGTTACACAGAAAAGAGAGAAGAGCAGAAATCCCTCTGTTTGTGCTGTGCATGGGAGACATCATAATAGCTAATCTCCACCCACTAGGTCAAAGAGAATGACAAATTTGAGATAAAGGCAACAAAGGGAGAGACTGGTGGAAAATATAAGTGATACAATGCCCAGAAATAGTGTTTCCTAGGCATTGTATCGCACGAGAGCTTATGCTAAAATATTACAAGAAATCAAGGGTTTGCTTTAAATGTAATATATGTTAAAATTGCATACATTGTTCCATAATTTCCACCATGTTTCCCCACCAAATCTGTGCTACATTTGTGAAGTATGGGGTCTGCAGTTGTGATCCAGAGGAAAAACATTCTAAAGTACTAATGTAGCAACTGCCAACATGACATCCGATGAGCTACATTTATAACATAGGGCTTCATGGTGCTCTATGGCATTTCCATGGCACAACTGTTCTCATCCACTTTAAATGTTATGTTACTGTGGCATATTTATTAACTCATGGCTGGAACTCAGCGACAGCATGTAACAAACTCTCCTACATCCATAACTTTTTCCTTTCTAATTCCCTTAACCTTCTGGTTCTTACTGAAAGCTGGATTCAGCAGTCAGACACCACCGCCGCTGCTGCTCTTTCATATGGTAACCTTCATTTTTCATATACCGCCAGACCCGAAAACAGACCAGATGGAGGTGTTGGTCTGCTCTTTTCTACAAAATGTACCTTTCAAGTTATCCCTTAACTTATCTTCCTTTCTTTTGAGGTCCACGCTATCAGACTGGTCTTCTCCGGGCTCTGCTCAGTGTATGATTTTGCTAACTCCCCTCTACCGCTCTATGACCACAACCTTCTTTCATTTTCATTTTCACCTTCCTTTGAGAAAGCTGGACTTGTTTCACATGAAACGCATGTCGGGAGGGAAGTGGGACTTGCCTTCCTTACCACCTGTTTGGGCGCAATTCCATTTTAAAGGTAAACCATCTAGAAATCAAAATTTTCTTTTGGGGACTTGTTGGGATGTCTTCCTTGGTCACAGAACAGTCACTGTGTATTACAATGCTATCGAGAGTTGTTTTGTTTCCCTAATTGTTGTGCTGTACCACTAGGTTATGGGGCATTATAGAGCCGTGTAGCACTGTTTGGAAAAATCCTCTTTTTCCCTCTTGTCTCCTCATAACACCTATTCATTCTAATAATTGCCATTTGGCCTCTGGCCTTTCTGTGCCCTTGCTACTATTTACATCTCTGCCTTCTTGCACATACCACTTATTATTATTTCTATATTTGTAGATTTTCTATGTATTTTTTTATTAATAAAGTTGATATATATTTTTTATAAACCTTTAAGACTCCATTTTTTCTTCTTGTTCTCTGTCAAGAATTGTCACCCTGCTCAGGACACCTCCACTTACCACACTTATAGAAATATATGTGCCATTAATACCCAGAACCTTATGAAGAATATGCCGTCATTATTGTCCCCAAGCTCCTCCCTCTCATGTCCTGACTCTGCACTGAAACATTATAATGAAACATTGCAAAGTGCCCTGGATGAAGCTGCACCTTCAACATTTAGTTCAACTCGGCACAGACGGCAACAACCCTGGCACACGCTGTAGTGACTATAGCACTGAGATATAATTTTATTTTTAGAAAGAATTTGGTTATACCCACCTACTACACATTTAAGGGTACGTTCACACTGGCATATAATATGGCCGAGTGTTTTCTGATGTTTTATCTGATAGCACTCAGCCCAATGTTATACTATGGGGCAGTGCAGATGTGCAATTTTCTTCTCATGCCGATTCCGCATGAGAAAACAATTTCAGCATGCTGGGAGTGCTTCCAGTGAGTGGACCGCACTCACCCATTCAAGTCTATGAGTGCGTGTGAAACATCGGACTGCACTCAGATGTCATACGAGTGCAGTCCGATGTACAAGCACAGAGACAATGAAGAAGATGGAGAAATTAAGTGCTCCGTTCTTCTACGCACCTGTGATATGATTCTCTCATGTGAGAGAATCGGGTCACACTCAGATTCGGCATAAACTTTGACAGCATTTACGCCAAGTGTCATTAGTACAATTGTTCCGATTCTCTCGCATGTTCCTGTTTTTTTGGGGGGGAGGTGTTAAGTCAAACAGCTAGCTTTACTTAACCACTAATTGAAATCAACTACTGCTTACTCAGAGTAAAATAAGCTTCATTGGGAAAAAAATCTAAAATCTTCTGTTTAGTGACTATTTTAGGAAGTCTTTATTAAAATCTAATTATGTTAAATATTTTAAGTTGTAAACACAGCTTTAGTTGGTGAAGTATATTTACACGCTATTTGAAATTATAGCTTTTCATCAATGAAAACGAGAATGGGTTACTTTCTTTGAATTCAGCTAAAATAAAACTCTTCTAGTATAAGTTTATGTATCACTTTAGCTAGATGCTGGTGCTTATAATTAAATGTAAGATTATTTGTTTTTGTTGCCTTTTCTTCAAGAAATCCAGCTGGGTTTGAGAATGTTTTTCCACCTAAAATACTTTTTCTTCAGCAAACCTCTAGAGGACTGAAAGCTAATAGTATTTCTTACATTATATTTAAGAAAGAAATAAAATATTTAAAATAGTGATAATAAAAAAGCAATAATATCACAAGTAAACATTGAAACATGCAAACTCCAACTGCCCTAATATGTAAATTGCATGAATCAAAACCGCAGAAAGGAAAAAAATATGATCATTCAATAGTTAAAGGGAACCCGTCACCATTTTTTTCCCGTAAAATAAAGATAAAAGCAGAAATGCAAACATTTTTTATGTTTTATTATTTTCTATGTAGGTGATGACTGACACCAATGAATTAATCTTGTAAATTCAAATGACCTGAATGGGGAAAAGTTGTAACTCTATTTTACAATTTAAATCTACTTCACATGTAACCAGCCAAAATGCTGCAGATATTAGGTAGACTTTGTTCGAAGTATATACATGTATACATTTTTCATCACTTGTAAAAGATGTATATGAATGAGGATTATATGTGGAGGTTTTGTTTTTACAGCAGTGGGTCAATATTTCACTAGTCCTGAATTTGACACATAAGGAATTGTAGAGCATTAGTAATGTATAAGTGATGAGCGAGTGTACTCGGCACTGCTCGATGCTTGATCAAGCATCGGGGTGCTCGATCGAATAGGGAGCAGTGCCGAGTATTGCAAATGAGAGAGATGCTTGAGTTTGACATTCATTTCCATTATGCTCACTACTCGAGTCGGGCACATCCGAGCATTCGACGTGCTTGATTCGAGTACCGAGCACTCGAGCATTTTAGTACTCGATCAACACTATTAAGAATATAATACTGCAGATTAATATGATACAAAGATTTGAATACCACATCCCATGTAATCATCAAAATTCCTTAATAGGTAATGCAGTTAAAAAAAGAAACCACTGAGCACTTACTCCTAGATTGCATTATTCCTTAAAATGTAATTGAACTTTCAGGTAACTTTGCAGAATATGCTGTTGTATGTGTGTACATGAGGAGTACCACCATTTCTAGCCATTATGTGACGTTTATTGACAATAAGACAATTGACACTGAGCAAGTGGGAGGACACTAGCTGCTATTATGCCTCTATACACTTGTAGGAATTCCTGCTCTTCATTCCTTCACACACAGGAGAAGCAGTAGCATGGAAGAATTTATACAGCAATACTAATCATTGTAGATGTGAATCCAGCTCTTAGCTGAGGTAAAAGACTGGATAAAAACTCAACACGATTTTTCTGTGTCTCCGTCTCCTTGTTTTCTCACTCTGCTCCGCACTCCTCCCTTGACACCTCACTGTGCTGGTGGATAGACTTGAGCAAGACGAAGTTAAGTTGTTTTTTATGAATGGCTTATGGGTTCAGGAGACAGAGGTAGAAGAGGCTCATAAGTGTAGAAAGAAGCCTATTTCTCTAATAAGATAACACCATTTTTTATATTAGCGTGTCCTGTTTATTCATGCATAGTTTATTAAAAGCGCAGTTCCTGTTTATGTAAAATGTTACATAGTTAAGTATGTTATGTAGTACAAAGAAACAATGTGGATCAAAAAAATTTGTGCGCCCCAGTATAGAAGATTTGGTTATACTCTAATTAATATTAATTTAGAGGCTCTAAACCTGAAATCCATTAACCCCTGTGGGGTCATTTGATAGATAATAATGTATGGACTAGTCTTACTGAATGAAGACCTACTAAATTACAAGAGTCCACTAATTCTAAAAATTCGCTCACTTGTGGACTATCTAGATAAAATATAGCTTTTATTAATATTATTAAAATAACACAAACTAATCCACCGTGCTGTGTGTAAGTCTATCCAACAACTATCCTTGACACGAGCACACACCTGCGTGTGTTAGGGTTGTGCAAAATAGACTTACACACAGTCGGTGAATTAGCATTTGTGTTATTTTATTAATATTTAATAATATTAATGAAAATTATATGCCATCTTGATTGTCCACTCAAGTAGTGAATTCAAAGCTGGACTAGCACAACACATAATAGATAATAGTACCGAAATATTAAAATATAAATCTGCTTAGCATATTTCAAAATTAAATCCTTTATCCTGTAAATTGACTCTATGAGTTAACTGACTGCTATGGATATATGGCACATAACATGTTAAGAGGATGAGGTAAATACATAAAATAGATAGGTAAAGATGTGCAGGGACAGAGTGCTGTCTACGTCTCAGTCATTCACTGTTCTATTGTTGCATCCCATTCTTTTTCCCAGAATACTTCTTAAGCATGTTAATAAAGTCTTTATTGTGCCTGCTTATAAAAGTTGCCACCATTCCCATTAGAAGACTCTGTTTATTCATCAAACATTTACTGACAGTGACTGCTGGGAGCAGCTTCCTATTTCTACTCCATTACACGTTTGTGGCATAAAGTACATTAATTATAGATATATTACAATATTCAACTCATTGAGGAAAAATTAGATGATCAAGGCTCATTTTCTTTGACAATAAGCAAGTTAATGAAAATACTAATTACCTGATGATAAAGTGGAGCCTTCAGGATGGAATGCTTAGCATCTGTAGAAATGCCTGCCGTATGCAGCCTACTAAATGAATGGCAGCGGTATTATTTTCTAGAGAGATAATGCACGGGTCATCAAGTGGCCTTTAATGGCAGATTTGGACCTCATTGGCACTTGGATCGTAGACTCTGTGCTCATTGTCCTATGTCTATTTTAAAGAAAATGAAGCAACAAGCATAATGGGATGAACGAAGTCAATGAGTGTTTGATGCATTTTGTCTGGAAGTGTCACAACAACAGCGAACATTTGAGAGAACGAATCCAATTCTGCCTCTCTGTTTAATAATGAATGCTGTAGCTGTGTAATGTCTAGATTAACAAAGAAATCTAAAATAACAGCACTGCTGATAATAAGGGAATAGAAACCCTTAACTTTTGTCTTAGCAGATAACAGTGTGTAACAAATGAAAAATTCTACCAGTTTAAAACAAATGATATCCTGTTAGAAAGAGATAGTGTAATATCAATGGAGCCAATAATATCCATTAGTAGTCATAAAACACATTTTATGCCCATGTCCATATTTGACATTTTATGATTTAGATATAAAGCGGCCCAGATGATACTGTAGATAAAATACACACATAGAAATTAACAAAGGTGAAATTAACCCTTGTGTGTATGTGTGTGTTTAGAAAAAAAATTGCGAGTTCCAGCACTGAGGAAGGGATATTTCATCTCAGTACCGCGTGGTGGACTATGATGCGTTACATAAATAATGAATAAATAATATTAATAATAATAAATATGTTACATGAACCCATGTGAATGATCATCTTACTGTGGCATTATTGTTCATCCCTTTATCAATTTATCATTTCCCCCTTGATGGGTCCCGAACTCATAACATAATTTCTTTATGTATTATGAAGTGTAGAATATGTGAAAAAAATAGGATTTTAATTTTTCTTCAATTTTTCATACTAATTGTTGAAAACCATTAATTTTGGAAAATTTTGGGGTTTACTAACAAGTATGGGTTTTAGCAGTTATAAGGATGCATTTATAGTTAGGTCCAGAAACATTTGGACAGGGGCTGAATCTTCCTGATTCAGGCTCTACATGCCACAATTTTTGATTTATAATGAAACAACTGAGATCCAATTGAAGTGTAGACTTTCAGGTTTAATAAAAGGAGTTGAACAAAAATATCATGTGAAACATTTAGGAATTGCAACCATTTTTCTACAAAGTCTCCTTATTTCAGGGTAAAAGTTATTGGACAACATAACTTTACCATAAATAAAATGTTCATTTTTAGTACTTTGTAGAGAATCTTCTGCAGGCAATGACTGCTAGGGGTAATAGCCAGTGTGGTCAGGAACTATGGCATCTGGTTTGTACTTATGTATATTGTAGAGATCTGAGGTTGTGGGTTGTAAGTAATCACCTAGGCAGGTTAACGATGCAACAATATTTTATTGATCACAGCCATGGTAATAAAGCAATTCCAGGTAAATGGCCAAAATACAGTTCTCTCAGTCCTCAAGTTCCCAATCTGGGTTCAGTAGTTCCACTGGCTTTGTATAAGGCCATACTCACTGTCTCCCAACTTTTGGTTGGCCCACAGATTTCGTATCTCCAGCCAGTATAGTCTGTAGACACAGTCCATACTCTAGACGGCAGATAAAACGATGAAAGCACAGGTATTCAGTAGCAGCAGTCCTTTTAAGAAAGTTTAAATCCAAATGACATAATCCATAATGGTAACATGTTTATCCATCCATCCTTCCAAGTCCATGGTCTCCATCCTCTTCCTTCATTCCTTCCACACCACTCCTAAAACATGTCTCCACTTTCTTCCACTGGGATCAGTCCCCTCCCAGGTCAGAAGTGATCACACCCTCCCCCTTAAACATTCACTGTTCGCTAAAACAATGAAGAATATTCTAGAAGCCTTCATCTGAGACTGCATGTAAGACCTTCTGTGGTGACGGCTCCTCTGTGTCTCAATCTACTCTCACCTAATGAGATTATTGGCTGTTGAAACAATGGACTCCTGAGATAAAGATGAGATTAGTGGAATGCTGGACATTTTACAAGTGAATCTTACATACTGACAAGTAAGCAGAACTATATAAAACATAACAGGTAAATCACTAATAATACACAACAATAATATTGACAAAAATGGTGGTCCGTTGCTGAAAAGTATCATAGTCTTTAGTAAGTGGGCAGCTCCTCACATATATTGTGGTAATTTTTTGTTGCTTACAAGAATAGCTACCCACTATGACTAAGGGGTACTGTTATAATTGGGTTTACCTTGACCACTGAAGCAACAATATAGACATTTCCGTGTGGCATAGTTGTATGCTATAGACACTACATGTGATTATCTTCACACCTTTTTGAGGATCTGTATGTAATCCTGAACCTATGTGATTATCTTAATATTTTTATGTCGATCTGCATGTAGCTCTGTATCCACTTGGTTATATTTATATGCTATATACAGTACAGACCAAAAGTTTGGACACACCTTCTCATTTAAAGATTTTTCTGTATTTTCATGACAATGAAAATTGTACATTCACACTGAAGGCATCAAAACTATGAATTAAGACATGTGGAATTATATACTTAACAAAAAAGTGTGAAACAGCTGAAAATATGTATTATATTCTAGGTTCTTCAGAGTAGCCACCTTTTGCTTTGATGACTGTTTTGCACACTCTTGGCATTCTCTTGATGAGCTTCAAGAGGTAGTCACCAGAAATGGTCTTCCAACAATCTTGAAGGAGTTCCCAAAGATGCTTAGCACTTGTTGGCCCTTTTGCCTTCACTCTGCGGTCCAGCTCACTCCAAACCATCTCAATTGGGTTCAGGTCTGGTGACTGTGGAGGCCAGGTCATCTGGCGTAACACCCCATCACTCTCCTTCTTGGTCAAATAGTCCTTACACAGCCTGGAGGTGTGTTTGGGGTCATTGTCCTGTTGAAAAATCAATAATGGTACAACTAAATGCAAACCGGATGGAATAGCATGCCGCTGCAAGTTGCTGTGGTAGCTATGCTGGTTCAGTATGCCTTCAATTTTGAATAAATCCCCAACAGTGTCACCAGCAAAGCACCCCCACACCATCACACCTCCTCCTCCATACTTCACGGTGGGAACCAGGCATGTAGAGTCCATCCGTTCACCTTTTCTGCGTCGCACAAAAACACGGTGGTTGGAACCAAAGATCTCAAATTTGGACTCATCAGACCAAAGCACAGATTTCCACTGGTCTAATGTCCATTCCTTGTGTTCTTTAGCCCAATCAAGTCTCTTCTGCTTGTTGCCTGTCCTTAGAAGTGGATTCCTAGCAGCTATTTTACCATGAAGGCCTGCCGCACAAAGTCTCCTCTTAACAGTTGTTGTAGAGATGTGTCTGCTGCTAGAACTCTGTGTGGCATTGACCTGGTCTCTAATCTGAGCTGCTGTTAACCTGCGATTTCTGAGGCTGGTGACTCGGATAAACTTATCCTCAGAAGCAGAGGTGACTCTTGGTCTTCCTTTCCTGGGGCGGTCCTCATGTGAGCCACTTTCTTTGTAGCGCTTGATGGTTTTTGCAACTGAACTTGGGGACACTTTCAAAGTTTTCCCAATTTTTCGTACTGACTGACCTCATTTCTTAAAGTAATGATAGCCACTTGTTTTTTCTTTACTTAGCTGCTTTTTTTTGCCATAATGCAAATTCTAACAGTCTATTCAGTAGAACTATCAGCTGTGTATCCACCTGACTTCTGCACAACACAACTGATGGTCCCAACCCCATTTATAAGGCAAGAAATCCCACTTATTAAACCTGACAGGGCACACCTGTGAAGTGAAAACCATTTCCGATGACTACCTCTTGAAGCTCATCAAGAGAATGCCAAGAGTGTGCAAAGCAGTCATCAAAGCAATATTTTCAGTTGTTTCACACTTTTTTGTTAAGTATATAATTCCACATGTGTTAATTCATAGTTTTGATTCCTTCAGTGTGAATGTACAATTTTCATAGTCATGAAAATACAGAAAAATCTTTAAATGAGAAGGTGTGTCCAAACTTTTGGTCTGTACTGTACATTTCGTCATACTTGCCACCATAATATTGTATATTTATCTGTGTCTTTGATTTAATATATAACCACACTGCCTATCTGGTTTTTAAATTGTTTTTAGGGGCTTTTTTATAAGTTTTTTTTCTGTTTTTTTGAGTGTTATAATAAAGAATTAAATAAACTAAAATTATTTGAACCACTATTTATATTTTCTTTATCCTTTTCTAATGGGGGAAATTGTCTTGACATGATACTATTGAGTATCCCCCATTATTTATAAATATTGACCAAAATTATAATGAGTCTATATATTCTAATTTTGATACTAATGGCTGCTTGGAAGCCATGAATGTCACCAAACACTGGTTTCCTCCTTTGCTATGCTTTGCCAGGCCTTTACTGCAGCTGACTTCAGTTTTTGCTTGTTTGTGGGTTTGTCTGCCTTCAGTTCTGTCTTCGGCATGTGAAATGCATGCTCGATGGGGTTGAGATCTGGTGAATGATTCGGACATTGAAGAATATTCCACTTCTTTTCTTTAAAAACTCCTGGGTTCCTTTCTCAGTATGTTTTGGGTCATTGTCCCTCTGTACTATGAAGCACAGTTCAATCAACCTTGCTGCATTAGTTTGAATCTGAGCAGAAAGTATAACCGTGTACACTTCAGAATTCATCTGGCTGCTTCTGTCTTCAGTCACATCACCAATAAACACTAGTGACCTAGTGCCATTGGAAGCCTTGCATGCCCAAGCCATCACACTGCTTTCACCATGTTGTACAGAGGATGTGGTGTGCTTTAGATCATGAGTAGTGATGAATGAGCACTAAAATGCTCAGGTACTCATTGCTTGGGTCAAGCAAATTGGAATACTCGTGTGCTCGACCCGAGCAACGAGCCCAAAGTAAGTCTATGGGAAACTCGAGCATTTTTCAGGCAGCTCTCCCCGGCGGTCTGCAGAGGGCCTAAAAATTGCCCAAATCGATGGGAACAGTGCTCAAATGACATGGGAACAGCATGGGGAAGACCCCTGGAAGCATCTCTGACTCCCAGATCACTGCTGTCAGCAACGTGGTCAGAGTATTACACCACTTTTACAGACTCACAATAAAACATACAAAAAACGAAACCAAAATGGATTTTCCTGGGAAATATGTTAAGGAGCATCCTTTCCAGGGTAATAACTTGTATATAAGGCAAAATAAATAACCAAAAACAAAAATACACCTCCACAACTTGGGCTATGTTCACACGTAGCGTTTTTGATGCCTTTTTACACTTTTGAATTGCTTTCATCCAAGACAAATGCATTCACCAGGAAATGTCATTTTAACATTTTACAACCTTATCTGGCCATGTGCTGTGTGACACATCATCAGACACATGCATACAGTGCTGAAAAGACATGGGAACTGCATGGGGAAGACCTCTGGAAGCATCTCTGACTCCCAGGTTACTGCCTAAAAGTGTGCCCATCATAAGTGATCCTTGACGCATGCGAAGATGCCTCCCGCCATGCACCTGTTGTTTCAGACTTGCAACAGTCACCGTCCACATCCTTGTCCCACTGCAGCATTCAGTTGTCCCTATCCCATTCCTTGGAATGCAAGCCCAAGTATGCAGGCAGCCACCCACCCACCCACAGGCTGCAATACTATACTACCAAATTTTTGACAGCTGCTTGCACTTGAAATGTGGTCTTTTAGGCTCGTGGAGGCGGAAGCTTTTCACAACCTAATGCCGGCGGCGGCCGAGTGTCCATACTTGGTCCCCAGCCGTCACTATATTTCCCGGTATCGCCTCCGCCTTCCACAAGCATGGGTCCCACAACATTTCCCGTGCCCTCCCCAGTGCACTTACTGGGAAGGACCGCCTAACCACAAACACGTGGACAGGTGAATGTGGCCAGAGACGGTACGGAGCCAGTCCATAACTTTTTTTGCTAAGAGTTGTATTTAGCTCGGTGAAAGGACTGGCGTAGAGGGAAACCGTATCTACCCTGCGTGTCATTTCTCCCAGGAAGTCCTGTAATTGAGCTTGTTGCAGAAGCAATGGTAGCCCGTCCAACATCAACTCGCACTTGTTGGTGGTGCTTTGACACACACACACATTTTCTTTGCGCATTTAATTTCTTGAATACAGAGTTGGACAATGGCCTGATCTGTAATGCGTTTTGAGAAATAACATGCATAAGCATGGCTGATTCACATTAAAAAAGCAGCCATAGAGTGTCCGGGAACCTTCCCCCATACTTTTCTTAGCCAGGGCTGCTCTACAGCAGGGTTGGACGGGCCCACCAGAGAACCGGAGACTCCTCCGGCAGGCCCTGGCTTCTCCTTCAGGAGAGTTCATAGTGTTGAGGTGAGGCCATGATGATGATAGAGGCCACCATCTGCTTAGTTTTCTGTTACTTGGAATGCAAGTGCAAGTATGCAGCTAGCCACCCACCGACCCACAGGCCGCAACACTAAACTGCCAGATTTCTGGACAGCTCTTTACACTTGAAATATGGCCTTTTAAGCTCGTGAAGGCGGAAGCTTTTCACAACCTCATGCCGGCGGCGGCCGGGTGTCCATACTCGGTCGCCAGCCGCCACTATATTTCCCGGTATCGCCTCCGCCTTCCACAAGCACGGGTCCCACAACATTACCCGTGCCCTCCCCAGTGCACTTACTGGGAAGGACCGCCTAACCACAAACACGTGGACAGGTGAATGTGGCCAGGGACGGTATGGAGCCAGTCCACAAGTTTTTTGGCTGAGAGTTGTATTTAGCTTGGTAAAAGGACTGGCATAGAGGGAAACCATATGTATCCTGCGTGTCATTTCTCCCAGGAAGTCCTGTAATTGAGCTTGTTGCAGAAGCAATGGCAGCCCGTCCAACATCAACTCGCACTCGTCTGTGGTGCTTTGACACACACACACATCTTTCTTTACGCATTTAAATACTTGAATACAGAGTTGGACAGTGGTCTGATCTGTAATGCGTTTTGAGAAATAACATGCATAAGCATGGCCGATCCACATTAAAAAAGCAGCCATAGAGTGTCCGGGAACCTTCCCCCACACTTTTCTTTGCCAGGGCTGCTTTTCGGCAGGGTTGGACGGGCTCATCAGAGAACCGGAGACTCCTCCGGCGGGCCCTGGCTTCTCCTTCAGGAGAGTTCATAGTGCCGAGGTGAGGCCATGATGATGATCGAGGCCACCATCTGCTTAATTTTCTGTTACTTGGAATGCAAGTGCAAGTATGCAGCCACCCACCCACAGGCCGCAACACTAAACTGCCAGATTTCTGGGCAGCTCTTTGCACTTGAAATATGGCCTTTTAAGCTCATGGAGGCAGAAGCTTTTCACAACCTCATGCCGGCGGTGGCCGGGTGTCCATACTCGGTCCCCAGCCGTCACTATATTTCCCAGTATCGCCTCCGCCTTCCACAAGCACGGGTCCCACAACATTACCCGTGCCCTCGCCAGTGCACTTACTGGGAAGGACCGCCTAACCACAAACACGTGGACAGGTGAATGTGGCCAGGGACGGTATGGAGCCAGTCCACAACTTTTTTGGCTGAGAGTTGTATTTAGCTCGGTGAAAGGACTGGCATAGAGGGAAACCGTATCTACCCTGCATGTCATTTCTCCCAGGAAGTCCACTAAAGCTGCTTGCACTTGAAATGTGGCCTGAACATTACTGCTGGTACTTTTCTGTGGGAATTTTCTTGCCTCCTACCAGCCTGGAATATTTCCAGCAAACTATGGTATGACGCTATGGTATTAGCACTGCCCCCAGTACCAGTAGCGAAGCCATCCCCAATTTCCTTCTCAGGAATTTTATTTGGTAGACTGAGTGGCTGCCCAAACACATTTTCTCACAAAGGAGCTGAAGATAGAGTGGCAGTAGGTGCAAGTTTCTCCAGCCTGTTAGATATCAGAGGGTGAACGGCAGCACATTGGATCAGTGGTCAGCACTGAAGCCTTGCAGCGCTGGGATCCTGGGTTCAAATCCCAGCAAGGACATCTGCAAGGACTTTGTATGTTCTCCCCATGTTTGCGTGTGTTTCCTACTCAGTAAAAAAGCAGCCATAGAGTGTCCGGGAACCTTCCCACACCCTTTTCTTAGCCAGGACTGCTTCTCAGCAGGGTTGGACGGTCCCACCAGAGAATTCTCTGGTGTGCCTTGGCTTCTACATCAGGAGAGTTCATGATAGTGCTAACTTTGCAGCTGCTATGGCGCTCTTGAGCGGGTGAGAAAGGTTAGCCCTCAGAATCAAATCCTCTGGTGGGCACAATGTTTTTCAATCTGAAACAGCTTCTCAGTGGGAGTTGCATTTCACCACAGCCATATTCTTTAGCTTGGTGAAAGGACTGGCATAGAGGGAAACCGTATCTACCCCGGCTGTCATTTCTCCGCCACCAGGTTCCTCCCATTGTCACACACGGCCATGCCTGGCTGTATGTTCAGCGGTGAGAGCCACAGATCAGGCTGCTGTGTTACAGCTTTCAACAACTCTGCAGTGCTGGGTGGTTTGTCAGTTAAGCATGTTATCTTTAGTACAGCCTGTTGCCACTTGGCCAAGGCAGTGCTGCAGTGCTGTCAGCTTGTGACTGATGTGATCATTTCGGAGATGGAGAAGGAAGAGGTGCAAGAGCTGAACAATGTGATTACATTGAGGTTAAATTGATGATGCTGTTTTTTATACTAAAGAAAGATCCTATTGTTTTGTTTTTTTTACGTTATTTTTTAAGACAAATGCATTCACCGGGAAATGTCATTTTAACATTTTACAACCTTATCTGGCAATGTGGTGTGTGACACATCATCAGACACATCCTTTTTTATTTATGATGGAGGGAATCTGAACGTCATTAAGCCTATTTTTACAGGGACATCAGACGGCCCTTACTATTCTTAAAAGGCCAGCAGTCGGCCGTAGCTATTGTTAGAGAGCCATCAGCCGGCTATGCTTTGTTGTTCCCATTATTAACAAGTGGGTCTCCTATACTGTTATTGCGTATCCAGTGACTGCAAGGGCTGCCAAAAATTTGGACGCAACCCAATACCCCTTTGAAGAGACATAAAGGAGGGTCTCGGTAAAAAAAATGTTCCCATTATAAAGGAACGGGTCTCCTATAGTGGTAATGCCCATGCTGTGACTGCAAGGGATGCCAAAATTTTAGAAAAACCCCACTAAGAATTTAAAGACACATAGAGCAGGGCCACAGTAACAAGGTATGACATGTTCCCATTAGAAAGGAGAGGGTCTGCTATACAGTTATAGGGTATGCAGTGAGTCCAACGGCTGACCAATTTTAGGAAAAACCCCACTAAGAATTTAAAGACACACAGAGCAGGGCCACAGTAACAAGTACGACATGTTCCCATTAGAAAGGAGAGGGTCTGCTATACAGTTATACGGTATTCAGTGAGTCCAACAGCAGACCAATTTTAGGGAAAACCCCACTAAGAATTTAAAGACACATAGAGCAGGGCCACAGTAACAGGTACGACATGTTCCCATTAGAAAGGAGAGAGTCTGCTATACAGTTATAGGGTATGCAGTGAGTCCAACGGCTGACCAATTTTAGGAAAAACCCCACTAAGAATTTAAAGACACACGGAGCAGGGCCACAGTAACAAGGTACGACATGTTCCCATTAGAAAGGAGAGGGTCTGCTGTACAGTTATAGGGTATGCAGTGAGTCCAACGGCTGACCAATTTTAGGAAAAACCCCACTAAGAATTTAAAGACACACAGAGCAGGGCCACAGTAACGACAAATTCCCATTAGAAAGGAGAGAGTCTCCCATAGTGTTGGCCTATGCAGTGAATGCAAGGGCTGCCAAAAATTTGGAGGTACTTCAATGCCCCTTGGAAGAGATGTGGAGAAGGTCCTCATAAAAAAATGTTCCCATTAGAAAGGAGCGGGCCTCCTATACTTGTAATGCCCATGCACTAAGTGTATGGGCTGACAAACATTTACCCCTGGGAGGTATACATGAACATACTGTATAAAAAACATTTTCACGGGCATCATAAACACCCTTTAAAAAAATTATGTGGGTGTTGCATCACGGACCATGGTCACCCAGGTGATATGGTGGTGGAGGATGAGGAGAAGGAGGAGGACAAGAGCAAATAGCCAAAATCAGCAAGCATATACCCATGTGTGGGTGTGAAAAGGTGCATGGGAATGCACCTCCCAAGAAAAGACACTGGATTTGAGTTTATGTTACGCTGCTATCATTTGGTGGTGTTGAGAAGTCTGGCCCAATCCAGCCCTTGTTCATTTTTATAAGAGTCAGCCTGTCAGCATTTTTAGTTGACAGGCGGATGCGCTTATCAGTTATAATTCCACCAGTGGCACTAAAAACCCGCTCTGATAAAATGCTGGCGGCAGGGCAAGCCAGGACCTCCAAGGCTTAGAGAACCAGTTCATTCCATGTATCCAGCTTGGATACCCAATAATTATAAGGCACAGAGGAATCACGGAGGACGTTTGTATGGTCAGCAAGATACTCCCTCAACATCTTCCCAAACTTTGCACTACTTGTGAGAGTACCCCGCGCCTCAGGGCCTGCGCGATGGGAGAGTCTGAGAAAACTCTCCCAGAAGTTTGACAGTGTTCCCCTGCCTCTGCTGGATTGAAGTTGTGTCTCTCTCGCCTGTACTCCTTGGTTGTCCAACGAAGTGTGCCCTCTGCCGCCAGTGTTTTCAGATGGGAATTTTTTTAATAGTTCCGCAACAAGGGCCTTCTGGTACTGCCCCATTTTTGTAGACCTGTCAGCCTCAGGAATAAGAGATATAAAGTTCTCCTTGTAGCATGGGTCTAGAAGTGTCACCAACTAGTAATGACTGTCACCCAAAATTTTGAGAATGCGAAGGTCATGGGAAAGGCAGCGTAACATAAACTCAGCCATGCATGCCAGACTACTAACAGGCAAGGCTTCCGTGTCCTCACCAAGAGGATGACTGACCATGCTCTCCTCCTCCTCCTCTCTGTCCTCTGGCCATCCACGCTGAACAGACGGTATGACAGCTGTGCAGGTAGTACCATCTATAGTGCATGAAACTAGCTCCTGTCCTTCTTCCTCCTCCTCTGCCTCATTGTCACCCAATCCACGTTGGGATTAGATGAGGCTTGGCTGTGTGTAATCACCCTGTATGGTTCCTTGCTCCATCTCATCGTGCTCCGCCTGCAATGCATCCTCTTTGATTGTGAGCAGAGAGCGTTTCAGAAGACAGAGAAGCGGGATGATGATGCTAATTATGGCGTCATCTTGGTGGAGTCCTCAAAGTTTTGGAGAATGGTATATATGTCTGCCATCCATATCCACTCCTGAGGTCTTATGTGTGGAGTCTGAACTGAATACCGATGGCCTTGTTGATGCTGGTACTCAACAACTGCCCTCTTCTGCTCACAAATCCTTCCCAACATCTGCAGTGTAGAGTTCCAATGCATGGGGACATCACACACCAGTCTGTGAGCCGGAAGCTGCAAAAGCTGCTGGAACACTCCAAGGGCGGCAGAAGCTGCAGCTGACTTTCTAAATTGGGCACACAGGCGGCGTACTTTAACAAACAGATCCATCAGCTTCGGGTAGGATTTGAGAAACCACTGAACCACAAGGTTGAGCACATGGGCCAGGCATGGTACGTGTGTGAGCTCGCCTCGCCTCAAAGTCGCCACCAGGTTCCGGCAATTGTCACACACGACCATGCCCGGCTGTAGGTTCAGCGGTGTGAGCCACAGATCTGCCTGCTCTTTCAGAGTTGTCCACAACTCTTCAGCATTGTGCAGTTTTTCAGCTAAGCATATTAGCTTCAGCACAGCCTGTTGCCGCTTGGCCGAGGCAGTGCTGCAGTGCTTCCTGCTTGTGACTGATGTGGTCATTTTGGAAATGGAGGCTGAAGAGGAGGAGGCTGAGGAGGATGAGGTGGAGGAGCTGTAGACCATGGGGGCAACCTTGATTGACCTAGGGCGCACAATCCTTGGCGTCGGGAGGACGTTTTCTGTCCCAAGGTCCGACTGGGTCCCAGCTTACACTATGGTAACCCAGTGTGCCGTCAGCGAGATGTACCGTCCCTGCCCAAAAGCACTTGTCCACGTGTCTGTGGTTAGGTGGACTTTACCAGTAACTGCGTTGTTGAGAGCACAGCTAATCTTTTGGGACACGTGCTTGTGTAGTGCAGGGACGGCACACCGGGAGAAATAGTGGCGGCTGGGGACCGAGTACCGAGGGATGGCCGCCACCACCAGGTTGCGGAATGCTTCCGTCTCCACAAGCCTAAAAGGCAACATTTTGAGCACAAGCATTCGTGAAATGCGAGAATTTAGTAGTGTGGCCTGTGGGGCGCTTGCATTCCAAGGACTGGGGTATGGACAACTGAACGCTGCGCTGGGACAAGGACATGGACGTGCTTCCTCATGCTGCTACTTGAGAGTGTGCAATGACAGGTGCAGGGCTGGATGCATCTTCGCATGCACCATGGACAGAGGATTGGCTTGCATGCACAACAGCGGAAGAAGCAACGGTGCCTCCCGCAGACACTGTTCCTGGACCCTGGGGTTCGGCCCACAAATTCAGGTGCTTTGCTGCCTTGTGCCTGATCATGCTGGTGGTGGTCAGGCTCGTCGTTTTGCCACCCCTGCTGATGCTGGCCTGGCAGGTGTTGCAATTGGCCTTTTTGGGGTTATCTGCAGAGTCTTTAAAAAACAACCAGACTCGGGAAGGCCTAACAGTTGTACTGGCAACTTCCTTCATGTTGGTGTTATGGGGAACGGTTGCCTGCCTTCAGTCTGTGGCTACTACTCCGCTTCTTCCTGCCTGTTGGGGTGCTCTGCCTCCCTCCTCCTGTGTGCTGCTGTCCTCGCTCTGCATGTCCTAATGCCAGGTTGGGTCAGTTACTATATCATCCACCACCTCGTCTTCCACTTCCGCACCACTTCCACTTCTGGTCCTCTTCCTGACTTTCTGGCAATTGGGTCTCATCATAGTCCACCTCTTGTGACAGTTTCCCACCGTCGCCTTCATGTGACCGTGGCTGCTCAAATATTTGGGCATCACTACACGTGATCTCCTTTTGCCCGCTTCAAGTGGACCGGGCGAGAGGCCCAAATCTATAAATGGAAAAGTGAACAGCTCTTCAGAGTGTCCAAGTGTGGAATCAGTTGTCTCTGGGTACTCGGCATGATGGGAGAAAGGAGGATCAGGGTGAGGAATATGCAGTCCAGACTCACGGCTACTGAGACTTGACCGTGTGGAAGACAGGGTGGTGGTGGTGGTGGCTAAGTGACTGGAAGCATTATCCACTATCCAACCAACAACCTTTTGACACTGCACTGGGTTCAATAGTGGTGTGCTGAAGTCCCCTAGAAATTGGAACAGGAAGGTCAGGCGAGAAGATGTGGGTGTTTGTTGTGGCACAATTTTGGCTTGCCCACGGCCTTGTCCTCAGCCTCTGCATGCACCATTACCATCACGTCCAGTTCCCAGTCCCTTGCCCATTTTAAATGGAGGACAGTATGTTCCACGCTCACTACAAATGACTGAGTTTGGAGTGAACTTATATGTGATCCGTGTGATAGAGAAAACAGGGTTTTAAATACCTGGCCTGTAGGTAAGTAGTTTGAACAGCAAACTGCGTTGAATTGCTTCAATGACACACTAAAGGAAATTTTTAATGGAGGCCAGAAATGGCAGTATTTTCTGACAATGTATATGTGATCCGTTTGATAGAGAAAACAGAGTTTTAAATACCTGGCCTGTAGGTAAGTAGTTTGAACAGCAAACTGAGGTGAATTGCTTCAATGACACACTAAAAGAAATTTTTAATGGAGGCCAGAAATGGCAGTATTTTCTGACAACATATATATGATCCGTTTGACGGAGAAAACACAGTTTTAAATACCTGGGTTTCTAGCGCTCTAATATAGAAAGGACCTTGCTGTATTCTGCAGTGCCAACAAGCAAATGGCGCAGAAAAAATGGTGTTCTCTGGATTGCTTTGTAAGCAAATAATGAGGATTAAGATCCAAAGAAAAGTATTCCTGGCCCCTGAGACCTGGGCCTTTGTATAGAAATATCTAACAGTAGCAGAAGGCAGAATTGGAATGGAGCCTCTTGTGCTATATGCACTGCAGTCTGCTATATACACTGCCTGCCTATACACCCTGCCTGCCTGATATCTCTGCAGATAGATTAGCCCTCAGAAGGACTGTTTGTTAAGGTGGATATGTGTAATGTACGGTTTTGTCCCTACACTACCTAATACACAAGCAAATCTGTCCCTGACGCAGCAGCACCTCTCCCAAAACAAGCAAATGGCGCAGAAAAACGGTGTTCTCTGAATTGCTTTTTAAGCAAATAATGAGGATTAAGATCCAAAGAAAAGTATTCCTGGCCCCTGAGACCTAGGCCTTTGTATAGAAATATCTAACAGCAGCAGAAGCCAGAATTGGAATGGAGCCTCTTGTGCTATATGCACTACAGTCTGCTATATATACCGCCTGCCTATACACCCTGCCTGCCTGATATCTCTGCAGATGGATTAGTTCTCAGAAGGACTGTTTGTTAAGGTGGATATGTGGAATGTACGGTTTTTATCCCTACACTACCTAATACACGATCAAATCTCTCCCTGACACAGCAGCAGCTCTCCCTACACTGTCTGATCTGGAGTGACTGTGACAAGCAAGGCAGCGCCAGGTCTGATATAGACCTGATGACACTGTGCGGCCAGCCAATCACTGTAATGCCCACAACCAACATGGCTACGGCATTACAGTGCATGGCAGGCAATCCCTGCATGTTCATTGGCTCTCTAAAGAGCGCCAAACATGCAGGGAGGGGACCCGAGTTCCCACCAGAGCAACCCGGAAATACTCGGTGAGCGCCGAGCATCTCGTGCAGTGAGATGCTCGGGTGAGCACCGAGCAGTAGTGAGCATGCTCGCTCATCACTAATAATGAGCAGTTCCAAGCCTTCTCCATACCTTCATACCTTCTGGGAAGACACGGGGGTCTGCTGTGGGCATAAAACTTCTCAAATAACACAGGGTGAGGGTAAAACAGTGTGGCAATACTTTATTGAACTGCCAACACACAATAATATATCGTACAGTCCAAACAAATACGCAAGATGGTGTAAAATTACAGTCTCACCCTTCTGCTGACTCTCCGAGATTAGAGCAGCTGCGACTCCGAGGGGCTTCCAGGGCAGACTACCCCCACTAGTGCCACCCTGCTTTTGGTAGGCACCCACAGAGAGGAGGTAACGACAAGCTTAGGAACCTGATAGTCCATTGAGATACATGGCCAGGATACCCGAAGGTCTCAACCTGGCTTCTCCGAATATATCCATGGAATTAGGTGACCGGATGGTCCCAACCTGGCTTTCTCCTAGCATATCCATGGGGGACAGGTGACCAGAGGGTCCGTACCTGACTACCCCAAACATATCCATGGGGCCAGGTGACTAGATGGTCCCAACCTGGCTTTCTCCGAGCATGTCCATGGGACCCGGTGACCGGAGGGTCACAATCCTGGCTTCCCAAAACATCTTCATAGAGTCAGTGATGGCTAATGGAGCAGATCTGTATTTTTCCAGCCAGGGCCGTGGTCCCTTAAGCTGGCATCCTGTAGAATCCAAATCTGTGTCTCTCTTGATGGAGCCATGTTGTTCTCACTGTTGCTCTGGTAATTTACTCTAATTCTCAAGAGTCTCTATTGTCTGTGATTTTGTAAAGTCCCTCTCATCATCCACAGATCGGGGGGAAGGTGGCAGGGGCTCAAGTCTCATTGTTTGAGCATTTAATCAATTTGCATAGTTTGTCTTCCATTGCTCTGCAGGTCAACAAACTAGCTGGCCTGGTACAATATGTAATCAGCATATTAGCAAACATTATTGTTCCATGACCGTGAGTCCCTGTCCTCCAGAGATAACAGACAATAAGTTGCAGTAAATATCAACTCAAGTGTCAACAGCCAGGCTTATACAAATGATATTCTGTGCTTCTTGACCAACCAAAGAAAAACACATAAATTCAAAAGTCAACATGAAGATGGTAGTGTATGTCTCCTGGCCTACTGAATTTACATCTGGATAATTAAGATTAAATGCTGTGTCGTCAAACCTTCCTTTTCCCATCATTCTGGTACAGGTTGATCTTAGTTTCATCTGTCCAAAGAATGCTTTTCCAGAAATAGGCTGGCTTCTAGGTGATTTTTGACAAAGTCTAATCAGGCTTTTCTGCTTTTAAGACTGATTAATGGTGTACACCTTGATGATGGATTAATGAGGGAATAGCAAATGCAGCTCATTAAAGAGCTTTTGAGATAATTGTCCAATTACTTTTGGTCCCTTTAAAAAGAGGCAACTGCATATTAAAGAGCTGTAATTCCTAAACTTTATGCCACTTAAGATGTCGGCACTTTAAGCGTGTATTGATTATATAGCTGTATCTTGAATATGTTTTGGTAAACAGCTAGAGTTTTTAGCAGTCTTTCTACATTTGTACGTATTGAGATATATTTCATTTTTTATCTTTTTATAGCATGTTGTTTATATGTAAATTATTAGCTTAT
Organism: Phyllobates terribilis; assembly: GCF_046119375.1. Taxonomy (NCBI): domain Eukaryota; kingdom Metazoa; phylum Chordata; class Amphibia; order Anura; family Dendrobatidae; genus Phyllobates; species Phyllobates terribilis. Next base: position 268,345,472 of record NW_027362762.1, read on the forward strand.
AAACAGTACCTAAGCTATACAAATTACAAAGCGCTCGTTCACAAGGGTTTTTTTTATTCTTTGGAATGTCTTTGTGTTGTTATGCAAACAGTTGATTATGAGGATCATTAGATGTATCTCATTCATATCTGTGGGGCAATCTGGACACATTTCATTTTTTACATTAGTCAAAAGCAATGATTCCAAAAATGGTAATGGGTAGGTGTCCTATACTTATGCTATCAAACCAATCTCTCTATGACCCAGGACTGTTTGAAACGCTATAAAACTAGTGATTGGATACCACACCCCAGGATGGGGATATGTCAGTAGCCAGTCTCACCTATCTCTTTGACTGCTCATAAACCTGACACGTGCCACGCCCTATTAACACTCTCAGCACTATATGTTCTGGAGCTTGCTTCCAGGCTTACATCACTGAGGACAACCACCTCCATGATGCATATCTCCCATCTGTGATGTGTCCGGAGGTCATCTTACAGGAGCTTTACTTTTATAATATAAATAATAGTCCCAAAGGATTCAATAAAGGAAACAGTGCTGCTCTTTTCTAGGGAACAGGGCACAGTTAATCAAAACTTTAATTTTTCCATATATTGTAATTTATCCTCTATGAAAAAATTGCAGTTGCATCAGAAAATATATTAGAAGTGAACCCTTTAATAATGCAATCACTATCAGGTCAGTTTATTGACAGTTTTCCCTTTTATTTAATATTAGATAGTCGCAGTATTATGACATTTTTATAAGCACATTATGTGACACAATTGAAGGGGTAAGACATGTATGAATGTAATATAAATACAATAAATGTTTCCAAAATATTTATTAAAGACTATTAAAAGTGTGTGTGTGTGTGTGTGTGTGTGTGTGTGTGTGTGTGTGTATGTGTGTGTGTGTGTGTGTGTATGTTTATGGGTCTATGTGTGAATGTGTTAAACTGAATATTCAAATGAAATACCACATGAATATTTCAACCTTAGTTTGAAGACATCTGAAGACTATTATTTACATATCACAGACCCCCATGATGTCATGCTAATATTTATGCACATGTCTGACAATGCATTTTGTTAATAATTATTTAAAGTATCTCCAACAATGTAAACTTCTATATAAATTAATGATATTTTAATTGATTATAGTATAATAAGCGATGGTTCTGAGCTTTAAATCTGAAAACCCTTGGACATTATTTAGCTCCAATTCTTGCTTAATAAATATAAACTATGGAAATATTATTGAAGAAAATGAATATTATTTTCCTAAATGCATCAGTAACAGTGGTAACATTAGTACACATGGCATATTGGAAAAGCAATGCTATACTTCAGATTCATATTTTTAAAGGGTATAACCCCTTACGTTAATGTGGAATTTAGCTGTGAATGGTGAGATATTTTCACAATTCTCTGAATATAAGCTTAACAAACACATAAGACAAAAGAAGATGTGGATACATGTGTGTACCAGACGCTTACACATTTCAAAGAAATTCTTCTGATAAAGATTTGAAACTTGCAAAGTCCTGCAACTTTTTAGATCTATTTTGGAGCAAATTATATCCTATTGGGGTTGCATTAATTGAACCCCTTCAACAATCTTGTACCACTTATTTTGTTAGACTATATCCTTCTTTGCAACCTATTATGTATTTTCTAATAAATATCATGTATCTTAAAAAAATGGAAAAAAATAATTTTCCTAATTAACTTGATGTGCTCTGTGTTTACATGTGTGTATGTGCTCTGTGTATACATGCATATGCATGTATGTGCTCTGTGTATAATGTGTGTATGTGCTTTGTGTATATATGTGTGTATGTGCTCTTTGTATATATGTATGTACATGCTCTGTGCATACATGTGTGTATGTATTTGCTCTGTGTATACATGTGTATATGTGTTCTGTGTATCCATGTGTGCATATGTGATCTGTGTATATATGTGTGTATGTGCTCTGTTTATACATGCATGTATGTATACATATGTGTATGTGATTTCTGTATATGCCTGTGTGTATGTATGTGCTATGTGTATATACATATGTGTGCACTATTTTTATAATTTGTGTAAGTGCTGTGTGTATATACATATGTGTGTATGCTATGTGTACATACATGTTTGTGTGCAATGTGTATGTACAAATGTGTGCTTAATATGCAGTATGTGTGTTACATACTGATGTCTGTGCAACATACAGTGTTTGTTTCTCATACAGTGTTGATATAGTACCTACATTTCTAAATTCAGGCAACGCAGATGAGAGTTCGTAGGTATCAACATGTCAGCAATCACCCAGTAAACAAGCAAAATTATTTTCATTCAGCAGGTGATTTGATTGCTTATGCCAGATTAGTTAATTTATTTAAGAAAATAAATGGAAGCAGACAGCCAATGAGGAAGCAAAATGTAATAATTTTTGGGTTACATTACTGAACCCCTTCAGCTATCTTGTACCACTTATTCTGTTAGACTTTATCCTTCTTTGCAACCAATTATGTGTTTTCTTATTACTACCATGCATTTTAAAGAAAACATGTAAAAAAATAATTTTGCAAATTAACTTCATGTGCTCTGTGTGGCTTGCAAAAGTATCCCCCCTTGGCTTTTTACCTTTTTTGTTACATTACAACCTTTTTTTTAAATATTTTTGTAATCCAATTTGTGTGTGATATATCAGCACTAAATAGTCTAAGTTACTGAAGTGAGAAAAATATAGGCATAAATTTAATTTATGGGATCAAATAACTAAAAATTGTCATGTGCATATGTATTCACCCCTTTTGCTATGGAGCACCTAAAATTTTCTAGTGCAAGCAATTACCTTCATAACTCACATGCTTAGTGAAAGGAAGTCCACCTGTGTGCAATCTAAGTGTCACATGGTCTGTATGTATATATATATATATATATATATATATATATATATATATATATATATACGCTTTTTCTGGAAGGCCATAGAGGCTGCAATCCCATTAAGTAAGAGGCACCACTAACCAAACACCATGAAGACCAAGGAGGTCTCCAAACAAGTCAGAGACAAAGTTGCTGAGAAGAACAAGTCAGGGTTTGGTTATAAAAAATATCCTAATCTCTATTGATCTCCCGAAGAACCATCAAATCAATTATCATTAAATGGAAAGAACATGGTACACAACAAACCTGCCAAGAGACGCCCATCCACCAAAACTCTCTGCCAGGACAGGGAGGTAGTTAATCAGAGGCAACACAGAGACCAAAGATAACCCTGAAGGAGCTGCTGAGTTTCCAAGCAAAGAATGGATTATCTGTCCATACGACCACAATAAGACATATACTCCATAGAGGTGGCCTTTATGAAAGAGTGGGCAGAAAAAAGCCTTTACTTACACACAAAAATTGTAAGGCTATATTCACACACGCTGGGTTTTTCAGAGTATTTTGCTGCAGATTTTTATGCAAAGTTTCAGCTGTGTTTTGCAGTACCAGCAAAGTCTATGAGAAACCAGAATTCTCTGTTCACACATCTTGTTTTTTTGCTGCATATTTTGTCCTTTGCTAAGTTTTTGGAAAATAGAGCATGTCACTTTTTTCAACATTTTTTCAACATTTTTTAACCCATAGGAAGTAATGGGTGGTGAAAAAAACGCTGAAAAAACGCACTAAAAACGCAGGTAAATTTTTTCAACATTCTTTCAGAGCTTTGTCAGGGTTTTTGATGGCAAAATAGAATGGGGTTCTATTTTGTGATTAACCACCTTGTCTTGGTCACTGAGATGATTGTTTGTATTGGGAGAGTTTAATTAAACTAGTGATGTGTACCATGTAAACATTACCTGAGCTGCGTGTGAGATTGAACAATACCTGTGGCCCAGTGAGGTGGGAAATTGAAGAATGCTTGTGTAACTGAATGGCAGACCCCATAGTGTGAAAATATATAGAGTCATACAAACTCAATGCATTGCCACTGTCTAAACTATTCCTGAACAATTCACATCCCCCACTAGGCCAAAACCAGAATGAGATTTTTTTTTTCACAGAACTTTATATACATGCATAAATAGAGACAAAAGGTCAATAAAAAAAAATCTGAAAAAACGCATAAAATGCATCAAAAAACACATCAAAACCTGCGTTTTTGACGCAGCTGATTTCCTGCCAGAGAACAGTTTTGCTGCAGATTTCTGACTGAAAAAAAAACACAACATGTGGGAACATAGCCTAATTGAGTTTGCCAAAAGACATGTGGGAGACTGCCCAAATGTATGGAGTAAAGTGCTGTGGTCAGATGAGACCAAAATTGAACTTTTTGGCCACCAAGGTAAATGCTATGTTTGGTGCCAAGCCAACACAGTTCATCACCCAAAGAACATCATCCCCACAGTGAAACATGATCACCAGAGGAAACCATCTAACTTGAAGGAGCTGGAGCAGTTTTGCCATGAGGAATGGGCAAAAATCCCAGTGACAAGATGTGGAAAGCTCATGGAGGTTTATCCAAAGCGACTTGCAACTGTAATTACCACAAAATGAGACTCTGTAAAGTACTGACTTAAGGGAAGTGAATAGTTATGCACACTGAAGTATTTTTTCCTATTTGTTGTTTGTTTCACAATGAAAAGAAAACCAAATATTCACAGCTGCAGGCATATTCTTTACATGAACTGATGTAAACCTTCAAAAAAAAACAGTAAAATTCCAGTTTGTGAGGTAGCAAAACACGAAAAATGACAAGGAGGTGAATACTTTCGCAAGCCACTGTATGTGTGAAAGAGGTCTGTGTATACATGTGTGTGTATGTATGAGCTCTGTTTATACATATGTGTGTGTGTTCTGTGTATACATGTGTATGAATGTGCTCTGTGTATACATGTGTGTATGTGCTCTGTGTATATACATGTGTTTGTAAGTGTGTATGTATGTGCTATGTGTATATACAGTACAGACCAAAAGTTTGGACACACCTTCTCATTTAAAGATTTTTCTGTACTTTCATGACTATGAAAATTGTACATTCACACTGAAGGCATCAAAACTATGAATTAACACATGTGGAATTATATATTTAACAAAAAAAGTGTGAAACAACTGAAAATATGTCTTATATTCTAGGTTCTTCAAAGTAGCCACCTTCTGCTTAGATGACTGCTTTGCACACTCTTGGCATTCTCTTGATGAGCTTCAAGAGGTAGTCACCGGAAATGGTCTTCACTTCACAGGTGTGCCCTGTCAGGTTTAATATGTGGGATTTCTTACCTTATAAATGGGGTTGGGACCATCAGTTAGGTTGTGCAGAAGTCTGGTGGATACACAGCTGATAGTCCTACTGAATAGACTGTTAGAATTTGTATTATGGCAAGAAAAAAGCTGCTAAGTAAAGAAAAACGAGTGGCCATCATTACTTTAAGAAATGAAGGTCAGTCAGTCCGGAAAATTGGAAAAACTTTGAAAGTGTCCCCAAGTGCAGTTGCAAAAACCATCAAGCGCTACAAAGAAACTGTCTCACATGAGGACCACCCCAGGAAAGGAAGACCAAGAGTCACCTCTGCTTCTGAGGATAAGTTTATCCGAGTCACCAGCCTCAGAAATCGCAGGTTAATAGCAGCTCAGATTAGAGACCAGGTCAATGCCACACAGAGTTCTAGCAGCAGACACATCTCTTCAACAACTGTTAAGAGGAGACATTGTGCAGCAGGCCTTCATGGTAAAATAGCTGTTAGGAAACCACTGCTAAGGACAGGCAACAAGCAGAAGAGACTTGTTTGGGCTAAAGAACACAAGGAATGGACATTAGACCAGTGGAAATCTGTGCTTTGGTCTGATGAGTCCAAATGTGAGATCTTTGGTTCCAACCACCGTGTCTTTGTGCGACACAGAAAAGGTGAACGGATGGACTCTATGTAACGGGTCTGGGAGGCGGAACCTCTGGGCTACAATACAAGAGGGCGGTCCTTGTAAAGGAGCGGGTGGCGACCAGGCAGGTAGTCACAGGAGGTGACCAGGACAGTCTCTGGGTGTACGGGCAGGAGGACACGGCAAGTGATCGGGGCAGTCTCTGGATAAAGGGTAGGTACGACCTGTGATGGCTGAACCTCCAGGTAGGCTAGCAAGGCAGATGAAGAATGTGTGCTCCCAGGTGAGCAAGCGAGAGTCTCTGGAATAGCAGGTGGTCACAGCACGTGACGGCGGAGCCTCCAGGTAGGCAAGCAGGCAGGTAACGGAGAAGCGCTCCCAGGTGAGCGGGCAAGAGTCTCAGGAATAGCTGGTGGTCACAGCACGTGACAGCGGAGCCTTCGGGCAGGCAAGCAGGCAGGTAGCGGAGAAGCGCTCCCAGGTGAGCGGGCAAGAGTCTGGAGTAGCTGGTGGTCACAGCACGTGACAGCGGAGCCTCCGGGCTGGCAAGCAGGCAGGTAACGGAGAAGCGCTCCCAGGTGAGCGGGCAAGCTGGTCCATAGACAGACTGACCGGAGTTGTAAGGCAGACCGTCGGACCTCAGGCAAGCAGGCAGGTAGCTGAGGTGCGCTCCCAGGTGAGCGGGCAGGCTGGTCCTTAGACAGACTGACAGGAGTAGTAAGGCAGACCGTCGGACCTCAGGCTAGCAGGCAGGTAGCAGAATATCAGGCAGGAATAAGACAGCAAGCTGGCAGGAATCTGGCAGGTATCTGGCAGGTAACTGGCAACGGGACCTGAGGGCTGAAGCACAGGTGAGACACAGGTGCAAACAACATTGCTCGGGCACCTCCATTTTGGAGGAGGTGCCTTATATATGATGAAGTCCTCCGGCCATTGGCCGGGGACTCCTTAGGACGGTGCACGCGGCCCCTTGAAGAGGAGGGGAGCGCGCGCGCGCGCGCCCTAAGCACCGGGGCCGGGAAGGAGCGCGCGCTGAGAGCAGAGCGGGAGGAGGACGCCGGGAAGGAGCGCGCGCTGACAGCAGAGCGGGAGAGGGACGCCGGGCACGGGGCAGAGCGGTGAGGGGAGCAGCGTCCCTGCCTAACAGAGGGCAGGGACGCCGGCACTACAGTACCCCCCCCTTTAGGCCCCCCCTTTTTTAGGCCAGACAGAAATTTAGCTAGGATGAGAGGGGCATGGATGTTCTCCCGGGGCTCCCACGTTCTCTCCTCAGGACCAAACCCCTTCCAATCTACCAGAAAAAAGGTCTTTCCTCTTACCCTTTTGGTGGCAAGAATGTTCTCTACCTCAAACTCGTCCTCAGCAGAAACCGGAGCAGGAGGCGTACCTGTAGACGTGGAAAAAGAGTTAAGTACCACAGGTTTGAGGAGAGATACATGGAAGGAGTTAGGGATCCGTAAGTTGGCCGGGAGTTTCAATTTATAGGCCACCGGGTTGATCTGACTGGTGACCTCCAGAGGTCCGATGAACCGAGGCCCTAACTTGTAAGAGGGTATCTTGAGTCGAACATATTTAGATGAGAGCCAGACCTTATCTCCTGGACTAAATTGAGGAGGATCCAGGCGTTTTTTGTCAGCGTGTCTTTTCATCCGCTCGGACGACTGAAGGAGTGCGGATCGGGTACTCTCCCAAATGGAGGAAAATTTGCTAACGAGAGATTCCGCAGCCGGGTTGTCCACCGAGGTGGAGACAGGAAAAGGAATCCGAGGATGCTGACCAAAGACTACAAAAAACGGGGATTTGGAGGAGGATTCGCTCTCGTGATTATTGTAAGAGAACTCGGCCCATGGTAGGAGATCCACCCAGTCAGAATGGTGGGCATTAACGAAGTGCCGGAGGTAACTGGTCAGGTTCTGATTGATCCGCTCCACTTGACCATTGGACTGTGGGTGGTAAGCGGAAGAGAAGTCCAGGGTGACGTCTAGTAGTTTACAAGTGGCTCTCCAGAAGCGTGAGGTGAACTGTACCCCACGATCCGACACGATGTGGAGGGGCAGGCCATGAAGACGGAAGATGTGACGAATAAAGTCTCTAGCTAGCTCGGGTGCAGACGGAAGGCCTGGCAGGGGAACGAAATGAGCCATCTTGGAGAAGTGGTCAGCGACCACCCAAATGACCGTACAACCGGCAGAGAGTGGGAGGTCAGTTATGAAGTCCATTGCAATATGCTGCCAGGGGGCAGCAGGTACTGGGAGCGGAAGGAGGCAACCGGCTGGCAGATGTCTCGGAACCTTGTTGCGGGCGCAGGACACACAGGCAGAAACAAAGTCTATTACATCCTTGTGCAGGGTAGGCCACCAGTAGTGCCGGGAAATAAGCTGGACGGTCTTCTTCTGACCAGCGTGGCCAGCCAGTTTAGACGAGTGACCCCAGTGAAGGATCTTCTCCCGATCAGGTACTGATACGAACGTCTTTCCGGGAGGGAGACGATTTAGACTCACGGGAGCCACCTGCATTACTCTGGCGGGATCGATGATGTGTTTCGGATCTTCCTCGAGATCAGATACCAGAAAGGATCAAGACAAGGCGTCCGCCTTGACGTTTTTGTCAGCCGGGCGAAAATGAAGGACAAAATCAAAACGAGCAAAAAACAAGGACCACCGGGCTTGGCGCGGGTTAAGTCTCTGGGCATGCTGGAGGTAAGCCAAGTTCTTGTGGTCAGTGTAAATTATTACCGGGTGAAGAGCCCCCTCAAGCAGGTAACGCCACTCCTCCAATGCCAGTTTGATGGCCAATAACTCTCGATCTCCTATGGAATAATTGCGCTCTGAGGAGGAGAAGAGTTTAGAGAAGAAGCCGCAAGTTACCATCCTCCCGGAAGAAGATTTTTGAGTAAGTACCGCTCCAGCTCCAGAGGAGGAGGCGTCCACTTCCAGGAAGAACTGCTTGTTGCCGTCCGGGCGATGCAGCACCGGGGCGGAAGAGAAGGCCTGTTTTAAGGAAAGAAAGGCTTCTTCTGCTTCGGGCGGCCACTCTTTGGGATTAGTACCCTTACGGGTGAGCGCGGAAATTGGGGCAGTCCGGGAAGAGAAGTGTGGTATGAAGAGGCGGTAGTAGTTGGCGAAGCCCAGGAACCGCTGAATGGCCTTCAACCCCTCCGGTCGGGGCCATTTCTCGATGGCAGACAGTTTCTCTGGATCCATTCGTAGGCCGGTCTGAGAAATAATGTAGCCCAAAAACGGAAGCGAGGTCTGCTCAAAGAGGCACTTCTCGTATTTAGCGAACAGGTGATTCTGCCTGAGCCTGAGCAGGACCTGACGAACGTCCCTCCGGTGAGTCTGGAGATCCGGAGAGAAGACCAAGATGTCGTCCAGGTACACCACTACGCAGGAGTAGAGAAGGTCCCGGAAGATGTCATTGACCAACTCTTGAAAGACGGCAGGAGCGTTACAGAGACCAAAGGGCATTACCAGGTATTCATAGTGGCCGTCCCGGGTGTTGAATGCCGTCTTCCATTCATCCCCTTGACGGATACGAACCAGGTTGTACGCCCCACGGAGGTCTAGTTTGGTGAAGATTCTAGCCCCCCTCAGACGATCAAATAATTCTGGAATGAGCGGAAGGGGGTACTTATTCTTCACCGTGATCTGGTTTAGGCCTCTATAGTCTATACAGGGACGGAGAGAGCCGTCCTTCTTTTTGACGAAAAAGAAGCCTGCTCCCGCCGGGGAGGTAGATTTCCGGATGAATCCCCTGGCCAGATTCTCCTCAATATATTCGGACATCGACCGGGTCTCAGCAGCGGATAAAGGATAAATACGCCCACGGGGAGGAGTAGTACCGGGTAACAGGTCGATGGGACAGTCGTATGGTCTATGAGGGGGTAATGTCTCTGCCTCCTTTTTATTAAAGACATCAGCATAAGACCAATAAGGAATTGGAAGTCCAGGTAGATTAGCTGGGGTAGGAGAGGGACGGACGGGATGGACGGGAACCAGGCAGGTCTTATGACAGTCTTGTCCCCAGCGAAGGACTTCTCCGGTTTGCCAGTCAAGCACGGGTGCATGTTTCTGGAGCCAAGGCAGACCTAGCAAGAGGGCGTGAGAGAGTCCAGGCAGAACATGAAAGGAGATACTTTCAGAATGCAGCATTCCCACCTGCAGAGTAATGGATTCGGTGATGAGTTGGATGGGGCGTGGTAAGAGCCCCCCATCCACGGCAGCCACAGACAAGGGTACAGCCAGAGGTTTGGTGGGGATGCGGTATTTCTCTACCAGGGACTGTGAAATAAGATTCCTGGCTGCTCCAGAGTCCAGTTGGGCTAGTTCGAAATAACGGTTCTCCCCGTAGACGATTGAAACTGACAACAGCAGGGATGGAGAGGATTTATTCTTGTCTAGGTGGACCTCTCTGAGCGAACCTAGACACAGGCGTTTCCCGACCTCTCCGGGCAGGCACGGATCCGGTGCTCCTTACTGCCACAGTAGAAGCAGGTCCCCTCGGCACGGCGTAAGTCCTGACGGGTCTTGACCATCTTGGTCTGGTCGACCTGCATAGGCTCAGGAGGGTGTACCTGGTTAGAGACAGAAGGAGTGACGGGTTTCTGAAAAGTAGGAGCTAGACGTGGTAACCTCCTCTCACGGGTGACCTCTCTGGCACGCTCCTGGAACCGTAGGTCAATCCGGGTGGCAAGAGTTATTAAGTCATCGAGAGTGGTAGGAATGTCCCGACCGGCAAGTTCATCTTTAATACGGCCGGACAGACCCTCCCAGAAGACGGAAACCAGAGCGTCGTTATCCCAGGCCAGCTCCGAGGCAAGGGTACGGAACCGTATGGCATATTGGCCCACGGTGAGACTCTCCTGACGGAGGCGTAGCAACGATGATGCAGATGAGGTCTTCCGTCCGGGTTCGTCGAAGACTTTCCGGAAAGCCGTGAGAAAAGCAGGCAAGTTGGACACCAGGGGGTCTCCTCTCTCCCATAGAGGATTTAGCCAGGCCAGGGCCTCCCCGGTGAGATGGGACATGATGAAGGCAATTTTGGCCCGGTCGGAGTTAAACTGGTGGGACAAAAGTTCAAAGTGCAGGGTGCACTGATTTAAGAAGCCCCGAGCCTGGACGGAGTCGCCTCCGAAGCGAGGAGGTGCAGAAAGCCGGGGTCCGGGGTAGGATACCATGGCATTAGTGGGCAGCGGAGCTGCCGGATTGCAAGATATGGCACTGGCGGAGGTTGTAACGGGTCTGGGAGGCGGAACCTCTGGGCTACAATACAAGGGGGCGGTCCTTGTAAAGGAGTGGGTGGCGACCAGGCAGGTAGTCACAGGAGGTGACCAGGACAGTCTCTGGGTGTACGGGCAGGAGGACACGGCAAGTGATCGGGGCAGTCTCTGGATAAAGGGTAGGTACGACCTGTGATGGCTGAACCTCCAGGTAGGCTAGCAAGGCAGATGAAGAATGTGTGCTCCCAGGTGAGCAAGCGAGAGTCTCTGGAATAGCAGGTGGTCACAGCACGTGACGGCGGAGCCTCCAGGTAGGCAAGCAGGCAGGTAACGGAGAAGCGCTCCCAGGTGAGCGGGCAAGAGTCTCAGGAATAGCTGGTGGTCACAGCACGTGACAGCGGATCCTTCGGGCAGGCAAGCAGGCAGGTAGCGGAGAAGCGCTCCCAGGTGAGCGGGCAAGAGTCTGGAGTAGCTGGTGGTCACAGCACGTGACAGCGGAGCCTCCGGGCAGGCAAGCAGGCAGGTAGCGGAGAAGCGCTCCCAGGTGAGCGGGCAAGAGTCTGGAGTAGCTGGTGGTCACAGCACGTGACAGCGGAGCCTCCGGGCTGGCAAGCAGGCAGGTAACGGAGAAGCGCTCCCAGGTGAGCGGGCAAGCTGGTCCATAGACAGACTGACCGGAGTTGTAAGGCAGACCGTCGGACCTCAGGCAAGCAGGCAGGTAGCTGAGGTGCGCTCCCAGGTGAGCGGGCAGGCTGGTCCTTAGACAGACTGACAGGAGTAGTAAGGCAGACCGTCGGACCTCAGGCTAGCAGGCAGGTAGCAGAATATCAGGCAGGAATAAGACAGCAAGCTGGCAGGAATCTGGCAGGTATCTGGCAGGTAACTGGCAACGGGACCTGAGGGCTGAAGCACAGGTGAGACACAGGTGCAAACAACATTGCTCGGGCACCTCCATTTTGGAGGAGGTGCCTTATATATGATGAAGTCCTCCGGCCATTGGCCGGGGACTCCTTAGGACGGCGCGCGCGGCCCCTTTAAGAGGAGGGGAGCGCGCGCGCGCCCTAAGCACCGGGGCCGGGAAGGAGCGCGCGCTGAGAGCAGAGCGGGAGGAGGACGCCGGGAAGGAGCGCGCGCTGACAGCAGAGCGGGAGAGGGACGCCGGGCACGGGGCAGAGCGGTGAGGGGAGCAGCGTCCCTGCCTAACAGAGGGCAGGGACGCCGGCACTACACTCTACATGCCTGGTTCCCACCGTGAAACATGGAGGAGAAGGTGGGATGGTGTGGGGGTATTTTGCTGGTGACACTGTTGGGGATTTATTCAAAATTGAAGGCATACTGAACCAGCATGGCTACCACAGCATCTTGCAGCGGCATGCTATTCCATCCAGTTTGCATCTAGTTGGACCATCATTTGTTTTTCAACAGGACAATGAGCCCAAATACACCTCCAGGCAGTGTAAGGGCTATCTGCCCTTATTACCTATAACCACCAAACCGTCCACCCTGGTTAGCTATAATCACCACATTGTTCACCCCGATTAGTTATAACTTCCTCACAGTACACTCTGATAATCTATAGTTGCCATGCTGTCCACGGGAATTAGATATAACTGCCACACTGTCCACCCTGATTAGCTATAACTATAACAGCCACATTGTCAACCCTGATTAGCTATAAATTCCACAGTGTCCCTATGATAAGTGCCCCCTATGCTGCCCTTCATACTGGACCCTCCTCACACTGACCTCTCATACTGTGTGCCCCCTATTCTTACCCCTATCTATCTACTTTCCCACATACTGTGCCATCATACTGTTCTATCATTCTGCCCCCTCACAACAATGTGCCCCATACTTGTCCTCACATTGTGTCCCCCTCATTCTGACCTATCTCTATAATCTGCCCCTTCCTCACACTTCCCCCACTCTGCATACTGTCCCCTCCATGCTGTTCCCATGCTGTCCACCCTCTATTCTGTACTCCATACTGTACCTCTGTAATCTCTATGCTATGCTGCCTTCCCCACTCTGCCCCCTTTCCATACTTCCCCCGACACTGCCCAGTCTCTATACCATGCGCTCTTACACTCCCCTCGATACTGACCCCTTATACTATTAACTCGCCCACTGGGCTGTGGAGCACCCGGGACCGGGCTTCTGTACGATGCTGGGGGTAGTAGTGGCAACCCGATCCCGTGGCTCAGGGTGGTCAGACCAAATTGTGGCAGTCTACTTATCAGTGTTTTGAATGTCCGACTATGCCACCCGTGGATTGCGGTCAGGGATGACCGCCGCTGCAAGGCAGACCGCTGAGGCTGGTGTTGGTGTGCAGCACAGGGATAGGATAACTCCCCACGGGAAGAGTGTAGCCTCAGGGCAATGTAGGTGGATGCTGGGGGTGATGGGGCAGGCGCAGCATAAATCACACAGAGTCCAATGGTGTAGATCAGGCCTTTTACTCACAGTTGATATCCAAGTCACCTCTGTCAGCAATGACTGCCCAAGCCGTGCTGCGTCCACCAGGTGAGGGGCTCGGTCAACCCCCAGGCAACTCAGGAGTGTGGCACAGGGCCCCCTTTCTATCCTTTCTCTGGCCTCTCATGCCCCACCAGTGACCACGCTTCTGTCCGGCTGCCTCGGGCCTTCTCTGGTAAAACTTGGTGCCAGTTTCCCTGACCCTATATGGTGCCTTCCTAGTGGGTGTAGCAAGGCGTCGCACCAATAAATGATCACGACCTCCGGTTCTTGGCTGAGGGATGATTTACCTCCACCAACTTGGGAATCCGGTACCCTTCCACGGCCTGACCCTTCACCCGATAAAACGCGGGCTTGCAATGGTTGCTGTCCATTCTGCTCTCTTAGGGTCCCTTCTGCCTTCTTGTTTCTGGAGCCTTTCTACTCCTCTGTCTCTCCTCTTTCCTTCCTTCTCCTCTTCTCCTCTCTGGCCCCGGCCTACTCTCTAGGCCTGCCTCGTGGAGCTGAGCTCAGGCTGAGCCTTGGCTCCCTGTCAGCTCTCTACTCCTTTACTCTGCTTCTCTGAACTGAACTTCTAAGATAGCTTCCACCTTTTATCTGCTTCTCTGTGTCTGAGCTAAGGTGACCTGCACCCAATGAGCTCCTTTCTATGCTCCAGAAACCGTCCCCTACAGCTCCTACATCACTGGGCTCTCTCCCCCCTCCCCACTCCAGCCAGGGACATGGTCAGTTGTGCTTGCATAAATGGCAGCACCGTCGAGCTGTCCCCCGGAAATGGGGTGAGTGTGCGTATGCAGCTAACTGAGCCCTGGTCCACACTCCATCCTTACCTGGGAGTGGAATATCACACCTCTGGTTGAGGTGCAATACCCCTGTGGCAACCGAACCCTCGGGGCGCCACATTCCCCCCTGGTAAACCACAGCACGTCCTCGGGCTGGAACAAAGCAAAAGACCATTCAGAAACATGCAGGTTTTTTTAGAATGCATTCACATATAAGATTATAAACCATTATAACTCATCCCTTTATGGGAGGCAATTCTTCTCTTTTAACGTTACTGGCATATTTTCTCTTTCAGCAGTTATTATAAGACTTTCTTCACATATATAAAACATTCTAAAACTCTTTTCACTTTTATAACCACATCTGTCACATATCAAACATTTTTCTTGTAAACATTCTTCATGTAAAACTTTGGTTAACTGGTCACAGTGTACTTTGCAACCAGGTGTCCATCTTTCTATTAAGTGCAAACACATAAACACAAACACGAGGGACCCGTTCGTAAACCCTCAACGAAGGCCCTGGGGTGGCTGCAGGGCGTAGCTGATCCAGCTGCTGGACCTCGTCTTCAGCCACCTCTAACGGGTTTTTGTTCTGAGGTCAGTTGTTGTTGTGGTCTCTTATAAAACCAGTAAGGGGCATTTTAAGAAGTGCAATTATGTACAAGATTGACCGCTCCCAGTCCTCGGCCGGATAGTTCAATAAGTTGGCTGCTCCCAGTCCTCAGCCGGTTTTAACTGACCCGATACCGGGTAACTCTCTGCAACAGTTCCTTCACCCTGACGGGCAACTATGTACATTGGTACGCTGCCACTCCTTAGTAGTGGTGTCCTCCCTGCGCACCTTCTTCCTCCTCGCCATATTCTTCAGACCCGTCTGGGTCCTCTGGGCAACAATACTCCTGGTACTGCTCCTCCTCCACTCTCTGGATGTTAAGGGCGTACCACCCCCGCAGACCTCTGTGTCTGGTGTAGAACACTCGATCTCCCGGGAATAAATCCCGCTTCGAGTGTCCTTCTGGCAGGTGACTCTCTACGTCCCTCTGGGTGACAAACACATCCGTGTCCATCGTCGGGTCCTTGATGAAACCCCACCCCTCTTCTTGCTGGAATTTCACCACAGTCCCTATGATTCTGGGACTGCTTGCGGTTTGGGGGTCTCGTCGGGCGCGCATTTTATGTTCTGCGCTCCGGGCCTGCAGCTGCTCATACCTCTGGCGCCGCACCCATCCCTCCTTCTCCAACTGTGCCACCTGTCGGTGACAGAACTCCCGCCTGCGGGCTGCGGCCGCCCGCGTCTCCTGGGCAAACCCCATCACATCCTCCCCTGTTTGGTCCCATCCTACCTGGACCTCTTCCTCCGGGAGCTGAGAAACGGCGACTGACTGTGGTCGGGGCAAGAGCGGAGCAAGCGGGGCCTCAACCTCTGCGGACAGGTTTTTCCGCTGACTGGGGTGGACCCATCCCTCTGGTACAGGGACCGGCTCTCCATCGGGTCCGGCGAGCTGGCTGTATAGGTCAGTCTCAAGGGGCGGTGGCTTCGGGACCGGGGGCGCACGTGGTTGGGAGGCGCCTGGGAAGGCCAGGCCTTGCGACCGGGCCAGGAGCGGGCCGCTTCTGACCGCATCCGGGGTCAGGGGGCACGACGTGGGGCATGGTTCTGCGGGGGTGTTCGCGGCTTGAGGCCCAGTTGTATGCGGCGGGAGCGTGGAAGCTGCAGCGGCTGCCGGGACTTCTGGCTCCACGGCGGGATCCAGGGGTAAGCTTACGGCATCAGGCCCCGGGGCAGGGATGTCCGCCTTACCTGCCTCCGCGGCAGCGCTGTTCTCAGCCTCCGGTCTTCTCTCTCTGTCTTCGGGGGCAGGCGCACTGCCGGGTGCTGGCAGCGTCTCTTGCTGCCGGGTCACGACCCGCCGGGCCATCTCCTCCCTCCATCCGTCGATGACTTCCCTCTGCACTCGGACCATCCTCCGGTCCAGCTCCTCCAGCGCTGTCCACAGAAACTCAGGGTCTTCTGCGGGGAGCTGAGCCATCAGCTCCGTGAGGCTTTACGGGGACTCCTCGGCCTGCAGCAGGCCGCTTGCCAGGGTGCTGGAGTTGACGCTCCTCTCCATCTCCGGGTGTGATCTGGCGAGACTGATCCAAACCACACCCTGCCCCTCGGTTTTCTTCTCTTTCCGCCTCTGTTGGGGGTGGTCCTGGGGCAATCTGCTGACAATCACTCTCAGGGGCAGCCCCCCCACGTTGATGGACATCTCTACAGCCGCACTCATGGCTGTTGGGGGTGGGCTCCTTCTTTGGTGCCATTCTGGGACCTGGCCCACGATGGGAGGTGGCTTCTTGTTATCTTTTGGCGCGCACATTATGGCGTCTGTTCTTCTGGGGCGGGCGCCATTTTCAATACAGTGAAACAGTCTCTTTTCAGGCACGCAATACCCGTTTGTGGCGGGTTGGTCACAATCCTGCAGACTACGCCAAAGCTAACTCACCCCCTGGGCCCTGGGGCACCCGGGACCGGGCTTCTGTACGATGCTGGGGGTAGTAGTGGTAACCCAATCCCATGGCTCAGGGTGGTCAGACCAAATTGTGGCAGTCTATTTATCAGTGTTTTGAATGTCCGACTACGCCACCCGTGGATTGCGGTCAGGGATGACCGCCGCTGCAAGGCAGACCGCTGAGGCTGGTGTTGGTGTGCAGCACAGGGATAGGATAACTCCCCACGGGAAGAGTGTAGCCTCAGGGCAATGTAGGTGGATGCTGGGGGTGATGGTGCAGGCGCAGCATAAATCGCACAGAGTCCAATGGTGCAGTTCAGGCCTTTTACTCACAGTTGATATCCAAGTCACCTCTGTCAGCAATGACTGCCCAAGCCGTGCTGCGTCCACCAGGTGAGGGGCTCAGTCAACCACCAGGCAACTCAGGAGTGTGGCACAGGACCCCCTTCTATCCTTTCTCTGGCCTCTCATGCCCCACCAGTGACCACGCTTCTGTCCGGCTGCCTCGAGACTTCTCTGGTAAAACTTGGCACCAGTTTCCCTGACCCTATATGGTGCCTTCCTAGTGGGTGTAGCAAGGCGTCGCACCAATAAATGATCACGACCTCCAGTTCTTGGCAGAGGGATGATTTACCTCCACCAACTTGGGAATCTGGTACCCTTCCACAGCCTGACCCTTCACCCGATATAATGCGGGCTTGCAACGGTTGCTGTCCGTTCTGCTCTCTTAGGGTCCCTTCTGCCTTCTTGTTTCTGGAGCCTTTCTACTCCTCTGTCTCTCCTCTTTCCTTCCTTCTCCTTCTCCTTCTCCTCTTCTCCTCTCTGGCCCCGGCCTTCTCTCTAGGCCTGCCTCGTGGAGCTGAGCTCAGGCTGAGCCTCGGCTCCCTGTCTCTACTCCTTTACTCTTCTTCTCTGAACTGAACTTCTAAGATGGCTCCCACCTTTTATCTGCTTCTCTGTGTCTGAGCTCAGGTGACCTGCACCCAATGAGCTCCTTCCTATGCTCCAGAAACCATCCCCTACTGCTCCTACATCACTGGGTTCTCTCCCCCCTCCCCACTCCAGCCAGGGACATGGTCAGTTGTGCCTGCATAAATGGGAACACCGTCGAGCTGTCCCCCGGAAATGGGGTGAGTGTGTGTATGCAGCTAACTGAGCCCTGGTCCACACTCCATCCTTACCTGGGAGTGGAATATCACACCTCTGGTTGAGGTGCAATACCCCTGTGTCAACCAAACCCTCGGAGTGCCACACTATTACCGCCTTATAAAACTCCTCCTGTTTCTTCAGATCCATTGAAGTGCTAAACTTCAAGCAGCCTTCTCTTCATCTGCAGTTTAGTAGTGTATTCCTTCCAAAGACCATACTAAGGACCAGGGGGCACTCATTACAGGTGGAAGAAAGGCGATTCCGGCAGCTAAATAGGAAAGGGTTCTTTACAGTTAGAGCAGCCAGACTGTGGAATGCTCTACCACAAGAGGTGGTAATGGCAGACACTATAACAGCTTTTACACAATGGCTGGATGATTTCTTCTGTACACATTGTGGGTTATAGTTAAATTAGTGACAAAATGTACAATTGGTGGAGGAAGGTTGAACTTGATGAACCTAGGTCTTTTTTCAACCTATGTAACTATGTAAGTGATGTCAGTAGGGTGATCAGGTGACCCACTCACGCTGCTGTATGTCTTCTTGACCTCGAAAGTGCGGCGGTTAGAA
Organism: Phyllobates terribilis; assembly: GCF_046119375.1. NCBI lineage: Eukaryota > Metazoa > Chordata > Amphibia > Anura > Dendrobatidae > Phyllobates > Phyllobates terribilis. The sequence goes on from NW_027362762.1 coordinate 268,363,998, forward strand.
ATACAATTGTTCTCGTGCCTGAAAGACGCAAGTACAATTGAATTCAGTGAGCCAGCCTTTTACATGTTCTCTATGAGACGGCTATCAGTTTGACAACCAGCTTTGAGAACAACCGAATCCCACTTCTGGGAATGTCTGGGAGACACATCAGACCGCCACATTAGGCAGCCCAATAGCACCCCCCTGCCATCTGCTCTCCCTATTTCGCCCCTGATTATTATTCACCTTTAATGAAATAGTCAGCCTCCTATGATCAAAATATGTATAGTCATTTAAAACACAACATAAATATAACTATAACACATAGATAACCATTAAACATACAAACTCCAAAATACTTTGACAAGAATGAGCATATAGCTTTATGCACCCAAATTACTGTCTACATATCTACTTTTTACTGCCCACCCAGTTAGCACCAGCTGTACTTTATAGCTTATTTGGTCAGAGGACCAGAATCACAATTGCATAGGCTAAACAGTATGATATAGGTACAATACTTAGATATTTGAGTTTACTTCCCAGAAAACCCTCTTATTTTTCTCCATAAAATTTAGACTGTGTGTTAATAATCACATATTAATAGCGGTAGGGCATAAGTTATACAACCACATGAATATATAACCAGACTTTTTCAATTTTTTCTTTTATTTTTCTTGTAGTATTTTATGTATCATTTTTATTAGTGAAATTCTAATATCTAGATTATTTTGCTTTTAAAACTACAATATACACTAAAACTACTATAGTTTTAGGAAAACCTGTTTACAAAGTTCTTGTGAATCTGATCTTACAAATTTTCTGTGCATGTCCTATATATTTATAGATTGTGCAGATCATCCTTCACCCTATACCCATACACAATCAGTGCTATCCTGCATCAGCGGTTTTGATATCCAGTTTTAGAAGTTTCACAGAGGAATTTTCATAACTTTGATTGCTCATTTGCATAGCCAGCTTCTTTTCATATAAAATAATAAGATTCAGCAGAAAATGTAAAATGAACACCTCTGAACTGTGTAATTATTATTGATGTAGTCTATTGATTTGTAACATAACTTTCATCTGGGAAAGTGGAGTTATTTCCTTTCTCTTCAAGACAGACTCTTTGTCTTTCCCTCGGGTATATCACTTCATTTCAGTGAGTCGTTTGACTTATGAGAGCAACTTCATATCATCATGAACCATAACAGATGCATTACCCACCAGATGCAACAATGGGCCGCACTCAGGGAAGGACATGTGAAAATATGATAAAAAAAGAGTAAAACTGTAAAAATGTTATAAAAATCTAATAACATTAAAGGGGATATCCGGGACTTTAAAAAAGGCATGTGGTTGCTAACAGAGGCAACTACCTGCCTGTTATACCGGACATTGACTGCTCCTGCCAGAGATTCAGGTGCCCCCGGTCATCAGTTTCTCTTCCTGTTGACAGGGCGGGACTACTGGTGTCATGGTGATTGACAGCTGGCTCTCTGCTGTCTAATTGGGGGAAGCCGGCTGTCAATCAGCATGACACCAGTAGTCCCGCCCTGTCAACAGGAAGAGAAACTGATGACAGGGAGCAGCTGAATCTCTGCAGGAGCGGTCAATGACTGGCGCCGGGTACAACAGGCAGGTAGTTGCATGCCTTTTTTTTTTAAGTCACCGGATGTCCCTTTAAATGAGACCAAAAATGATTGGACCCCCAAAGAAGCACCAAAGAACAATTCAATATATCATTAAATTCACAATCTTTGTTTTTTGATCACTATGTGCTTTTTTTTTACTTTTTTATTCAGGCTGCACCGTATTTTTACTATACAATTTACACGCATATTCTTTATATATTTAGGAACTGGTCCATTACTGCAGATATTAAGCCATATGGAATATATTCATTTCATGCTTCCTACTGACGCAGTAGACAAATATGAACAGGACTCTACGATGCATGTGGTATCTTTCAGTATGTATATGTCGTTTTTAGCTCCATTATATAGCTGGTTTTAATTTGCCTTTGACATCAGATGTGCCTTATCGATTTCTCCTGTGTATGTTTTCATTCTGAATAATTTAGAGGCACAATTTTTATTCCATTATGGTCAATAGCTAGAACAAATTTTGAGGATAATCAATTGCGCCTCGCCTGACAATTACTAGTGTTGATATCCCCTGAAGTGAAGAAGCAGGAAAGCTTGGGGATAGAATGACACAACATTTAATCACAACCATCAACAGCGGTTTGGTGTAAGGAATCTAAATCTATAGCTAATGTCTATAGCAGCTTCTAATTGTCACTTTTAGCTTTCAATCATAGTTCATGACACCTAGGGATACATTCATCAGAGCTATTATACAGTAATCTTTTTGGTCTGTGCTATGTTTGACAGAAAAGACTGCCTTAAACTGCATCTAAGGTATTAACCTTGACATGTAATATCAAGAAGAAAGAGAGACAAAGAAACATGGGAAAACACGTTAGATGTGTTTATCTTCTGTTCTAGTGCTAGGAGAAGAGGACTTTATACGCCTATAGGGGACATTCAGCTAGTCTAAACTGACAACATGACAGAAATCGATATTAAAGCCCGTTTTTATTGTTTGACGTAAGTTCTAATTTGTTTTTTTATTTAGTTATTTTTGTGGGTTTTTTACATTGGCTGTGAAAAATAGAGCACAGGGAAAAAAAACAAATACGGGAAAGGGGAACTTTGTTGGTCAAGCTGAAGTATCACTACAAGGGAATGTGTCACCAGAAAATGACCATTTGTTTCAATCACGTTTTTGTGTTAAATGACAATCTTTTTAATTTGGAAAGTGTTCTTTTTTTCAATATCACTTTCTATATTAAAAATAAAAATGTAAAATCTTTTTGCAATTTCACATTTGCAATTCTAGACTTATACTTACTGTTGTTTCAGGAAATTCACATGTACATTAGTAGCAATACATTGACTATGTTTTGTATTGATTCTTCTAGTGAACATTTGCAAAGGTCATTGTGAAGGAAGGGGGGACAGGGGAAGCTGTGATATCACCCGTAGTGATTAGTGGATCCTGTGTTATCAGCAGTGTTATCTGTTATTGTGATCCTGCCTCTGATGATAAGGGGCCTGCTGAAAACTGTTTCTGAAAGGACAGGAAAATTAGTCGAAAATAGTCACAGGGGCTAGTTCGAAAACTGCAACATTACTAGTTTTGTTTCCTAATTAACATCATGACATGAAAAAAACATTGCCAACATTGTTTTTAAAAAATACATGTAACACAAAAACTTGATTTAAACAGAAAATAATTTTCTGATGTAAAAATCATGAAAATAAAAATAAGAATTATGCTGGAAAAATGAAGAAAATCAAGAAACATTTCACTGGTGACGAAGACACGGCTCATACATGGTTTGGACTTTTCTGTAGTAACATATGAATTCAAAACCTGGACAATAAAGAAACAAGACAGAAGAATCGAAGCCTTCAAAATGTGGTGCTGGAGATGGATGTTCTCAATACCATGGATAGCAAGAGGAACAAATAAATCAATTTTGGAACAAATCAAGCCAGACATGTCACCAAGCTACGGCTTGCCTACTATGGACACATCATATGAAGAGAGCAATCGCTAGAGAAGGACATCATGGTCAGAAGAATAGAAGGAACAAGGTGAAGAGGAAGACCAGCAACCCGGTGGCTTGATACAATCAAAATAATGGCAGAGAAGACCCTGGTGGACCTATCTAGGCAGCACAAGATTAATCTTCCTACAGATCATTCATCTATAAAGTGGCAATGGTTCCAGATGGAGCCAAAGGCCATTAAAAAAAAATTTCTAATGACACATTCCCTTAAATTTTAAAGGGACTCTGTCAGCACAGAATGACTGTTCAAACTAAGTCCCAACGCTTGGTGCTTCATGGCGGGGCCAATCATTTAAATACACCTTCTCACCTGCTTGTTTTCTCTCTATCTACACCCACACCCCTCTTCTTTGATTGACAGGTCTGGCTTTCTAGGACCAGAGAAGGGTGGAGATAGATGAAAACCAAGCAGGTGGGAAGGTATATATAAAGGACTGGCCCCACCATGAAGCACTGAGCCAACCATGTACAATAGAACACCATAAAACATCTCAGTTCCAATTTAAGAGTGACATTTTGTTCTATACTGCTTCTTTACACCAGTGTGGGAAAGAAAAAGAAAAAACATTAGGGTTAAATAATATTCAAGCATTCCTATTTACACTTCTGTAGAAAGGTACCTGTAACATCTGAATAGTCAGTTTGCTTTCTTCCAACAATGTTCATTGGAGGATTTATCTGCTATTGTCTCATTGTTGAAGTTTTGTTCTTAAAATAGAAAGCTCCAATAAGATCAATTGGCTTTGTATGAAATTGTTCCATGTGTGTATAAAATTAGATTGTCAGCTTCACTGAGAACAAGGAGTGATGTGATTGATGACTATTTGGGCTGTATAGATAATAAAAGTAAATAAATAATTAAGTTGATAGCATGGCTTCACCTTTGATCATTATTCTGAACTTTATATATACAGATAATTATCTTCAAATTTCTCCTACTCTAGTGCTAAGCTACAGCATGTCATAAGGTCAACTACTAAAGTAGTACAGAGACTGAAAAAGCAAGGATTGCTTGGAAATTTTAACTTTGCTAATTAGTAGAATTTTATATAGCTCTAAGAATGAGTCATGAGATATAGTATTGCTCAAGATCAGTTAAAGATATTGCAAAGTATATTAATATATCCTGATCTTTTTAGGTATACTTAATCTACAGTATATGTTAAGCAAAATATGGTGTAAGTTAATTTTAAGAAACAGATCACTGAATTTTGAGGAGTATCTGTTGCAAAAAACATAGTTACATAGGTTGAAAAAAAGACCTAGGGCCATCAAGTTCAACCTTCCTCCCCCAATTATACATTTTTTGTTACTAAATGATCTATAACCCACAATGTTGTGTACAGAGGAAGTCATCAAGCCCTTTTTTAAAAGCTGTTATGGTGTCTGCCATCACTACCTCTTGTGGTCGACATTCCACAGTCTGCCTGCTCTGACTGTAAAGAACTCTTTCCTATTTAGCCTTTCTTTCACCCATAATGAGTGTCTCCTGGTCCTTAGCATGGTCTTTTTGTCCTTAGTATGTTCTAGTTTATAAATCAGGTGCTATTTTTACAACTATCTGCCAATCCAATGTGTTGGGATGTCATCCATCTAATGCAGATGTTATATTATTATTATTATAGCGCCATTTATTCCATGGCGCTTTACATGTGAGAAAGGAGTATAAATAGCGAAAACAATTACAATAATCTTGAACAAAACGTGGCGGCAACTGGTACAGGAGTAGCGAGGACCCTGTCAGCGAGGGCTCACAGTCCACAATGAATGGGTGAGGATACAGTAGGTGAGGGTAGAGCTAGTCGTGCAGCAGTATAGTGGAGGGTTACTGCAGGTTGTAGGCTTGTCAGAAGAGGTGGGTATTCAGGTTCCTTTTTAAGGTTTCCACAGTAGGAGAGTCTGATATGTTGGGGTAGAGAGTTCCAGAGTAGGGGGAATGCACGGGAGAAATCTTGTATGCGATTGTGGGAAGAGGAGATAAGAGGGAAGTAGAGCAGGAGATCTTGTGAGGATCGGAGGTTGCGTGCAGGTAAGTACCTGGAGACTAGGTCACAGATGTATGGAAGAGACAGGTTGTGGATGGCTTTAAATGTCATGGTTAGCGTTTTGAACTGGAGTCTCTGGGTAATTGGGAGCCAGTGAGGAGATTGACAGAGAGGAGAGGCCGGAGAATAGCGGATGGACAGGTGGATTAGTCGGGCAGTGGAGTTTAGGATAGATTGGAGGGGTGTGAGAGTGTTGGAAGGGAGGCCACAGAGCAGGAGGTTGCAGTAGTCAAGGCGGGAGATGATGAGGGCGTGCACTAGTGTTTTTGCCGATTCATGGTTGAGGAATGTGCGGATCCAGGAGATATTTTTAAGTTGAAGTCGGCAGGAAATAGAAAGGGCTTGAATATGTGGTTTGAAGGAGGGGTCAAAGTCCAGGGTTACCCCAAGGCAGCGAGCTTGCGGGACTGGGTAGAGTGGACAGCCATTGACGTTGATAGATAGGTCAGTTGGGGGGGTTGAGTGAGATGGCGGAAAGATGATGAATTCTGTTTTATCCATGTTAAGTTTTAGAAATCTAGCAGAGAAGAAGGATGTAATAGTGGACAGACATGGTGGGATTTTGGTTAGTAGGGAGGAGTAAGGAGTTATAGCAATTTTAATAGATTTGTATTGTTACATTTTACCAGGTTGATTTTTAAAGTTAACCTGTCACCTCCAAAAATGCTATTTACCTGCATATATAGTGGTAATCTGCTGAAAAAGTGGTTAGCACTGCAGCCTTGCAGCGCTGGGGTCCTGGGTTCAAATCCCACCAAGGACAACATCTGCAAGGAGTTTTTCCGTTCTCCCCTGGATTTCCTCTAGGTTCTCCATTTTCCTCCCACACTCCAAAGACATACTGATAGGGAATTTAGATTGTGAGCCACAATGGGGACAGTGCCGATAATATCTGTAAATTTTCTGAATTGTAAAGCGCTGTGGAATATGTTGGCGCTATATAAATAAAAAGATTATTATTATTATTATGTTTATCTTGCCAGGAAGAACGTCTACAGGGAGAAAATTGAGTTATCGTATTCCTGTACCCGCTCTCTTTGTCATCAGGGCAGTGCATAGAGAGGTTACAGTCACCTCTCACCAGGGTTGCCAACTTGATTTTTTATTTTTTCTGCACATATTCTCAAAAAATCACAGACAGGCAACTTTTTTACTGAAGGACAGACCATATACCAAAAAGGCAAGATGAGGAGGGTGGGGTATACTCATATACCGAGAACCAAACAAGAAACAAAAAAAACGTAAAAATTAACTTATATTAGATATACCTAAAAGTGTTTCAATTAATATACCAAAAGACACAACGCATTAAAAATAGGTATCAGTGTATTGGGGTGAGGGTAATGGGATAAATATAAAGCAGATGTATGCAGGCTAGCCCTAAGTTTCCCTAATGCCAGCGGATGGTTAACACCCCCTAGCGATACGGTTTAGTGCCCCTGCTCCACGTCGGCTTTCCCTCATTAACCTTATTGTCCCCTATACCAACTTTAGATGACCATAGTAAATCATTAAGATTATTTGTGATACATGTCTACAGACCATAAATCCTATATGAAGACATCAGCTCCATTCACTGTGAACTATATAAGGATGATATATGCAATCATAATAAAAGACTGTACAAGTCTCTCCAGCTTGTATTCAGAGAAGGCTGTCAAGCAGTGTGCAGGGGAATGATTACAGCATAATCACTATGTAGTTGGCAGTGACTGCATCATCCTGATGGCTGGAATTAAGCGGCTGCAGTGAGAATATAACCACATTTTCTCCTTGTAGCTGTGTGGCACCCGTGTCTGTAGTGCGACAAAATGCCTGCATGTGTGATATACTTTTATATGTACTGCCAGCTATGGTGAGGACTGGTTTCTCTGCTGGGAAAACTGCATCCACACATTGTACCTGATCTGTTGTGCACGATCCCTCGGGGGGGGGGGTCCTACTGAAATTGGAACATGGCAAAAAGTAGCAGCATGAGTCCAGATGAAGAGGAGAGCAGTGTGATATCTACAAGGACAAGCTGCATGAGGCAGGGTAACAGTCCCTTGAGCCACAGAAACTTCCAGAGTCCATGGTAAATTGAGAGACTACTCGATCTTTATATAATGAGCAGTAAAGTGCTTTGCCCAAGAGCTCAGCAACTGCATAGAATCAGGAATACTGCTGCAAAAGGAAGTAAGTGTTCTGACAGGATTCAAGTTACCTGCTTGCTGTATGCAGTACCTGTCTATCTTTGATCCCTGGGATCCAAGGAATCTTTTGCCAGAAATATAATTAGCACCATGAAGGCTACACCACATCACAGCAGAGAAACTGAGCTCTCCCCATGTAGGTCTGACCAAAACCCTTTGTGTGAGTTGTATGGAATCTTCTGGATCTGTTTGCAGAACTTCAGTAAAAGGTACAAACTGATTATTACCCCATCTAACGCTGATTATTCTCTACTTCACCATTCCTGCTCCAACTTCCCTGGGAGCCAGCCCTGGATGGGAAGAGTTAATCATCTGGCACTGTCCATCACCACCAAACTCCCAGGGACATTCATCAGTGCCCAGCCTACCAGGGCAAACATCCCAACTGACGTCACAAACCTTTAAATTATTTTATTATTAGCCCCACAAATGACAAAGACTTGAGAACGCCCCCGGTCGGACTTGACCAGCACTCGGACCACCGTGCACCAGTACCATTACTGCAGTGGCAGGCCGGGGTGGCACAGTTGCACTTCCAGAAAGCCAGTAGGGCATGATTTAAACATTAGCTCCAAGACAAAGACAAAAGTGTTCAAGCTGTTGTGATTGTTAGCTTTGCTGTTTAATTAGTTATAACACACTTTTAATGGCCCAAAATCTGTAATATAAATGTCGTTCACTTGCTGAAACCTGAGCAGGAGTAAACTCTGTACAAGATCTCTACCTTTTCTTAAGTAGCCACTTTTAGGCCACTTTCCAATGTCCCTTATGCAGGTGCTTTTAGCACCTGTTGCTTGTGCATGAAACCTGGAACCCACACAGGTCAATGCAACTAAATTTAGATTACCATATAATCCTATTATGAGCCAGGATTGGTTTAGTTGAGGTTCTTTAGGTTCTTACAAAGTAACATAGATGCAAAAATCCAGCAGCGTTACTGCTATCTGGAGGCAACCTTAGGCAAGACACACATGACAAAGTCATATGCAAAGGGTATGCCAGGGGTCACATAATGTGGCTTTTGACTACAAATCCATAGGCACATCATATACCACCATATAATATTTTAGTGTGGCATCAAAGCATTTGTTTCTAGGCCAAAATGAAATCCAATGGAAAAAATGCATATATGAGTCTGTATAGAGTTGGAGATGAGTGAATTGGTTTGAGATAAATAGAGCTCACCTTGATTTTTACAAAAAATTTTGATTCTCCCAAATCAAATTTTTTTAGACTCACTTCATGCCATTTTTTTTGGATTGTCGAGGGCCAGGTGAAGGGTTAAAAATTAGAAATTCTATGGCATACTTACACTATCGTTGTAGCGTGTTGTAGCGTACAGTAGCACACTTGCTTTGCAATTTCTCTTATTTCCTGAAGAACTTGACATTAGTAAATATATTTTGTACAATTTTATTGTCTAGTATTTATCAATGTACTGCTAATCACAGAATCTCATTATTCCCATGTGGTATACATAGATTTTTTATTAATATTTATTAAAAGTCACTGATAAACCTTATTTCGCATCCTGACACACATTCTCTGCATCTGCTAAGAGACTGTAGTAAAGCTAGATACGCGATCAGGTCATACAGATCTACAGTATGTCTGCAATTTTCAGGTTCTCTGCGATAGTAGATGGAGACTAGCTGCTATGATATTTTCCATATAAAGTGCAAAGAAACAAGAGGGATTCCTTTTCTCATATGTCTATGTAGCACATGTACAGAAGCAGCAACAGCACTGAGGACAATATACAGCAGTACTGAGCAATGCAAATCAAATGTGAATCCAGCTTTGGGGTGAGATAAACAATCACTAGAAAGCAAAAGCATCAGTCTGTGACTCAGTCTTTCTCCCTGCTTCTGACTCTCCTCCTCCCTTCTCCATAAAACTCTACAGAGAGCATAACATCTGACACCTCAGTGAATGCACAGTTTGTCTTGTTTTGAACAAGACAGATTTTACCTGTTTTTAGAGTAAATGATGAGCTTAGAAAGCAGGCGGTGAAGAATGGCTCATAAGTGGAGAAAGAAGCCCATTTCTCTAACAGGATATAATACAAAGTTTCTTATCTTCGCTTGTGCTATTGATTTATGCCAAATTTGTTGAAATGACAATAACCATTTAAGTTAACATATGTGTTCAGCGGTAGAACATTTGTAATGACCCGGTCCCGACTGTGTATGCCCATTTGAGTAACCTTGGACCGTGAGTAGCTTCTGTACGCTGCAACTCACTCCTTAGTTATCCCTCTACAGTCATATGATTTAAATTAATCTAAAACTCATTAATCTCATATATTCTTCAGGTATGTTTCAGTTGTGCTGTTGAATCACTTTTCATTTGTTGTGTTCCAGCATATCTGTTGGTAAAAGTGTATGATTTATATTCCCTTTGCAATGTGAAGATCTGACATGAGAATTGAATATTCAGTAGGGGGAGGTACCTCCAGTTTCAGTCTAGACAAGACAGAGATCTGGAAAGTCCCCAAAAGTAGTCTGGTACAAGATGTGACACAGGGTAGACCTCATGTGAGGGGCCTCTTCACCTCCTCCAGCCTCCATGCCTAGGGGAATCCATCCTTCTCTTCTTCTCAAGACTCTCAGCCAGGCCCAAAGCCTAAGATTTTCCTCTGACTTCTACAGCCAAAGTGGCTAAAGACTTTTAACCCTTTTTAACCCTGGGTCCTCGCTGTCTGAGTTAACCCGTGCTTCTCCAGCATTAGGTCATACTATCTATACCAAAGAACCTATTGCCCGCGTGTTGAGGAAATCAAGAGTCGCTCGCCTCACCGCATTTGTTCGTCATTTGATTTAAGTATATTTTCTGCACAGACCGTTACAAGCTGTGGAATGGGTACAGGACTCCAGGTCTGTAAATACTCTTGCTATACATCTCCTCTTCTACTCTTATGCCACCAAAAGACTCTGAACTTCCTTATAACTATCTACTAGTTCCACACTTAAATATTACGGGTTCTTAAAGCGCCAGAACCTCAATTTTGTGTCAGATTCTAACCTGAACGGTAAAGAATTACTGCATGTGATATTTCCCCATTCTGCTGAAGTAAAGCAGCTGTTATCCCCGAGACCTGCATTTGTGGTCATTCCTTCTGCTGCGGATGCTGAGTGGGGGTGGATAGCAGTGAATGGAAAGCCCCCCCATTATGAGGGTGTAGTGAGCTGGCAGGCTCTGGCTGTTCTGTGATAATTGAGATAGAGCCTGTGACAGAAATGATTACGCAGGATGGTGTTGCCACCTTGTGGCCAGAGGTTGCACCTGCGCAGGGTGTGATGACAGCGAAAAAGACTGAGTCTCTTGTGTCCCGCCCTAGAGAGTCACGTGACCAGAGTGAGAAGCAGGAAAAAGCGCGCGGAGAGTCTGAGAGGGTCTGTGAAAAGAACCAGGATGGTGTGCAGGTCCTCGTGTGTGCCTTAGAGGATACTCTCAACGTGGCTGCTGTTATCTGACATCTTTTCCTCAGAGCTTTCCCCAGCTTCCGCACTGCTGAAGGATTCAGCTGTTACACTCCCCACTACTGGAGTGTAGACTACACAAGGGAATGCACAAGAGCTGCTATCTGGATCAGAGAGACTGTAAGCGGGACCTCTGGTGAGAGGCCTAAGTATTCCTTCCCTTCAGCGAAATTTGTTGTTCCTTTTTTTTTTTTTGGGCTGGGACGCCTTCCTGCAAAGACAGACAGGCCTGCGACGGGGGACACATCCTTCTGGAGTAAAGGACTGGTAATGTGTGAGTAGGGACAGTGAGGGTCAGCTTATAAGTACACGTTATTGCTGTGAACATTTACGGTTGTCATTTATTGTGTTCTGCTATGTTGAAAATGTATACAAGTAAAGATACGGTTATCAAGATAGAGTCTGTGTGTGGGGATCTTGTTGGGCCAGATCATAGATACCAACGCGCAGCCTTGCCCGCGGTCACTTCATCTGGCGTAGTCGGCAAGATCTGTGACCAACAGGATTCCCACTCAGGCCACGTGTACAGTCAGAAAGCCCCGCCGGTGTCTATTGTGAATCAGGTCAGGAAATTTGGCGGACGAAACTACCCTGTACCAGAGTTGGCGGAACAAGTCCGGATACTGGGGGAAATGTATAATAATGACCCTAAGACCTTGGCAGAAATGGCGGTACTGACACTAGAGGGGGAGGCATGGACGACAGTCAGACTGGAGATGGTCAGGGGCCAGCGTACAGTGGATGATTTGGTGCGGGTGCTGGAGAACACCTATGGGCCGACCACTTACCAGGGAACACTGCGACACATGTTCTTTAGACGGACGCAGCTTGAATGGGAGGATATTCCCCAATATGCGAACGCCCTTTAGGTACTCCTTGAACAAGCCTGTGGAAAAGGGGAACAACTAGCTGGTATGGCTCCTCGTGACCTGGTACTGAGAGACCAATTTGTAATAGGACAGAGAGACCAGTATCTTAACCGCACGTTACAGGACTTGATCCGGATGATGCCGACTCTTACTTTTGCTGAAGTCAAACAGGAAGCCATAGAACGTTCAAGGGGACCCGTCATGGATGTGGGGATTCAAGGTGCTGCGTGCAGATCCATATCTGACATTAAAAATCCGAACAGTGACACGGAAGACCTGAAACAGATGGTAGCAGACTTACAGAAACAGGTATTACAGTTAACATTAGACCGACAGGGAGACCAGCGAAGACAGCCTAGTCGTCCCGTGGGACAGTGTTGGTCATGCGGTGATCCTCGCCATAGGGCAAATCGTTGTCCTCAACACTTCCCTCTGCAAAAACCTCCGTCGCACCAACGAACAAACCCTCAGTCACCCCAGCGAAGGGAATTTCGTTCAGACCAGCGAATGGAACCCCAGCCATATCCACAAGCAGAGCTACCACGCCGGGCCTCACCACAATGGCCGCCGTTAAACTAGACACCCCTGCAGCTGAGGCTCGCGCAGCAGGGGAGGCCAAGGAGAGGGGTGTGGAAAAACAGAGCCGATGGCGGAGTGCTCTTGCCTCGAGTAACCCGACACTTGAAGTTGTCCTGGAAGGAATTGCCGTACAGGGACTGATTGACACTGGGTCACAAGTGACCACGATCTCTGAACAGTTTTACGAAAATTACCTCAAACCAAGAACTGCTCGTGACTAGTGTTGAGCCACCCCCGTAGTGTTCGAGTTCGGTTCGGTTCGTCGAACACCCGTGTGTTCGCCGAACTGTTCGTCGAACACCTTCGAACACCGTTAAAACCAATGGCAGGCAAACAAAAACACATAGAAACACATAGAAAACACCTTCAAAGGTGTAAAAAAGCTGACAAACTGCTCAGAAGACATAACTAACACATGGAAAAGTGACAAGTACATATAGTCATGCGAAAATAAAAGAGGTGGAGGAGTAAAAGGAGGGGGAGACACAGATATAGGCATGTCATGCCCTTCTAAAATCCAAAAAGTGAGAAGCCGACACGGCCAGTCCGCTCCTGCCCGTGCCACCTCCGTGTCGCCGGGTTTGTGCCAGAGCCGCGGTGAACCCTGACGGCCAGCCCCCCTCTCCCAATACTGGTGCCTGTCCGCTGGTGGGTCGAGCGAGCCCCCCTGTGGTGGAGGCAGCTCTAAGCTTTTTAATTTAAATTGTCTCTCTAATTTGAATGAATACACTTTAAATCCATTTACAAGGATCTATTGGAGGGCAAGTCTCATGCCAGCAGCCGTGTAATTCCAGCTCCAGTAGCGTCCACTAAAGCTGCTGCAGTTAAAAAGCTTTTATAAGGATCGAGCTCGGCTGTCCACCGCAAGGCATCCTACTGCCAGTCCCAGCCCCTATGCCTTGGGGTGCCTCCTGATGCTCTTCACTAAGTATCCCATGGTCCCGAAGCATTTCCTTTGAAAAAATTAAGTGTCTAAACTACAGGTGGTGCAGCTTGCTTAACAGCTGGGATAATCCGCTCACTAGCAGACACTGCTACTAGGCACAAAGTATTTCCTGGGCTAGATGCAGTTAAAAATTTGTAATTAGATTCTCTCGTTGGATGCTGAGAAAGCATTCCATAGAGTCTCCTGGCACGCCATATATGATTCTCTTAAAAAGCTTGGGGTAGGGGTCTAGGGGACCCTTTTATAGCCAAAATCACGGCCCTGTATCGCAATACGTCACCTAGGCTGAAGATAAATGGAACTGTAGCACCCTGAGGGCTCGGTTGCTACAGACGTATTGCACCTCACCCAGAGGTGTGATATCTCACTCTCAGGTAAGGATGGAGTGTGGATCAGGACCCGACACCTGCATGCATTACACCACATTGCCGTGGGGCAGGGCGACCAATATGCCCCTGAGATGGGCACGATAGTCCCTGTCCCTGGCTGGAGTGGGGGGAGGGAACACTGAGGAAGGGGAACCCTGTAGTGCAGGAGCAGGGAGGAAGCAGTTCCTGGGTGCATTGAGAAGGGAGTATAAAAGGTGGGCACCATCTTAGTTCAGTGCAGAGAAGTCTGAGCAGAAGTGGCAGGGAGCAGGGGCTCTGCATGAGCTCTGCTCCGGAGGCGGGCCTAGTAACAGAGGCCCAGGCCTGGAAGAGGGAGAAGGAAGGAAGAGGAGCGGAGAAGGCTCCAGGAACGAGGAATGAAGGGATCCCAGGGGTGCGGACGGGCGAGTCGCCACCGCACGCCCGAATCCACCTGCGTGGAGGGGTCAGGCCAAAGGGGGAGACCGGTCCCCGAACTAGTGGAGGCAGGAAACGACCCTCAGCTAGAAACCGGAGGCTCTGACATTTTATGTGGCGCAGCCCCTCGCTACACCCGCTAGGAAGGCACCACATAGGGTCAGGGAAACTGGCGCCAAGTTTACCAAGAGGAGGCCCGAGGCAGCCGGACAGAAGTGTTGGTAAGAAAGGCCAGACAAAGGACACACAAAGGGGGTCCTGTGAAGTGCTCCAAAGTTATCTGGGAGTTGTCTGAGCCCCTCACCTGGTGAGCACAGTACGACGTGGGCAGCCGTTACCTGCAGACGTGGTCTGGATAATAAGAACTGTGAGTAAAGGCCCTGAACTGCATCACTGACTCCGTGTCGTTACTGCTGCTGCCCTGCACCATCACCCCCATCCTCCGCATAGACTGCCCTGAGGCTATACTCCTCCCGTGGGGAGTTATGCTACGCTCTGCTGCACCCACAACACCAGCCTCAGTGGTCTGCCCTGTAGCGGCGGTTCACTCTGACCGCAATCCACGGGTGGCGTAGTCGGACATTTAAACATGAAAACCACATAAATAGTTCCGCCACTGGTTTGACCGCCCTGAGCCACGGAACTGGGTCGCCGCCACGAAGACTACAACCACCAGCATCCACCAAAAAGGGTCCGGCTCCGGGTGTCCCAAGGCCCAGGGGGTGCGTCAGAACATTTTCATCACCTTTCACAATCACCAATGGGACAAGGCAGTGATGTCCTCTGTCCCCTCTCTTATACATCCTAGTGACGGAGCACCTGCTCTCATCAATTCGCCATAACCCCAATATTAGGTGGATTGAGGTGGGAGGCACCGAGTACAAGTGCTCTCTATTTGCTGATGATGTCCTAGTATATATCACTCAATCACATATATCCATCCATGCTGTTATGGCTGAAATAGATCACTTTGTTACATGGTAAAATTTTAAAATCAATGCAGCGAAGTCTGAGGCCCTCGATGTCTCCCTCCCCAAATCCATATAGGATTCCATCCAGTCCAACTTTCCCTTTGCCTGGCCCTCACAGGGTATCAAATACTTAGGAATTCCTATTCATAGAGACCTCTCCCATCTATGTTATCTTAATTTTGGGCCCTTTATTGAACAACTCCATACAGACCACGGTTGGCAAGTTAGAACTGTAAGATTCACTACGTGAACCACTGGTGTTTTGTGGAAAAGCACATGTACACTGTGTTCCAAATTATTATACAAAAAGTGTTTAGGAGTGATAAGGGAAGAATTTGTTTGTTTGTCAGTTAAACTCATTGATGGTGATGTGTGTCAGGGCTCTTTATATCACTGTAAGCAATTGCAGACACCTGTGCTAATTAGTTTGGCAGGTGTGTCCAATGAAAGGCAAGACTACTTAAGAAGGCTCTCTCACATTATTAAGCAGCCTACATTTTCTGCCAAAATGGGAAAGAAAAAGGATGTGTCGGCTGCTGAGAAGCAACAAATTGTGGAGTGTTTAGGTCAAGGCATGACTACAATCAACATTGTGCGATGATCAGGATGAAGTGTCTTGGCAATCAAGAAGTATGTAGCTGATTCACAGTACACACGTGTGCGTGCTGATAAGGGCAAATTGAGGACTCTTTCCTACAGGCAATTACGTCAGGTTGAAAGAGCAGCGGCAAAAAAGCCTTGTCATAGCAGCAGACAAGTTTTTGAAGCTGCTTGTGCCTCCAACGTCCCCCGAACAACAAGATGCAGGGTCCTTCAGAGGTTTGCAGCTGTGCATGCGCCATCCTGTCGACCTCCTCTATCCACTTCACACAAGCAGAAACGGCTCCAGTGGGCCAAACATTACATGAAGACTGATTTCAAAACTGTTTTGTTCACGGATGAGTGCCGTGCAGCGCTCGATGGTCCAGATGGATGGAGTGGAGGATGGCTGGTTGATGGACACCCCACGCAAACACGTCTACAGCGCCAACAAGGAGGAGGTGGAGTAATGTTTTGGGCTGGAATCATGGGGAGAGAGATTGTCGGCCCCTTTAGGATCCCTGAAGGCGCTAAAGATGAACTCCATAATGTATGTGGATTTTCTCAAACAGCACTTCCTGCCATGGTTCAAGAAGAAGAACCGTGTATTTCACAGCAAGATCATTTTTCTGCATGATAATGCACCATCTCATGCTGCACATAAAACATCTGCATCTCTGGCTGATATGGGCATAAAAGGGGACAAACTTATGGTGTGACCCCCATGCTCCCCTGACCTCTACCCCATTCAGAACCTTTGGAGCATCATTAAAAGGAGTGTCTATGATGGCGGGAGGCAGTTCACATCTAAGCAACAGCTCTGGGAGGGTATTCTGTCCTCATGCAAAACAATTGAAGCAGAAACCATCCAAAACCTGACAAATTCAATGGACGAGAGAGTTCAGAAGCTCCTTTCGAACAAGGGGTCCTATGTGAAAATGTAACATCACCTAGAATAAAGTTTTGAGTTGAAAACTGTTTGATTTCAGTTTCTAACAACCTGCTAATGCTTATAATTTCAAAAATGACCATTTTTTTGGTCTTTATTAAAATGAAAAGGTTGATCGAAAAGTTTGGGGGATCTAAGAGTGTGGCAACCCAGTAGTCATGATTACTTTGAATTCTGACAATATGAGGGTCATGCTGCAGGTAGTGCAGCAAGAAGGCACTTATGTGCCTTGCGCATCTCGGAGCCCCAAAATTATTTTCCGGGCTAGATGCAGCTAAAAATTATTTTTAATTTTAAATCTGGTGAAGCTTTAGTATAGATGGCCTAATAGGATCAGTGCTGCACACTGCTACAAAGCCCAAATTATTTTCCAGTCAAGATACAGATAAACATGATTAGTAATTTGAAAGCTTAAAACAGTTGGTAGGGTGATTTTAACCAATCATCAAGCTTTTACTCTCCCCAGGATGACACAGGGGTAGAAAAGTCGTTTCGGATCCATGATTTGTTCATCTTTATGAACGTGAGTCTGTCTACATTATCAGTGGAGAGCCGCGTGCGCTTATCTGTCAGCACACCACCAGCAGCGCTGAACACACGTTCAGACAGAACGCTGGCTGCGGGGCATGACAAGATCTCCAAGGCGTAAGTGGCTAGCTCCGGCCATTTATCCAGATTGGAAGCCCAAAAAGAGCAAGGGTCCAGTGACACAGTCGTGGCTTCAATGTTTACTTGGAGATACTCCTGTACCATCGTCTCTAGGCGTTGACTATGTGTCAGACTTCTTGTCTCCTGTGGCCTTGCAAAGGATGGGCTAAAAAAGTGGTGAAATGATTCCGCAAAATTGATGTTACCAGCAGATACTGTGGTTCTGTTACGGTTTGAGTGCTGAACACTTGACGGTCCCACGGTTGGCAAGTTGGAACTGTGAGATTCACTACGTGCACCACTGGTATTTTGTGGAAAAGCACATGTAAGATTCTGCAACAGTCTCTGCTGATACTCCTGCATGCGTGCATCCCTTTCTATGGCAGGAATAATTTCTGCAAATTTACTTTTGTACCGGGGATCTAACAGTGTGGCAACCCAGTAGTCAGGATTATTTCTAATTCTCACAATTCGAGGGTCATGTTGCAGGTAGTGCAGCAAGAAGGCACTCATGTGTGTTGCGCATCCAGGAGCACCAAGTCCCTGTTGTGTTGGTGGCGAGGTAACAATCATGCTTCCTTCCTCTGTCCTCTCCCCCCAACCTCGCACAACAGAAATGTGATCAAGGTCTCCCTCATCTGATGAGTCTTCCATCAGTTCGTCCTCCACTTCTTCCTGAGCTCCTGCACCTTCCTCACTAGTTTGGCTGCTACCATGCGCCCTGGTAAAACCATCTCCCCCACCCTCACATGCCTGCCGCCTTGGTGCTGCCGACCGTCTGGACCTTGCAGATGTTAGCCCTTCCGCATACAACTCCTCCTCCTCTACTTCCTCCACCTCCTCTTGTGCCACCACCTGACTCCGAATTCTGTTTAACATGTGCTCCAGCATGTAAATCACCGGAATAGTCATGCTGATAATGGCATCGTCAGCACTAAACATCTTCGTCGCCATTTAAAAACTGTGCAGAAGGGTGCATAGGTCCCTGATCTGAGACCACTCCTCCAGCGTGATTTGCCCCACCTCTGAATCTCGTTGGCCCAGGCTATACGTCAGAACGTATTGCACCAGGGCTTGTCGGTGCTGCCACAGTCGCTGCAACATGTGCAGAGTTGAATTCCACCGGGTAGGCACATCGCATTTTAGCCGGTGAAGTGGCAGGCCCAACGACTTCTGTAGAGATGTAAGTCGCTGAGCTGCGGGATGCGAACGGCGGAAGTGAGCACACAGCGACCGTGCCCTCTGCAGAAGGCCATCTAGTCTGGGATAGTGGGCTAAAAATTGCTGGACAACCAGGTTCAACACGTGAGCCATACAAGGCACGTGTGTGACATTGCCCCGGCGAAGGGCCGCACCCAGGTTTGCAGCATTGTCGCACACGGCCTTCCCTGGTTTCAGGTCCAGTGGAGACAACCATTCATGAAATTGGTTCTCCAGAGCTGACCACAACTCCTCAGCTGTGTGACTCACATTTCCCAGACATTTCAATGTAAAAACCGCCTGATGACGTTGAGCCCTACTGCCAGCATAGTAAGGAGGTGTGCAGGATCCTTTCTGCGCAGTTAGAAAGCTTGTGGCATGACCAGACAGGCTTTGGGTGCAGGTGGAAGACCGAGAGGAGGTTGAGGAGGCAGAAGCAGTGGAGGAACTTTGACATAAAGAGGATTGACGCACAACTCGTGGGGACGGCAAGACTTGGACAGCAGCCCCTTGTCCTGCTGTCACCATAGTTACCCAGTGCCCAGTCAGCGACATGTAACGCCCCTGTCCATGCCTACTCGTCCAAGTGTCTGTGGTGAAATGCACCCTGTCACACACAGAGTTTCTCAAAGAAGCGGTGATGTTGTGTGCGACATGCTGGTGGAGCGCAGGCACACCTTTCTTTGAGAAGTAGTGCCGACTGGGCATCTGGTACTGGGGCACTGCGACGGACATAAGGTCTCGAAAATCCTCTGTGTCCACCAGGCGGAAAGGCAGCATTTCTGTAGCCAAGAGCTTGCAGATGGTGAAATTCAACCTCTTAGCTTTCTCATGGCTAGGAGGAAATGGTCTTTTACTTGTCCACATCTGAGGGACCGAGGGCTGGCTATTGTGCTTAGACGGGGTTGATAAGGGTGTCCCCGGCAAACTTCCGGTCTGTGAGGAAGATGCAGGCGGACATGTTAGGTTGCCTTGATCCAAAGGTGGTGCTATCGATGTCGGACAGCGCTCAACACCAGCTGGTGTTACCACCTCCAAAGAAAATGATGACCTGCCAATCACGCTGGCTGTTGCGGGTAAAGAGGTGGCAGGTCTGTGCCCCAAAACAGGTGTGACTGCTGTCCCCTCAGTCACAGAGGATGAAGAGGCCGTGGATGCACAAGATATGGCAGACGGTGATTGGCCCGGCCGGCTAGGCCGCATTGTAGCACACTGAGCTTCCCACTGCAACTTATGCTTCATGTCCATGTGCCGGTTCATGCATGAAGTACTCAAACTATGTATTTTTTGGCCTCTACTTAGCTTTTGCTGACAAATGTTACAGATAACACGAGTTGGGTCATCTTTATCGATCTGAAAAAATGCCCAGGCTATGCAAGGCTTAGCACCCATGCGACCTGAAGAGCCACCACGACTTGTGGTGAGAGGCAGAGTTGTGTTTGAGGATGCAGTTGTTGACGTGCTTCCAGTACTACGTCTCTGTCCAGGAAGGCGCAACCTGACCTCGTCGTCACTAGCATCTTCCTCCACCTCCTCTGCTGACCTCATCTCTTGGCTGACTGTGGGTTGACAGTAAGTGGGATCTCCGACCTCATCATCATCACCCTGTGCGTTATCACACCCGTCGTCCTCAGAGCCAACCTGTTCCTGCCCTGACAAAAAACTAAAGTTGTCGCTCCAATCAGGTATTTGAGTCTTATCATCGTCTTCCTCATTGTCTCCACCAACAGGAGTTACAGTTTGGGAATGAGGGTCTACATTATGGTCAGAACCTTCTGCGTCTGGTCCTGGATCCGACTCATAAAGATTCTGGGCATCAGTGCAGATCATTTCCTCGTCTGGATTCACAGAAGCGCTGGAGTCGACCTCTGATTCCCAGGCTATAGTATGAGTAAACAGCTCTGCAGACTCAACCATCTGTTCTACCTCATACTCAGACGGGCAGCTGGAGATTTGGGAGCTGTGAGGAAGCAAGTGCGATTTGGGTGACACCTTTGAGGACTGGAGTATTTGTGATGTTGAAGTTGATGTGGAGGAGAGCCCACTTAAAGGAGCACTTGATATCCGTTGAAGCACCTGCTGTTTTTGTGCCTCATCTGGAATTTGTAGCGATTGGCGTGGCCGTAAGAAAGGGATCTTATCACATTGTCCGCTAAAAGAAGTAGACATTTTAGTTTGGCTGGAAGATGGTCTTTCTTCTGCAGATGTTACTGTTGCTTTAACACCTACCCCACGGACACAACCTTTTTTCCCCTTCCCAACACGCCTATTCCCCTTTCCACCAGCAGCAGGCCTTTTTCCACTCATTTTGGTGGTTAACTAATTCACAACTCTGGAGTTGTTTGCACAAAAAAACAATGGATGGTAACCGAGCAGAGCTGAGTGGCCAAACTGTGGTATTAGGCCAAAACTATTGGCTGGGTTAGATGCAGAAAAAAATTATTTTGAATTTGCAACCTGATGGAGGTCAGTATAGATGGACTAATACAAATAGTCCCACACACTGCTAGAAGCCCAAATATTTTTTCAGAGGTACTGTAGATGCAGATAAAAATTATTTTTAATTTGCAACCTGATGGAGGTCAGTATAGATGGACTAATAGACCAAGTCCCACACACTGCTAGAAGCCCAAATATTTTTTCAGAGCTAGATGCAGAAAAAAATTATTTTTAATTTGCAACCTGATGGAGGTCAGTATAGATGGACTAATAGACCAAGTCCCACACACCGCTAGAAGCCCAACTATTTTTTCAGAGCTAGATGCAGAAAAAAATTATATTCAATTTGCAACCTGCTGGAGGTCAGTATAGAAGGACTAATAGAACAAGTCCCACACACTGCTAGAAGCCCAAATATTTTTTCAGAGTTAAATGAAGAAAAAAATTATTTTTAATTTGCACCCTGATGGAGGTCAGTATAGATGGACTAATAGACCAAGTCCCACACACTGCTAGAAGCCCAAATATTTTTTCAGAGCTAGATGCAGAAAAAAATTATTTTTAATTTGCAACCTGATGGAGGTCAGTATAGATGGACTAATAGACCAAGTCCCACACACTGCTAGAAGCCCAAATATTTTTTCAGAGCTAGATGCAGAAAAAAATTATTTTTAATTTGCAACCTGATGGAGGTCAGTATAGATGGACTAATAGACCAAGTCCCACACACTGCTAGAAGCCCAAATATTTTTTCAGAGCTAGATGCAGAAAAAAATTATTTTTAATTTGCAACCTGATGGAGGTCAGTATAGATGGACTAATAGACCAAGTCCCACACACCGCTAGAAGCCCAAATATTTTTTCAGAGCTAGATGCAGAAAAAAATTATTTTTAATTTGCAACCTGATGGAGGTCAGTATAGATGGACTAATAGACCAAGTCCCACACACTGCTAGAAGCCCAAATATTTTTTCAGAGCTAGATGCAGAAAAAAAATATTTTTAATTTGCAACCTGATGGAAGTCAGTATAGATGGACTAATAGACCAAGTCCCACACACCGCCAGAAGCCCAACTATTTTTTCAGAGCTAGATGCAGAAAAAAATTATATTCAATTTGCAACCTGCTGGAGGTCAGTATAGAAGGACTAATAGAACAAGTCCCACACACTGCTAGAAGCCCAAATATTTTTTCAGAGCTAAATGAAGAAAAAAATTATTTTTAATTTGCAACCTGATGGAGGTCAGTATAGATGGACTAATAGACCAAGTCCCACACACTGCTAGAAGCCCAAATATTTTTTCAGAGCTAGATGCAGAAAAAAATTTTTTTTAATTTGCAACCTGATGGAGGTCAGTATAGATGGACTAATAGACCAAGTCCCACACACTGCTAGAAGCCCAAATATTTTTTCAGAGCTAGATGCAGAAAAAAATTATTTTTAATTTGCAACCTGATGGAGGTCAGTATAGATGGACTAATAGACCAAGTCCCACACACTGCTAGAAGCCCAAATATTTTTTCAGAGCTAGATGCAGAAAAAAATTATTTTTAATTTGCAACCTGATGGAGGTCAGTATAGATGGACTAATAGACCAAGTCCCACACACCGCTAGAAGCCCAACTATTTTTCAGAGCTAGATGCAAAAAAAAATTATATTCAATTTGCAACCTGCTGGAGGTCAGTATAGAAGGACTAATAGAACAAGTCCCACACACTGCTAGAAGCCCAAATATTTTTTCAGAGCTAAATGAAGAAAAAAATTATTTTTAATTTGCAACCTGATGGAGGTCAGTATAGATGGACTAATAGACCAAGTCCCACACACTGCTAGAAGCCCAAATATTTTTTCAGAGCTAGATGCAGAAAAAAATTATATTCAGTTTGCAACCTGATGGAGGTCAGTATAGATGGACTAATAGAATGATGCTATGCCCAAAAGATTTTACTTCACTAGGTGCAGTAAAAAAATTGGTATTCTATACACAGGTGTTATATCTTGCAACACAGATAGGCTACTCCACTGACTAACACACTCTGCAATAGGCCAAAAAGGATTAGCTTTGCTAGATTCAGCCAAATGCTGTGAAAAAAACTTGCACAGCACTGGCACAGACCTGCCTGGCAAAAACTGATAGGAACTGATGTAACCTAGTCCTGAAAAGGACTCCAATTACAATTAGTCTTTACTCCCACAACCTATCTATTTAAGAGCACAGACCTCCCTGATAAAAGTCGTAGGAAATGCTGTAACCTAGTCCTTAAAAGGACTGCAATCACAACTATTCCCTACTCCCAAGCTATCTGTATATTTGTGCGAAAATTGGCTTGAAATTAACAAGGTATAGCGCACACAGCAACAGCGGTGCCGTCTAACACGCAGCTGCAGCAGTGAGAAAATGGTGGCGACGGGGAAAATGGCTTGGTCTTATAGGGCAAGGACATGTGACATACACTGCCAATGACACATGCCCTTGCTTGTGTGAAAAAAAGCACTTCGCTCCGTGTGTGCGCTGCTGATAGGCTGACAGATTGCACCTCCCCACTGCAAATGCGGGAAAGAGAAAAAAAAATGGAGATCTTCATTGTTCCTGCAGAGATCCATCCCCTGCCCCTCCCCCCACCCCGCTGTACACTCAAACTGCGTATTAACATTAATTTTCATCATTACTGAGAAAAAATCCAGTTATGATTTTGGTGCACGAACAGTTATCGAACATAACCTCGAACAGCCGAATTTTTCTCAAATTGTTCGTGTTCGCCGAACGGCTCGAACACCGCCCAAAACAGCTCGAATTTGAGATTGGCGAACAGTTCGAGTAGAACAACGCTCATCTCTACTCGTGACTAGAGATGAGCGGTGTTCGACTAGAACTGTTCGCCAATCTCAAATTCGAGCTGTTTTGGGCGGTGTTCGAGTTGTTCGACGAACCCGAACGATTTGCAAAAAATTCGGCTGTTCGAGGTTATGTTCGATAACTGTTCGTGCACCAAAAGCGTGTCCTGCATGTCTGGTGCTATTTAGAGCACCAATCATGCAGGGATTGTCTGCCACTCACTGTAATGCCACAGCCATGGTGGTTGTGGCATTACAGTGATTGCCCAAATCGATGGGAACAGTGCCAACAGTGAAACATGAAAAGCCGGCAATTCAGCAGCGGCATACACCGGTACCCGACAATTTAGAATCGAAAGAATAGAGCTTCACACATAGATTAGATAGATATAAACATGTCAGCCACATATATACGAAGTACAGTGAAAGTGCTGCTTACTGTACTTGTCATTTAGCGTAAAGGATTTATCAAAAAAAATAATAGTGTTTTCATGCACCGTCTCTTTAAAAAAGCCGGCCGGCAATTCAGCAGCGGTACCCGACAATTTAGAATAGAAGGAATAGAGAATCACACATAGATTAGATAGATAGAAACATGTCAGTCACATATATATGAAGTACAGTGACAGTGTTGATTACTGTACTTGTCATTTAGTGTAAAGGATTTATCAAAAAAAATAATAGTGTTTTCATGCACCGTCTCTTTAAAAAAGCCGGCCGGCAATTCAGCATCTGTACCCAACAATTTAGAATAGAAGGAATAGAGAATCACACATAGATTAGATAGATAGAAACATGTCAGTCACATATATATGAAGTACAGTGACAGTGTTGCTTACTGTACTTGTCATTTAGTGTAAAGAATTTATAAAAAAAAATAATAGTGTTTTCATGCACCGTCTCTTTAAGAAAGCCGGCCGCCAATTCAGCATCTGTACCCGACAATTTATAACAGACAGAATAGAGCTTCACACATAGATTAGATAGATAGAAACATGTCAGTCAAATATATATGAAGTACAGTGATAGTGTTGGTTACTGTACTTGTTATTTAGTATTAAAATAAAGGATTTATTATTAAAAAAATTGGCGTGGGGTTCCCCTTAATTTTAGGCTCTAGCGGAGGTTAAGCAGACAGCTGGGGCAGATGTTTGAAGCCTGGGAAGGGGGTAATACCCACGGAGCTTCCCAGGCTACTAATATCAGCCCCCAGCTGAATACATAGCCTTTACTAGCTATTAAAATGGGGGACCCCCCAAAAAAATTGACGTGGGGTCCCCCCTAATTTAATAGCTAGCAAAGGCTAGGCAGACAGCTGGGGGCTGATATTAATAGCCCAGGAAGGGAGCCATGAATATTGGCCCCCTCCCAGGCTAGAAACACCAGCCGTCAGCCGCCCCAGAAATGGCGCATTCATAGGATGCGCCAATTCTGGCACTTAGCCTCGCTCTTCCACGCTGCCCTGGTGCGGTGGCAGGGGGTAATAGGGCTGGGGTTGATGTCAGCTTATAATGCCAGCTGACATCAAGCCCAGGTTAGTAATGGAGAGGCGTCTATAAGACACCCCCATTACTAACCCCATAGTCAAAGTAAAAAAAAACACAAACACCCAGAATAAAGTCCTTTAATTGAAATAAAGACACAATTCTTTATTGTTCTAAATTAAACCATACTTACCGTCACGCCCATTCCAGCTGAAGCCAACGATCTCCTGTAATAAAAATAAAATAATAAAGCAACCTCATCCTTACCTTTCCATGGTTCCCACGACAGCTTCAGCTCTGCTACATCGAGATGACAGGCTGGACCGCAGCAGAACGCCGCCATCCAGCCTGTCATCCCGCAGACACTGAGAAGAGCAGGCTTGCTTGCGCTCCACATTGTCTCTCTGTGACGGCATAAAGATGAGCCGAGGTCATGTCCAATGAACTCGGCTCACCTCATGCACGTCACTTACAGCGTGGGAGAATTCTCACGCTGAAGCGCTGAGTGCAGGAGAATTTTCCCACGCTGTCAGTGAGGTGCATGAGGTGAGCTGAGTTCATTTGACATGAGCTCACCTCATGCACGTCACTGACAGCGTGGGAGAATTCTCCTGCACTCAGCACTTCAGCGTGAGAATTTTCCCACGCTGTCAGTGACGTGCATGAGGTGAGCCGAGTTCATTGGACATGACCTCGGCTCATCTGGATGCCGTCACAGCGAGACACTGAGGAGCACAAGCATGCCTGCTCTTCTCAGTGTCTGCGGCATGACAGGCTGGATGGCAGCATTCTGCTGCGGTCCAGCC
Organism: Phyllobates terribilis; assembly: GCF_046119375.1. Lineage (NCBI taxonomy): Eukaryota > Metazoa > Chordata > Amphibia > Anura > Dendrobatidae > Phyllobates > Phyllobates terribilis. Next base: position 268,390,428 of record NW_027362762.1, read on the forward strand.
TGTCATCTCGATGTAGCAGAGCTGAAGCTGTCGTGGGAACCATGGAAAGGTAAGGATGAGGTTGGTTTATTATTTTTCTTTTATTGCAGGAGATCGTTGGCTTCAGCTGGAATGGGCGTCATGGTAAGTATAGTTTAATTTAGAACAATAAAGAATTGTGTGTTTATTTCAATTAAAGGACTTTATTCTGGGTGTTGTGTTTTTTTTAAATACTTTACTAGAAATTCATGGCGGTCATGTCTAATACTGGCGTGACCCCATGAATTTTGGGCTTGGGGCCAGCTGATAATACCAAGCTGGCCCTAACCCCTTTATTACCCAGTGAGCCACCGCACCAGGGCCCTGGATGAGTTGGGTACAGCGCCAGAAGATGGCGCTTCTATGAACGCGCCATTTTCCGGGGTGGCTGCGGACTGCAATTTGCAGCGGGGGGGGCCCAGAAAGCTTGGGCCTCCCTGCGCTGCAGATTCCAGCCCCCAGCTGCCTAGTTGTACCTGGCTGGACACAAAAATAGGGCGAAGCCCCACGTATTTTTTTTTTAATTATTTCATGAAATTCATGAAATAATTAAGAAAAAAAGGCCTTCCCTATATTGTTGTGTCCGGCCAGGTACAAATAGTCAGCTGGTGGTTGGGGGCAGCCCGTTCCTGCCTGCTGTACCTGGCTGGACACAAATATAGTGCGAAGCCCCACTTCAATTTTTTTTAATTATTTCATGAAATTCATGAAATAATTAAGAAAAAAAGGCCTTCCCTATATTGTTGTGTCCGGCCAGGTACAAATAGGCAGCTGGTGGTTGGGGGCAGCCCATTCCTGCCTGCTGTACCTGGCTGGACACAAATATAGTGCGAAGCCCCACTTCAATTTTTTTAAATTATTTCAGGAAATTCATGAAATAATTAAAAAAAAATTGACGTGGAGCTTCGCACTATATTTGTGTCCAGTCAGGTGCAGCAGGCAGGAACGGGCTGCCCCCAACCACCAGCTGCCTATTTGTACCTGGCCGGACACAACAATATAGGGAAGCCCTTTTTTTCTTAATTATTTCATGAAATAATTTAAAGAAAATTGACGTGGGGCTTCGCCCTGTTTTTGTGTCCAGCCAGGTACAACTAGGCAGCTGGGGGCTGGAATCCGCAGCGCAGGGAGGCCCAAGCTTTCTGGGCCACCCCCGCTGCAAATTGCAGTCCGCAGCCACCCCGGAAAATGGCGCGTTCATAGAAGCGCCATCTTCTGGCGCTGTACCCAACTCATCCAGGGCCCTGATGCGGTGGCTCACTGGGTAATAAAGGGGTTAGGGCCAGCTTGGCATTATCAGCTGGCCCTAAGCCCAAAATTCATGGGGTCATGCCAATATTAGACATGACCACCATAAATTTCTAGTAAAGTATTTAAAAAAAACACAACACCCAGAAAAAAGTCCTTTAATTGAAATAAACACACAATTCTTTATTGTTCTAAATTAAACCATACTTACCGTCACGCCCATTCCAGCTGAAGCCAACGATCTCCTGAAGTAAAACAAAAATAATAAAGCAACATCATCCTTACCTTTCCATGGTTCCCATGACAGCTTCAGCTCTGCTACATCGAGATGACAGGCTGGACCGCAGCAGAACGTGTGCCATCCAGCCTGTCATCCCGCAGACACTGAGAAGCACAGGCTTGCTTGCGCTCCACAGTGTCTCTCTGTGAGGGCATCCAGATGAGCCGAGTTAATGTCCAATGAACTCGGCTCACCTCATGCACGTCACTGACAGCGTGGGAAAATTCTCCTGCACTCAGCGCTTCAGCATGGGAGAATTCTCACACTGAAGCGCTGAGTGCAGGAGAATTCTCCCACGCTGTCAGTGACGTGCAGGAGGTGAGCTGAGTTCATTGGACATGAACTCGTCTCATCTTTATGCCGTCACAGCCAGACACTGCAGAGCGCAAGCATGCCTGCGCTTCTCAGTGTCTGCGGGATGACAGGCTGGATGGCAGCGTTCTGCTGCGGTCCAGCCTGTCATCTCGATGTAGCAGAGCTGAAGCTGTCGTGGGAACCATGGAAAGGTAAGGATGAGGTTGCTTTATTATTTTTCTTTTATTGCAGGAGATCGTTGGCTTCAGCTGGAATGGGCGTGATGGTAAGTATGGTTTAATTTAGAACAATAAAGGATTGTGTCTTTATTTCAATTAAAGGACTTTATTCTGGGTGTTTGTGTTTTCTTTTAACTTTGACTATGGGGTTAGTAATGGGGGTGTCTTATAGACGCCTCTCCATTACTAACCTGGGCTTGATGTCAGCTGGCATTATAAGCTGACATCAACCCCAGCCCTATTACCCCCTGCCACCGCTACAGGGCAGCGTGGAAGAGCGAGGCTAAGTGCCAGAATTGGCGCATCCTATGAATGCGCCATTTCTGGGGCGGCTGACGGCTGGTGTTTCTAGCCTGGGAGGGGGCCAATATTCATGGCTCCCTTCCTGGGCTATTAATATCAGCCCCCAGCTGTCTGCCTAGCCTTTGCTAGCTATTAAATTAGGGGGGACCCCACGTCATTTTTTTGGGGGGGTCCCCCATTTTAATAGCTAGTAAAGGCTATGTATTTAGCTGGGGGCTCATATTAGTAGCCTGGGAAGCTCCGTGGGTATTACCCCCTTCCCAGGCTTCAAACATCTGCCCCAGCTGTCTGCTTAACCTCCGCTAGAGACTAAAATTAAGGGGAACCCCACGCCAATTTTTTTTAATAATAAATCCTTTATTTTAATACTAAATGACAAGTACAGTAACCAACACTATCACTGTACTTCATATATATGTGACTGGCATGTTTCTATCTATCTAATCTATGTGTGAAGCTCTATTCTGTCTGTTATAAATTGTCGGGTACAGATGCTGAATTGCCGGCCGGCTTTTTTAAAGAGACGGTGCATGAAAACACTAATATTTTTTTTAATAAATCCTTTACACTAAATGACAAGTACAGTAAGCAACATTGTCACTGTACTTCATATATATGTGACTGACATGTTTCTATCTATCTAATCTATGTGTGAAGCTCTATTCTGTCTGTTATAAATTGTCGGGTACAGATGCTGAATTGCCGGCCGGCTTTTTTAAAGAGACAGTGCATGAAAACACTATTATATTTTTTAATAAATCCTTTACACTAAATGACAAGTACAGTAAGCAACACTGTCACTGTACTTCATATATATGTGACTGACATGCTTCTATCTATCTAATCTATGTGTGAGGCTCTATTCCTTCTTGTCTAAATTGTCGGGTACCGGTGTATGCCGCTGCTGAATTGCCGGCCGGCTTTTTTAAAGAAAGCGTCTTCTGAGCAGTTTGTCAGCTTTTGGACACCTTTGAAGGTGTTTTCTATGTGTTTCTATGTGTTTTTGTTTGCCTGCCATTGGTTTTAACGGTGTTCGACGGTGTTCTAAGGTGTTCGACGAACAGTTCGACGAACAGTTCCTCGAACATCCCGGTGTTCGACGAACCGAACCGAACCCGAACACTACACTACGGGGGTGGCTCAACACTACTCGTGACCCAGACACCGCCATTAAGATTATTGCGGCTAATAATCTACCCATTCCAGTGATCGGAGTTGCTTGGATGGACACAAAGGCCTGCGGACAGGACTTAGGGAAAAGAGGGATCGTCATTGTCAAGGAAGGTTTCGGCTCCGAGACCCCAGTGATAGTTGGAATGAACATCTTGAAAGACCTGGATCTTATGCTGTTGAAAAGAAAAGGACCCAAATACTGACAGAAAGTCACCAAACATAAGCCGACTCGTCTGGCGTTCCAGCGTGTAATCCGGACCGTTGGACTTCAACAGATGGCAGAGGAACAACTACCCCTAGCCGCCATTACGGTGCCGCACCATACTCGGATTACTTTGCCCGCTGAAAAAGAGACAGTCATTTCCTTACCCCTTAACACCCACCGACAACTTGAGGGGGTTGAGGTGTTGATCGAACCGAGGACCCCAAGTGGGGGTAAGCTAAACCCACTAGTTGCTTGCACTCTAGCCGTCGTGAGGAACGGGAGAGTCCCTGTCAGGCTAAACAACACCGCAGACGTAGGCCTAGCCCTTGAAGCCGGCACTCAACTTGCCCGGGTATATGCTCTACCCATGGAAGTGAATCCCATTGGACCCCTAAAATTCACCCCGTCTACAGAAGGCGACTGGACGGTAACCGTCTCAGCCATAAACGCCCAAGTAGACGATGAAGACATTGGGCGAAAACTACGGGAAAAAGTACAGCTAGACACGTCTCAATACACCAAACAAGAAGTGTCTCTAGTGGAGGAACTCCTGCGGGAACACCAAGACACCTTTACAAAGCATGACACAGACTTTGGGTATACCACCTGTATCCAGCACGAGATACCCACGGGCGATACCCCCCCTATCCGCGAGAGGTACCGGCAGATACCACCTCAACAATACCAGGAAGTGAAAAGCCTATTAGAGTCCATGCTACACGCCGGAGTGGTACGTGAAAGCCAGAGCCCGTGGGCTGCACCCGTGGTGATAGTCAAAAAGAAAGATGGTTCCCTGAGATTTTGCGTGGACTACCGTAGGCTGAACGCTTGCACTATCCGGGACTCATATCCACTTCCCCGAATCGAAGAGTCACTGACCGCCCTGAAGAAGGCCAAATACTTTTCGTCCCTAGACCTGGCCAGTGGATATTGGCAGGTTCCAATGAGTGAGAAGGACAGGGAAAAGACCGCCTTGATCCCTCCCATGGGCCTGTACGAGTTCGACCGGATGCCGTTCGGCTTGAATAACGCTCCGAGGACCTTTCAGAGACTGATGGAACGCTGTCTGGGGGACTTCAACTTTGAGTTTACGCTGATATACCTTGACAACATCGTGGTATACTCCGCCACCTTTGAGGATCATCTTCATAAGCTTGGCCAAGTGTTCCAGCGCTTGAGGGGACACGGCTTGAAGTTGAAGCCCAGCAAGTGCCGTCTGTTCCAGCAGGAAATCGACTACTTGGGTCACCGGATCTCGGCCGAAGGTGTCCAGCCCTCTCCGGAGAAGATAGCAGCCATTCAAGAGTGGCCGCAGCCAACTACCGTCAAAGAAGTCCGGGCTTTTCTGGGGCTGGCAGGCTACTACCGTCGGTTTGTCAAGGACCTTGCTCGGCTTGCTGAACCACTGCATGAGGTTCTCCGAGGGACCGCGAACAGTCCCAGAGGACGACGCATCAGTTGGGGGCCTGACCGAGAAAAATCCTTTCAGGCACTTAAGGCTGCTCTAACATCACCCCCTGTTCTGGCGTATGCAGATTACACATTACCGTTTCAGTTGCACACCGACGCCAGCCTTCAAGGTCTAGGGGCGGTCCTCTCTCAAGTTCAAGATAATAAAGAACGCATGATAGCCTATGCCAGTAGGTCTCTCCGTGATACCGAAAAGAATCCCGTCAACTACAGCTCCTTCCGCTTGGAACTCTTGGCTCTGACTTGGGCTATGACGGAGAAATTTGCCGGCTATCTGACAGGAGCGGAGGTGCTGGTCATGACGGACAACAATCCTCTTGCCCACCTAGAGAATGCCAAACTAGGGGCAATGGAACAGCGCTGGATGGCCAGGCTCTCTAGATTCCAGTACAAAATTAAATACAGAGCGGGGAACGAGAATCAGAATGCTGACAGCCTGTCTAGAGTGACATCATCCCCGCCAGTGGGGGATCGGGATGAAGAGTTGGAGGAAGATGAGATGCCTGACTTTGCCTGGCTCGCAAAGCAAATAGAAGATAGCCGCCAGTATGCAGTAGGAGGGGTTGAAGCCATAGTGGGATCTCCCCTGTCCCAGCAAGAATGGGCCAAGCTTCAAGATCGAGATCCCGAGCACGTCTTACTGAAACAGTATGTGAATAAACAAGAGAAACCGCCCTCCGAAGTGAGAGCCCGACTATCGACCGGAGCCTTAGCTCTGCTTGCCCAATGGGATCGGCTGATCGTGAAAGATGGAGTCCTGTATTGCAGGGCTCTTTTATCCCATATGCTGGAGGAGTGTTTGCAGATTGTCGTCCCGGTGCAGTTGGCCCACGAGATGGTGGGCGAAGCTCACTGGAGGAACGGCCACTTCGGCATAGACAAGACCCTCCGGTGGACCCAGCAGTTCATTTTTTGTCCGGGGCTCCGTAAGCTGGTTGAAGACATCTGTCAAGGATGCCATACCTGTGAATTCCACAAGTCCACGGAGCAGCGTGCCCCCGTCCAGACTATTAAGACGTCGAGGCCCCTCGAGCTGTTGATGGTGGACTTTCTGTTGATTGGAACGGCGAATAGTGGCTACCAGTACTGTCTGGTGATGGTGGACCACTTCACTAAACTCGCCGTCGCTGTTGCTACCAAAGATCAGACTGCCGAATCAGCTACACAGGCCATCTGTCAGCAGTTCGTTCGGATCTACGGGTGTCCGGAGCGGTTGCACTCTGATCAATGGGCTTGTTTCGAAGGGCGAGTCATTGAAGAACTCCATCGGATGTATGGAATCAAGAAGTCCAGGACCACCCCTTACCATCCACAAGGGAATGGCGAGTGTGAACGCTTTAACCGGACCCTCTTACAACTGATCCGGACACTGGCTGAAGACAAAAAGCCCGACTGGCCTCGATTCCTCCCAGAACTGCTGTGGGACTATAATAATCAGGTCCATTCCGTCACTGGATATACCCCATACACCCTTCTCTTTGGCCGTCCAGGCAAAGGCATCCATGAGTTGCAACTGTCTAGCTCCGAAGAAGATACCTGTGGTGCCTATCCTTCCTGGCTACAAACACACCGCCAGAGAATGGAGACTGTCTACCGGCTAGTAGGCCGACAAATCCAGGATCAAGTGCACGCTGACCCACTTCTGGTACAAGAGGACTCACTGAATGTAGGTCAACTGGTCCTAGTCCGTATAAAGGAACCGCAAGGGAAACTCCGGCCCAAGTGGGAGACCGAAGTCTATCGAGTAATTGGACAGCCGTACCCCGGTGGCCCCGTCTATCGAGTGCAGGGCGAAGACAGCGGCAGCATACGAACTTTGCACCGTAATATGTTGCGCCCCTGTCGCTCCCAGCCTGACTCCCCTACTGTGATACCTAGAGAGATGGATATAACTAATACTGTCAGAGACACTGACCCCGGGGATGTAGAGATTGAATGCATGCCTACCCCTGTCCGTCCGACTGACGCACTTGAACCGATTACCTCCTCTACTGACATGTTGACTGGGAAAGAGAGTGGGATGACTGATCGGAGAGAGGGGATCCAACCCGTTAGGCGGACAACGAGGACCACTGCAGGGGTACCTCCAGGACAGTCCTACAGAGACCAATATGTGTGGCCCTCTTCCCAGCCGCCCCCTGTCACATCCACAGTCATTGTCGCCCTGGAGCCGGTAGTTGACAGGGACTGCCAACCTTTGAGTGGGGGGGCGTGTAGTGAACTGGCAGGCTCTGGCTGTTCTGTGATAATTGAGATAGAGCCTGTGACAGAAATGATTACGCAGGATGGTGTTGCCACCTTGTGGCCAGAGGTTGCACCTGCGCAGGGTGTGATGACAGAGAAAAAGACTGAGTCTCCTGTGTCCCGCCCTAGAGAGTCACGTGACCAGATTGAGAAGCAGGAAAAAGCGCGCGGAGAGTCTGAGAGGGTCTGTGAAAAGAACCAGGACAGTGTGCAGGTCCTCGTGTGTGCCTTAGAGGATACTCTCAACGTGGCTGCTGTTATCGGACATCTTTTCCTCAGAGCTTTCCCCAGCTTCCGCACTGCTGAAGGATTCAGCTGTTACACACCCCACTACTGGAGTGTGGACTACAGAAGGCAATCCACAAGAGCTGCTATCCGGATCAGAGAGACTGTAAGCGGGACCTCTGGTGAGAGGCCGGAGTATTCCTTCCCTTCAGCGAAATTTGTTGTTCCTGTTTTTTTTTGTTTCGGCTGGGATGCCTTCCTGCAAAGACAGACAGGCCTGCGACGGGGGGCACATCCTTCTGGAGTAAAGGACTGGTAACGTGTGAGTAGGGACAGTGAGGGTCAGCTTATAAGTACACGTTATTGCTGTGAACATTTACGGTTGTCATTTATTGTGTTCTGCTATGTTAAAAATGTATACAAGTAAAGATACGGTTATCAAGATAGAGTCTGTGTGTGGGGATCTTGCTGGGCCAGATCATAGATACCACAATGAACGTGGAGGGAACAAAGAAACTGGAAGTGTTCAGGCTCAATGGATGGAAGAGTAGAGGCACTACAGTATAATTATTAATTAAAAGATTTTATTGAAGTAGATTTTCTTGTTTTAAAAGAGGTTAAAGTATTATTTTACATAAAAGAGGAGAAATCAGTTCTTGCTAATATTCATTTTTAAAGGTTAGGACTTTAAAAAGTTAGGAAGACAATAAATAACAGTTTCCTTTATATGATATGCAAAATGGGAAGAAATTGATTTAAAGCAGCACTCCAGTGTTTTTTTATTTTATTACTGAAATGGTGCTTCTAATCAAAGGTCTCTGACTGTAGTCTTATACTTACCTGCCGCCATCTTCACCTTTTATCTGTGCCACTCCGGTCCCATGGTGCCATCTTTTGATCGTAACTTCTGACTGGCCGGGAGTCAGAAGAAATTGTCACAAGCATTCAATGCAGGTCTATGAGAGCAAGAACAAGGCCAGAATGAGGATGTCATTGAAAAGTGACCCCTGGCTCATGCCAGCAAACACTTGAGCGATCTAGCAGATCACAACCTGCTGGAGACCGATGAGAGCGACGGTGGTAGAAGGTGAAGACAGCGACTGGTAAGTATGAGACAAAGGGCAGGGACTTTACATTAGAAGCACCACTCCAGCAGTAAAATAAAATAAAACACCTGGGTGGTGCTTTAATGTTACTGACTAATTCAGAAACTAAAAATAAAACACATAAAAAGTTATGTCATGATTCTTTATTAATAATGTAAACTGATATATTTCATTTTTCATTTCAGAATTATGGTCTAAATGGCACTCTACAAGAGATTTCTTTCATAGAGAGATGAATCAAGGGGAAAGCCAAAATATGGAGAGCCCTATTACACAGCAGACCACATGCTATTCCTCTAAACTAGAAGGAAAAAGAGAGCTGTCATAGTAAGTATATATTTATATGCAAGATGTTGCAATAGAGGCAATGTTAAACTACTCTCACTGCATCCTAATCAAACCAGCCCTACTGTGCGGGATGTGCAAAAATAAGAATCAAAGGATTTCGTAGCTATGTCATGTGAAATCTTCTGCACAAGAAGTACCCAATTGGCTAGATTAACAGAAAGTCCCCCTCCAAAAAATGCATTTTTTTGTACCAGAGTTCTCAGCCTCTGTACCTCTCAGCTGCTCCATTGCAATTACAGCTTTGGTTGCAGTTAGGCTCTTGAACATTGATTAGTAGTTAATTGATTTTTTTTTAATACCATATCCCTTCTCATGATATTGTGTGGGTTTTTTCATTTTAAGAGATGCTTACTCAATGTATAAATTAATTTAAAAAAAGCAATAACCTAGCAAAAGGACACAAAAATAAAAAAATAGCAGAAAAAAGGCAGCCATATTTACCAACACAGTTCGGAAAAGTAATGCACTTACAGGATGCAGAAACCCTCCTTGATAAAGGTGGAGATAACACAGGTGCAAAATACTGAAGAAACTCCATCTATATTGATATTGCTACATACAGTACATTGCTATTTGACACCTCTTTTGAGGAATTATATGATTATAGAAAAAAACAATAAAACCATAAAATTAAAGTCCCGTTAGATTTCTAGTGTTTCTTAACACAACACAGGCAAAGTGGTGTAACAGTCATGGTTGCATGAGGTGTGACCCCAAAGGAAAGGGGGTTTATATCCCGTGGCAGCCAGTGTTATTGTCACGGGTGTGTCAGAAGTGACAGACAGTCGCCCTGCAGTTGGTTGCAGGAGATCTCTTTGTTTGGCATTACAGATACCTTCTTAGATCTGTCTCACTCTAGGATCCAGCGACTACCATCTTCTTGCTAATTAACACCCTGGCCTGGGTGTATAAATACCTTCACTTTGCAATAGGGAGGCGCCGGTGATATTCACATGACCCTTTGTGAAGGCTGGCGCAAGTGCAGTTCTTACTTCCTCTCTGGTGCTAGGAGGACGTGTGTGCAATCTCTCTAAAGTTGACTCAAGCTTAGCTACTTCCCCTGTGTCGGTCAGACAGGGCTTTAGGTTCCTGCTTGGCGATTGGTGAGCAACCAATATAGGGATGGTACGGAAGGACAGGGTGTCAGATCAGCCTAGAAGGTCTTCACCCCCTCATTCCTTAGTGTCTCGGCTCCCTTCCCCTCATCCCTTCATGTTGCACTTTGTCTTTCCTACACTGTGTGTGACTGTTATTAACTGTATATGCATTTTCATGACACTGATTCAGTTTAATATTGTGGCGGGGGTGTGAGCCCTTGGCTCCCTGCTCTGTCACTTGCTCTGGTTAGTAACAGGCTGCTCGAAGCATGGGGTCTATCAGAGCTTGGAAGTGGAAGGAGAAAAAGTAAGTCAGCATGATGAAGTTATAGCATGACGCTGCCTGCACCTCGTGGCGGGCTGGAATAGAAGAAGTGGGATGTTGCTGCTTGTCCTGGGAGCGGGGTGAGATGAGAATGATTTTTTTCTATTGAAAATAAGGGATACAAAAGAGGGCATCATTATCGTTATGGGGGCGAAGGGGGCAAAATTATAACTGTATAGATCAAAGGGGGCATTTTCATTATTGTGTGAAGGGAAAGAGAAATCTAATTATTGTGTGGGTCCACAAAGGGGGACATAAATATTGTATGGGGACACAAAGAGGGTCATAATTATTGTATCACTCAAGCTATGTCCCTTGGCTGAGCTAATGTAAAAATATCTCTGATACATTACTATATGAGAGTTAAAAAATCCTATTTATCTCTCTTTAGTTAAAAATTGAAAAGAAAAAAAAAACAGAAGTGTACTTACCATGCTGTTTAGGAGAATCTGATTTGATCTCTGCGATGGGATCTCCTGTGTTTCAAGTGACACAATACTGCCAGATGGCTTTGAATTACTGTACATAACCAACTCTAAATTCCACGCACCGCCATTACACTTGAGCACGGCAATTGAATTTTACAATTATCGCCTAACATATTAAGTTACTAGTATTTCATTCATACTTTATGTGTAAAGTAAAACATTAAATCTTAAATGAATAGCAATTTGTGCAGATGTATAGGTAAAATTGGAATACTTCATCTACCTTTGTGCAGCTATTTGTATGATCTGTTAGCAATATTTGCATTGAAAGCCAAATAATGACCCACAATAAGTCTAAAAAAAACACATTAAAACAAGAGTGTAAACATTCATCTGCATTTTAACAATATGTTTTAATACGGTGCAATAACGAGTTTGCGACTTTCATAAGTGCAACATGGCTACTCTCTGTAACGGGTCTGGGAGGCGGAACCTCTGAGCAACATACAAGGGGGCGGTCCTTGTAAGGAAGCGGGTGGCTCCCAGGGAAGACGGGCAGGTAGTCACGGCAAGTGACAGGAACAGTCTCTGGGTAGAAGGGCAGGTAGTCACGGCAAGTGACAGGAACATTCTCTGGGTAGAAGGGCAGGTAGTCACGGCAAGTGGCAGGGACAGTCTCTGAGTAGAAGGACGGGTACTCACGGCAAGTGACAGGGACAGTCTCTGGGTAGAAGGACAGCAGGCAGGTGGCTGGTGAGCGCTCCCAGGTGAGCGGGCGAGAGTCTGTGGACAGGCAGGTGGTCACGGCAAGTGACGGCAGAGCCTCCAGGTAGGCTAGCAGGCAGGTAGCAGGTGAGCGCTCCCAGGTAAGCGGGCAAGAGTCTCTGGATGGGCAGGTGGTCACGGCAAGTGACGGCAGAGCCTCCAGGTAGGCTAGCAGGCAGGTAGCAGATGAGCGCTCCCAGGTGAGCGGGCAGGCTGGTCCATAGACAGACTGACAGGTGTCAGAAGGCAGACCGTCGGACCGCAGGCTTGCAAGCAGGTAAACAGATATCAGGCAGGTACCAAGCAGGAATCTGGCAGGTGACTGGCAGGTAACAGGCAGGAATCAGGCAGGTGACTGGCAGGTAACAAGCAGGAATCTGGCAGGTGACTGGCAGGTAACAGGCAACGGGACCTGAGGGCTGAAGCAGAGTGAAGGCTTTGCAACAACATTGCTCGGGCACCTCCATTTTGGAGGAGGTGCCTTATATATGGGAGGTCCTCCGGTAATTGGCCGGGGACTCCTTAGGACGACGCGCGCGGTCCCTTTAAGAGAGGGGGAGCACGCACGCGCGCCCTAAGCATACTGCCGGGAAGCAGCAAGGAGAGAAGCGCTGGAGGACGCCGCGCCAGGAGCGGGGAGGTGAGAGGGACGGCGTCTCTGCCTAGTACGGGGCAGAGACGCCGATGCTACACTCTCTAGGTAACAGCCTAAGGGTAGCTAATAGAGATGAGCAGGATCCTGATCTGGCGGCGAAGTCAGTAGTCCGTGACTATTAGACGGGTGCCCTGGAAACCACCTCCTACTTGCCGGCATCATCGGTGGCTCTGATTCGAAGGCTCAGCCCATCATCAGGCAACAATAACAAGATGCATCGGGGATTCCAGCAGGTAGGAAGCCGTTTACACGGTCACCACCTGTCGACATTGCTGCTGGCCCAGGGTGTCTCTAAATCTAAATGGTGACTATATACTTATTTGTGTGTACTTTATATTATAACATTATATCTAGAAGCCAGTAAAATAGGGTACATATTCTTGCTCTATTAATACAGTTATCAGTAAGTACATGGATTATACCCAGATACAGAATTACTTTTCTGTCCCTCACCGGCTGCTCCTATATTTCACAGAATAGAAATATTTTTTTATATTGTCCCTGGAATACATCCTGCAAGTGATAAAAATGGTTGTTATTTTTTTGGCAGCAAAGCAATATCCCAAGGTATTAGTGTTTAGCGAACAACATGTTAAATGCTTATGAATAAGTAATATCCCAACTCTCATTTGCATTCTTGTGCACAATGCCCGTCACAAATATCGCCGTATTGGAGAAGGTTGCCTCTTGTTAATGTTTTTACATTTGTACTACAGTCTTATCTACCCTGATGAATATTACATTGTATATGGAAATATATTTTACTGTCAGCATATGCACAACATTTCTATTGTAGTCATTAATAAGAATAGGTGAATTATAGATTTATTTAATAGCTGTAGTTCATTTTGAGAGTTATTATATTTTTATATATATTAATGTAATTTATATCAGAGAGGGAATGATTTCAATGTGTTATGGTCCACAAAAGTGACACTGAAGTAATATACTGGCACTATCTATTTCACGGCATATTGACAACTTTACTTTGGCCCCATATTGCCAATGTTCTCAAATATAAGTCTAGCAAGGCATATCAGCAGTGGTCTGGCAGTTGAAATCCCTGTAGATGAATTGTCGCTGCCATTGAAAGAAGTAACTGTGGCACATTTTCTCTGTAATTTCCTCCTTAAACTATTTGCTGCAGCTCTTTGTAGCAGCTTTGTGAACTTGCTAACAGAAAGTGAGACTTTCCTCTATGACAGTAATAAACTTTAACAGTACACTTAATGGGGCACAAAGGGACCCCGTATACAATAGTTAGCTGTTAGCCAAACAATGGTGAATTCGATCATTCAGTCAGCAGCTGTCTTTCCCAACTCCTCCATACAAAAGAGTGCAAGCTATACTGAGCTTTCCTGTGTTCCTGTGTTCTGTAAGAAAAAGCCTCTGCCAAAATCCTCTGGCAGCGGTTTATCTCACTGAGAACAAAATGATCAGCAGTCCTAAATCGGACATGCTGGATCCTTATCTTCCATGACATCTTCTGATGGGGAAGAGTTGGTAGGCCCCCATACACATTGGACTTACAGCCGAGCCTGCTGATATCGGCAGGTTTGGGTGACCCTTAGTCTAATGTGTATGAGGACTTTAATTGTAGATCTACATAAACGGGCAAAAGTGTTAAGCAGGGGTGTAAATAATACTGCAAAGTAAGAATACTTTAAAAAAAATAGTGTTAATTGTTCGCAGATTCAAATAAGCAAAATGTAAATTGAATGGACAAAAGAGAATTCTAAATCATATCAATAGTTTTTTAACTGGCACCCAGGAGCAAGGTTGTTCCAAACATCTTGGAGAACTAACTACATATCTATTGTGGATGTAGATTTGCGCAAATCATACTCTCTCTTCATGTACTCCCACACAGACTTGATGATGTTGAGATCAGGGCTCTGTGGGGGCCATATCATCACTTTCAGGACTCCTTGTTCTTCTTTACTCTCGCTGAAGATGGTTCTTACTGACATTGGCTGTATGTTTGGTGTACTTGTCCTGCTGCAGAATAAGTTTGTAGCAATTCAAACACTTCCCTGATGGTATTGCATGATGAATAAGTAGCTGCTTGTATTTCTCAGCATTGAAAATACCATTAATCCTAACAAAATCCCCAACTCCATTTTCTGAAATACAACCTTAAATTTGCAAGTAAACTTTACCGTGCTCCTTCGGCAAGCAAACTGCCTTTTTTTACAGCCAAATAATTCAAATTTTGTCTTTTTAGTCCAGAGAATGTGCTGCTATTTTTTTCTACCCCAGTTTCCATGTTTTCGTACATAGTACAGTCTCCTAACTTCGTTCCTTTGTTGAAGGTATGGATATTTGACCACAATTCTATGAAGAACACTTCTGACCAGACTTCTCCTAACAGTAGATGTTGTAGCTGGGTCCCACTGGTTGCTCCCAGTTCTGAAGTAATGGCAATTCTGGAGATTTTATAATTTTCAAGGGAAAAAAGAATGATGTGTCTTTCATCTGCTGACTTAATTTTTCTTGACCGGCCATTACATCTACAATCCTTAACCTTGTCCATTTCTTGGTGCTTCTTCAAAAGACCCTAAACAGCACATCTTGAAACCCCAGTCTGCTTTGAAATCTTTGCCTTGGAAAATGATGATCATTATCATCTGTTTGGTATAACTGGTTACTCATACAAATGATAACATATTATAGATATATCAATTGTATAGATTGTAAGCTAGCGAGCCCTCATCCATACTGTAGCTGTTGAACTATGTGTTACTTTGTGATGTTTTTATTGTCTGTACATGTCCCTACTTTATTGTATAAAGTTATTATAATTATTATTATCATTATTATTATTATCCTTCACTTTTTGGAAGTATACTTAGAAGAGTTAATGCTGTTTTGAAGGCAAAGCTTGGTCATACCAAATATTGATTTGATTCAGGCTACATTCTCACGATGAGCTTTTGGTGAGTTTTTGATGTTGTAGATTTTCTGCACCATTTTTGCAACCATTAAATAAAATAGGTTACTTGCATTTTTTGAGAAAGTCAACAACATCAAAAACTTACCGAAAGTTTGTCCTGGGAACATAGCCTTAGACTTATCTTTTGTTCATTCCCTTTTAACTTTGTTAATTGATAAAAATCAACTGTTAAATTTTCCATTTTGTAAAGCATGCTTACATTGCAGCTTGCACTCCCGACTCTCACTGTGACCCATGATATCACGTGGTGGGACATGACCATAGTGGCGATTCTCAGATTTAAAATGATATATGATCTAGGCTGCCATACAATTTACTAAAATATCATCCCCCTTCCCCAATCACCGACTTCAACCTATGTGAAAGAGGAAGAAGAGTCTCATTTACCTGTAAAACACTAGGTTTTATGCATCACACCTGCAAAGATAAAAAAAATATGTAAAATATGAAAATAGCGTTTTATATCCTTTATTATTGAAAGAAAAAATAACCGGCATTACTATAAAACTAGCTAGGCACTTAGCTCACTTGCTCGAAAAAAATTAGTCTGAGTTGCTATTTTTTAATCATTTTGCTGAAAAAAATAAAAATAAATTATCGAAAAGTCATGAGCCCAAAAATTATTTCAACTTAAATTGCAGTTTTTTATGTTAAAAAAAAAAAAAAAAAGCTCTCATATACGCCTGCCTCAGAAAAATAAACAAAAGTTATGGCTCTCAGAATATGGCGACACAAAAAAAACTATTTTTTAATGGGATTTTATGTAAATTATACTTATTTAGAATCACAATGTCCATAACATTCTAAACTGTAAAATGAGCATACAATTTATCCCACCCGGTAAACACCATAAAAAGTCAGAAAGCTGTTGTATGACTATTGTGCTATAACAAATTGAACAAAAAAGAGAAAAAAAGTCTTCTGAGCCCTAAATTGGTATCAATAAAAAGTGCAGTTCATTAAGTAAAAACTAAGCTCTCATTCCTTCCCATCTACTAAGAAATGTAAAAGTCACAGGACTTATAAATATAATATGGCAGCGCATCAAAACAGTATTATTTAAAAAATTGATTTTACTGTAAAAAAACAAACTATAAAATCAGCATATAGAAAAAAAGTGATAATTACAGCTCCTGGATAAAAAAATGTAAATGCTTTATTTAAACAAGCTAAAATAGCACGGCACTAGGCTTGTAAAAATAATGGCAAGATTAGAGAAAATGATGCTTTCCGACCACAAACTGCGGTCTAAGTCTGAGCTAGTCTCTCCAGACAAACCCAGGTTAAATATACAAATGAACCAATCATAAGCCGTTAAAAATGTCATGTGATAAAAAAGCAGATCCTCAAGAAAATTCCCAATACGTAACATAACTGTCCAGATCAAAAACATATCTGACAAGAAATCTCACTAAGGAAAAAACATGATTAATATGCACTTAATAATGAAACATAATTTTGGTCCATTAATTTAAACCTGCAGGAGATCTAGTCCCCAATTTACAGATCCAAAAAGCTTCTCGAGTGAGGAGACGTCTCCTTATGTCTTCTCTACGAAAGGGTTGGTTAACCATCTCAATGCCAAAGGCCTGAAAAAAGGAAGTATTACGTTGATGGCACACAATGAAATGTTTAGCTGCCAATGAGACATTGCGGTAAGTATTTTTAGTGTTAGAAATATCATACAAATGTTCAGATATACGAACCTTTAGTTTTCGGGAAGTACATCCTATGTAAGTTTTGAGACATGTTCTATGTCGTATTGCATAAATAATATTTTCAGAATTGCAATTGATAAAATGTTTGATTTTGAAATCATTGGAATTATCACAATTTTAAAACGTTTTAGAATAAACAGTCTGAGAATTGCTGGGAGTGCATAAAGGCATTCTAAAGGTATTGTTACATAAACTGGCACGTGCCATATTTGAATTTTCCACCATAAAACCTGATTTTTATTCTCTCTGGTTCAGATTATTTTATAAAGATATTTAAAGTTGTGTGTATAGACTTTGCACATGTTAAACTTTTATTTTGAGTAGGGGTAAAAAATCTATTTTTTTGTTTGGGTCACACTTTTTAGCCCCCAATATCAATTGTATTAATCTTTTTTATAAAAATGATTTCATTTTGATGTAAAATTGCATGAAGGTTCCTTAGTGTATAAAGTGCTGAGTGACATTTTGGCAGTATGCCAGGTGTCTAATTTCATGAAATATATAGGTATTGGGGTATTGATATTAATTTTTCGTTTTGAAATTTAGATTTTATTTATACATTTCAAAAGTGTTAAAATTGTCCTGACTACCAGAGGCATAAAGCGTTGGAAAACTCCTAGCAGTGAAGAGCTAAAGAGCTTTGCCATATTACTTAGGATATACAGCCAAATGACAATCTCCATTTACAGATATTTTTGCCTTCATAAGTGCAAAGCAGGAGAGCTGGTCAACTGAGTGATATTAATTCAGGGTGAACAGACCTGAAGTTTGGGTTCGTAGGGTTCGACAGTCCAAAGTTCGGTTCGGGTATCAGAACTTTTCCCAAACTTTGACCTGAACCCGAACCCCTTAGAAGTGAATGGAGACCCGAACTTTGGTGTTATTAAATGATCTCTCTCTCTCTCTCTTTTTCTCAATCTTCATCACCAACATTGAGATAATTTTTTATAGGATCTGTCATTATTATTTTTTGTTCTCTTTTTAAAATTAATGGGACCTATTTCCTTTTTCCACAAAATAACAGTATGTTGTATGTAACTATTTAAGAAAGTAATTGCCAGCACAAGGAATGAAGAGACGTATATGAGACTTGTTTGTTGTAATGACATGATTTCATACTCCAAGTGTTCCATATTATTATTTTTATTATTTAGTATTATTATAGCGCCATTTATTCCATGGCGCTTTACTTGTGAAAAAAGGGGGTATACATAGCAAAAACATATTGTGCCTTAGAAACTCTACTGAAGATATCAGCATACCCCTAGCTCTATTGTACCATATCAGCTCCTATGCTGCTATAATGCTTTCAATCAGTTTAGATCAGTGGCAAGAAAAATGTTTATGGGAGCCTTATCATTTATTTAAAGAAGGTTTCCATCACAGATAATAATAGCTAGGATATACTATAACTTTTTGATTAGTGAAAGACCATATGCTAAGAACCTCTAAGATTCTAAAAATAATGAAGCCACAACAATCATACAGTTCCCTGCACAGCGGGTGGACAGGAGCATTACTGTGCAGTGAACTGCATGTATTTGGGATATGTTGCAATTCCCTATGCAACAGCTGGTTGGAAGAGACTCTGAAGGAAAAAGAGGAAGGGAAAGACGGGAGGAAAGAGAGTACAGAATCAGACTACTTAGAGTTTGCATGTAGTTTGTGTTACGCTCACGCCCGGACTGACTGGCGTTAGCGTAGTTAGTGGTCCCACTGGGCTACGAACCGAGGAGTGCCTGGAGGGACGTGACTAGGGGCCTCGCCAGATCCGACCACGAACACACGGTGGCTTAATCGACTCCGTGGTCCGAGGAGGGACATGGAAGGTGGCCCAGGTGCTACTCCAGGTCAGACCCCGGTCACAGCCGTTGACCCACACTGGGGAATGCAGGAACGGGCAGGTTAGGCTGGTATGCAGACAGGTGGGTACTGGCAGGCACGGCTGGTATGCAGACAGGTGGGTACTGGCAGGCACGGCTGGTATGCAGACAGGCCGATACTGGCAGTTAGGAAAGCAGGCTGGATAGGGACCAGTACAGACTGGGATACAGGAACAGAGCTGCAGGTGCAATGGACAAGCCAAGCAGAGCCGCAGGCGCGGAGGACAAGCAGAGCGGAACCGAAGGCGTGGAGGACAAGCGGAGCAGAACAGAGAAGAACCGCAGGTGTGGAGGACAAGCGGAGCAGAGCAGAACCGCAGGTGCGTAGGACAAGTGGAGCAGAGCAGAACCGCAGGCATGGAGGACAAGCAGAGCAGAGCAGAACCACAGGCGTGGAGGACAAGAGGAGCAGAGCAGAACCGCAGGCGCGGAGGACAAGCGGAGCAAAGCAGAACCGCAGGCGCAGAGGACAAGCGGAGCAGAGCAGAACCGCAGGCGCAGAGGACAAGCGGAGCACACCAGAGCGGAACCGCAGGCATGGGGGACAAGCGGAGCAGAGCAGAACTGCAGGCGTGGAGGACAAGCGGAGCAGAGCGGAACCTCAGGCACGGAAGACAAGCGGAGCACAGCAGAGTGGAACCTCAGACGTGGAGGACAAGTGGAGCAGATCGGAACCGCAGGTGCGGAGGACGAGCGGAGCAGAGCAGACCGGAACCGCAGGTGCGGAAGACAAGAGGAGCAGAGCGGAACCGCAGGAGCAGGCAGACAGGACAGGGCTCTGTTCACATGGAGCAGACTGGGAAACACAGGAAGATAGCTAGAACACAGGAGGTAGATACGGAGGCAGGGAAACGGGACAAGCAGAACCAGATACACACAAGGTACTTGCAATGAAGTAGCGAGTGGACACAAAACTCACAAACAGAAGTACAGAGACAATGAGTTGGAGTTAGGTGCAGGTTCAGACACTGCAGGAAAAGGGAAGAATCGGACATAGAGACAAACAGGTAACGGGCAAGGACACAGTTCAGACAGGAACTGAACCTGGACCAAGATACAGGAACGAGCCTGGGTACTCAGCCCCCAGGGTGGCGGAAACAGACTAGAAGTCACAGATACAGGTAACGGGCCTGGGTACTCAGTCCCCAGGGTGGCGGAAACAGACAAGATACAGGACAGGACCTGGCAACTCAGTTGCACAGAATACACTGAAAGAAAGCGTTGCTCAGGCACCTCCTACTGGGTGGAGGGGGTTTAAGTATCCAGTGACTCACAGCAATAGGCTGGGGACGTATTAGGACTGCGCACACTGTAACTTTAAGAATCAGGAAGTAACAGCGCCGCCGCCCTAAGCAATCAGACAAGAGACATGCACACAGCAAGTAACAGAGCAAAGTGTGCAGCCAGGACTGATAGGTAAGTTGGCGGTCTTGCATGGTGGGAGATGGTAAGCCATGCCAGAACACCACCAGGGATGTTACAGTTTGTTATCATATAGAAAAATATATGTTATTTTTTATCAAGCAGAGCTTCTTTATTTTTTATTAAAAAATGTAAAAAGCTTAGTTGTGTCATTGCCATGCAGGAACTGTATGCCAGGTCCACATGTTTCTGTATACTCCACAAGTACATTGAGACAGCTTAGTATTACTCATACCATAAGCCACTTCCCCTGATAACAGCTTTTATGCAGTCACATTTCAGGGGGCATTGCATATCATGCTTGAAATGAAGCCAAGTCCCCTCAGTGAGACTGATGTCCTCTTTGATTCTGGGCTCTGCCTACTGCTAATTTACAGCTTCTCTTAATACTGTCATGAAGAAGCTGTGCAGAGGCATCCTGTGCCATCCAAGCACTGTTCTTCCTCCCTATTAGTCCTCTGGCATCACACAGGCCTCCCCAGCCTGAGCACAGTATCAGGACGGGTGCTGTAGTGTCTATGACTGACACAGACTATCAGACATATAATCCCAGCAGTTCCCCAAGTCTGCACTGTCCTTCAGCTGGGGAGGCACACAAGGACTACTGATGCACAAGGACTACTGAGGGAGGAAGAACAGTGGTTTGATGGGCACAATCTGCCGCTGCACAGCCTCTTTGTGACAGGAGCATAAAGAGAGGCTCTGTCCTCACAGCTGTGAATTAGCAGCAAGCAGATCACAGAACCGCACAGGACATCAGGCTCTCTCAGGGGGCATAGCTTGCATTACAGGCACAATAAGCCATGCCCCCTGTTTTGTGACTGGACTGCATAGACAAAACCGGTATCAGGGGGCTGGCTTATGTTAGAAAAGACAACGCCATCTCATCGGTGATGTACTGTAGCATCCCAGAAAGGAGGGGGAGCATGAAAAGTGGAAATGGACAGCATTGCGAGATTAGCTGAGGATGGCAGACCTACTGCTATGGATAACTGTTACTCTTAGTGCAGTTAGCCAGGCATTGCCAGACAGATGAAGTATCACGTGACAATGCTGCCAATTCTGACCTGCTCTATGGGTTTTTCATTTCAGTCAGAACTGTGGGCGTCTATTTTCCATCCTTATGATGCCATCTTTTTATGATTGGACAACGTCATAGTGTGTTGAAAGTGCACGCCCAGCTGAATGATAAGAGATTTAATACATTAGGTGCCAGTCATTTTGGCACCCTGTATTTCTGCAATGGAGTGGAGAAAATAAAAACTGAACAATAAATGTTTTTACATATATATATTTCTGCAGCTATATACCGGAATATTCAGTTAAAAGGTCAGAAATTGTAAAGATCCTCTTTAAAGCTGCCATTACATAACGTCTTCCGATTTTTAATAGTGAATTTTAAGTTTATTTATTGTTGTTATTATTATTATTATCAGATTTAAAATTCATCACTATAAATCTGAAGAGGTTATGTAATAAATGGCAACTTTAGGCGGCCGATAATACAATACAAAGAAAGATCTTTATTTCACAGTAGTGACGGTAAATGTGACCTTTTATACTAAGTAAATGTTAACAGGTTTTGTGAAGCACATTTTCAAGATAATTCTGTACAAATAAATATGATGTATCTGGTTTGACTTGAATCAGCAGTTTTCCATTAAATTCAATGATTGATATCTGAGAACCCTTATGAACTGTTGAACGAAAGGGTAATTGACTGACATTGACAGTAAAACAATCTGAGGTATAAAGAGATACTGAGTTTTCACAGAGAATCCATTGTGGATTTTACTATACACGATAAAAATGCACAACATGGCCTCTTGAGGTTCTAGACAGAAGCCTGAAGACAGATGTTCAGAATGTTAAAGTCCAGAGAAAACTCTTGTAGGTCAGCAAAAAAGGTTACCGGCTTCATCAGCATGGATACAGAGTTGAATAGAAAAAGAGCCTGTGACCTCTGCAATAAAGGCTGTTCATCTGGTCTACAGTGTATCAACCATAGCGAATACTAATAAATAACAGAGGCTAGGAAATGATCTTCACTGCTAAATAATATATTACACAGTTATCTCCCCTGATTAAAGCCGATCTGTCAGTTGAATATGCTGGCCTATATAAGGGCAGAATATTACAGCCACAGGTCCGTATTAGCCAAAACAGTACAAAAAATATTATGCCATTTGGCTAATGGGAGCTGTGAATGTATAAAGTAGATCTGACTTCACTGTATTCACTTCTTATGCCTCTTTACACTTCTCTCCGTGGTAATTGATGGTTGGCTGCGTAACCATCTATACAAAACAGCCTATCATACGTACATGAGGCGGGAAGAACTATGCTTATAAATTCAGTGTAAGGGTTCGTGAACGCCACCGTATGTTCGGTCCGAGTGTGATCCAACAAAACATCAGATCGCACCAGGACCAATGTTCTTCTATGGGGCCATGCACTTGTCAGATTTCTGTCCAAGGAAAAAATTGCAGCGTGCAAGATTTGTATCCAATATTCAGATCGCACTCGGCCATGCAAGTCAATGAGTCCGTGATAAACATTGGACTGCACTCAGATGACATCTGAGCATGGTGCAATTTTCACGGACTGACAGAATGGAGAAGATGGAGAATTTTTTTCTATCTTCTCCACATCTGAGAAAATCGGATCACACTATGATCAAACTCTGATCAAACTCTGATCAAACTAGCATAATTGGTCCGATACTTTTGGATTGGAGAAAATGAGCTGTTGTGAACCTGGCCTAAGACATATTCAGCTTAAAGATCCATCTTTAATATGGTTACTCCTATGGTTGGACACCCAATTCTTGATAATATTTTTGATCATGTACACAATAACCAAATCATTCCAAAACAAGACACAAATGTATTACTCCATATAAATTTCTATTTATTTGCTCAGTTATCATCAGAAAATATGTCATATTATTACATTTTATTGCTAAAATGAAATCAACTATTATCAATAAACCCAATTGCCCAAAATGTAGCT
The DNA here is from genome assembly GCF_046119375.1 of Phyllobates terribilis. NCBI lineage: Eukaryota > Metazoa > Chordata > Amphibia > Anura > Dendrobatidae > Phyllobates > Phyllobates terribilis. Next base: position 268,413,839 of record NW_027362762.1, read on the forward strand.
AAACATGAAAAAACTAAAGTTTTACAAAATTTGCCCCATTTGTATCACAAACATAGGAAGTCAATCTAATCAGCTCACCTAGAAGCCATGCAGTGGTCCATAGACACTTCTTTTATTAAAGATGCTGAAAAAAATAAGCTAAATAAAAAAGTACATTTTTATTCCATTGAATAAAAAACAGGGCATCAGGGAATCACAGTAAAAATGACAAGGAAATCTTGACAGACCCTTTCCCATAACCCTTTTTTTACATTCCTTATAGGATCCACATTATAAATGAGCAAATCTGCCAAAAATCTAATTTGAATCTGATGATATTGGGAGAGAGAATCAGGCCAAGGTTGGATGCTTCCTCACTGAAAGCCTAAGCTCTTAATTTAAGATGTTTTCTGAGAACATCACCTTGATAATACAATGGTATTTGTTTACAGTAGCCTTCACATTGTGGATGAATTGCCACCTTTATATATCCAATTTTATATCTAAAAGGTTTACCAGAAGAGATGAGACTATAGCAAATAATAATTCCAGTAAAAGTAAAAAAAACTTCCAAACTGCTCTTAGAGGAGATCTCATGGACATTCAAGTCATGGCAAACAAAGTTATAGTGTCATGATGTTACTTGAGGCCCAGTCAGCGCTTGAGGTGCCAAAGATGGATTGCGGAAGACAAGACTGGAGCCAGAGGGAGGGAACGAGCCAGCAAAGGACCAGGTGGAGAGCCGCGGCACCATGACAGGTGAGGAAAGAGGTGAAGATCATTTTTTTTATTCCCTCCGTGACCTCAGAGCATAATAAACATATTTTACTAGTAACTTAATTTTCATTGAATAAGTTTAACCCCTTTAACCTTTAAATGTTGACCTATTCGTATTAGGGCCTTTTTTTTTTGGGCAAGGCCAGTAGTACTTTTGAATGATACCATCCATTTCATCATGCGGTGTACCGGAAAGATGGAAAGAAATTGCCAGTAAAATTGTGAAAAAAGTGCAATTCCGCCATCGATTTTGAGTTTTGTTTGATACATCATTTAGTATACAGTACAATATGATTTTCCAGATCTGTACAATTACAGTGATACCAGACATGCATAGTTTTTTTTTATTTAGCGATGAAAAAAAAATCTGAAATTCATAAAAATAAAAATATTTGTGATAGAGCAGACTTTTATTGATGTAAACATACCACAAATGTGTATTATTTTAATATTATTATTATTATATTTTTAATGGGGAGAAATAGGGGATGATTCAAAATGTTATCTTTTTTTATTTTTTTCACAGTTTTAATAACTTTTTTTGTTTACTTTTTACTGCGTTTTGTAGTTTTTTACTGTGTTTTCAGGACTTCAACCTGTGATTGTCTGATTGCGCTAGTATATACAGCAATACTACAGTATAGTGTTGCTGAATACAGCAAATATCACTGTCTCCTATGAACGTCATAGGAGCACTATCATGACAGGCACGGGAGTCTTCAACACTCCCCTGGACATCATGGCAACCACTGGCACAGACATCGATGGGTGGTTAGAACTAGTGTTGAGTGAATTTGTTCGGCATTTCAAATTTGTGTTCGTGGTTCCGGCTTGTTCGCGCCAAAAAATCGTCTCCGCCCACGAACATCCCTGATTTGCCACGCTGTCACGCAGATAACTTATCTGCGTGACAGCATGGCAAATTAATATCAAGATCGCACAGACAAAAAAATAGGTTATTTTAGAATACCACTAGGATAGTGAGAAAATAATTACCATAGGAAAAAGCATGTTATATTATATTTTGAAACTAAAAAAGCAAAAATTATGTGCCAATCTAAAGGTTCAAAACACCCTGGACTTTATTGGATTAAATTAATAATTTAAAGAGATATGAAATAAGGAGTTAAAGTTTCTTCTTTCTGACTTTCTGGGTATACAGAAAATATTTCTTTCTGCTAAGTAGTAATAAATGCAAGTATAATAAAGGAACCAGTAATGTTTAGAAATATTTTTGTTGAGAAGATTAGCACAAGATGCAATATCAAAATGCTTCATTGACTCAAACAGCTAATTCAAAAATCTATTTCTTGATATGTGTGAGTAATTTGTTATATATTCTTATTTTATAAATCATATTGAACAAACTGAAGAATACACTTGTAATGTTAAAAATCCTAAAAAGAGTATTATTTTCTCTAGAGAATTTGTGTAAAACAAGCCGGGAAACAAAGAACAAATGTAGGGCACATCTGGGAATTACAGGGCCATGAGAATTTCAACTGCAATAAACCATTTTTCTTAGGTGAAATAATACAGTATACTTGAAGCAGTGGTAGATTTTAATCAGGGCTTTCTGTATGAAGTGAAAAAGCATAAATTCTACTGCAATAGGATTGCACAAAGTTAAGCGTTTAGAGGATTGTTCATACAATTGCATTATTTTTCACAAAGCACAGCAAATGTACTCATATTGTTAGTATACAGACTAAGCCCAACATAATGTTACCTTATTGCACCGTTGTCTCTTTTTTTACTTCTATCTGCCCCTCTGTGCATCCAGTTTCACATAGCTGAATGGGTGGTCCTATTCTTAAACTGGTAAAACTATATTTCCCAGCAGCATTTTGTTTCTCCTCAGTGCTGCAGACCCCTCTCTCCCTCTTCTGACTGACCATCTCTCTGTGTTATCGTCAAGCCAATCTAAAGATAAAATACACCTTATGCTTCTGTCCACTTTCTACTTCTGTACAGTACCATGCCTGACCGATTTCATGTTCTGCCATCTACATCAGGGGAGAAGGGATGCACGGCCATAGAAAATTAAGTATTTATCTGGAGTGTCTTTATGGTAATTTATTAGATTATTTATTTGTCATATTGCATAGATGCATACTACTATCTGTAACATTAATTCGAACTTTGCCTAGAAACTACTGATACTTTCTATATGAATTATTCATTTGATTAATATTATTTATTGTATATATGTAGCCATTTTCTATGAGTTACCTTGTCATTCTAATTATAATTTAGTGTTATGATTATTAAAGATATATGTTTATATTTGGAACATGGTTTTCATTGTATTTATTTGTTTGTGCAGTTCAGCACATTTGTGGTTTTGTATCACTCTATCTACCAGTGTGGTCTTACATCATTTTTAGCTGGGTTCTAGCAGAGCTCAGCTTTTCTGCACTTCTCCACAACAGAGCTTGTAATTATTAGGCAGCTGAACTGTGTTTATTGCCTGCTGATGAGAGATCAGTGAAGTGAAATTGCAAATGTCAATCTATTGATGCATATGGCAGAGAATTTTCTACTGCCATATGAATCAACAGAGCAGCATTTGCAGTTTCACAATACTGATTTATCAGCTGCAGGCATCAAACAACTCAGCTTTTGTCACAGTCATGCACGGCTTAGTTATTATAAACTCCATTGAGAAGGACTGCAGGAGAGTTGAGCTCTGCTGGAGACCAACAATCAAATCAATGATAGTAAAATAACACAGGCAGCCATACTTATGTAGATGATAGAAGATAAAATCAAATAGACAGAGTGCTGTACAGGAGCAGACAGTGTACAAAGTGTATTCAAAATCTAGAATACAATCAATGTCAGAGATGTAGGCAAAGCAGGACTACGAGAAATATGGCACTGTAAATGAATGACCAGGATTTCTGTAAATAAGGCAGGATGGTTCAAGTTGCAGCTGCAGGGTAAATTGAGACTGGAGGGGAGTCATTTGAGGGGTCATTTATGCAACAAGGGACAGATCTAAAAATGAGTTGTAGTGGCACAAAGGCATACATATACAGTATGTACATTATTATAAGACCACAATTTGTTTTTGGAAATAACTACTTAAGGTTGCTCATACATTCTTAACACACATCTATGCTATTAGAATGGCCAATTTTTTTAGAAACTTTAGCTCCCCTGTGTCCTCAGGATGACCAAAATGTACCACTGGATCTGAGTGTTTATCTGTTTCCAGTCATATGAAAGCTTATGAGAAAGACAGGGGGTGTAATGCACCCACACATTTATTATAAGCTTAAACTTAATTTCCTAACATACCAAAACAAATAAAAGCATCATGACATAAACAGCCTAAGGAAAAACCAAACAAATAAAACTTAGATAAACATACTAGAACCAGTGTCTTCATTAGACTATACATCACAAAAATATATCCATGATCTTAAAAGCTGGAGATAGTAGGAGTCAATTGTAAATGCAAATACACAACTTTTCTTATATGATTGTATTGAAGAAATGATGCTTGACACCCACAGCAAGGAACTTTAGGAAAACAGCTGATTTACTAGTCATCCTGATTTGTACAGAGATGGTAGTAAATTGAAACCAAATACATGTTGAGAATGTCATGCAGAGAAGACAAGTTCTGTGGCCAAATTTTATTTATTTATTCATTTTATATTTTACTCACTTATATAGCGACATTAATTCCACAGCACTTTACAGACATTATCATCACTGTCCCCATTGGGGCTCACAATGTAGATTCCCTATCAGTATGTCTTTGGAGTGTGGGAGGAAACCGGAGAGCCCGGAGGAAACCCACACAGACACGGCGAGAACATACAAACTAGTTGTAGCTAACCACTGAGCCACCGTGCTGCCCATTTATTTAAATGAACTTAAGTAAACTTGGTAAACTGCATCACAATGACATCAAAATTATCTTATGAGAGCAGTAATTCGTAGATTTGGAGAATAATTCTCTATGATCTATGGCTCAAACATGTGTCCATATTCTGGTTAGGTTTAAGAGCAAGATATTAAAGGTAACCTGAACCTGTCAACTTATTCATGCTATCAAAGCCACAGGCAACATAAATCAGAGCCTGGCTGCATGATTTCAGCCAGGTATATTTGACAGGTTCCCCTTAAGTACAAGGAATTGATCAGATCCTGTCTCTGGGCATCAGAAATAAAAGACTTTTCTAATCACCCAGTGTTATATTCTTTCCCATGTTTAACTCTTTAACTTTACGTATACTATTATAAAATATACTGTTGTAGGAAAAAGAAAGTGCACCACGCGTTTACTCTTTTTTTTTTAATCATAGCCTAAATAACAATTGAGTGGACTACAGAGTAATCTTAGTGCACAACATGACACGTACGCAAATATAGTTCTTATGGTTTCCAGAGTTCAATTTAAAAACCTTATATGTAGTCTGTTCTTTTAGTTTCATATCCCCTTGTATCCATCCATTTTTTCTTGCAAAATTACATTTAATAGGTTGCAAAGTTGGTTCTTTTTTGGGAGTTGATGGTCGCATTTCTACCACCCCTCAATACAAAGAATGGATATCCTACGTGCCATGTCTGAATGGAGTGATGGTGACCCCTCAACACATTGTCGATGGGACAGACATTGGACTGTTTTAAGTAGGCAAATTGGAGCCCCAGATGTGGTCCCATCGATCAACAACGTATCGCCAAACCATTATGTAGGTGATAATTGATAAGATAGGAACACCTTTTAAATACAACAAGTGAAGGCTTTGATGACGATGAGAAGACACAAGGTAACATATTCCAATAACTGGGATTTTTCTATGTTCTACACTCCATGGACAAAGTCAAGCAGATTGATCAGGAAATACAGGTTACCTGCAGAAATATAAGGTTGATTGAAATCATATTTATAGTTGATATATAGTATTTAATAAATTGCAGAAAATACGTACGATGCACTAAAACTTTATCTTTTGAATTTATACAAGTGAAGCAATTTTAAAATCTTATGAGTTTTGAATCTCAAATTACTTAGAAACTACAATAAAACTGTTTACAGAAAGTAATAAATTATCCAACAAAAGACACTTTCTGCAACACCGTAATAAAATGTGCCTGTGGCTTTCATATTTTTGTAATAGAAAACCAAGACATTTATGTGATATGAAGTTCGTTCAATCAGTTTTAGAATCTGTTCTTACTTACTATGCTAATGTTAGAGCATAATTTCCAAGAAATAAAAGATTGAAACTAAAAGTTTCAAACGGAAACAAAATCACATACTGTGCTGTAGTGTCACGGGAGGCTGAAATGTTAAAAAAATATGCTCACACTTAGGTCAAGTGCAGACGACCATTTTCTCTACATCCAAGAAAATCAGTCTGATTATGCTAATCACACTCTGATCAGAGTTTGTGCAATTAGTCATTGTTTTGTTATCTACCATTCACTAATACCTGTACCTATGCTGACTGTTTCTGTATGTGCTATCCCTACCCACATATTTATACAGTGATGTGAAAAAGTGTTTGTGCCCCCTTCCTGATTTCTTATTCTCAGTATGATGTCTGTCTTTTGAGGATCTTTTGGTCTACTTCATTTGGTCAGGCAGGTCCTATTTAAGTGATTTCTTGATTGAGAACAGGTGTAGCAGTAATCAGGCCTGTGTGTGGCTAGGGAAATTGAACTCAGCTTCCCAAATATGTGATAAACCACAGTTAATTTATGTTTTAAGGAAGGGGGTGGATCATTCATTCACACAGGGCCCTGTAGGTTTGGATTTCTTTTTTCCTTAATAATAAAGCCCTTGATTTAAAAACTGCATTTTGTGTTTACTTGTGTTATTTTTGTCTAATATTTAACCCCTTAAGGACCATGGGTTTTTCCATTTTTGCAATTCTGTTTTTTGCTCACCTTCTTCCTAGAGCCATACATTTTTCATTTTTTTCGCTAATATGACCATGTGAGGGCTTTTTTTTTTGCTGGACGAGTTGTACTTTTGAACGACTTCATTGCTTTTACCATATCGTGTACTGGAAAATGGAAAAAAAATTCCAAGTGCGGTGAAATTGCAAAAAAAGTGCAATTCCACAATTCGGGCTATTCTAAATGCTGCGATACCAAATATGTGTAATTTTTTTAATTGTTTTATTTTGAATGGGGCTAAAGGTGGTGATTTGAACTTTTATATTCTTTTATATTTTTTAAAACTTTTTTTTTTACTTTTTACTTCCTTCAGTAGTCTCTATGGGAGACTACTAAAAGCTGCGCGATCTTTTGATTGCTTGTGCTGCACATAAGAGAGCTTCAGCCCTCTTATGTGTATCAAAAATGCTTATCTTAGTTCAGCAATGACAACCACAGGGGTCTCCTGCTGACCCAGGGCTGTCATGCCAATCCATTGGCGCCCCGCTATCATGTGACAAGTGTGCCGATGGTCGGAGTTAAAGCGTGCATCTGGTTTGCACTAGTTAAATGCCGCTGTCATGGATTGACAGCGGCATTCCACTCACGGCTAATAGGGGAACATGACAGCTGATCAGAACAGCTGTCATGTGCTGGAAAAGGTGCGAACTCATCGCTGGAGCCAGCACCAAAGAGAGGGAGGAGACCTATGAAGTGTATACATGTCATTGGTCGTCAAGGGGTTAATTTTTTTAGTGATCTGAAACATTTAAGTGTGACAAACATGCAAAAGAATGAAAAATCAGGAAGGGGGCAAACACTTTTTCACACCACCATCTGTGCTAACTATTTGTTATTTGCATCCACATGCACAGTCAGTAATTGTTTTCGTTAACAATATACTTTCATTATTCAATAATATTTCCATTTATGCTGACTATTGTGCATGTGGCATATCCACCTATATATATCTATGCTATTTAGTGTTTCTATTCACATACACATTTAGTCACTTCCTCGACTAACCATAGTCTTAAACCGCAGTGTCTTATGTAAAATAGTAACATGTAAACATTTGACATGTAAAATAGTAGATGGCACTAGAGTTCTGGTCCTCTTCCTCTCTTAAGATACAATTTGCATATTTCCCAGAGGAGCATTGCGGCTCTAAAAGTCTCCTCACCCTGACATGCTTAACATGTCGCTCTCCGCAAGGAGAAATATTACCCCTAGATACCAGTCTGACACCTCTCACCCAGCCAAACCAGAACTCACACTTTCACTGATGAGGGGCAGTACCCTGAAACACAGTGTCTGCAAATTGAGTTTTTGGTTCTGGCTTATATCCTAAGCCATGTGATAAGGCTCGTTAAAGGGTCACTATTTACTTTTAGGATTGCTACTTCCTGGAGGTGGCACTAGAGTTCTGGTTCTCTTCCTCTCTGAAGAGACAATTTGCATATTTCCCACAGGAGCATTGGGGCTCTAAAAGTCACCTCACCGTGACATGCTTAACATGTCGCTCTCCGCAAGGAGAAATGTTACCCCTTAGATACCGGTCTGACGCCTCTTACCCAGTCAAACCAGAACTCACACTTTGCACTGACGAGGGGCAGTACCCCGAAACACAGTGTCTGCAAATTAAGTTTCTGGTTCTTGCTTATATTCTAAGTCATGTGATAAGGCTTGTTAAAGGGTCACTATTGACTTTTAGGATAGCTACTTCCTGTAGGTGGCACTAGAGTTCTAGTCCTCTTCCTCTCTGAAGAGACAATTTGCATTTTTATGTAAAATGACACTTGTACTTATTTGATACCATTTCTAGATTTTCAGTACACTGTTGACAGCATTATGCAGCATGTCTCTCTACCTTATCTTGACATAAGTCACTTTTATTAAGTACATCTGTTATACACACTTTTTCTTATGTTATGTGTCCCCCATACCTTTTTTTACTTGAGTAATAAAATATTATTTTTATATATTCATATATTGTTCTATTTACTTTTTTATCGATTTTTTTTTGGTGTTTTGCTCTCTTCAATTCTCCAATTGTCTTTCTTTGGCATTCATATCCTAGACGTATGCACACATATACTTTCCGTATTTATATATATTACCTAATTTATGATCTTGTGTACCTATGTGCATATATATTCATCTGGTCCCTTGTGACTGCTTTTATCATATAATAAAATGGGTGCAAGTGCTATCCATCAAAACCACAGATAGCACTCGTACAAGTTAAACGGTCGTCTGCACAAGCCCTTATGTGGATTAGTGTACATGCTAAACCACTATTCCCTAAAACTCTTCCCTATCATGCACATGTTGGCAAGGAGAGACAAAAAAATGGGGATCCCTCATTCTTGTGATTAATGTGAACCCCAGTATAAATCTACTCAATCTTCAGGTTTAACATTTATCGCTTAACCCATGGATAAGTGAAAAATATTAATAGCTAGAACACCCCTTTATAAGGAAATGCCATAGCATTATGATCAGTGGGAGTCCTTAGGAAATTGTGTTTTAATTCCTCTACTATTTTCAAGATCTACAGACAAGCCAAATGATAAGCCAGGAAAAATTCAAAAAGCACAACATGCATAGGCATGATGATTCTGGAACTAAGACGTCTTATGGGTCTGACATAAAAATATGAAGAAATGAAGTCGGCAGCACTTGGGCATGGGCTGGAGAGAAGCCATATTGGATCATGCTTAAAAGGCCTGAAATTGTTGCATGTCTGTGTGCAGCCGAGGAGCCAGCAGGAGAATTCTGTAGGTGAGGAGGACAGTAGCCATAAATCGCCTTCCTAGGAGAACATCTGCAAAGAGCAGGATGTAACGCTGTAAAGATGAGTGACATTCCAGACAGAAGTGAGTGAATGACAGATATTACATTAGTTATCTGGATGCAAAAGAAAATGTATGCTAAAAAAAGGATTCTTTATTTCATATCAGTAGACAACTTAAAATTGGAGAGTAAGGAAATACAATCAGTTTTTATCAGAAAACTGCTATAAAACTGTTCAAATGTCACAAAATTTGGGCAAACATTTTCACCAGAGCCGAGCGGGAGTCGTGTGGTCTAGCATGCCCTTTCACCAGAGCCGAGCGGGAGTCGTGTGGTCAAGCACGCCCTTTCACCAGAGCCGAGCGGGAGTCGTGTGGTCAAGCACGCCCTTTCACGAGAGCCGAGCGGGAGTCGTGTGGTCTAGCACGCCCTTTCACCAGAGCCGAGTGGGAGTCATGTGGTCTAGCACGCCCAATAAATGTATTCTATTTTAGACTGCAAAAGTTGTGTTTTATAGTAAATGTGTAGCAGAAATTATATTAGAAATGAAGTACATGTCTCTGGTGCACGGCAGGTGAAAGAGGCACCACATTTCTCACACAATTATCAGAGGGTTATTCCCATCATCATAGATGGATAGTATTGGCTTGTACAAGCACTTTTGTAATTTACTGCTTATTATATTTTTTATTATTATTATTATATTATTAATATTATTAACACTTTTCTTTTGTTTATAGCTCTTTGCTTAGAAGACAGAACACCACTGCTGTCTACCTTGTAAGCAAAGCGCTGAAGCTGGCTGGTATCAGGAGGTAACAGTGTGCTCCTGCGCTCCTGGCCAGCCTTAAACAGTGCTTACAAGCTCAATAAAAAAGAGGTTGTAAACATAATGCATGTTCTGTTGTCTAGCAGTGGTCGTCAGTCTTCAAGGCAACGAACTGTAAACAACAGTGTTAACCCCTTCATACCCACAAAATATTCAATTTTTGACTCTCTTTCCAACAACCAAAACTTATATTTGTCCATCAACATAGCCATATGAGGGCATGTTTTTTCAAGGACAAGTTGTCGTTTTCAATGTAACCATTCGTACTACCAAGTAACGTACTGAAAAAAGGAAAAAAAGAATCCAAGTGTGGTAAAATGGTGAAAATACAGCATTCCACTATTGTTTTTTGGGTTTGCGTTTAAGGATTTCATTATGTGGTAAAAAATAAAAGGACAGTATGATTCTTCAGGTCACGAGTAAAAAAAAAATTTGGTTTGTGTCAGCTTTTTTTAAGGCCCATAACTTTGTTTCTTTTTCTTTCAATGGAGCTATTAGAGGGCCTGATTTTTGTGCGCTGAGCTCACATTTTTATTGGCTTACATACATTTTGACCTCTTTTTACTGCATTTTTGTTTATGTGTTTTATCTTTTTTTTAGCATTTAACATATAGTCAAAGTAAATCTTGTTAATTTTTTTATGGAAACAATGATACCAAATTGACCACACCTCCTGATTAAGCCCAGTATTGGTGAAACACACATTAGGGTGCATGTGCACCCTACTCCCCTCCTTAGTTACTGTTTTTACCTGTTTGCATCACCATGTCATAAGGTATGATTACCGGTATATATTCTACATTACTGTTCCACCTATTTCAATCTTTGATATATCGGAAGCGGTCTTCTTATATCTCCTTTTCCTTGTTTGACTATCGGTGTGGTCTGTCATTTGTCATGTCGCTATTCGATACATACTATTATCTACCCTTAGTTGTGCTCCTGGTATCTTCTCCCATTTAGTATAGCTCATTTTGCTTTATTATTGTTCATTGTGATTTAGATTTCATCAATTTGTTTACTTTGGGCCACCTCTGACTATATTTGAGTATATTTTTATATTGAAGCTATATGTCTATTACAGTTATATACTATGCCTAACACCATTGGGAGTGGGTTGCTGTTTCTCTGCATGAGGGGATCTTGTCTTCTTCCATATGAATGTATTTAGTCTGGTCTCTTGTATACTATTCACTATTTTTATTATTTATGTTTTTGTAATATTTTGATACCATTAAATAAATATTTTCTTTATATGTAATTGCGTTTGCCCCCTTTCTCTGCGTCCATTTTGGCGAGTGTTCTATCCCTATACTTTGCCATTTTACATTTTGTTTGTTTGGTTAGCAATACCAAATATCTTTACATTTTATTTAATTTTAAGTCTTCATTTTTTAAAGTGGAAAAAAAGGAGGTGATTTAGATTTTTATTTTTTTTTATTTTTTTACTAACTTTACTTTTTATAACCTTTAGGGGACATGAACCTGCATTTGTTTGATTGCTTATTCTGTATACTACAAAAACGCATTATTGCTGTACATAGTGAAGTTGAAGTTGTGATTCTCCTATGAAGCTTGAGTGTTGCTGCGTTTCACAGGAGGACCATGATGGAAGTTACAGTGGCCTTCAGCTGCAGCGATGACTCATCAGTTCCCCAGATTGCATTATCGCAGGGGCTTATGGGAGCTTATAAGCATGACATCATTTAAATGCCATTGTCAGTGGCTGACAGTCGACTTTAAATGGTTAAACAGCAGTGACTGGAGCAAGCTCCAGCTGCTGCTGTTGCAGGCAGATGCTGTCTGTGTAACACAGCTGGCATCTGCTGGGTATGATGCAGGCTTAGTTCCTGAGCATGCTCCATACACCCGGTACTACTAAAAGATGTAAATTTGCATTATGTGATTGCAAAAGGGTTAATATTCCCATGAATTACTGAATTGTAATAATAAGCAGTAACTGCAAAAGTGCTTGTACAATATGATAATATCCTTCTATGAAGATGGGAATAATCCTTTAATAATGCTATTCTGAAAAGTGTATTTACAAGCCATATCCGGCAAAACTTGATTGTGAAGATTGGCGCTATTTATGTAAATCCAGATACTCCTTTATTCCCAGCTTTAATTTTGTAGACAGCAGTTCAGCAATAACAATTCAGTGTTTTTTTTGTTACGGAAAAAGCTCAGTTTTTTTTCTTACTTAAAAATAAATTAATATTTTTTTTACATCACACATATTATGCTTCTTTTAAATAATGATAATCTCTGTTATGTGTTTTGGTCAGGACACCAAAACAATTTTGCTTAAAACTAAAAGTATAGATAGAAATAACTGTCTCTGAAAGAAAGGTAAACTTCTTTATCATGTGATCCAAGGAAAGCATTTAATTTTTCTATTAAACAAGGGAGGGTGAATAGATTGGCGATGCCTCGTCTGTACCCTGCAAATATCAAGGTTAACAAAAGTCAGACAGGAGCAGTGAGATCATGTGGAGTAAGAAATAAGAAAAAAGCGTACTAAAATGTACATAGATGTGTCCTGATCGAAAGGCAAGTTCTTACTTTACAGTAACTACAACCATTCGTTAATCTTTATGAGGACATGCATATGTGCCCTGGGGGCAATTAAAAGGTATTATTTACTATTGCAGATTATATGAATTCTAATGTTTTATAATCAACGGCAATTCCAGCTCAGACTTTAACTACATAATGGTAAAAACACAGTAAAAAAAATAATAAAATAAATACAGCTAGGACAGCTCAAAGTAGATTGCCATGTTGATGTGGTGGTGCCTAAAAAATTGTAAAGGAATTCCTTCCTTATAAAGGGGCACAAATGTAGCTTCCATGACCTTTCCAATACTTTTCATTTTCTTAATTCTTTAAATTTGTAACTATTCTCAATATTTATGCCCTTTTAATTTAAGGAAACTGACCTACAAGACATGATTCCACCACATTATATCTAGTATACTCATCAAATCCCCAAATCTCCTCCATATTGTTTTAGGAGGTTGATTAATAAAAAAATCCTTTGGGATTTTCAACCTAGGCACTCTGTCCCAGTTAGGGGTTAAGTGAAATAGCCAGAAGAGCATTCTCATGAGAGTACTTAAGTGTGATTATTGTAAAAAAATATATATAATTTTTATTTTTAATTTTGGGGATTTTTTTATTTTTTTTATTTTTTTTGAGAGGGATTATTTTTCTTCACAATTATTTACTTTTTCATCTAGAGATTGTACATATAATATTTTATTTTTTTATTTGTATCGTGATTAGAAAATATTCATATGTTGTTCTTTTGTGTGTCCAGGTTTTATTACTCACCAGTGGGTGGGACATATAATATCCTTGAATCTCGGCTTCCTTTACAAGTTGCATATATATGAGTACTTCTCTGTATGAGAGCCTGAGGAAGAAATCAGATCGATTTTGAAACGCGTTGCTGTCTTTTAATAAATGTTCCATCTTTTCTTTTTACACTTTTTTATCCTTGTCTACATTATGACAGCGCCAACCACAACATTTTTTTCTTATTTTTTGGCTCCCAAATGTCTTACATACGTAATCAAAGATGATTCCATCTCAGAATTTAACTACGTAATGGTAAAGAACTGTATAAATTATTCAGATAAGCACAGCTAGGACATCTCAAAGTAGATTGCCATGTTGATACGGTGGTGCATAAAAAGTTGTGAAGGAATTTCTTTCTTCTGAGAGGGCACAAATGCTGCTTCCATGACCTTTTCAACACTTTTCATTTTGTTATTTCTTTAAATTTGGAACTATTCTCAATATTTATTCACTTTTAAGTTAAGGAAGCTGATTTACAAAGCTTGATTCAACCACACCGTGTCTAATGTACTCATCTGCCCCTACTCATGCACCACTCTACCGCTGTCAGACATCTCTTTCTCATTTTTCCATTCCTGTTGGCAAAGTAACAAAAAAGAGGCATTGACTCCTTTATTGCTAGGTATTGCCACCCAGCTAACATTACAGAGAAGGCTCTTGGAAAGAAATTGACTCTGCTGCTAGATGGAATATGTCACATTTGATCTACTGTTAACTTCTGGATGGACCTGCCCTTGCGCTGCCTGACGACTCGTTTGCCTATTATTTCTGCCTTACCTCCTAGTCTTTAACTCAGCTATTTATTGAGACCTTCTTTTGGAACCTCCAAAACAGAGTGGTGTGCACAATGTCGGTCAGTAGATGTCTTTTCAGAGTTAACAGATACCCCAACACCATGTAAATAAAGGCTGAAAAATAAATCCATCTGTCTAGTTCTGTTACTACTGCATTGTCCAATTTTCAACAATTATTACAGTTTTAGAATGGTTATCCCATGAAAAGTATTATTATTTAAAACCTAATAGATAATGTCAGATGTAGTGTATATGTTACTGTAAAAGTCAGAAGGCCGGTAAAACCTAGGATTTACCGGTCAATCTGGACATTTACTGAGGCCGTCGGTAAAAGCTCAAAATGAAAAGTAAAATTGGACTTTTACCTGTGAAGTCTTGGTAAATGTTAACATTTACCGTCGAGCGTGGTAAAAGTCAGAAATATCAGGTGTGAAGATGGAACATCTGACTTTAACCAAGCGCAGTTGGTAAATGTGCACATTTACCACGGCTTCTTGGTAAATGTAGCTGAGAAGGGTGTAAGCGCAGTTGGTAAATGTGCGCATTAAAATGTAGCTGAGAAGGATGTAAGCGCAGTTGGTAAATGTGCACATTTACCACGGCTTCTTGGTAAATGTAGCTGAGAAGGGTGTAATAAAAAGTGTAAGCCACCGCGGGAAAGGTGTCTGATTAGGCAGATACGGCGAGGAAATGGAGGACACAGTGGGAAAGGTGTCTGATTAGGCAGATACGGCGAGGAAATGGAGGACACAGTGTTCAAAGTTTTTATAAATGTAATAAGAGTAAATGGGGAAAATATGGTAATAACAATGAACAAAATCTGCTACCCTGTAAGGTATCTGCTACCCTGTAACGTATGTACATTCTATATATACAGATGTCAATCCTGACTATCCTTAACGTATGTACGTTCTATATATACAGATGTCAATCCTGACTATCCTATGATTATTGTTCCAATCATACAAAAAGTGCCCACTTCCCGCTAACATACAACCACTAACCCCACACTAAAATATGCAAAAGAGAACATCCTATGAATCTTAGGGTATCAGTGTTCCACAGCACCCTCTCACAAAAAGTTACAAGAAGTACACACGCTGCCGGTGTAGTAGTGTATAAATTGTCCTGTACTTAGCTTCCTGTAGAGCGCAGAGTCCAAAGTCTTTCCAAGGGCCCTTGCAAGGTGGACGCTAACACCGCTCACACGATTTACCGTTGCCGCGCCAATGTGATAGAACCAGAAGATATGCAGATAAGCTCTGAGCCTGAGTTGCTGGGTGCCATGAACGGTCTGTTCCACCCGAGCACCGTAGTCTCTGATCAGGGGAATCGGAAGACAGCGCATTCCGAGAAAAGGCTGGAAGGAAACAGCGCAACAGCCCTGTCTGGGCTCAGTCTAGTCAGCACAGCACCAGTCCTCTCACTCTCCCTAAAATAGCTCCTGCCTCAAGTCCTAGTTTCCTGGGGTTCTCTTCTTAGATTGCTGCCCAATCACTGCCTGAAGAAAATCACTAACTCATCAATGGCAGTGCTAGACCAGTAGATGGTGCTGTTGTACAGTCTTTCACACAATGCTGAGTAACCCTATTACAAAAGAACATGGGATTCTTGCCAAGCAGTGTGGGTAAATGGGCGTACTTCCTGTTTGTGTCCTCATGCTGAACGACTGCCTGAGTGTTTTGCAAGCTGCACATACTGCTCAAAGCTGCATAGCCGACTGCCTGTCAAAGCTGCACAGGCACTAGCTGATTGTCAGATCATGAGTGAGGAAATGAAAGATCGTTTTTCGGAGCTCTTGAATGAAGTGGTGGAGAAAAAGCGAGATAATAATTTTTATCTCACGGACGATAAATACGAGGATATATTGAAAGAAGTGAAGGAGGCTAAGGTGGCGGTACCTAAACAGAGTATTCACTACAGGCGTTTGAAGAGGTACAACATCATGACCGTCGGAAGTGATGAAAAGTTAATTGCACCAATCTCGTGTGAAAAAGACAACGTGTTTCATTACGCTCGGTGTGCAGAACTCTTTAGTGTCATTCATAATGCGCACATCAGTACCGGCCACAGAGGGCGGATCAGGATCCTAAAGGAGGTGAACCGTAAGTTCAAAAATGTCACAACGGAGTCAATAGTTATATATCTACGACTCTGCCAGCCATGCCAGAAAAAACAGAAGGTTACCAAAAAAGGCCTTGTTGTGAAACCCATCCTACACAGTGAAATGAATTCTCGTGCTCAAGTCGATCTCATTGACATGCAATCCAATTGTGATAATGATTTCAAGTTCATATTCGTCTATCAAGACCACGTCACTAAATTTGTTCTTCTACGTGCTTTATGCACTAAAAGAGCAGAAGAGGTTGCGTACCACCTCCTTGACATTTTTTCCACTTTTGGTGCCCCGTGTATTCTGCATTCTGATAATGGGAGGGAATTTTGTAACAAGGTCATACAGAGTTTGTGCGCGATGTGGCCTGATATGAAAATAGTGCATGGTAAACCAAGACACAGCCAGTCCCAAGGCTCTGTGGAAAGAGCAAATCAAGACATTGAAAACATGTTGTCAACGTGGATGGAAACAAATAAGACACCCAAGTGGTCTGAGGGCCTTCGCTTTGTACAAGCAATGAAAAATAGAGCATACCATGAGGGAATAAAATGCTCGCCCTATGAAGCTATGTTTGGAGTACCAATGCAGATGGGTCTAGTTACCTCCAAAATTCCTATTATGGGATCAGAAATCTCTCTTCAGAAGATCTTGAAAAAATGTTTGTTGGTTTGCAAGAGGAACCTAGTGATCAGACATCAACAACAGAAGCCGAAGGGTCAGATGAATCTAACTTTCATCACACGTCAGCACCAACAGCAGCAGAAGCTTCGGATGAATCCAACTGTCATCAGCTGTTCACAATGGAAGGAGAAGCTTTGGACTTATCCAACTGTCCGCAGACCTTAACAGCATATGAAACTCCACCAATTTTGCCATCCAAGAATAATGAAGACCTAAAAGAAAAAAGTGTCGAGTCAAAGCCTTCTAAGAAAGATGGAGAACTTCATGATGATCAGCAACCTGACATTTTGATTTTGCATACAATCAATAGAAGAATTGGTGCGGTCAGAAGAGTTTGAAAAGCTGCAAGAGAAGGACTTGAAACACAGGCCAAGAAAATGTTGAAATGTTCCAGTCAAAAATTACCCGAACCTAACATTGGACAGAACATCAGAATCAGAATTCCAGACGTCGACCGTTCAAAAATGGACCCTAAGTCGATCATTGCGATTATTATAAAAAAAGAAGATGACTTCACTTAAAGATCACTACTTACCGGAGGCTACCAGAGGCTTCCCAGGTCTTGTCGGCCGGCCGCATCCTCCTTCTTACAGGTCACATGACTGCATACGTCACCACGAAAGTGACAGGTGCATAAGTCATGTGACACGAGTTGTGTCACATGACTTACGCATGTGTCACTTGCGTGGTGACGTATGCAGTCATGTGACCCGGAAGGAGAACGCGGATGACGAGACCTGGGAAACCTCCGGTAAGTAGCAATTTAGCTTTATACCTGTCTGCCCTGCACACTCGCACCATCCATGCCTTCCGATGATGCATGAAACATGCATTATCGGAAGGCACGGATATATCCGACAGATATCGGGATTATCCGTATCCGTACAGCCCGTTATCCGCTCGGATAACGGGTCTGGACGGATCTATCCACTTATCCCTAGTCACAATTACAGAATTACATAGTTTTGAAGTTGCGTTATTCTTGCATTTGCGTTAATTTGTCATTTTTGAGAAGTATTTTCCTACATAAATGTTTCCTATTTGAATTCAGAATTACATAGTTTTGAAGTTGCGTTATTCTTGTATTTGCGGTAATTTCTCATTTTTGAGAAGTATTTTCCTACATAAATGTTTTCTATTTGCATTTTCTTATTTGTATTTGTTCATTTGCATTTGCATTTTGAAGAATAAAAATATTTCTAACGATTAAGGCCTTCATCAGAGTCGGAAATTGCGTTTAGTTAACTTTTACCACCATCATCTGCTGGTAAGAGTCAGAATTCTGTGACTCAAAGTTACTTTTACCAACACATGCTGGTAGTTACTTTTACCAACACATGCTGGTAAATGTAAAGATTTACCAATTCACCCAGGTAAAAGTCCAAAATCGTTCGTTTGTATGGAATACATCTGACTTTTACCAACGCTGTTGAGAAATGTTAAGATTTACCAAGACTTCACCGGTAAAAGTCCAATTTTACTTTTAATTTTGAGCTTTTACCGACGGCCTCGGTAAATGTCCAGATTGACCGGTAAATCCTAGGTTTTACCGGCCTTCTGACTTTTACAGTAACATATACATCTGTATACAATATATATCAAGCAAAAATATAGTGGTGGTCTTATAAATACTTCACACCTTTACCTGTGGTAGCATCCCCTGCTGTTTCTCCTAGGACTTTGGTTTACCATCGGTGGTGGCCATTATGCTCAGCAATTTCCCTGCCCTGTCCCTCCCATTTATGCTTCATATCCATATAACAGTGAAGAGGATGATACTATGTGATAATGAGAGGAAACATTAAACATGTGCAGGAGCTATAACACATGGGAATGAGAGAAGAAAGGAGAAATCTAGATAATAGATAGATGTATAGATAGATAGATAGATAGATAGATAGTAGATAGATAGACTTTTATTTTGCATTAATTGAATTGCTTTTAAAAAAAATGTGGGATTCCACATTTTGGAGATATGTTTCTTTCTTGTAGCAAGGTGTATAGTTTCATCTACTATGATGATGCATTTCCTAGGCTCCTAGTACCCAGTATGATAGAGATGTTACCCAAAAAATGCTAAAATAAAAAATGCTAGATAGGTACACATGCAAAAAGCCAGTAAGTACAACTGGGTGTTGTGTTGTTGTGGCGCGTACAGATGTAGAATTTGACTAGTAAAACAATTGTGCAGAAAATTGTTTGCAACACGCACACTTTGTGAGGTAGACATTTGCAGTTAAATGTCTGGATTTTGGGGAAGTTAGTTTTGTATTATTAAAAAAACAATTATTCCACCATTCACATAAAGGATTGCACAAGAAATTTAAAAAAAAATGTTTCTGACTGACAGACAGAGGTATTTTTGAGAATTGAATTTCAAAATGTTTGAAATACACGGCACCATGTATTTCAAGAACTTTGACACTAAAGTGACCCTTAGCACATGAATCTGCTCACCTCTACCCCTGTCAATTGGATCTCTATATTTTTTACAATCTGCTAAACTCATCACGCTGATGGACACAGACCGAAAAGGACCCCTATGCAAGAATAATATATGGGACCTTTACAGTCCAATAGCTCCTCATAATGCAAAATTTCACCTGCTTTGCTGGTAGAAATGGACCTCGATACCTCTTGGTCCCTTGTGCGGCTACACAGGT
The DNA here is from genome assembly GCF_046119375.1 of Phyllobates terribilis. NCBI lineage: Eukaryota > Metazoa > Chordata > Amphibia > Anura > Dendrobatidae > Phyllobates > Phyllobates terribilis. Next base: position 268,433,735 of record NW_027362762.1, read on the forward strand.
TGCACCAATGATATATCCGCCCCTGACTAATCTTATCCACTCCTGAAGTTGTACAGCACATTACCGTCTGGAATATTTGCCCATGGTTTTAAGGCTTTCTCTTCCAATCTCTATGCTAAGTGGTCAGCTCTGACATACTCTCTCTATCATAAATCACCCTAAAATGACTGCTACATTCCCTGCTTCTGCTTTTACACAAGCTTTGATTGTTCTCCCTGACTCCTGATTGGCTGCGCTATACCAAGTGATGTAATAGTGCAAGGCATTATGGAGTAGCCCACGTGGTCTTCTGTAATGTGTAAAATAGCGGCTGTCATTTTTTTTGCTAATTCACACAAATCAAATCACAAAGATGTTCAAATTTGTTCGGACCTGTGACTTTCACACCATTTGATATGAATTCGACATTGAAAGAATTCAATCATCTCTAATAATTAGTTAATTCTCGTCACCCCTGTCTACTCACCAAAATTAAAAAATTGAGAAACAAATATTATTATGTCTGCTCCAGTGGCCAATGTAAACATGAAATATTTCAAGATTTTTTCTTATGTGGTTAGTTACATAAAATATCTGATCTCCATAGTTGTCTAAATGAAAGCCAAAAGAGTAATGGTGATTTAGAGTACACCATAAGGCATGCCCCAAGTCTCAGTGCACTGAGAACAAAATCTTGTTTGCTTAAATTATTTGTTTCTTCTGTCTAATGAATGTAATTCTAATATACGAGTGATAACACTGGCATTTCTTTGAAATGTTGATTCAGTTTAATTATGAAAATCACTAAGGTATTTTCTGGCTTGTGCATCACTCCCTGTACTAAGATTAATCACATCAACATCATTCATTTAATCTTCAAAAAGGAAGCAGTTGTCCACGAGAGCTTTCAAATAGCTTCATTAGTGCAATTTTTCAGACTCAAATACCAAGTTGGCAGCATCTGATTGTGGAGGAGGAAGGTCATTGTATTCCTGTACTGTATAAGCTAATTAATTTTGGATTGTGTAGACATTGTTATGGATGTTGCATATGTACATTCTCTTATCTATCTGAGACGGCTTATTGGCATGTAAATTTAAGAAAAACACATGCACTTGGTTATGTTCTATTATCCTAATAGATACAGTCAGGGTTGGACTGGCCCTCCAGGGGTCCTGGGAATCTCCCAGTGGGTCTTTGAGCAGGGGCATAACAATTATGGTTATATACTGATCACAGCTCTATCTTCATCCAAGTTGCAGATTCAGTTGAAAAGTATTGCAGAGCAAAGAACCACTAGCTCCCTGCACCACAATAACTTATACATCCCACCAGCCTATCAGATACCCATAGATGACACTGATGTCACAGTGCCGGTGACGTGAGTCATTGCATTGTGCCACCTAGTGCCAGGCAATGAAGGACAAGAAGGAGCTGCTCATCGTGGGGTTGGGGGCAGGTGAGGGGAATTGTTGTGTTTTTTCTTTTATTGCTAAGTGAACAGTGTCAGAATGGGGGATATTATTACTATATTTTTTATATTCTCTTTGTTTTCCTTTATTTTTAGCCATATCAAAATAAATGTGATGTTTTATATATTAAAAAAAAATTTCACATTATTACTATTTCATGGCCAGAATATGAGACACTATTACTGTATTAGGCCAGAATGTACTATGTCAGGGCCAGAATGGGGGACATTATATCTATATTGGGATTATAATGGAAAATGTTATTACTGTATTGGTGCTAGAATGGTAGATGTTATTACAATATTGGAGATGGAATGGGGTACATTATGGGGGCGAGAATGTGAGACATTTTTACTTTATGTGGCCACAAGGGAGATATTTTTACTATATTAGGGACAGAAAGAGGGGCATTATTACTGTATGGGGTCAGAATATGGTGCATTGTTACCATATTACAACCAAAATATGGAACATTATCACTCTACTAGTTATTAAACCCGTTCTATGCTAGAGTGGCGAGCATTGTTATTGGTCCCCTGTCCTGGTATATGATCCACAATCCTGGTCCCACATTCTAGTATATGCTCCCCCATCATGGTATATACTCCCCCATCCTGGTCCCCCATCCTGGTCCATACTCCCCCATCCACATATATGCTCCCCCCCATCCTGGTCCCCTATCCTGGTATACACTCCCCCATCCTGGTATATGCTCCCTCATCATATACCATCCTGGTATATGCTCCCCAATTATGGTCCCCTATCCTGGTACATGCTCCCCAATCCTGGTCACCCATCCTGGTATACACTCTCCCATCCTGGCATATGCTCCCCAATCCTGGTCCCTCATCCTGGCATATGCTCCCCCATCCTGGTATATGCTCCCCCATGTTGGTCCATGCTCTCCCATCCTGGTATATGCGTCCCCCCATCCTGGTTCCCCACCCTGGTACATGCTGCCCCATCCTCGTCCCTAATCCTGGTGTATGCTCCCCATCCTGGCGCCCCATATTGGTAGATGCTCCCCCATCCTGGTCCCCCACCCTGGTATATGCTCCACAATCCTGGTCCCCCACCATGGTATATGCTCCCCAATCCTAGTCCTCATTCCCCATCCATCCATAAATTTAAAAAACACTCCTACTCACCTTTCCACCACTTTTCACAAACTCGGCATCAACCATGCTGATCCGGCTCCACTGTCAACAAACAAAGACATTTTCTCGGTTTTGCTCTCTAGCACCACCTCTGCTGACAGGACAAAGCGGGAACTGCAGGTTGGTAACAAATTCACACCTTGTTTATCCAACTCCAGACTACCAAGAGTTAAGTGAGACTCCTTTTGTTTAAGAATTGCAGGACAGGTCCAAAAAAAATGTCGCTTTTTCCCACAAAAAAAAACATACACCTTTTTTACTGCGAATCTCCAGGGAGATGTATGATGTAAAGACACCCCCTAACTGCATGGGTTCCTCCACTTCCCCCAGTACTGGCTCAGCCTCAGACCGCTTTCCTGGCAGAGGTACACAACCCCAACAAGAAGGCCCCGGAAAAGGTGGTTTTACCCATCTATCCCGAAGGCGTCTATCAAGACGTATGGCCAATGACATGGCAGCCTCCAAGGACTGAGGGGTTTCAAATACTGCCAAGGCATCTTTCAGCCTTTCAGTAAGCCCCTCACAAAATTGACTTCTAAGGGCTGAGTCATTCCATTTGGAATCCGTTGCCCATCTATGGAATTCCGAACTGTACTTCTCCACTGAAGATTCCCCTGCTGAAGACGACGTAGCCTAGACTCAGCCAAGGCGACTCGGTCAGGGTCATCATAGATGAGGGCCAGAGCCCCGAAAAACCCCTCCACAGACTGGAGACAAGCTGAGTCCTGCAGTAAAGAAAATGCCCACGACTGAGGATCTCCCTGCAGTAGAGAGATCACAATACCAACCCGTTGCTCCTCATTTGCGGAGGAGTAAGGACGAAGTTTAAAATACAGTTTGCAGGCCTCCTTGAATACAAAAAACTTGTCCCTGCCTCCTGAAAACCTGTCCGGGAGGGCAACCTTGGGTTCAGGATGGGCAGGCCTACCTGCAGAGACCCCCACATTAGCAACCTGTAGCTGCTGATGTTGCTGCTGAACCTCACAGCGGAGGTCATTCACCTCCAGGGACAGACAGCAGAACTGCTCTGTGAGCTCTGCAACAGTACCCACACCAAGGGAGAAAGGGAAAAAAAAGTCCAGGCCCAAAAACACACAGAGGGGAGAATGAAAACCCAAAGTGTCAGCCTTTTTTTTCCCTTTTGAAAATCTGCTCTGCCAGCAATAATGTCACGCAAGGTGTGGGAAAGACTTAGTGCAACACAAAGGGAAGAGGGAAAGGGAGCCCATACTCCAGGGAAAGAGGGGAAGTGGAGACATCTTAGGTTGATCTACCGTCACCCTGCCTCCCCTAATGTCCCTGTATTGGCTCTTCACTAATCGCCTCACACGAGCCTCGCTCTGTCTTTCCCTGGCATATGGCTAAGGCTACGGAAGGGAGGAGATGAGCACTAGTTGATCTCCACTAAAAACTATAGACAGCAAGGGTACAAAAACAGGGGGAAATTGCTTAGCTTTAGACGACTCCAGACAAATGCGCACACATCCTCAAGCTCCAGAGAGTACGAAGTGCTTCTCTTGCTAAAGCCTTCACAAGAAGTAATGAATTTTGCCCGCACCTCCCTCTGAAACACAGCAGGGTGTTAATTAGCCAGAGGAAGGTAGCCTCTGGGTTCTAGAGACAGCCTCTAAGAAGATGTCTGTAATGCCAAATGTAGATATCTCCTGCAACCAACTGCAGGGCGACTGTCTGTCACTTCTGAGACATCCGTGACACACAATAGGGAACATTAGCCATGATCCTCCTTGTGACATCATACATTTTTATTTATTAATTTATGAACCGCAATTTGGAACATTTCAACTACATCTAGGCATAAAAGATGGATTCTTTTACTCCATTATTCCAGAAAATGTGTACACAAGCACTCTATGGCTGCCACTGAAAATTAGACATTTCTGCTTCATTTGGGCACAATGACAGACATTACTGATGTGTGAGGACAAAAAAATGAATTTTATTTTTTTATGGGGGCCAGAAAAGGGGACATATGTGTTAATACTATATGAGGTCTGCAGGAGAGGATATTGGCAATGTGAGGGGGTCACAAAAGAGTGCATCACTATTGTCATATATTTTATTTTTGGGCATACTGTTACTGAAGGGGAAAAAAGGGAGGTACAGATACTATGCAGGGCACCACAATTTCCAAAATATTGACAATACTGAGCTTCAAAGAACATTTTTTAACCCATAGCATTAAAGTAAGGTTAATCATAAAACTTTCATTACAAAAATATCTAGTTTTACTCAAATTAGTTGATGCAAAAGTGAGTACACCCCCTCATTAAATCATTAAAAATAACTACATCTAGTATTTTGTATGACCTCCATGATTTTCAAGGACAGCACCAAGTTTTCATGGAATTAACCAGTTGGCGGCATATTGCGACATGATCTTTTTTCATTCTTCTAGAATGATTTATTTTAGAGCCTGGATGCTGGATGGAGACTGATGCTCAACTTCTGTCTCCAGAATTCCCCATAGGTGTTCGATTGGGTTCAGATCAGGAGACATACTTAGCCACTGAGTCACTTTCACTCTGTTCTTCAGAGATGCAGATGTGTGTATCTAGCAGAATTGATGCTGCTTTGAAGATGAAGGGAGATCACACCAAATATTGATGTGATTCAGAGTTCTTTTTTGTTCAATCACTTTGCATTTTGTTAATTGATGAAAACAATCTATTAACACTTCTAGCTTTGAAAGTATTCTTACTTTCAGGATTTTGTCCACAATTAAATAAAACCTTTGCGCAGTGCTGTATATATATATATATATATATATATATATATATATATATATATATATATATACAGTGGTGGCCAAAAGTATTGGCACCCCTGCAATTCTGTCAGATAATACTCAGTTTCTTCCTGAAAATGATTGCAATCACAAATTCTTTGGTATTATTATCTTCATTTAATTTGCTTGCAAGGAAAAAACACAAAAGAGAATGAAGCAAAAATAAAATCATTGATCATTTCACACAAAACTCCAAACATGGGCCAGACAAAAGTATTGGCACCCTCAGCCTAATACTTGGTTGCACAACCTTTAGCCAAAATAACTGCGAACAACCGCTTCCGGTAACCATCAATGAGTTTCTTACAATGCTCTGCTGGAATTGTAGACCGTTCTTCTTTGGCAAACTGCTCCAGGTCCCTGATATTTGATGGATGCCTTCTCCAAACTGCCATTTTGAGATCTCTCCACAGGTGTTCTATGGGATTCAGGTCTGGACTCATTGCTGGCCACCTTAGAAGTCTCCAGTGCTTTCTCTCAAACCATTTTATAGTGCTTTTGGAAGTGTGTTTTGGGTCATTGTCCTGCTGGAAGACCCATAACCTCTGAGGGAGACCCAGCTTTCTCACACTGGGCCCTACATTATGCTGCAAAATTTGTTGGTAGACTTCAGACTTCATAATGCCATCCACACGGTCAAGCAGTCCAGTGCCAGAGGCAGCAAAGCAACCCCAAAACATCAGGGAACCTCCGCCATGTTTGACTGTAGGGACCGTGTTTTTTTCTTTGAATGCCTTTTTTTTTTTCCTGTACACTCTATGTTGATGCTTTTTGCCAAAAAGCTCTACTTTTGTCTCATCTGACCAGAGAACATTCTTCCAAAACGTTTTAGGCTTTCTCAGGTACGTTTTGGCAAACTCCAGCCTGGCTTTTTTATGTCTCGGGGTAAGAAGTGGGGTCTTCCTGGGTATCCTACCATACAGTCCCTTTTCATTCAGACGCCGACGGATAGTACGGGTTGACACTGTTGTACCCTCGGACTGCAGGGCAGCTTGAACTTGTTTGGATGTTTGTCGAGGTTCTTTATCCACCATCCGCACAATCTTGCATTGAAATCTCTCGTCAATTTTTCTTTTCCGTCCACATCTAGGGAGGTTAGCCACAGTGCCATGGGCTTTAAACTTGTTCATGACACTGCGCACGGAAGACACAGGAACATTCAGGTCTTTGGAAATGGACTTGTAGCCTTGAGATTGCTCATGCTTCCTCACAATTTGGTTTCTCAAGTCCTCAGACAGTTCTTTGGTCTTCTTTCTTTTCTCCATGCTCAATGTGGTACACACAAGGACACAGGACAGAGGTTGAGTCAACTTTAATCCATGTTAACTGGCATGCTCAATGTGCTACACACAAGGACACAGGACAGAGGTTGAGTCAACTTTAATCCATGTTAACTGGCTGCACGTGTGATTTAGTTATTGCCAACACCTGTTAGGTGCCACAGGTAAGTTACAGGTTCTGTTAATTACTCGAATTAGAGAAGCATCACATGATTTTTCAAACAGTGCCAATACTTTTGTCCACCCCCTTTTTTAGGTTTGGTGTGGAATTATATCCAATTTGGCTTTAGGACAATTCTTTTTGTGTTTTTTCATTGAAGACAAATTAAATGAAGATAATAATACCAAAGAATTTGTGATTGCAATCATTTTCAGGAAGAAACTGAGTATTATCTGACAGAATTGCAGGGGTGCCAATACATCTGGCCACCACTGTATACACATTTCCTTTACTCAAAGATTTAATTGGCTCTAAACCCTGGCACAAATTCTGAAACACCTGCACATCAGGAGATGCTCTTAAATGTATTATTTTAGCATAGACTTCTTGTGAAATGCATTCATCTGTAAACTGGTAGTTTGCACAGCTATGTACATCCATGATATAGCAAACTCATTTCACATAGGCAATTGTTGAAATGTGTCAAGGTGCTGGTATCTGTACATATACAGCCCTTTAACCCCAGCATCTGGGATAAAAAGTTGACCCTATTTACTAATCCTAAAGAATCCTTTCATATTGTATAATCTTATGCATGCACAAATAATGTATATAAACCGATACAGAGTCAGTATGTATGTGTATAGCAATAAAAAGAAAATACAAACAAATCAGTGAATTTTACTTTCCCAGAGAGAAAAGTCAATTTCGATTTATTCCGAAGTTAGTCAGTTTTTATATTTTACTAAAATACATGACTTGACTCTAACGACAATCGGATCTCATGTTTAAATACAACATTTACAATGAAAATTCAACAATTTTAATTTTAGTCAGCTTAACAGGATAGCAGTCTTCACAGAACAGTGAACACTATAATTTCACCTTTCTGAACATTTCTTCCTCCTTCCATATATCCTCATAAAATATTTACACCTGCAGAATGACCACTCAGATGATCCTCGGACTTTCTTGCAGAATCCCTGATGATGTCATGGAAATGTTAAACCCATTATGCTAAGATAGGAGCTCCATCTAATCTGACCCTTTGCCTTTCTCATCAGAAGACAGAAAGATATTTTTACCTAGGACAGTCTAAATTCAAATTTAGAACATATGCTTCTGCAGTCTGCTATCATCTCAATCAAGACTGATAAATATTTTACAATATTAAACACTCTATTTCCATAAATTTACTTTGCCTTTAAAACTACAGGCAAAATTTGAAATTAGACATGCGACTAAATAAATAAAGTAATGATGTATTAAATAAGAAAGATGTATATTTACACTGTAAAGATAGGTAGATAGACAGACGGATGGATAGATAGATAGATAGATAGATAGATAGATAGATAGATAGATAGATAGATAGATAGATAGATAGATAGTATGGAACTATTGGTAGATAAAGAAGAGTTTAAGAGTTGTGGACTTTGCAACTTCTGGAAGTAAAAACTTCCATTATGAAAAGTATTAGGAATTTATCTTTATTTTTTCTCCACAATAAGACACATTTTATCGCTTTATAATCTATAATTACTATGTAGTACAATAATAATGCAAATATAAAAAAGGCTTTATTTCAACAGTAAAAACCTTTATTTAAGAGGTATAAAACAGTTTACAGAAATTATCAATATTATTTATTTTTAAAGTACCATTAATTATATGGTGCTGTACATGTGAAAAAAGTTACATACTTATTACATACTTAAAATAAAAGAAACAAACTTACAGACTGGCTCAGAGGGGGAGAGGGCATTGCCCTCTTAGGCTAACAATCTACAGATTAATGGGGAAGGAAACAGTATATGGCGGGGATTAGCTCCGATGGTAGAGAGGTAAGAGCAGGGTTTTTGCTTCTGTTGGCTTTCCTGAGGAGATGAGTTTTCAGGTTACATTTGAAGGTTCCAAATGTGGGAGAGAGTTGGACATGCTGAGACACTGAATTCCAGAGGATGGGGAATGGAGACAATTGGGTGAGGTATGTATGAGAGCAGAGGGAAGAAGGAGGTCTCATGAGGACCAATGATTACGAGTTGTGAAGCTATCATGAGGTTTGGAAATGTATGGAGGAGACACAATATGGACGGCTTTATAAATCATTGCTAGTTTAAAGTGGATATGTTGGAGAAATTGAAGCTATTAAAGATTGAGAGAGGAGAAAGTTGGAGGAATAGCAAGGGGTGAGGTGGACTAGTCAAGCTATGGATAGACTGGAAAGGTGTTCAAGTGAGAAGGCCACAGAGGAAGATATTGCAATAAACAAAGCAGGAGATGATGAGGGCATGCCCTAACATTGTACTAGATTTAAAGTTGAGGAAAGGAAAAATTCTGAAAATATTTTTGAGTTTTAGGCAGCAGAAAGTAGTAAGGGCTTGGATGTGGGGTTTGAAGGACACGGCAGAGTCAAGGGTTACCCCGAGGCAGCGGACTTGTGATACAAAGGAATGAGTGATGTCATTTATTGTGATATAAAGGTCTGGTAAGGGGGATGTTGAGTCAGACAGAGGAAAGACTGAGCTTTGTTTTATGAAATGTTTTATCAAAAAATGCAACAATATAATTAGTCAGGACAGTGTTTCATGCACTGGATGAAGCAGAAATTTATCCACAGGTGAGTAAGACAATTCAATAAAATCATACTTGTATTTTTCAAGCCATTCGATATACCCAGATATCCAAATTACTTCATCTTAGAGCATCTACCTGCAGCATCAGTGACTGGAGCTAGCTCTGAATGCTGCGGTTAACTATTTAGAAGCCGCTTTCAATAACCGACTGCTGCATTTAAGTAAATTAACTATTGGCCCCTTTCAATGTGATTACAGAGTGTTGATGGGTTACAATGGCATTTGAGGACTAACTGAACGTCTATCTTTCTGCCGTCTTGGTACTCCTATGAATTCCAGCCACAGAAACGGTCACAGATTCAGGTCCCCTAAGGAGACTAAAAAATAATGTAAAAATAAGTTTTAAAAAATGTAAAAATAAATAAAATAAAAAAACAACCAAAATATAAATCACTTTTTCCAGTTTAAAAATAAAGAAATATAAAAATAATAAAAAATAAACATATTTTGTATCTATGAAATTACAATCTATCATAATATTAAAGTAATTAACCCATGTAGGAAATAACCTAAGGAAAAAAAGAAGGAAAAGCCAGAAGTGCCATTCGGTCCCAGCACATCTCAAAAAAATGCAACAAAGAGGGATTGAAACATCGTACACCAACATGGTATCAACAAAAACACCAGCCAAAAATAAGGTACACAAAAAATAAGCTCTCAAAGGTTTGATCCTGGGAAAAAAAAAGTTGTGAGTCTCAGAACATTGTGACAAAAAAAATTTTTTTTTTTTACAAAGCTCTACATTTTTTTATCCACCTAAATAATAAGAAAAAAATTAAAAAGTTCGGTATTGTCATATTCATTCTGACATGAAAAGTTATGTGGCCAAGTCATTTTTACCATTCAATCAATGCTGTAAAAACAAAATTGAAGCATCATTGGTGAAATTGCATTTTTGTTTACCATTTCACCCCACTTTTAATTTTTTCCACTTTTTCAGAACAATGTAAGGTAAAATGCATGAGGTCATTAAAAATTACAACACGCCTTACATTAAACAAGCCCTCATCTGGTTATGCAGTTCATTTCTGATTTTATTGAGATGTTTTTAATAAAAATCCTTCAGTAAGCTGTTTTGTATGTGTTAAATATTGTGTTGGACTTTCAAAATGAAATTGTTACTATTTTTGAATATTGATGTTATTATTGTGCTACAAGGTTATACACTATATTGTTGTATAACGACTCTTACTACATCTTATATGAAGTAATGAGTAGAGATGAGCGTTGTTCTACTCGAACTGTTCGCCAATCTCAAATTCGAGCTGTTTTGGGCGGTGTTCGAGCCGTTCGGCGAACACGAACAATTTGAGAAAAATTCGGCTGTTCGAGGTTATGTTCGATAACTGTTCGTGCACCAAAATCATAACTGGATTTTTTCTCAGTAATGATGAAAATTAATGTTAATACGCAGTTTGAGTGTACAGCGGGGTGGGGGGAGGGGCAGGGGATGGATCTCTGCAGGAACAATGAAGATCTCCATTTTTTTTTCTCTTTCCCGCATTTGCAGTGGGGAGGTGCAATCTGTCAGCCTATCAGCAGCGCACACACGGAGCGAAGTGCTTTTTTTCACACAAGCAAGGGCATGTGTCATTGGCAGTGTATGTCACATGTCCTTGCCCTATAAGACCAAGCCATTTTCCCCGTCGCCACCATTTTCTCACTGCTGCAGCTGCGTGTCAGACGGCACCGCTGTTGCTGTGTGCGCTATACCTTGTTAATTTCAAGCCAATTTTCGCACAAATCTACAGATAGCTTGGGAGTAGGGAATAGTTGTGATTGCAGTCCTTTTAAGGACTAGGTTACAGCATTTCCTACGACTTTTATCAGGCAGGTCTGTGCTCTTAAATAGATAGATTGTGGGAGTAAAGACTAATTGTAATTGGAGTCCTTTTCAGGACTAGGTTACATCAGTTCCTATCAGTTTTTGCCAGGCAGGTCTGTACCAGTGCTGTGCAAGTTTTTTTCACAGCATTTGGCTGAATCTAGCAAAGCTAATCCTTTTTGGCCTATTGCAGAGTGTGTTAGTCAGTGGAGTAGCCTATCTGTGTTGCAAGATATACCACCTGTGTATAGAATACCAATTTTTTTACTGCACCTAGTGAAGTAAAATCTTTTGGGCATAGCATCATTCTATTAGTCCATCTATACTGACCTCCATCAGGTTGCAAATTGAATATAATTTTTTTCTGCATCTAGCTCTGAAAAAATATTGGGCTTCTAGCTGTGTGTGGGACTTGTTCTATTAATCCATCTATACAGACCTCCATCAGGTTGCAAACTGAATATATTTTTTTCTGTATCTACCTCTGAAAAAATATTGGGCTTCTAGCTGTGTGTGGGACTTGTTCTATTAATCCATCTATACAGACCTCCATCAGGTTGCAAACTGAATATATTTTTTTCTGCATCTACCTCTGAAAAAATATTGGGCTTCTAGCTGTGTGTGGGACTTGTTCTATTAATCCATCTATACAGACCTCCATCAGGTTGCAAACTGAATATATTTTTTTCTGCATCTACCTCTGAAAAAATATTGGGCTTCTAGCTGTGTGTGGGACTTGTTCTATTAATCCATCTATACAGACCTCCATCAGGTTGCAAACTGAATATATTTTTTTCTGCATCTACCTCTGAAAAAATATTGGGCTTCTAGCTGTGTGTGGGACTTGTTGTATTAGTCCATCTATACTGACCTCCATCAGGTTGCAAACTGAATATATTTTTTTCTGCATCTACCTCTGAAAAAATATTGGGCTTCTAGCTGTGTGTGGGACTTGTTCTATTAATCCATCTATACAGACCTCCATCAGGTTGCAAACTGAATATATTTTTTTCTGCATCTACCTCTGAAAAAATATTGGGCTTCTAGCTGTGTGTGGGACTTGTTCTATTAATCCATCTATACAGACCTCCATCAGGTTGCAAACTGAAAATATTTTTTTTCTGCATCTACCTCTGAAAAAATATTGGGCTTCTAGCTGTGTGTGGGACTTGTTCTATTAATCCATCTATACAGACCTCCATCAGGTTGCAAACTGAATATATTTTTTTCTGCATCTACCTCTGAAAAAATATTGGGCTTCTAGCTGTGTGTGGGACTTGTTGTATTAGTCCATCTATACTGACCTCCATCAGGTTGCAAACTGAATATATTTTTTTCTGCATCTACCTGTGAAAAAATATTGGGCTTCTAGCTGTGTGTGGGACTTGTTCTATTAATCCATCTATACAGACCTCCATCAGGTTGCAAACTGAATATATTTTTTTCTGCATCTAGCTCTGAAAAAATATTGGGCTTCTAGCTGTGTGTGGGACTTGTTCTATTAATCCATCTATACAGACCTCCATCAGGTTGCAAACTGAATATATTTTTTTCTGCATCTACCTCTGAAAAAATATTGGGCTTCTAGCTGTGTGTGGGACTTGTTGTATTAGTCCATCTATACTGACCTCCATCAGGTTGCAAACTGAATATATTTTTTTCTGCATCTACCTCTGAAAAAATATTGGGCTTCTAGCTGTGTGTGGGACTTGTTCTATTAATCCATCTATACAGACCTCCATCAGGTTGCAAATTGAATATAATTTTTTTCTGCATCTAACCCAGCCAATAGTTTTGGCCTAATACCACAGTTTGGCCACTCAGCTCTGCTCAGTTCCCATCCATTGTTTTTTTGTGCAAACAACTCCAGAGTTGTGAATTAGTTAACCACCAAAATGATTGGAAAAAGGCCTGCTGCTGGTGGAAAGGGGAATAGGCGTGTTGGGAAGGGGAAAAAAGGTTGTGTCCGTGGGGTAGGTGTTAAAGCAACAGTAACATCTGCAGAAGAAAGACCATCTTCCAGCCAAACTAAAATGTCTATTTCTTTTAGCGGACAATGTGATAAGATCCCTTTCTTACGGCCACGCCAATCGCTACAAATTCCAGATGAGGCACAAAAACAGCAGGTGCTTCAACGGATATCAAGTGCTCCTTTAAGTGGGCTCTCCTCCACATCAACTTCAACATCACAAATACTCCAGTCCTCAAAGGTGTCACCCCAATCGCACTTGCTTCCTCACAGCTCCCAAAGCTCCAGCTGCCCGTCTGAGTATGAGGTAGAACAGATGGTTGAGTCTGCAGAGCTGTTTACTCATACTATAGCCTGGGAATCAGAGGTCGACTCCAGCGCTTCTGTGAATCCAGACGAGGAAATGATCTGCACTGATGCCCAGAATCTTTATGAGTCGGATCCAGGACCAGACGCAGAAGGTTCTGACCATAATGTAGACCCTCATTCCCAAACTGTAACTCCTGTTGGTGGAGACAATGAGGAAGACGATGATAAGACTCAAATACCTGATTGGAGCGACAACTTTAGTTTTTTGTCAGGGCAGGAACAGGTTGGCTCTGAGGACGATGGGTGTGATAACGCACAGGGTGATGATGATGAGGTTGGAGATCCCACTTACTGTCAACCCACAGTCAGCCAAGAGATGAGGTCAGCAGAGGAGGTGGAGGAAGATGCTAGTGACGACGAGGTCAGGTTGCGCCTTCCTGGACAGAGACGTAGTACTGGAAGCACGTCAACAACTGCATCCTCAAACACAACTCTGCCTCTCACCACAAGTCGTGGTGGCTCTTCAGGTCGCATGGGTGCTAAGCCTTGCATAGCCTGGGCATTTTTTCAGATCGATAAAGATGACCCAACTCGTGTTATCTGTAACATTTGTCAGCAAAAGCTAAGTAGAGGCCAAAAAATACATAGTTTGAGTACTTCATGCATGAACCGGCACATGGACATGAAGCATAAGTTGCAGTGGGAAGCTCAGTGTGCTACAATGCGGCCTAGCCGGCCGGGCCAACCACCGTCTGCCATATCTTGTGCATCCGCGGCCTCTTCATCCTCTGTGACTGGGGGGACAGCAGTCACACCTGTTTTGGGGCGCAGACCTGCCACCTCTTTACCCGCAACAGCCAGCGTGATTGGCAGGTCATCATTTTCTTTGGAGGTGGTAACACCAGCTGGTGTTGAGCGCTGTCCGACATCGATAGCACCACCTTTGGATCAATGCAACCTAACATGTCCGCCTGCATCTTCCTCACAGACCGGCAGTTTGCCGGGGACACCCTTATCAACCCCGTCTAAGCACAATAGCCAGCCCTCGGTCCCTCAGATGTGGACAAGTACAAGACCATTTCCTCCTAGCCATGAGAAAGCTAAGAGGTTGAATTTCACCATCTGCAAGCTCTTGGCTACAGAAATGCTGCCTTTCCGCCTGGTGGACACAGAGGATTTTCGAGACCTTATGTCCATCGCAGTGCCCCAGTACCAGATGCCCAGTCGGCACTACTTCTCAAAGAAAGGTGTGCCTGCGCTCCACCAGCATGTCGCACACAACATCACCGCTTCTTTGAGAAACTCTGTGTGTGACAGGGTGCATTTCACCACAGACACTTGGACGAGTAGGCATGGACAGGGGCGTTACATGTCGCTGACTGGGCACTGGGTAACTATGGTGACAGCAGGACAAAGGGCTGCTGTCCAAGTCTTGCCGTCCCCACGAGTTGTGCGTCAATCCTCTTTATGTCAAAGTTCCTCCACTGCTTCTGCCTCCTCAACCTCCTCTCGGTCTTCCACCTGCACCCAAAGCCTGTCTGGTCATGCCACAAGCTTTCTAACTGCGCAGAAGGGATCCTGCACACCTCCTTACTATGCTGGCAGTAGGGCTCAACGTCATCAGGCGGTTTTTACATTGAAATGTCTGGGAAATGTGAGTCACACAGCTGAGGAGTTGTGGTCAGCTCTGGAGAACCAATTTCATGAATGGTTGTCTCCACTGGACCTGAATCCAGGGAAGGCCGTTTTCGACAATGCTGCAAACCTGGGTGCGGCCCTTCGCCGGGGCAATGTCACACACGTGCCTTGTATGGCTCACGTGTTGAACCTGGTTGTCCAGCAATTTTTAGCCCACTATCCCAGACTAGATGGCCTTCTGCAGAGGGCACGGTCGCTGTGTGCTCACTTCCGCCGTTCGCATCCCGCAGCTCAGTGACTTACATCTCTACAGAAGTCGTTGGGCCTGCCACTTCACCGGCTAAAATGCGATGTGCCTACCCGGTGGAATTCAACTCTGCACATGTTGCAGCGACTGTGGCAGCACCGACAAGCCCTGGTGCAATACGTTCTGACGTATAGCCTGGGCCAACGAGATTCAGAGGTGGGGCAAATCACGCTGGAGGAGTGGTCTCAGATCAGGGACCTATGCACCCTTCTGCACAGTTTTGAAATGGCGACGAAGATGTTTAGTGCTGACGATGCCATTATCAGCATGACTATTCCGGTGATTTACATGCTGGAGCACATGTTAAACAGAATTCGGAGTCAGGTGGTGGCACAAGAGGAGGTGGAGGAAGTAGAGGAGGAGGAGTTGTATGCGGAAGGGCTAACATCTGCAAGGTCCAGACGGTCGGCAGCACCAAGGCGGCAGGCATGTGAGGGTGGGGGAGATGGTTTTACCAGGGCGCATGGTAGCAGCCAAACTAGTGAGGAAGGTGCAGGAGCCCAGGAAGAAGTGGAGGACGAACTGATGGAAGACTCATCAGATGAGGGAGACCTTGATCACATTTCTGTTGTGCGAGGTTGGGGGGAGAGGACAGAGGAAGGAAGCATGATTGTTACCTCGCCACCAACACAACAGGGACTTGGTGCTCCTGGATGCGCAACACACATGAGTGCCTTCTTGCTGCACTACCTGCAACATGACCCTCGAATTGTGAGAATTAGAAATAATCCTGACTACTGGGTTGCCACACTGTTAGATCCCCAGTACAAAAGTAAATTTGCAGAAATTATTCCTGCCATAGAAAGGGATGCACGCATGCAGGAGTATCAGCAGAGACTGTTGCAGAATCTTACATGTGCTTTTCCACAAAATACCAGTGGTGCACGTAGTGAATCTCACAGTTCCAACTTGCCAACCGTGGGACCGTCAAGTGTTCAGCACTCAAACCGTAACAGAACCACAGTATCTGCTGGTAACATCAATTTTGCGGAATCATTTCACCACTTTTTTAGCCCATCCTTTGCAAGGCCACAGGAGACAAGAAGTCTGACACATAGTCAACGCCTAGAGACGATGGTACAGGAGTATCTCCAAGTAAACATTGAAGCCACGACTGTGTCACTGGACCCCTGCTCTTTTTGGGCTTCCAATCTGGATAAATGGCCGGAGCTAGCCACTTACGCCTTGGAGATCTTGTCATGCCCCGCAGCCAGCGTTCTGTCTGAACGTGTGTTCAGCGCTGCTAGTGGTGTGCTGACAGATAAGCGCACGCGGCTCTCCACTGATAATGTAGACAGACTCACGTTCATAAAGATGAACAAATCATGGATCCGAAACGACTTTTCTACCCCTGTGTCATCCTGGGGAGAGTAAAAGCTTGATGATTGGTTAAAATCACCCTACCAACCGTTTTAAGCTTTCAAATTACTAATCATGTTTATCTGTATCTTGGCTGGAAAATAATTTGGGCTTTGTAGCAGTGTGCAGCACTGATCCTATTAGGCCATCTATACTAAAGCTTCACCAGATTTAAAATTAATAATAATTTTTAGCTGCATCTAGCCCGGAAAATAATTTTGGGGCTCCGAGATGCGCAAGACACATAAGTGCCTTCTTGCTGCACTACCTGCAGCATGACCCTCATATTGTCAGAATTCGAAGTAATCATGACTACTGGGTTGCCACACTCTTAGATCCCCCAAACTTTTCGATCAACCTTTTCATTTTAATAAAGACCAAAAAAATGGTCATTTTTGAAATTATAAGCATTAGCAGGTTGTTAGAAACTGAAATCAAACAGTTTTCAACTCAAAACTTTATTCTAGGTGATGTTACATTTTCACATAGGACCCCTTGTTCGAAAGGAGCTTCTGAACTCTCTCGTCCATTGAATTTGTCAGGTTTTGGATGGTTTCTGCTTCAATTGTTTTGCATGAGGACAGAATACCCTCCCAGAGCTGTTGCTTAGATGTGAACTGCCTCCCGCCATCATAGACACTCCTTTTAATGATGCTCCAAAGGTTCTGAATGGGGTACAGGTCAGGGGAGCATGGGGGTCACACCATAAGTTTGTCCCCTTTTATGCCCATATCAGCCAGAGATGCAGATGTTTTATGTGCAGCATGAGATGGTGCATTATCATGCAGAAAAATGATCTTGCTGTGAAATACACGGTTCTTCTTCTTGAACCATGGCAGGAAGTGCTGTTTGAGAAAATCCACATACATTATGGAGTTCATCTTTAGCGCCTTCAGGGATCCTAAAGGGGCCGACAATCTCTCTCCCCATGATTCCAGCCCAAAACATTACTCCACCTCCTCCTTGTTGGCGCTGTAGCCGTGTTTGCGTGGGGTGTCCATCAACCAGCCATCCTCCACTCCATCCATCTGGACCATCGAGCGCTGCACGGCACTCATCCGTGAACAAAACAGTTTTGAAATCAGTCTTCATGTAATGTTTGGCCCACTGGAGCCGTTTCTGCTTGTGTGAAGTGGATAGAGGAGGTCGACAGGATGGCGTATGCACAGCTGCAAACCTCTGAAGGACCCTGCATCTTGTTGTTCGGGGGACGTTGGAGGCACAAGCAGCTTCAAAAACTTGTCTGCTGCTATGACAAGGCTTTTTTGCCGCTGCTCTTTCAACCTGACGTAATTGCCTGTAGGAAAGAGTCCTCAATTTGCCCTTATCAGCACGCACGCGTGTGTACTGTGAATCAGCTACATACTTCTTGATTGCCAAGACACTTCATCCTGATCATCGCACAATGTTGATTGTAGTCATGCCTTGACCTAAACACTCCACAATTTGTTGCTTCTCAGCAGCCGACACATCCTTTTTCTTTCCCATTTTGGCAGAAAATGTAGGCTGCTTAATAATGTGAGACAGCCTTCTTAAGTAGTCTTGCCTTTCATTGGACACACCTGCCAAACTAATTAGCACAGGTGTCTGCAATTGCTTACAGTGATATAAAGAGCCCTGACACACATCACCATCAATGAGTTTAACTGACAAACAAACAAATTCTTCCCTTATCACTCCTAAACACTTTTTGCATAATAATTTGGAACGCAGTGTACATGTGCTTTTCCACAAAACACCAGTGGTTCACGTAGTGAATCTTACAGTTCTAACTTGCCAACCGTGGTCTGTATGGAGTTGTTCAATAAAGGGCCCAAAATTAAGATAACATAGATGGGAGAGGTCTCTATGAATAGGAATTCCTAAGTATTTGATACCCTGTGAGGGCCAGGCAAAGGGAAAGTTGGACTGGATGGAATCCTATATGGATTTGGGGAGGGAGACATCGAGGGCCTCAGACTTCGCTGCATTGATTTTAAAATTTGACCATGTAACAAAGTGATCTATTTCAGCCATAACAGCATGGATGGATATATGTGATTCAGTGATATATACTAGGACATCATCAGCAAATAGAGAGCACTTGTACTCGGTGCCTCCCACCTCAATCCACCTAATATTGGGGTTATGGCGAATTGATGAGAGCAGGTGCTCCGTCACTAGGATGTATAAGAGAGGGGACAGAGGACATCCCTGCCTTGTCCCATTGGTGATTGTGAAAGGTGATGAAAATGTTCTGATGCACCCCCTGGGCCTTGGGACACCCGGAGCCGGACCCTTTTTGGTGGATGCTGGTGGTTGTAGTCTTCGTGGCGGCGACCCGGTTCCGTGGCTCAGGGTGGTCAAACCAGTGGCGGAACTATTTATGTGGTTTTGATGTTTAAATGTCCGACTACGCCACCCGTGGATTGCGGTCAGAGTGAACTGCCGCTGCAGGGCAGACCGCTGAGGCTGGTGTTGTGGGTGCAGCAGAGCGTAGCATAACTCCCCACGGGAGGAGTATAGCCTCAGGGCAGTGTATGCGGAGGATGGGGGTGATGGTGCAGGGCAGCAGCAGTAACGACACGGAGTCAGTGATGCAGTCCAGGGCCTTTACTCACAGTTCTTATTATCCAGACCACGTCTGCAGGTAACGGCTGCCCACGTCGTACTGTGCTCACCAGGTGAGGGGCTCAGACAACTCCCAGATAACTTTGGAGCGCTTCACAGGACCCCCTTTGTGTGTCCTTTGTCTGGCCTTTCTTACCAACCCTTCTGTCCGGCTGCCTCGGGCCTCCTCTTGGTAAACTTGGCGCCAGTTTCCCTGACCCTATGTGGTGCCTTCCTAGCGGGTGTAGCGAGGGGCTGCGCCACATAAAATGTCACAGCCTCCGGTTTCTAGCTGAGGGTCGTTTCCTGCCTCCACTAGTTTCGGGGACCGGTCTCCCCCTTTGGCCTGACCCCTCCACGCAGGTGGATTCGGGTGTGCGGTGGTGACTCGCCCGTCCGCACCCCTGGGATCCCTTCATTCCTCGTTCCTGGAGCCTTCTCCGCTCCTTCTCCCTCTTCCAGGCCTGGGCCTCTGTTACTAGGCCCGCCTCTGGAGCAGAGCTCATGCAGAGCCCCTGCTCCCTGCCACTTCTGCTCAGACTTCTCTGCACTGAACTAAGATGGTGCCCACCTTTTATACTCCCTTCTCAATGCACCCAGGAACTGCTTCCTCCCTGCTCCTGCACTACAGGGTTCCCCTTCCTCAGTGTTCCCTCCCCCCACTCCAGCCAGGGACAGGGACTGTCGTGCCCATCTCAGAGGCATATTGGTCGCCCTGCCCCACGGCAATGTGGTGTAATGCATGCAGGTGTCGGGTCCTGATCCACACTCCATCCTTACCTGAGAGTGAGATATCACACCTCTGGGTGAGGTGCAATACCTCTGTAGCAACCGAGCCCTCAGGGTGCTACAGTTCCATTTATCTTCAGCCTAGGTGACGTATTGTGATACAGGGCCGTGATTTTGGCTATAAAAGGGTCCCCTAGACCCCTACCCCAAGCTTTTTAAGAGAATCATATATGGCGTGCCAGGAGACTCTATGGAATGCTTTCTCATCATCCAACGAGAGTATCTAATTACAAATTTTTAACTGCATCTAGCCCAGGAAATACTTTGTGCCTAGTAGCAGTGTCTGCTGGTCAGCGGATTATCCCGGCTGTTAAGCAAGCTACACCACCTGTAGTTTAGACACTTAATTTTTTCAAAGGAAATGCTTCGGGACCATGGGATACTCAGTGAAGAGCATCAGGAGGCACCCCAAGGCATAGGGGCTGGGACTGGCAGTAGGATGCCTTGCGGTGGACAGCCGAGCTCGATCCTTATAAAAGCTTTTTAACTGCAGCAGCTTTAGTGGACGCTACTGGAGCTGGAATTACGCGGCTGCTGGCATGAGACTTGCCCTCCAATAGATCCTTGTAAATGGATTTAAAGTGTATTCATTCAAATTAGAGAGACAATTTAAATTAAAAAGCTTAGAGCTGCCTCCACCACAGGGGGGCTCGCTCGACCCACCAGCGGACAGGCACCAGTATTGGGAGAGGGGGGCTGGCCATCAGGGTTCACCGCGGCTCTGGCACAAACCCGGCGACACGGAGATGGCACGGGCAGGAGCAGACTGGCCGTGTCGGCTTCTCACTTTTTGGATTTTAGAAGGGCATGACATGCCTATATCTGTGTCTCCCCCTCCTTTTACTCCTCCACCTCTTTTATTTTCGCATGACTATATGTACTTGTCACTTTTCCATGTGTTAGTTATGTCTTCTGAGCAGTTTGTCAGCTTTTGGACACCTTTGAAGGTGTTTTCTATGTGTTTCTATGTGTTTTTGTTTGCCTGCCATTGGTTTTAACGGTGTTCGAAGGTGTTTGACGAACAGTTCGACGAACAGTTCGGCGAACACACGGGTGTTCGACGAACCGAACCGAACTCGAACACTATGGGGGTGGCTCAACACTCGTAATGAGTGTGGTCCTGAATTCAGCATAAGTTCCAAAATGTTACCATTATTTTACCCTATTCTTAAAATTGTGTATTAATTAGGATAAGTGCGTACCACATTTTGGATAATGTTCAGTGGGACTATTTAAAGCAGCCCATTAAATGTTTAACCAAAATATGTATAATCCTTAGGGAGAAATTTATATTTGCTTCTACGTCAGTCTCCTGCCATCAAAAATTGCATCAGTTGGAGCAAGAGGTATTCGCGCAAAAATGATACGTTTTGCCCTTTTGAGCCAGCTCGAACACTTTTCTAAAAGTGTTCGAGTGGAAGGCACCAATCATCAAGCAAAATAATTACTATAATGTACGACAGAAAACTGGAGTAAATTGTAGCTGAAATCTATCATATGCAGAATACATTTTTGTTTTGCACTGACAGAGCAAAAATGTAAGAAATTTTGTAAGGTGTGCTTTTCTTAATATATACTGCATGATGCACTTTTCTACAGTGGGTTTTTGGATCAAGATTCTTGTATGAAAATGGCAGACTTGATAAATTCCGCTATGTTTAGAAAGATGCATACCTTTGCTATTGACTCCAATTAATGCCACAGTTGTTTCGTACATAGTTATGTTTAAAAGTGTCGTTGACTTGTAGCTAAGTCAACATTATACCATTATATACATGGCAAGAATAGTATGTCAACCATGCAGCTGAAACAAGGTGTACGTACCCAATTTGCATAGTATTATTATTACTACTATTATCATGTCAGACAATGATGAGCTTTCTATTATAAAGCAAATGCATTAAATTTAGGATTGATCCAAGCCATCTTGGTAGATGATTGCTGTTGTATGATATTCCTTCTTGCTAAATTGCGACTTTATTTAAAAAAAAAAAGGTTGAAACTACAGTAGATTACACTGTAGAGAAGCAGCAGTACACTGTGTTCTCCTGATAGCTCAGTGTTTTCCCTGTGTGCCACTAGACCAAAGTAAACTTTTTAGGTGACTTGTTTCCTTATTTCTGATGAGAACAGTCCCAAGGGAAGCTGTTACTTCAAAATAAATTACAAAAACAAAATCCATACTGCACATGATGTATCTGAAATATATTGCATTCATGTAGAATATTTTTCAGAACATCAGTTTACTGAAGAACATGGTGTAAAACATCTTTAGTAGAATTACATTTTTAACTTTTTGGCATTTTTTGAGATACACTGTACAGTTTTGGAGATGGAAAGTGAGAATCAAACTATATCTTAAGATTTGAATAGAGTTAAACACATGGATGGATAGATAGATAGATAGATAGATAGATAGATAGATAGATAGATAGATAGATAGATAGATAGATAGATAGATGACATCATATTCACCAACGATGTCATTGGCGCAGCGCAGTGTCGATTTTTCTTCTGTATGCCATAGAGTGGTCACTTCTTCTTTCCAACAGCAACTCTGACATGCGCAGTTTGTCACTGGGGACGCCGTCTTTCGGCGTTGTTCACATGCTAATGCGGTGGGTCAGTCTTGATTTCTTTGATTCTGGACACCTGTGTCTATTATGTAATTTATTATGAATTGAGCTATATTATGAGAACAAATGATGTGTATGTATTTTTATTAATCACAGAAACCTTTATACATTATGATCTATTTATGTATATGTATTGTATGTTTTTATGCACTTTGCACGTTGCACTTTTTGCACTTTATAATATAATTGTCCTATAAATGGATGATCTGATATATACCTCACCTGTATACTCTGCACTTTGCTTGAAAAAGGCTATATCTAGCCGAAACGTTGCCACAGCTCTTGTTGAGCTGATAAATCATCTATTTTTGGAGTGCTGTCTCTACTATTTTTTCCATATGTAAGAAGGTTTGGTATTTTCCTGGAGGACTGGCATCCGGCCATTCACATTTTGTTTGCTTGTACTGCTTTTTTCTCTTTTTTTCCTAGATAGATAGATAGAAACTAAGGGTAGATATTAGAGATTAGCAGATCTTTTGAAATTCAAATTCGCAGACTCTACAAATTTTTCCACAAAAATTTTATTTGCCGCAAGTAAATTAGAAAGCTTGTAATTTCTTGGAAACTACACGTAGGGTAGAGGAAAGAGAGAGAGAGATACCTACTGAGCATAAGAGCTTACACTCTACAGGACAGAGAAAGAAAGAGGAAGGTCCATGCAAATCATAAGAGGTTACACTTTACAGAGAGAGAGAGAAGTGACCCTACTGACCATAAGAACTTACACTCTACAGGAGACATAACAGCTTACACACTACAGAAGAGAGAGACGTACCCAGTGACTCTGGAGATTGAAAACTACTCTACTGTACAAACTGTGCTGGGAACCGCTGCTCTGTGATGGCCCAGGTACTGACCATTACTGTACAAGATATGATAATCCACTAGATGTCATAAATGAAGGGAATTATACGAAGGCAACACAAAATGACATTAGCCCACACTCTGATGGTACCAGCCAAGTTTTTTTTTTATTGCAAACCACGAATCGAATTTTAAAATGTCAGAATCTCAGGAAATTTAACTTAAACTCATTCCTCCACAGATCAGTCTACTCATCTCTAGTTTATATATTCTCGTATACTTTAACTTTCCAAGTCAACCATATATTTCAACCAACTATTCACTATGATTCAATAAACTTGGCAACTGCTTGGCTCTCAACTTGGCACTTATTCCAATTCCAAAAAGATATTTCATTGTTTTTGTTTTTTACTTTATCTATGTTATAATTTAATATTATTATTTCTAAGCTGACCTGTATATCATTAATTCTGCACATTCTTCATGACTTCTTACTAGCGATGACAGAATCGTTCTACTGTGAATAGACTTGGAGTCAAATTTTCTGAAATGCAAAGGTTTCATAAAATACAAAAAAATTCCATTCAATTCCTGCAGACTGTCAAAAAAATGCACTGCACCATTTCATACATTGCTGAAAATTGCATCAGCCAGAGAAGGCTCACATAACATCAGGTGCAGCCATGTGGGCTTCCTCATAATATCTTGCAGCTATCACATTGTCTAG
The DNA here is from genome assembly GCF_046119375.1 of Phyllobates terribilis. NCBI lineage: Eukaryota > Metazoa > Chordata > Amphibia > Anura > Dendrobatidae > Phyllobates > Phyllobates terribilis. The sequence goes on from NW_027362762.1 coordinate 268,458,177, forward strand.
CATAGCCAATTAGGAGGCACTATCACAGACACTCTAAAAAGATTCTGGGCATGTAGAGCATTGGCCATTTTTGTGTTTTACAGCTGAAGGATAAGAGGTGAGAGCACACAGATCATCATTATAGATAAGGTAGAAAGGCCTAAATCACAGTATAGTGTTCTACTACAGTACTGAAGAAGATAGAAAATGGAATTGGTAGTCTTAGACTGTGAATAATATACCGCACACTAATACCAAAAAAATGTTTTCATTCTTGGCGCACTACAAATAATGAGGGCAGTTTAAGTCCCCTCAGTCCTAATTTTCCGGTGGAAGAAAAATATTGAATCCAAGAATTGTCTGTTTAAGAAAATGTGCTTCTTGGCTTGTGAGATGGACAAACTATAAGAGACATCTTTTCACATTTCTTTTTGTAAAGAAATTTTCATTCATTTTTATTTTTTTAACACAAAAGACAATTTTCAACATTCAAGACATTTAAATGCAGCTGTCTTACCTCACAAAGTGTGTGTTTTAAAAAGCCTTTAGAGTTTTTATGCACACATATTGTAATAGCCCAATATTATCACACAAATATAATGGGATGGTGCCACATCTTACATTCCAGGCATGTACCATCCTACTACTGCAGCGTTCTTGGTTATTGTTTTTTTTTGTCGAGAAAGCAGATAGAATATTCTTTAAAAATTGTAAAAAACAAACTAAAAAATTACGCACACTTTTTACTTTTGGCAAACCAGTTCTACTAGACCAATTTAGCAACCATGCACTCACAATAATACTGTGAGCTGCTGCCTCAGTTTCTTTTTCACGCATGTACATATTCACCTACCACTGTAGCATTCTTGGTTAAGGCATTTAGTCAAGAAGGAGGATAGAATATTGTTTAAAATTTCAAAAGGAAAAAAATAATACACTTTTAGCATTCCTGCTTTGCTAATCCATTTTAGCAAATTTTTCCACTCCACAATAATACTGCAGGCTGGTGCCACAGTCTTCTTTCTGCATGTGTACTTACCAACTTACTTAGCATTCTTGGTTACAGCTTTTTATTACAGAAGAATGTTGTAAACATAAAAAAATATATGTATCAATTGTCACAGAGGGTGCCTCCAAATCAACCACAAATGGGCAACCTACTAAGCAATATATCAGAAATATTGTGGCTGCCATGCAATTAGGCAAAGTCACACATACTCAATGCAAGCCACATGCTCTCAATTCGATCGTGCAACATTTTTTAAAAAAAACTTACCGTATTTTTTGGGCCACAAGACGCACTTTTTTCCTCCAAAATGTTGGAGGAAAATGGGGGGGGTGTCTTATGGTCCGAATGTTGGGGGGGTGTATATTTATGTGTGGTGTGGGGGGAGCGGTATCGGTGGAGGAGCGGGACACAGGAGGCAGCAGCTGCCCGCTGCAGCCTACACCGTCCCCGCTGCTAAAGAAAATGAATATTCACTGAATATTCATGCTCCTTAATAGCGGTATACAGTGTAGCCGCGCTGTGGCTGCTGCTGCTGCCGGCTATCTCCTGTGCCCGCTGTTAAAGGCATGAATATTCAACCTCTCTCCATGCCCATGGGCATGGGGAGAGGGTGAATATTCATGCCCTTTAATGAGCAGGCACAGGAGATAGCCGGCAGCAGCCGCAGCGCAGCTCCGCTGTGTGCTGGCTATGAAGGTGAGTGAAGTCACTGCTCCCCGCGCACACAGACCCGGCGTGGGGAGCAGTGACTTCCGGCAGCTGATCTCTCCATGTGAGCCGTGCATGGCAGTGACGTCATGCGTGGCTCACATGGAGAAATCAGTGCAGCGCTGGAGGAGAGAGAAGAAAGGTGAGTATGAGTGTTTATTTTTTTTAATGTGCAGCCTGATGGGGATTAGGGGTGCCATGCATACCAGGACAGGGATTAGGGGTGCCATGCATACTAGGACAGGGATGAGGGGTGCCATGCATACCAGGACAGGGATGAGGGGTGCCATGCATACCAGGATAGGGATGATGGGTGCCATGCATACCAGGATAGGGATTAGGGGTGCCTGCATATGAGGACAGGGATGAGGGGTGCCATGCATACCAGGACAGGGATTAGGGGTGCCATGCATACCAGGACAGGGATGAGGGGTGCCATGTATAACAGGACAGGGATGAGGGGTGTCATGCATACCAGGACAGGGATTAGGGGTGCCATGCATACCAGGACAGGGATGATGGGTGCCATGCATACCAGGACAGGGATGATGGGTGCCATGCATATCAGGATAGGTATGAGGGGTGCCATGCATACCAGGATAAGGATGAGGGGTGCCATGCATACCAGGACAGGGATGATGGGTGCCATGCATACCAGGATAAGGATGAGGGGTGCCATGCATACCAGGATGGAGGGATGCCAGGCATACCAGGATGGGGATGGGGACCACATATAAAAGGAAGGGGGGCGGCATATATACCAGGATGGGGGATATTGTCAGAATTGGGGGACATTACCTTATACCAGTGTCAGCAGAAGACCCCCTCCCTCTTAAAAGTGCATCATGACCACATTTTTTGCTTAAATTTTTATTTTCCTCCTCTAAAACCTAGGTGCGTCTTATGGTCCGGTGTGTCTTATAGTCCGAAAAATACGGTATACTCCTGGTACAAAGTCTTGCTCATAGACATAACACTATGTGGGGACTTCAAAAGTTTTTATCTCGCGATTAATGGCTGACAGGATTTCCAGCAACAGAGCGGTATGAATGAGCCTCTGGCTGATTTGTGGAATTGAAATGTGATAGAATTCACTGCTACATACAGTATGTTGTATCATCTGGGCAGATGAAAGGTGGAGGGATGGCAGATAATATTATGAAGCATTACAAATTGTGCTTGTATTACTTTGAAAACTGCTATTGGTAGTTAATGAGGGCTGAAGTCACGTACTGAATCCTTTAAAGGAGGGTACAAAATTGTTTGCCTTCCGTGACTCAAATTTTTGGTACATGTCAGCGTCATTCTCATTTTTACTGAAATTAATTTTTTGGGTGAGCACCAGGGGAAAGTTCCAGAAGCAGGCACCTGCGCGGGATTGGGAACATGCACAGAGTGGGTCAAAAATTGCTAAAATAGTTATTAAAAAATTGTTGTACTTCTAAGACTTCTCACTTTTTACTATTTTTTTATTAAATATAAAAGGCGCCTATGCAGGATTAAGCCCCTATGAAGGGATAAACAAAAAAGGCAAACATTGTTGTAATGATATTCCATTAATGCAATTTTCTTTAAAAACATTCTCAATTTTTGGATGAAAATGATTTTTTAAGTTGGATGAAGTTCCTTGGTCGAAACCTGCTTTGGATCATGCCCTTGGCCAGGATTGAGAACATAAAATGCTCTGGTATTGTTTCTCTCCTTACAAGTGCTTCTCACTAAATGAGGAAAATCATTAAAAAGTTAATTTATTTCAGTTTTTCAATACAAAAAGTGAAACTTAGATATTATATAGAGTCATTACAAACAGAGTGATCTATTTCAAGTGTTCATTTCTGGTAATGTTGATGATTATGGCTTACAGCCAATGAAAACACAAAAGTCATTATCTTAGTAAATTAAAATACTTTATAACAACAGCTTGAAAAATATTTTTAGAATCCGAAAAATGTTGGCCTACTGAAATGTATGTTCAGTAAATGCACTCAATACTTTGTCGGCGCTTCTTTTACATCAATTAATGCATCAATGCAGCGTGGCATGGAGGCAATCAGCCTGCGGCACTGCTGAGATGTTATGGAAGCCCAGGTTGCTTTGATAGCAGCCTTCAACTCCTCTGCATTGTTGGGTCTGGTGTCTCTCATCTTCCTCTTGACAATACCCCATAGATTCTCTATGGGGTTAAGGTCAGGCGAGTTTGCTGGCCAAACAAGCACAGTGATACTGGTGTTTTTGAACCAGTTATTGGTACTTTTGGCAGTGTGTACAGGTGGCAACTTCTGTTGGAGAATGAAATTTCCATCTCCAGAAAAGCTTGTCGGCAGAGGAAAGCATGAAGTGCTCTAAAATTTTCTGGTAGACGGCTGAGCTGACTTTGGTCTTGATAAAACACAGCAGACCTACACCAGCAGATGACATGGCTCCCCAAACCATCACTGATTGTGGAAACTTCACACTAGACCTCAAGCAGCTTGGATTGTGTGCCTCTCCACTCTTCCTCCAGACTCTGGGACCTTGATTTCCAAATGAAATGCAAAATTTACTTTCATCTGAAAACAACACCTTGGACCACTGAGCCACAGTCCAGGTCTTTTTCTCCTTGGCAAGGGTAATACGCTTCTGGCATTGTCCATTGGTCATGAGTGGCTTGACACAAGGAATGCGACACTTGTAGCCCATGTCCTGGATACGTCTGTGTGTGATGGCTCTTGAAGCAATGACTCCAGCAGCAGTCCACTCCTTGTGAATCACCCCCAAATTTTTGAATGGCCTTTTCTTAACAATCCTTTCAAGGCTGCGGTTATCCCGGTTGCTTGTGCACCTTTTTCTACCACACTTTTTCCTTCCACTCAACTTTCCATTAATATGATTGCATACATCACTCTGTGAACAGCCAGCTTCTTTAGCAATGACCTTTTGTGGCTTACCCTCCTTGTGGAGTGTGTCAATGACTGCCTTCTGGACATCTGTCAAGTCAGCAGTCTTCCCCATGATTGTGGAGCCTACTGAAACAGACTAAGGGACCTTTTTAAATGCATTGGAAGCCTTTGCAGGTGTTTTTTGTTAATTATTCTAATTTACTGAGATAATGACTTTTGTATTTTCATTATCTGTAAGCCATAATCATCAACATTAAAAGAAATAAACACTTGAAATAGATCACTTTGTTTGTAATGACTCTATATAATATATGAGTTTCACTTTTTGAATTGAAGAACTGAAATAAATTAACTTTTTGATGATATTCTAATTTAGTGAGAAGCACTTGTGTTACAGATCCGGGTGGTGGAACCTCTGTGCTGCGGTGCAAGGAGGGACCAGAGGGGCGTAACTAGGTATCAACTCGGACTGACCAGGGTTGCACGGCGGCTCAATCAACTCCGTGAACCAGGGAAGGACCGAGCAGAGGGACCAGGTGCTACTCAGGACCAGTCCTTGTATGAGAGCAGGTGACTCCCATGGGTCAGAAGGCAGGGACTGACCGGTACAGCAGATGAGCACGGCAGGCAGGCTGACGGGTGATCCGAGTAGATGGACTGGCAGACACCACGGGTATCTGGCAGGAGCCTCCAGGTAGGCTGGCTGGTAGGCACGGCAGGTAACTGGTACATTCTCCGGGTAGGCAGGCAAGCCTGGCCCATAGACAAACTGGCGGCTTTGGACCGTAGGCAGACCATCGGGCTGGAGAGTGTACTTGGCTGGCGGAGACAGATAGCAGGTAAAGGCTCCGGATAAGTGGACTGGCCAAGCCCATAGACAGACTGGCGGGCTGGGCTGTAAGCAGACTGTCGGGCTGGACTGGTAGTCAGGCTGGCAGACTGGACTGGTAGTCAGGCTGGAGGACTGGACTGGTAGTCAGGCTGGCGGAATGGACTGGTAGTCAGGCTGGCGGACTGGACTGGTAGTCAGACTAGCAGCGGGACCTGAGGGCTGAAGCAGAGTTAGTACACAGAGCTGCAACATTGCATGGGCACCTCCATTTTGGAGGAGATGCCTTTTATATGAGAAGTCCTCCGGCCATTGGCCGGGGACTCCTTAGGACGGCGCGCGTGGCCCCTTTAAGAGGGAGGGTGATCGCACGCCCTAAGCACAGTGCCCGGGAAGCTGCACTCACCGGCAGCAGCAGGAGAGTCGGAAGACACCGGGCCAGGAGAGCAGCGGTAAGGTGGACGGCGTCTCTGCCTGTCTGGGGGCAGAGACGCCGATGCTACAGTACCCCCTTTATGCCCCCTCTTTTTTAGGCCTGAAAAAAAAAATTTAAGAAGAAGAGGGGCGTGGATGTTCTCCCTGGGTTACCAAGTTCTCTCCTCTGGGCCAAACCCCTTCCAATCCACCAGAAAAAAGGTTTTTCCTCTTACCCTCTTTGTGGCCAGAATGTTCTCTACCTCATAGACGTCCTCAGTGGAGACCGGAGCTGGGGAGGTACCTGAAACGTCGGAAAAAGAATTAAGAACAACCGGTTTGAGGAGAGATATGTGGAAGGAGTTGGGAATCCGTAAGGTGGCCGGGAGTTTTAACTTGTAGGCCACTGGATTGATTTGCTTGAGGACTTCAAATGGACCGATGAACCGTGGACCGAACTTATAGGAGGGTATTTCGAGACGAACATGTTTGGAGGAGAGCCAAACCTTGTCTCCCAGACAGAATTGAGGTCGGTCCAGACGTCTCTTGTCGGCATGTCTCTTCATCCGCTTAGAGGATTGAAGAAGTGTGGATCTAGTGTCCTCCCAAATGGTGGAAAATTTTCTGACCAGAGACTCCGTGGCAGGATTGTCCACTGAAGCAGAGACGGGAAACGGAATCCGGGGGTGTTGACCATAGACCACAAAGAACGGGGACTTGGAAGAAGATTCGCTGTCATGGTTGTTATAGGAAAATTCGGCCCATGGTAGGAGCTCTACCCAATCGGTATGGTGAGCGTTGACGAAGTGCCGGAGGAAGCTGGTAAGGATCTGGTTGATACGTTCCACTTGGCCATTGGACTGAGGATGATAAGCAGAGGAGAAATCCAGGGAGACATCCAGCAGCTTACACGTAGCTCTTCAGAAGCGCGAAGTGAACTGGACCCCTCGATCAGACACAATGTGGAGGGGTAGGCCGTGGAGACGAAAGATGTGATGGATGAAGTCCTTAGCCAGCACAGATGCAGACGGGAGACCAGGCAGAGGGATAAAGTGGGCCATTTTAGAAAAGCGGTCAGCGACCACCCAAATGACAGTACAACCGGCAGAAACAGGGAGATCAGTAATAAAGTTCATAGCAATGTGTTGCCACGGGGCAGCAGGTACGGGAAGAGGCAGGAGACAGCCGGCTGGAAGATGTCTGGGAACCTTGTTGCGGACACAGGATGAACAGGCTGTGACGAAGTCTACAACATCCTTGCGCAGGGAAGGCCACCAGTAATGCCGGGTAATGAGCAGGAAGGTCTTCCTCTGGCCAGCATGGCCGGCTAGTTTAGATGAATGACCCCAGTGAAGAACCTCCTTATGATCCGGAACCGCTACAAACATCTTAATGGGTGGGAGACAAGACAGGTCCAAGGGAGCAACATTCATCACTTTGGAGGGATCGATGATATGCATAGGCTCCTCCTCTTGATCGGAAGACAGGAAGGATCGGGATAATGCATCGGCTTTAACGTTCTTGTCCGCATGGCGGTAATATAGGGTAAAGTTGAAACGGGCAAAGAACAAAGACCACCGGGCCTGACACGGATTGAGTCTTTGGGTATTTTGTAGATATGCCAGGATTTTGTGGTCAGTGTAGATGACCACTGGGTGCAGAGCCCCCTCTAGCAGGTAACGCCACTCCAGCGCCAATTTGATGGCTAGCAGTTCTCGGTCTCCTATGGAGTAGTTGTGCTCAGATGAGGAGAAGAGCTTGGAGAAGAAGCCGCAGGTTACCATTCTCCCGGACGGAGATTTCTGGTTGAGCACCGCTCCGGCTCCGGAAGAGGAAGCATCAACCTCCAGAAAGAACTGTTTGTTGCAATCTGGACGGTGCAGCACCGGGGCAGAAGAGAAGGCTTGTTTTAAAGAGAGGAAGGTCTCATCCGCTTCGGACGTTCATTCCTTAGGATTTGCTCCCTTACGGGTGAGCGCAGGGATGGGTGCAGTCCGGGAAGAGAAATGTGGGATGAAGAGGCGGTAATAGTTAGGGAAGCCCAGGAATCGCTGACTCGCCTTCAGCCCCTCCGTTCGGGGCCACTTTAAGACGGCAGAGACCTTCTCGGGGTCCATCCGTAGACCAGTCTTAGAGATAATATAGCCCAGGAGCGGAAGAGAGGTCTGCTCGAAGAGGCATTTCTCAAATTTTGCGTATAGCTGATTCTGCCTGAGCCTAAGCAGGACCTGACGAACATCCCTCCGGTGTGTGGGTAGATCCAGAGAGAAGACCAAGATGTCGTCCAGGTACACCACCACGCTTGAATATAAGAGGTCACGGAAGATGTCGTTAACTAGTTCTTGGAAGACGGCTGGAGCATTACAGAGGCCGAAGGGCATCACATGGTATTCATAGTGGCTGTCCCGAGTATTGAATGCCGTCTTCCACTCGTCTCCTTGGTGGATCCGGACCAAGTTATACACCCCACGAAGATCGAGCTTGGTGAAGATCTTTGCGCCTTTAAAGCAGTCGAACAGCTCTGAGATGAGCGGCAGGGGGTATTTGTTTTTGATAGTAATCTGGTTGAGTCCCCTATAATCGATACAGGGGCATATTGAACCGTCTTTCTTTTTTACGAAGAAGAATCCTGCTCCAGTCGGGGCGGTAGATTTCTGGATGAATCCCCTAGCCAGATTTTCTTCGATATAATCAGACATGGCCCGGGTTTCGGCCAGCGACAAGGGGTAGATATGCCCACTGGGTGGAGAGGCACCGGTTACCAGGTCGATAGGGCAATTATATGGCCTACGAGGTGGCAGTGTCTCTGCTTCCTTCTTGTCGAAGACATCTGCATAGGACCAGTAAGGTGCCGGTAGACCAGGTAAATTAGCCGGAGTAGACGGAGGTCGAGCCGGGCGAACCGGAACCAGGCAGGTCTCATGGCAATCCTGCCCCCAATGGAGCACCTCACCGGATCGCCAATTCAGAATGGGTTCATGTCTCTGTAGCCAGGGTAGACCTAGCAAAAGGGAGTGAGAGAGTCCAGATAGCACATGGAAGGAGCTCCTCTCCGAGTGCAGCATTCCCACCTGAAGGGTTACAGGCTCTGTGATGAGCAAGATGGTCACCGGAAGGAGTCTTCCATCCATGGAAGCGACTGCCAATGGTTCAGCCAGAGGTTTGGTGGGAATCTGATACTTCTCTACAAGGGGCTGAGAAATGAGATTCCCAGTGGCTTCAGAATCCAGGTGGTTTCAAAGAAGTGTGTCTCTCCACAGGAAATAGAAACGGATAGAGTCAAGGATGGAGAGGATTTACTCTTGCCTAGGACGACCTCTCCGAGCAGTTCTAGACACTGGAGTTTCCCAGCTTCACCGGACAGGAACGGATCAGATGCTCCTTACTACCACAGTAGAAACAGCTCCCCTCGGCTCGGTGTGTTTCTTGGCGAGACTTGACCATCTTTGTCTGGTCGATCTGCATGGGTTCGGGCGAGCATGCCCAGGGAGTTTCTGGTTAGGAGGCAGGTTTCTGGAAAACAGGAGCAAGACGAGGAAATCTTCTCTGCTGGGTAGTCTCCTTAGCTCGTTCCAGGAAACGCATGTCAATCCGGGTAGCTAGTGACACCAGGTCATCCAGGGTGGTAGGAATGTCCCGGCTGGCTAGCTCATCCTTGATCGGTCCAGAAAGACCCTCCCAGAAGGTGGACACCAGGGCCTCATTGTTCCAGGCAAGCTCAGATGCGAGGGTGCCGAACTCTATGGCATACTGGCCCACGGTGAGACTCCCTTGGTGGAGACAGAGTAATGAGGAGGCAGTAGAAGTCCTTCGTCCAGGCTCATCGAAGACCTTCCGGAAGGCAGTGAGGAAAGCCGGAAGATCGGACACCAGGGGATCCCTTCTCTCCCATAGAGGGTTTAGCCATGCCAATGCTTCCCCGTTGAGGTGAGACATGATGAACGCCACCTTGGCCCGGTCGGAGGGAAATTGATGTGCCAGTAGTTCAAAGTGCAGCATGCACTGGTTCAGAAAACCCCGACATAAGACGGGGTCACCCCCAAAACGAGGAGGCGCAGAGAGCCGGGGTCCAGAGCTGGATGCCGTGGCACTGGTAGGCAGAGGCGCCGCTGGAGCGGGTGCCGCTCGGCTCAAGGCGGACACAGGTGGGACGGACAGCTTGTCCAGGCGAGAGTTGACAGACTGCAGGTTGGTCAGGATGGTTTCTTGCTGGGATCTCTGACGAGAAACCTCCTGGTACAGGTCAGCAAGCGAAGGAGCCTGGGGGTCACTGGGTTCCATGGCCCGTGCAAACTGTTACGGATCCAGGTGGTGGAACCTCTGTGCTGCGGTGCAAGGAGGGACCAGAGGGGCGTAACTAGGTATCAACTCAGACTGACCAAGGTCGCACGGCGGCTCAATCAACTCCGTGAACCAGGGAAGGACCGAGCAGAGGGACCAGGTGCTACTCTGGGCCAGTATTTGTATGAGAGTAGGTGACTCCCACGGGTCAGAAGGCAGGGACTGACCGGTACAGCAGATGAGCACGGCAGGCAGGCTGACGGGTGATCCGGGTAGATGGACTGGCAGACACCACGGGTAACTGGTAGGAGCCTCCAAGTAGGCTGGCTGGTAGGCACGGCAGGTAACTGGTACATTCTCCGGTTAGGCAGGGAAGCCTGGCCCATAGACAGACTGGCGAGTTTGGACCGTAGGCAGACCGTCGGACTGGAGAGTGTACTTGGCTGGCGGAGACAGATAGCACGTAAAGGCTCCGGATAAGCGGACTGGTCAAGCCCATAGACAGACTGGCGGGTTTGGACCGTAGGCAGACCGTCGGGCTGGAGAGTGTACTTGGCTGGCAGAGACAGATAGCAGGTAAAGGCTCCAGATAAGCGGACTGGTCAAGCCCATAGACAGACTGGCGGGCTGGGCTGTAAGCAGACTGTCGGGCTGGACTGGTAGTCAGGCTGGCGGACTGGACTGGTAGTCAGGCTGGCGGACTGAACTGGTAGTCAGGCTGGCAGAATGGACTTGTAGTCAGACTAGCAGCGGGACCTGAGGGCTGAAGCAGAGTTAGTACACAGAGCTACAACCTTGCACGGGCACCTCCATTTTGGAGGAGGTGCCTTTTATATGAGAAGTCCTCCGGCTATTGGCCGGGGACTCCTTAGGACGGCGCGCGCGGCCCCTTTAAGAGGGAGGGAGCGCGCGCCCTAAGTACAGTGCCTGGAAAGCTGCGCGTGCCGTCAGCAGCAGCAGGAGAGCCGGAAGACGCTGGGCCAGGAGCACGGTGGTAAGGGGGACGGCGTCTCTGCCTGTCAGGGGGCAGAGACGCTGATGCTACAACTTGTATATTCCCTGTAATCACTATGACGCAAATAACAGGTAGCTTAGGAGACAGATGGTTCCTGCTCAATACTGTCAAGTATATCTTCCAGAGACGGCAATATTAAAGAAGTACTGCCATCAAAATTTATATCTGCTTAATATATTGCAATCATATTATTATATTGCACTGTGTACTTACAATTGCTCATTTTAACTTTTTACCAAAAAGCTAATTCTTCTCTAGTGATGAGCGAGCACTAAAATGCTTGGGTACTCGTTGCTCGAGTTGAGTAAATTGGAATGCTCAACTGCTCGATCCGTGCAATGAGCCCAATGTAAGTGTTTGGGAAACTCAAGCATTTTTCCGGTGGCCCCTCCACCCCCTCCCCCCCGTAAGTCTGCAGAGGGCCTAAAAATTGCAGAAACCTATAGGAACAGTGCTCAAATGACATGGTAACAGCATGGGGAAGACCACTGGAAACATCTCTGGCTCCCATGTCACTGCTTTGAACAGTGTTGTCAGAGTATTACACCACTTTTACAGGCTCACAATAAAACATACAAAAACGAAAACAAAATGGATTTTCCTGGGAAAAATGTTAATCAACATCCTTTCCAGGGTAATGACTTGTATATAAGGTAAAATAAATTACCAAAAATGTTCCTCCACACTTTAGGCTATGTTTACATGTAGCGTTTTTGATGCATTTTTGCACTTTTGCATTGCTTTCAAAGGTGAAAAATACATTTACCGCTGTGTGAGACATGATCAGACACATTCATACATTGCTGAAAAGACATGGGAACAGCATGGGGAAGACCCCTGAAATCATCTCTGACTCCCAGGTCACTGCTTAAAACTGTGGTCATCAGACGTGATCCTATATTATTGCGGTAATAATGCAGACATTTTTGGCAACGTGACAGATATTAAACTCTATTTAAAATGGGCAAGGTGTGTGGCAAGGGACGTGGAAGTTGATGTTATGGTGATGTTGATAGTGCACGCAGAGGCCGAGGCCATGGACAAGATGACACTGAGCCTGCTGAGGGAGCACAACAAACACCCACAGCACGTCAAACTACCTTCCTGTCCTAATTTCTAGGGGGCTGCGGAACACCGCTATTGAAGTCAGAGCAGTGTGAAAAGGTTGTTGGTTGGATAGCAGATAGATAATGCTTCCAGTCAGTTTGCCACCACCACCTGCCTGTCTTCCACACGGTCCAGTCTCAGTAGCCGTGAGTCTGGACCACATTATTATTATTACTTTAGCGCCATTTATTCCATGGAGTTTTACATGTGAAAAAGGGGTATACAAATACATCGCAAAAACAATTACAATAATCTTGAACAAAAATGTGACAGCGACTGGTACAAGAGAGAAGAGGACCCTGCCCGCGAGGGCTCACCATCTACAAAGGATGGGTGAGGATAAAGTAGGTGAGGATAGAGCTGGTTGTGCAGCGGTATGGTGGAGCGAGGGTTACTGCAGGTTGCACGCTTGTCGGAAGAGGTAGGTCTTCAGGTGCTTTTAGAAGGTTTCAACAGTAGGCGAGAGTCAGAAATGTTGGGGTTGAGAGTTCCAGAGAAGGGGGGATGCACAGGAGAAATCTTGTATGTGATTGTGGGAAGAGGAGATAAGAGGGGAATAGAGGAGGAGATCTTGTGAGGATCGGAGGTTGCGTGCAGGTAAGTACCGGGAGACTAGGTCACAGATGTATGGAGGAGACAGGTTGTGGATGGCTTTGCATGCCAAGGTTAGGGTTTTGAACTGCAGTCTCTGGGCAATGGGGAGCCAGTGAAGGGATTGACAGAGAGGAGAGGCCAGGGAATAGCGAGGAGACAGGAGGATTAGTCGGGCAACAGAGCTAAGGATAGATTGGAGGAATGCGAGAGTGTTAGAAGGGAGGCCACAGAGCAGGAGGTTGCAGTCATCGAGACGGGAGATGATGAAGGTGTGCACTAGTGTTTTTGTAGATTCGTGGTTGAGGAATGTGCGGATACGGGAGATTTTTTTTAGTTTTTTACTTGGAGTCAGCATCTTCCTCCCACCATTCCGAGTGCCCTGAGACAACTGATCCCACACTTGGACACTCCAAAGAGTTGTTTTATTTATCTTTCCATTTATAAATTCTGGCCTCTCTCTCAGTCTGCTCAGAAGTGGAAAGAGCTTGGATATGTGGTTTGAAGGAGAGATTAGAGTCCAGGGTTACCCCAAGAGCTGTTCACTTTTCCATTGATAGATTCGGGCCTCTCGCCCGGCCAGCTTCAAGCAGGGCAACAGAAGATCGTATGAGCGATTTTGAGCAGTCATGGTCACTCAAAGGTGACAGTGGGAAAGTGCAATTACTGTTGCAAGAGGTGGATGATGATGAGACACAATGGACAGAAAGTTAGGAGGAGGACCAGGGTGCGGAAGTGGAAGATGAAGCGGTGGACGATGAAGTCACTGACCCAACCTGGCAAGGGGACATGCAGAGCGTGGACAGCAGCACACAGGGGGAGGGAGGCATAGCACCACAACAGGCAGGAACAAGCAGTGTGGTGGCCACAGACACAGGGCAGGCAACTGCTCCCTGGGACACCAACATGACAGAACTTGCCAGTACAACTGTTAGGTCTTCCCGAGTCTGGCTCTTTTTTAAAGACTGTTTAGATAACCCCAAAAAGGCCATTTGCAACATCTGCCAGGCCAGCATCAGCATGAGCACCAAAACTATCAGCCTGACCACCACCAGCATGCTCAGGCATATGACAGCAAAGCACACGCCTCTTCTGCTGTTGTGCATGCACACCAATCCCCTGTCCATGGTGCATGCGAAGATGCCTCCCGCCCTGCACCTGTCATTGCAGACTTGCAACCATCACCATCCACATCCTTGTCCCAACGCAGCATTCAGTTGTCCCTACCCCAGTCGTTTTAATGCAAGCTCAAGTATGCAGCCAGCCACCCACCCACAGGCTGCAATACTAAACTGACACATTTCTGGACTGCTTGCACTTGAAATGTTGCTTTTTAGGCTTGTGGAGGTGGAAGATTTCCACAACCTCATGGCGGCGTCCGGGGTTCCGTACTTGGTCCCCAGCCACCACTATTTCTCCCAGTGTTATCCCGCCTTACACATGCACGGGTCCCAGAACATTACCCGTGCCCTCCCCAGTGCACTTAGTGGGAAGGACCACCTAACCACAAACACGTGGACAAGTGAATGTGGCCAGAGATGGTACATCTCACTGATGCATTTCACTGGGTTAATATTGTGGAAGCAGGGACCCAGTAGGACCCTGGGACGGAATACATCCTCCTGATGCAGAGGATTGCGGGCCCTGGGTCAATCAAGCTTAAACACAATGTTCAGAAGGTAGACAGCAGCAGTGGTCGTTCTCCTAGACAACGAGCAAATTATTCATGATGAGGCCATCAATCTCCTTAGCTTTCTGTTACTTGGAATGCAAGCACAAGTAAGCAGACAACCACCCACCCACAGGCCGCAATACTAAACTGCCACACTTCTGGACTGCTTGCACTTGAATGTTGCCTTTTAGGCTCATGGAGGCGGAAGCTTTTCACAAACTCATGGCGGCGGCCGGGGCTCTGTACCTGGTCCCCAGCCACCACTATTTCTCCTGGTGTCGTCCCCACCTTACACAAGCACGGGTCCCAGAACATTACCCGTACCTTCCCCAGTGCACTTAGTGGGAAGGACCGACTAACCACAAACACGTGGACAAGTGAATGTGGCCAGGGACAGTACATCTTACTAACGCATTTCACTGGGTTAATATTGTGGAAGTCGGGACCCAGTGGGACCCTGGGATGGAATAAGTACTCCCGACGCAGAGGATTGCGGGCCCTGGGTCAGTCAGGGTTGCCTCCATCTCCATCATTTGATTCATTTTTTTCAGGAGATATTCCAGATTATGTACTTAAACTTCGTGGGTGCCAATAACAATAAACAGGACTGTATTCTTAGGCGACAAATCGCACACCATTGCAAAATTGTTGAAAGCTGTATCAGAGAACCTGGTGGCGACTCTGAAGCTAGGCAAGCTCGAACATGTACAATGCCTGGCCCATGAGCTCAAATTAGTGGTTCAGCAGTTTCTATAAACCTGCCCAGGTATACTACAGTGGCTTGTGAAAGTACGCCGCGTGTGTGCCCATTTCAGAAAGTCAGCTACAGCTTCCGCCGCCCTGGCAGGGCTTCAGCAGCATTTGCAGTCTACAGCTCACTGACTGGTGTGTGATGTGACCACGCATTGGAAATCAATGTTGCAGATGTTTGGAATGATTTTGAGAAGCAGAGAGCAGTTGTTGAGTACCAGCTTCAACATGCCCATCGGCATTCAGGTCAGCCTCCGCACATAAGAGCTGATGAGTGGGCGTGGATGTCTGACATCTGTGCCGTCCTCCAAAACTTTGAGGACTCCACCAAGATGGTGAGCGGCGATAACGCCATAATTAGCGGCACCATCCCGCTTCTCTGTCTACTGAAATGCTCGCTGCTCTCAAATAAAGAGGAGGCATTGCAGGTGCAGCAAGGAACTATACAGGGTGATGCTACTCAGCCCAGCTTCATCTCATCTCAACGGAGATTGGGTGATAATGAGGAGGAGAAGGAAGAGAACATGGACAGTTGTCCTCTTGGTGAGAACAGGGAAATCTTGGCTGTTGGCAGTCTGGCATACGTGGCCGACTTTATGTTCCGCTATCTTTACCGTGACCATCGCGTTGTATGCATTTTGGGCATTACAGAAAACTGGCACGGCACAAGAGAATTCTTGGAGACAGAGGTGTGAGATTCTGGTTAAGGAGGATGTCAGTCTTAGATCAGTTGCAGAACGGAGGGCACAGGAGGGGTGATACACAGAAATGAGGGATGAGATATAGGGCGGTGCAGAACTATGGACAGCTTGGTGGGTGAGAGAGATGAGTTTCTATTGTATTCTGTAGTGATTGTTTAACCTAACCAGTGCAATTACTGGCACAGGGTAGAAGCGTCGATGACGCGGCTTGATAGAATAAGAGCAACAGTAATAGTTTTAGCAGTATCAAAGGTGAGAAAAGGTTGAATTCTGGAGATGTTTTTAAGGTGAAGGTGACATGAGCGAGTGATTTTTCACATTGAATAAAGGAAAGTTGTGTGTCAAATATGACTCCAAGACAGCAGGCGTGCAGAGTGGGAGTTATGGTGGCACCACCTAAAGGAAATTGCAAAATCAAGTATAGGTAGGTTAGTAAACATCATATATAGGTATGTTAGTAAAAGTCAGGTAAAGGAAAAGTATGGCCCGGACTGCATCCCCCCATAGGGGGCTTAAGGGGAGGGCCGCATGACTCAGAAGGTCTGCTAGGCCGTAATTTGGGGTGGTAAGGGGTTAATATAAGGGATAGAGTTTTGGGCGCGAATTTGTAGGGGAGGAGTTTTGGGGGGGGGATAGTATGGGATTGGCTAGTGGGGGGTATCTCTGTGGGGGGTATATAAGGTGAGGGGTGGTGGGGTAGTCCATTCGGGAAAGTTTAACGTACCTGAATCTACGTCGGGTCCTGAGGAATGGAGGCTCTTTTCCAGGAGATCCGTTCCTTGGCTGAGAGCAGGGGACAGCTGTGGCTCCAGGATCAGCTGCAGCGATGGAACACTGAAGGGATGACCGGAGAGGTGGCTGCAGCCGCAGCACCTCAGAGAGGTGCAAGGAGGTCCAGGCCGCCGGAGAGACTCAGCCCGGAAGGGACTCCCCGGACCAGGCGCCGATTGCAAAGCCCCTCCAGATCACAGGCACAACCCCAGCCCCCATCTGCCGCACGCCGCTCTGGAAGAATCCCTCAGCGTCGGCATCGTCCAGAGGCCGGGGTGAGTGACGTCGTTGGCTCCGCCCCCCCTGTGACGTCATCCCGGTCATGTGGCACCACTATCTAGGAAGTGCGGGCTGCTCAGGAGAGCAGGGCCTCTGCTGCTGCAGGGGGGAGAGAGACATTATACGAATGGCCGGGGCATCCACTCCGGGCCCAGCGAGCAGCCAGGGGAAGAAAAGCTGAGCCTGAAGGATGCCGGACCCAGGGAGCAGAAGGAGGCAGGAGGGTGAATTGGTCAGCCGGAGCTATTTCAGGTGAGCGGCAGGCACAGCCGCGCCGGGCCCATGCAGCGGGGAAAGCAAAGGAGTACCGGTCAGTTGGAGCTGACCCAGAAGAACGGCAGGTGCAGCCGCACCGGCCCAGGCGTCAGGATCAGCAGGACCCCGGCAGCGGAGATCGGGAAGACCAGTGCGGGGGGCCAGGAGACGACCCACCCGGGATGTCGGTAGCACCGAGGACCGGTGCGATGTCCATGGGAGAGGGCAGATTGCTGCTAGGGATGCGGGCTGCAGGCGTGCAGCTGAAGTCTCTCCTCCTCCCAGACAGCGCGCTATTGTGGATAGGAGGTCCAGGTCTAGCGGTGGGTTGACTCCGTCGGGTTTACCTGGCGATGTCCCCGAGCCTGACTCTGCCTCTGTAGAAGAGGGCCAGATTTCATCTGGCAGTGAAGAGAGTGGGGACGATCGCCGCGGAGGACACTAAACGGCTGTTCCAAGGCTTCCTCGTAGTCGGCCTGGTAAGTCACATGGTTTAAATGCGCCTCGGGGGAATGCAGATGATGTAGATCAGAGGGAGCGGTATTTTCAGAGGGGCTGGGCGGCTGACAGGGCGATAGGTAGTGAACGGGTGAGCGATGTTGTGTCGGAATTTCTTAGTATGGTGCGGGGTTTTTTGTCACCTGCGGCAGGTCCTAACGGAGTTTGGCAGGGTGGTGCTGGAGGTTCAGGGGTGGTTGCGGAGACCCCGGAAGTTGTGAGTGGAGGGATTCCCGCACCGGTTGCAGCTAATGAGACGGTTGCGGCACCAGCGGCTGCGGCGACTCCAGTGGATATGGTGCGGTTGGATGACAGAGCGAGGGGCGAGGTTTATGTGTGCTTTGATGGCCCGTTGGGAGCTCATTTAAAGCAGGAGGTGCAAGAAAAAATATGGAAGGATGAGTACGTGGAAATTTTTTCTTTGTTACCGTTGGAGAAGTTTAATTTGGACAGGGTAAAGTCAGATGAGAGTAAGAAGGATGAGGAGGAGCGCAGGCGTTATCGTCTGATTTCTCGCACTTTTCAAAATTGGCTGCAGACGTTTACCACACTAGCGAGTGTCATTGGGGAGAAAGCTCCGGAGAACTGTTCTGCATTATTTTGTTATTTAGATTCGATTAGTGAAGCATACCGTGTTTATGGCGGGACGGCCTGGCTGAGGTATGATGAACAGTTTAGGCAAAGAAAGGCGGTGTGTCCGAGTTTATGGTGGGACCACAAGGAGATTAGTTTGTGGTTGCGATTGATGGCAGCACCAAAGTTGGCCTCGCAGTCCTTTCCTGGGAGTAGCGGGGGTTCTGCCAATTCGGCGGCATCCTCGTCAGGCTCCAGGAAGGGGCTGTGCTGGCAGTTTAACGAGTGGGAATGCCGTTTTGGCACAGACTGTAAGTTTAAGCACGAATGTTCAGGCTGCGGAGGGTCTCACAGCCATTCCAAGTGCTTTAAGAAAGGAAAGAAAAAATCAAGCGATTATTTTTCAAAAAGGGAGGACACCAGTGAGAATAGATCGGATGCTTCCGTTTCTAAGTAGGTATCCGGATAAGGAAGCAGCTGTGTTGTTGAGGGATGGTTTTAATTTTGGCTTCAGGATTCCGTCAGCAGTTGTGCCACGTACGGTTCGGCCTAAGAATTTGATTTCGGCTCGGATGCATGCGGCAGTTGTTAAAGAAAAATTGGATAAGGAAATGAAGTTGGGTCGCATGGCTGGTCCTTTTTTGGAGCCTCCGTTGCCGTGTTTATGTTTTTCTCCTCTGGGCGTTGTGCCCAAAAAGGAGCCTAACAAGTTTCGGTTAATCCATCACTTGTCGTATCCTCATGGCAGTTCAGTTAATGATGGTATTGATCCAGATTTGGCATCTGTATCGTATGCTTCTTTTGACAAGGCCGTGGACTGGGTGCGGAGGCTGGGAAAAGGATGTCTCATGGCAAAAACGGACATTGAGTCCGCTTTTCGTCTGATTCCTGTGCTTTACTTGGTTGTTTTTGGGACGGTCATTATTATGTGGATTGTTGTCTACCGATGGGATGTTCGATCTCGTGTTCCTACTTTGAAAAGTTTAGCTGTTTTATTGAATGGGTAGTTAGGGAGGAATCCGGCTTGGACTTGCACTATTTAGATGACTTTTTGTGTATTGGGCCAGCTGGGTCCTCAGTTTGTTCTTTGCTGCTTAGGACAGTTGAACAGGTAGCATCTCGCTTTGGCATTCCGTTGGCCCCGGAGAAAACGGAGGGCCCCTCCACGGTTTTAAAGTTTTTGGGCATTGAATTGGATTCCTTCAGGATGGAATGCCGCTTGCCAGAGGACAAGTTGTTAGATCTGAAGTCTTGTGTCCAAGAGGCTTTGCGGGCAAAGAAATTGCGCCTGCGCCAACTGCAATCTCTTTTGGGTAAGTTAAATTTTGCGTGCAGAATTTTACCTATGGGACGAGTTTTTTCACGTAGGTTGGCTCAGGCGACAGCAGGCATTAAACATCCATTGCATTTTGTAAGATTGAATTCAGAACACAAGGCGGATTTGTCCATTTGGGCGGATTTTCTTCAATTTTATAATGGCAGGTCGGTTTGGATGGATCAAGTCGTTTCTAATGTGGATCTGGTTTTGTTTACAGACGCGTCAGGTTCTTATGGTTTTGGGGCCTATTTCGGTGGAAAATGGTGTGAGGGAGAGTGGCCGGAATCATGGAAGGATGCTAGTTTGACAAGAAACATGGCATTGCTGGAAATGTTTCCTATTGTGGTGGCTTTGGAAGATTGGGGCTCTGAGATGAGGAGCAAGAAAGTTCGTTTCTTCTGTGACAACTTGAGTGTAGTGCATTGCATTAACAACTTGTCAGCTGTTTCATTGCCGGTTCTGTCTCTTTTGCGCCATCTAGTGCTCAGGTGTTTGGATTTTAATGTCTGTTTTGTGCTGTTCATGTACCGGGTGTTCAGAATTCAATAGCTGATGCATTGTCTCGCTTCCAGTGGGATCATTTTCGGGAATTGGCGCCGGACACGGAGCAGTTGGAGACCGATTGGCCCCGGTGGTTGTGGGATCTAGTGTCCGTACAGCGTTGAATTTGGTGAGGTGTTCTGTTAACCCCAGTACTTGGTCTCGATATGTTTCTGCGTGGCGTCTTTGGCAGGAGCTAGAGGAGTCGGCAGGTGAGCAGGTGACGGAAGCGGACCGTCCCTATTTATTGTTGTATATGATCGGCAGGGCATTTCAGGAGGGTTTATCGGGTTCAGCAGTAGCTGGTAGGTTAGCAGGTTTGGCCTTTTTCTTTAAGTTAAGTGGTTGGAGGGACTTTACCAAGGATTTCTTGGTTTGCCAGGCAATGAAGGCATTTCGGAGGAGCTATCCGGTACGAGATTGGCGGCGCCCGATATCGTTTGAAATACTGGGTCAGCTTTTGCGTTGCCTTAGAG
This sequence comes from Phyllobates terribilis, assembly GCF_046119375.1. Taxonomy (NCBI): domain Eukaryota; kingdom Metazoa; phylum Chordata; class Amphibia; order Anura; family Dendrobatidae; genus Phyllobates; species Phyllobates terribilis. The sequence goes on from NW_027362762.1 coordinate 268,478,822, forward strand.
GTGTGTGTAGTTCTAAATATGAATGTCGGCTATTTGGGGCGGCCTTTGTTCTGGCGTTTTTCGGGGCATTTAGGATAAGCGAATTGGTGAGCAGGAATGTTAAGTGTCACAGCGGGCTGTTATCACAGGATGTAATGTACTTGGAGGAGGCAGTACGGTGTTATTTAAGGCGGTCAAAAACCGATACAGCCGGTAAGGGTTGTTTGGTGGAATTGTGGGCTGTGGACGGTTTGTTTGAATGCCCAGTGAGATGGGTTTCTGCATTTCTGGAGGTGAGAGGTCCATCATCGGGTGCCTTTTTGTTACATCAAGATGGATCTACATTATCGGTGTATCAGTTTATTACCATCTTCAGGCGGGGTTTAGCTAGTTGTGGTCTGAATGGTTTGGAGCTCGGTTCTCATTCGTTTCGGATTGGGGCTGTCACTGAGGCTGCTCGCTGGGGTTTGGGGGTTAAAGCTGTGAAAAAGATTGGTCGCTGGGAGTCGGCGAGGTATCGGTCTTATGTCCGGCCTCATATGTTATATGATTTTCCCCCAATTTTTTGATAGCGTTATTATTTGGTAACGATTTTCTTTTCTTTTTTACATTCCCCCACTTTCAGGAGCCCCTCGGTTGATCTGGGTGTTAGGTCACTCGTATGTATATTTGGGTTCCATTCGGGCCGACGCAAGACCGGCGGGGCGCCAGTTGGGCATAACGAAGGAGGTTGCGATGGTTCGGTGGATCGGTATCAGGGGTTTGCTGTGGAGCCGGGTAATTCCCGAATTTCATTTTTATGCTAATTTGGATAGGCCCCCGGATATACTCGTTCTGCATGCGGGTGGGAATGACTTGGGCTCCAGGACATCTAGGGACTTGATCCGTGATGTCAAGTTTGACTGCCGGAGGCTTTTGGAAACCTATCCGGGATTAGTGCTCGTATAGTCGGACATCGTCGCACGCCTGGCATGGCGACACGCCAGGTCAGTCGAAAGGATAAATAAAGCTTGGAGCAAGGTGAATAGGGAGGTTTTCCGATTCATTGCTCTGCATGGGGGGGTTGTGGTTCGTCATCGGGATCTGGAAGTTCCGTCTAGGGAATTTCTGCGGTCTGATGGGGTCCATTTGAATGATATTGGCATAGATATGTGGGCATTAGCATTGATGGAGGGAATTGAAAAGGCACTTTTGGTATGGTGGGACTCTCAGGCATAAGGGGTCATGCCTGCTTGCTATGGCGGAAAAAGAGGGGGGTTTTGAAGGCGGTTGCTTACATCGAAGGAGGACGGGGGAGCCCCCTGCAGGGATGGATGACTCCCATCGGTGTTAAGCGGGTGTTAAAATTTAAAACGGGTCCCTACTGAGCGAGGTCTCAGCGGGACATTTCTGGATGGGCAACAGTCAGCTGGGTCCCCCTGGGCCGGTTGCGGTGTGGCTAGGGGTGGCATGATGGAGCTGTTTGTTGCAGTTTTTCAAAAATGTATGGGCAACAGTCAGCTGGGTCCCCCTGGGTTGGTTGTGGTGCGGCTAGGGGTGGCATGGTGGAGCAGTTTGTTGCAGTTTTTCTCCAAAATGGTGGAGCCTTCAATTCCCCTCCTCCTTTTTCAGAGTTAATTTAATATTAATTAATGTTATTTATGTTTACATGCTGTTATATAATAAATGAGGCTGCTGTGGCCATTATATCCAATGTCACAGTGTGGTGGTTTTTATTTATAGTAAGTGCGGGGTTTTCAGTGGGCTGCGTATAGTAGGCCGTATAGTCATACATTCCGAAGTCAGGTAGGTTAGTAACAGTCAGATATAGGTTGGTTAGTTAAATACAGGTATAGGAAGGTTAGTAGAGGGAGGAAACTGAAGGAGTTCATTGTTTGAGATATTAAGTTCAGGCTCTTGTTGAAGCATTAAAACAAAAAAAAAATTTCCGTCTGACAGTGCTGGCGGCAGAGGTCACAGACAGTTTATTGGACAGCCAGGGAGTACAAGTGAGGGAGACACAAACCAGATGTGGCATTGGCAGGGGAACGCTGTCAAAGGTCTGGGACAGTTTTCTCAGACCCTCCCAGTGCCCACGCCCTGATACACGGTGTACTCTGACAAGGAGGGAAAAGTTTTGGAAGATGCTGAAGGACTACCTTGGCGACCGTACCAGCATCCTCCATGGTTCCTCTCTGTGCCTTACAACTGTTGAGTATCCAAGCTGGACACATGGCATGAACTGTCTCTCTATGCCTTGGAGGTCCTGGCCGCTAGCGTTTTGTCAGAGATGGTTTTTAGTGCCACCGGGGGCATTATAACTGATATAACTGATTGGCGCATCCACCTGTCAATTGAAAATGCTGACAGGTTGACTTATCAAAATGAACAAGGGGTGGATTGGGCCAGACTTGTCAACACCACCAGATGATAGAATCGAACATAAACTCAAATCCATTGGTTATTTTTTGGGGGGTCTATATTTCCATGCACCCCTTCACACTCAGACATGGGTATACGCTTCAGGAATTGTTCAATTTTATGTCGCCCTCCTCCTTCTCTGCATCCTCCATCACCATATTACCAGGGTGACCATCATGCCATGCCCACATAATTTTTTTAAGGGTGTTTCTGATTATAGACGAGCGAATATTTCAATATTCGTTTAGGTTTACAATCGCCGTTTTTGCAATATTCACCAATGTTATTATCGAATATTCGCCAAACATTGCCAAACGCCATTGGATTCAATGGGGTCCATAACCAAACGCATACACAACACATTCAAATGGGACCAAAAGCTGCTAAAACACATCAATTTAGAGGTAGACACCAGGAAAGTGCCATCAATTGACCCAGAGAACAAGTAGTATAATTATTATTATTATTTATTATTATAGCGCCTTTTATTCCATGGCACTTTACATGTGAAAAGAGGCCACCAACTGGTACAAGAGGAGAGAGGACCCTGCCCGTGAGGGCGCACAAACAGTCTATAAGGGATGGGTGAGAATACAGTAGATGAGGGTACAGCTGGTCGTGCAGCGGTATGATGGAGCGAGGGTTACTGCAGGTTGTATGTTTGTCAGAAGAGGTGGATCTTCGGCTTCCTTTTAAAGGTTTCAACTGTAGGCGAGAGTCTGATATGTTGCGGTACAGAGTTCAAGAGGAGGGGGATGCATGGGAGAAATCTTGTATGCGATTGTGGGAAGAGGAGTTAAGACGGGAGTAGAGAAGGAGATCTTGTGAGGATCTGAGGTTCCATGCAGGTATGTACTGGGAGACTAGGTCACAGATATATATATGGAGGAGACAGGTTGTGGATGGCTTTGCATGTCATGGTTAGGGTTTTGAACTGGAGTCTCTGGTCAATGGGGAGCCAGTGAAGGGATCTTATAGATTTCAATCTTATAGATTGCTGGAGGCAGTCCACAATAAAAAAGCAGCCGTAGAGTGCCCGGGAACCTTTCCACAGACTTTTCTTAGCCAGGGCTGCTTCTCGGCATGGTTGGACAGGCCCACCAGAGAACTGGAGACTCCTCTGGTGGGCCCTGGATTCTCCTTCAGGAGAGTTCATAGTGCAAACATTGCAGGTTGTGATGATGATAGAGGCCACCATCTCCTTAGCTTGCTGCTGGTAATTTTATATGGGAATTAGCTTGGTTCCTACCAGCCTGGAATATTTCCAGTGAACTGCGGCACGACGCCATGGTATTAGCAGTGCCCCCAGTACCAGTAGCAAAGCCATGCACAATTTCCTTTTCAGGAATTTTATTTGGTAGACTGAGTGGCTGCCCAAATACATTAGTTTCTCACGATGGAGCTGGAGATACTGAGTTGCAGTTCGGTGCAAGTTTCTCCAGCATGTTAGATATCAGAGGGAGAACAGAGAGGGCAGCACAGTGGCTCAGTTGTTAGCAGTGAAGCCTTGCAGCGCTGGGTTCCTGGGTTCAAATCTCACCAAGGACAACATCAACAAGGATTTTGTATGTTCTCCCTGTGTTTGCGTGGGTTTTCCCCTCAGTAAAAAAAAGCAGCCATAGAGTGTCCAGGAACCTTCACACAGACTTTTGCTTCTCAGCGGGGTTGGACAAGTCCACCAGAGAATTCTCCGGTGGGCCCTGGCTTCTCCATCAGGAGAGTTCATATAGTGCAAACTTTAAAGCTGCTATGGGGCTATTGAGCGGGGGAGAAAGGTGGGCCCTCAGAATCAAATCCTCTGCTGGGCCTAATGTTCTTCAGTCTGATACTGCTTCTCGGTGACAGTTGTATTTCACCACAGCCATATTCTTTAGCTCGGTGAAAGGACTGGCATAGAGGGAAACTGTATCTACTCTGGGTGTTATTTCTCCCAGGAAGTCCTCTAATGCAGCTTGTTGCATAAGCAATGGCAGCCCATCCAACATCAGCTCACACTTCTCGGTGGTGCTTCGACACACAAAGATCTTTCTTTGTGCCTTGAATTTCATGTCTACAGAATTGGGCAATGGCCTGATCTGCAATTCAGTTTGAGAAATAATATGCATAAACAGCACGTCCAATCCACTGTAAAAAAGCAGCCATAGATTGTCTGGGAACCTTCACACAGACTTTTCTTAGCCAGGGCTGCTTCTTGGAGAGAGTTTTATTTCACCGCAGCCATATTCTTTAGGTCGGATGAAAGGACTGGTATACAGGGAAACCATATCTACTACGGCTGTCATTTCTCCCCCACCAGGTTCCGGCCATTGTCACACATGACCATGCCTGGCTGTATGTTCAGTGGTGAGAGACACAGATCTGCCTGCTGTGTTACAGCTTTCAACAACTCTGCAGTGGTGTGCGGTTTGCCACCTAAGCATTCAGCATATTAGCTTCAGCACAGCCTGTTGCCGCTTACCCAAGGCAGTGCTGCAGTGCTTCCAGCTTGTGACTGATGTGGTCATTTCAGAGATGGAGGCTGAACAGGAGGAGGAGGAGGCGCAGGAGCTGAACAATGTGATTACATTGAGGTTACGTTGGTGAATCTGGTTTTTATACTAAAAAAAGATCCTACTGTGTTTTTATTTATTTTTTTTTTTTTTATGTCTCTTCAAATGTGTTTTGGAGTGCGTACTAATTTTTGACAGCCCTTGAAATTGCTGCATATGCAATAACAGTATAGGAGATCCACTCCTTAATAATGGGAAGGACAATTCAAATAGATTCTATATTCTAGAATATTAACTTTGTTATCTGAAATTCGTTTATGGGTGAGGTATCGCAGTATGGATAGCGTATTACACCCATCCAGCCAGGTATTATTGCCTTATACTGCATGCTGCTGGTGCTGCCCCCAAAAAAATTAAATCTATTCTATTCCCTATCGATAATGCTGTTAGGTGCATTTACAATAGGGACCGGTGCTGCTTGGTGGTATCATCAGCTCCAGATGGGTGTTCATGTTCATTCTGGTAGCATAAATGTCTTCCACAGTTCATAACTTTTTTTTTTGTATTTATTTGGCCTTATATACAAGTCATTACCCTGGAAAGAATGTTTCTTAACATTTTTTCCATTTTACCTTGCTTTTTGAATGTTTTTTTTGTCAGTCCATAAAAGTGGCGTAATACTCTGAAAACATTGCTCACTGATATGTTATTTGTCATCGACCAACTGTGAATAGGTTTGAACCCACAACTGCAATACTTTAAATGGAGTGTAATATTTGACACGCCCACAAAAATTGGTGGATTATTACGGCAGTCATATGGGATCACGTCTGATGGCCACGGTTTCAGTCAGTCGCCTAATAGTATGGTATTTGTCAGCGACCAAGTGTCAATTGGTTCAACAAAACACAGCTGGCTGACTTTAAATTCAGTGGAATATTTGGCACACTCCACAAAATTTCTGTATTATTATGGCAGTCATATGGGATCACGTCTGATCATTGAAAAAAGTTTCTCTGCTTCCACGATACAGTAATGTGAATAAAATCAAAACAATCTGTCTGTATTCTGCGAACAAGCAAATGGAGCAGTAACACGGTATACACTGACAGACTGCTACAAATGATGCAAAACTCTAAACGGAGGACAATATTTTCCACGTTCACTACAAATAGCTGGATTTGTATCACAGTTATATGTGATACGTCTGACTGACACCCACGGTTTTAAATAGCGTGCTTGTAGTTTCCTATTCTTCACATCTTCCACGTGTGAATAGCTTCACTGACACACTGATGCAAAAATCTAAATGGAGGACAATATTTTCCACATTCACTACAAATGGCTGGATTTGTACTGCAGTTATATGTGATACGTCTGACGGACACCCACGATTTTAAATAGCGGGCTTGTAGTATCCTATTCTTCACAGCGACCACATGTGAATAGCTTCACTGACACACTGCTACAAACTCTAAACGGAGGACAATATTTTCCACGTTCACTACAAATGGCTGGAATTGTATCGCAGTTATATGTGATACGTCTGACTGACACCCATGGTTTTAAATAGCATGCTTGTAGTTTCCTATTCTTCACAGTGACCACATGTGGATAACTTCACTGACACACTGATGCAAAACTTTACATGGAGGACAATATTTTCCATGTTCACTACAAATGGCTGCATTTGTACCGCAGTTATATGTGATACGTCTGATGGACACCCACGGTTTTAAATAGCGGGCTTGTAGTTTCCTATTCTTCACAGTGACCACATGTGAATAGATTCACAGACACACTGATGCAAAACTCTAAATGGAGGACAATATTTTCCACGTTCACTACAAATTTCTGGATTTTTATCGCTGTAAAATGGGATCATGTCTGATGATGGAAAAGATCTGGCTGCATTCTGCAGTGCTAACAAGCAAATGGAGCACTAAAATGGTGTACTCCGTATCACTTTTAAGCAAATAATCAGGATTAAGATAAAAAAAAAAATTAGCCCTGGCTCCTGATATCTGGGACTCTGTGTACAGATGTCTGTAACAACAGGAGCAGACAGAACATGCAATGGACCCTCTTGTGCTGTATACACTGCCACAAACCCTGCCTGCCTGCCTAACTCCTGCTATCAGGATTAATTTATGCAGCTGGATTAGTCCTCAGAAGGACTATTAGTTCAGATGAATATATACAGTATATACTCCTGGAGTACCACTACCTATGCCTAACTATTACACCGCCAATTCTGTCCCTCACACAGCAGCACCTCTCCCTACTCTCCCTGTTTCCAGAATAGACTGTGACGAGCCTAGTGTCACCAGGTCTCATATAGACCTGATGACGCTATGCGGCCAGCCAATCACTGTAATGCCACAACCAACATGGCTATGGCATTACAGTGCGTGGCAGACAATCCCTACATGTTCATTGGCTCTCTAAAGAGTGCCAAACATGCTGGACGGGGACCAGAGCTCCCTTACGAGCAATCCGGAAATACTCCGCCGGGCACCGAGCTTGTCAAGCAGGGTGATGCTCGGGTGAGTATCGAGCAGTGGCGAGCACGCTCACTCATCACTATTCTTCTCATTTTCATTAGGTCTAGAACATCATGTGATTAAAAACTGACTTAATCCTTCTAAGCTCTAAGTAGAAACAGGAGGTTAATTTTGACAGCACAAGTCATCAGTCACTTCAAAAATCTATGGCAGGGGGAGGAGCTGAGGAGCAGTGTCAGGTGTTGAAGAGAGGAATGATAAACAGAGGGAAAAGAGACTTCCTGTTTCTGCATACAACAGAGAAAACAATAATTAGCAGGGTAGAAAGGCAAAATGAGCAATTGTAAGTACACAGGGCTATATAATATGATTCCAATATATTAAGAAGATAAAAACTTTGAAGAGAGTGGTTCTTTAAACAGTTATTTTGAGAAGGCACTGCTTCTTCAAGGGTTCCAGGTTCAACACAATATGATTTACACTGGTAATAGATAATTGTTCTGGTAATGGTATATCTATTGCCAGTTCTCCAGCTACAACATCACAATTATCCAATACAGGTTCTTCATTCTGCAGTGTCATTTAACAGCATTAGCTCAAATGGATGGAGATGATAATCACTCAAGGAATAGAATCCTGATTCTTTCTTCTCCTTGGTCTGGACACCATTTTACCCATGGAAAGCATCATCCAAAGTTGATAGGACTCAAAGAGACTGTGTCACTGCCACAAGAATGAAGTCCATGACGCTGCGTGCATTGTTTGTAAAATGCATGGTCATTTAGGTTTAGTATAGACCACAAGCATAGGCAGGTGAATTTCAAGTTGTGCAAATTATAGTTGGTCTCATGGACTTAACAGTAAACAACAAAATGGTGTGCCCGATTACAAATGACTAAAAATAATAATTTTTTTTAAGTTTTTTTTATTTAAAAAAGCATTTTAAGTCAATCTGTGCTGTGTGTTATCAAATGGGCGTTGGCCACCACCAGTTACCAAACGTCTACACATAGCCAGATGCAGTATTTTGAGATCACTTTGACAATAATAATGCTATGTTAAATTAAATAACTCAAAAGGGGTTCAATACAGCCCTATTGGACCTCATGGTGTTATACACATCTTTTCCAGACAATTAAAGGCTTTGCAGTACTGAGATTCACTGCAAATCAATTAGCTGAAAATCTAATTTTCTGGAAATACTCATCCAATCTGGTAAATTGTAATTTTAAAATATATTATTCAACCATCTCTACTCATTACTATATACTATAGATTGATTTATTTGATGTTTACAATTCAGTCTCAGTCAATTACAGTAGGTAGCCATATTATACTCATTCAGTTGTGATAGTAAATATTATTCACTTTTAAAGTTGAATCACTCAGAGTTTACTACTAGTGATGAGCTAGCATTAAAATGCTCAAGTGCTCGGTCTTCGAATCGAACAGGTCGGACGATTGGGCAGACTCAACTCGAGTAATGAGTATTATGGAAGACAATAGGAAACTCGAGCATTTTTCCGGAAAACCCCAACAGGAAAGGCTAGAGTGGGCAGGAAAATCGCTGAAATGAATGTAAACAACGCTCAAATGGAATGGAAACAGCACAGGGAAGATGCCTGGACGTATCTCTGACTCCCAGTTCGCCGCTGGGAACAATGTTGTCAGAGTATTACTCCACTTTTACGGACTGACAGCAAAACATACAAAAGCGAAGATAAAATGTATTTTACGGGAAAAAATGTTAGGAAACATTCTTTCCTGTGTAATGACTTGTATATAAGGCAAAATTAAAAAGAGAAAGAAAAAAAAGGCTTCCTCCACCCCTTAATAATAATTTTTATTTGTATAGCGCCAACATATTCCGCAGCACTTTACAATTAAGCGGTGACATAAACAGACAATAAATTCAATACAAGGTAAGACAGTTTAAACAGTTACATTAGGAGTGAGGCCCCTGCTCGCAAGCTTACAATCTATAAGGTAATAGGGGGGACACATTAGGCGAAAAGTGCTTGTTATTTCATGTCCAGCAATTAAGCTGGGCCATCTCTCACCATATTTCCCCATCGCCTATGACTATAGTAGATGACATAGTAGAGGGGGAAATAAAACTACACCCACCGGTAGTCAACGGTAAATGTAATTTTAACATTTTACTACCTTATCTGGGCATGTGGTGGGTGTGACGTGGTCAGACACATCCTGTTTAATTTATGAAGGAGGGACTCTGAAACTCACAAAGCCTATGCGGACAATGCAAGAACTGCCAAAAATGAGAAAGAAGAGGGACTTTGATACACCCTGTATCAGACATGGAAGGCCTCATACTTATTCTGTTGCAATTGTTAGGTAGTGCGACTCCTAGACTCATAAAGCCCATGCACTAAGTGCAAGGGCTGCCAAAAATTAGACCCTTTAAAATGATGACCCTTTAAAAATTTGGAGCGAGGGCCACATGATGACCCTGTAAAAATTTGGAGCGAGAGCCGCATGATGACCCTATAAAAATTTGGAGCGGGGCCTCATGATAACCCTCTAAAAATTTGGAGCGAGGGTCACCTGATGACCCTGTTCATATGGTGGAGGAGGAGGACAAAAACAGAAGAGACCATGAACCGTATACCCTTTTTTGGGTGTGAATGGGTGCATGGGAATACACCAAAAAAAAAGGAACATTTGAATTGGTTTTATGTTCTGCTGCTGTCATCTGGTGAGGTTGAGAAGTCAGAGCTTATTCAGGCCTTGTTTATTTTGATAAGAGTCAGTCTGTCAGCATTTTCAGTTCATATTCGGAAGCGCCTATGAGTTATTATGTGTCTGGCGGCACTACAAACCCGCTCTGCCAAAACACTCGCGGCAGGGCCAGCCAGCACCTACAAGGTGTAAAGGGACAGTTCATGCCATGAGTCCAGGTTGGATACCCAATAGTTGCATGGCACAGAGGAATCATGGAGGATGCTGGTACTGTCTGCTAGGTACTCCCTCACCATCTTCCAAAACTTTTCCCTCCTTTTCAGACTAAACCACGCATCAGGGCCTGGGAACTGGGCTGGTCTAATGAAAATGTCCCTTTGATAGTGTTCCCCTGCCTCTGTTGGATCTGGAGAGTGTCTCCCTTACTCAAGGAACTATGACCTCTGCCACCAGTGTTGTCAGATGGGAATTTTTGTACTAATTGTTCGAATAGGGCCTTCTGGTATTGCACCATTTTACTTGCCCTCTCCGCCGGAAGGAGAGATGGAAAGTTTTCCTTGTAACGTAGGTCGAGAAGGGTGAACAACCAGTAATCAGTGTTGGCCAAAATGCATATACAGTGACCAGCAAAAGTGTAACAATGTTTTGAACTTTTGACTTTCAGGTTACATATTTCATATCCACTACTGCTACTAACTTTAAACTACCATCATTTTATAGACAACCATCTTGGCTATCTCATACATAAATTTGACTTTAACTATTTTGCATATGATTATTTATGCAGATTCTGACATTCAAATCAGTAGTGGATGGTGAGATATGGAGCCTGAAAGTCAAATGTTCAAAACATTGTTATCCTTTTGTTCGTCACTGTAATATGAGGGTCATGGGAAAGGCAGTGGGACATAAAGTTAGCCATGTGTGCCAGACTCCCAACAGGCAAGACTTCATTGTCCCCAGGGTAGAACTCTCTGTAGCGCAGCCAACTATCTCCTGTTCCTCCTCCTCAGTCTCCTTATCCTCATTATCACCCAATCTGCGCTGAGAAGATGAGATGAGGCTTGGCTTAGTAGTATCACCCTGTGTACTTTCTTCCTCCATCTCCACCTGGTCCACATGCAAAGCTTCCTCTTTAATTGTAAGCAGAGAGCGTTTGAGTAGACACAGAAGCGGGATTGTTATGCTGATTATGGCGTCATCGCCGATCACCATCTTGGTAGATTCCTCAAAGTTTTGTAGAACCTCACAGATGTCAGACATTCATGCCCACTTGTCAGTTGTTACATGCAGAGGCTGACTGTAATATCAATGGGCATGTTGTAGCTGGTATTCAACTACTGACTTCTGCCGCTCACAAAGCCTTGCCAAAACATGTAATGTGGAGTTCCAATGCGCGGTCATGTTGTACATAAGTCGGTGAGCTGGCACTTGCAAGCGCTGCTGCAGCGCTGCCAGACCAGCGGCAACTGTAGCTAACTTGCGGAAATGGGTGCACACGAGGCGTTCCTTCACAAGTAGCTCAGGCAAATATGGGTAGGTTTTCAGAAACTGCTGAACCACTATGTTGAGCACGTGGGCCAAGCATCATACGTGTGTGAGCTCTCCAAACTTTCGAGCCGCCACCAGGTTACGGCCATTATCATACATGACCATGCATGGTTGTAGATTCAGCGGCGTTGGACAGGGCACTAGTGATGTTACGGACACGTTCTAGCGTAAGTCAAGACAGCACACTGGAAAAATAGTGGCAACTGGAGACCAAGTACCTAGGGATGGCTGGGTATTTCCATTTGCATTCCAAGGCCTGGGGTATGGACAGCTGAATATTGAACTCAAGTCGGGTGCTTTGATAACATGTGCCTAAGCATGCTGGTGGTGGTCAGGCTGGTAGTAGCAAGGCCTCTGCTGATCTTGGTATGGCACAGGTTGCAAATGACCGTTCTTTTATCATCCGCACTTTCTTTAAAAAAGCGCCAGACTGGGGAACACCTAACCCTTGACCTGGGAACTTGCCACGTGTTGGTGCTCTGGGGAACAGTTGCCTACCTTCCCCCTCTGGCCACTCCGCTGCCTCTTTCTGCCATTTGCGATGCTGCAGATCGCTCCCCCTCTGTGCTGCTGTCCTAGCTCTGCATTGCACGTTCCCAGGTTGGGTCAGTGGCTTCATCATTCACCACCTCTTCTTCCACTTCCGCACTCTGGTCCTCCTGACTTAACAACATGACTTGTTGTAAACTGTGTCTCATCATCATCTACCTCTTCAGACACTAATTCCTGTTTCCCTCTGTTGTCTTCTTCTGATCGTGGCTGCTCAAGTATTTTGGCATCACTGCACACAATCTCCTTATGTCCCTCTTGAAACGTGCAGGGCAAGAGGCTATAATTAATAAATGTAAATGCAAAAAGCTCCTCAGTGTTCGAGTGTGGGATCACTTGTCTCCTGGGACTCCTCATGGTGGGAGGAAGGAGGATCAGGGTGAAGATTATGTGGTCCAGACTCTTGGCTCATAAAACTGGACCGTGTGGCAGACAGGGTGGTGCTGGGAAACATACTTTGGCATTATCTTCCATCCAACCGACCACCTGTTTGCACGGTTCTGGCTTCACGAGTGGTGTCCTGTGCCCCCCTGCAAAGTAGAACTGAAAGCTAGGTCTTGTGGATGAGCGTGCTTGTTGTGCTCCTGCAGCAGGCACAGTTTCACCTGGCCCACGGTCTCGGCCTCTGTGTGCACCATCAGCAACACGTCTACTTCCTTGTCCCATACCACACACCTTACGCATTTCAATAAGGAAAAGAAAATATGTAGTCCTGAAAAGGACTTTTCTTTTTAGGTTGCAGCAGCAGTATACCTATAGAAGGACTGTAGGGTAATAAACGCTTCCTATATGCCTCTAATCCAAAACTGTCCCTCCTACACCAGCTATCCCTACACTCAATACAGGTAACAGCAATTTTACTATAGAAAGCACAGTATTTAGCCCTGAAAGGGACTTTTGCTTTAATGGTGCAGCAGTGATATACAAGTACTGCTATAGCAATATTAAACGCTGCCTATATGCCTGCTCTAAAATAAGCTCTCCCTCCTATAACAACTCTCCCTGAACTGCTTCCAGAGGAGAGTGTGCCAAGCATCACATCGCCAGGTCTTATATAAGATCCAATGGTGCAATACAGCTGGCCAATCACACTAATGCCAGTAGCCAACATGGTTAGGACATTACCGTGTATGGCAGGCAATCACCTCATATTCATTGGCTGTCTAACAGGTGCAAAACATACGAAGCGGGGACTTGAGCATGGCCCTCGAGCACTCACGATACTTGATCTAGTAACAAGAGTACCTGAGCACCCCGATGCTCGATCGAGTTTCAAGCAGTGGTGAGCTCGCTCGCTCATCAGTATTTCTTACAAAATAAAATCATCATTGATTGAAATTTCCTATGACATACAGTATACTCTTCATAGACTGTTTTCCCATAGAGTGTCATGAAAGTTCCATAGTAAAATATATGCATGAGTGTTTTACAAGAATGACCTGAGTACCTTTCTCAAACTGAGACTCAAAATGTTGGGTCTAGAAAATACCTACTTCCAAAAAAGCCATAATTTTTGTATTTTCCAATAAAAGTGTAAAAAAAATGTTACTGATTGCATCTTCCTAAAAGTGTATGAAGACTGTGACTGGACATTTATGGGTCAGCACACTCGCTGTCTCTAGTACATAATAACCTTTGTGCACTTTACTTCTGACCTGCTTGTTGTGATTCGAATTTCTACAAGAGTCAATGAACAATTCTGGAAGTCTCCTGATTGACTTAGACATATCTTGTTATTGCATTTGTTAAGATCTATCAAAGTATTAGACAGTCAGCAGAACCATGTGCACAGTGTCTATGTGAGGGCATGCAGAGTCCCTGTGGCTCTACATTACGAAGCCATAGGCACTCCATGTACTAACTTATGGTGCCTCCACACAGCCCAGCATTACAGAGAACATCTCAGTAATACAGCCTGTAATAGCACATGATATGATTTTCTTTTTGTCAGATTCTGTATGACTCTAATTGAAAAATTCTCGAGTGCTGTATTATGACTCCATACTACTTAGAGGTTGTACAGAGCCAAAATATGGTTGTGTGCATGAAGCTTAATACATTTGTGAAATGTATGTTTTTTTTATCTGTGCTTCTTTAATAAATTCTGAAACAAATTCAGAAAGTCTTTTTTATTAGACAAAGAAAGGCAGTAACAAAAAAAAAACGGATTAGCACCTCTTAACAGAATAAAACAAATGTGAACAAGTGCAAGCTGCTATGGCATCCTTATATACAAACCAAAGAATATAGCACATTGTGCGCAGCAAGATGTATGCAAACATTAAAAGTGTGAAATTTAAACTGCATTACTGCTCTATAAATTATACTTAGAAAATGAATGCACTTAGCCACAAATTGGCCGACACTTGTATGCCCACCAGCCACATCAAGGGGACTTTTCTCTGATACTTAGACCTAATATCTTGTGCGGACATCAAAAATGTCAAGCGGATCTTTGTCTGATTTCTAGACCTAATATTTATCAAACATGGCTCTCTTGTGCCAAAGGCTCATAAATTTATAGTGAGGGTAGGATCGAGCACTAATTAAAAACAGCCCCAGGCTGATCTGAGGAGCGCTCAGTCAAATATCGAGGCAGTCACCACCTTCAATAGGATACTACAAAAAAAAACTTACCAGCACCACCTAAAGGTACGTTCACACGTGGCGTATGTTTATTTTTTTCTGCAGCAAAATCCAGAGTGGTGTCAGGAAAAATATTATGTACAATAAGCGCATTTTTGACGTGCTTTTAACCCCTTCACGATCTTGCTATTTTCTGTTTTTTTCTTTTTGTTTTTTCCTCCCCTTCTTCCAAGAGCCATAAGTTTTCTATTTTTATGTTAATATAGCCATATGAGGACTTTTTGCAGAGCGAGTTGTACTTTTTGAATGACATCATTAATTTTCTCATGCTATGCAATGGACAGCGGGGAAAAAATTCCAAGTGCATTGAAATTGCAAAAAAATGTGCAATTCCACAACAGTTTTTGGGGGTTTTTATATTTACACTGTTCACTATATGATAAACTAACCTGGAAATATGATTCTCCAGGTCAGTATGAATATGACGATACCAAACATGTAATTTTTTTTAAAATTAAGTTTTAAAAAACAATTCAGAAATTTAAAAGAAAAAAAAAATTGCTTGTCAGTATTTTCCGAGACCCATAACATTTTCATTTTGAGGGATCTAGGGCTGTGTGAGGGCTTATTTTTTGCGCACTGAGCAGATATTTTTAATGATTTCATTTTGGGGTAGATGTGATGTTTTGATCGCCTCTTATTGCATTTTGTTGCAATGTTGCAGAGGCCAAAAAAACATAATGCTGGGCTTTAATTTTTTTATAGTTATGCCATTTACCAATCTGACTAATTTATTTTAAATTTTGATAGATTGAACTTTTATGGACACAGCGATATCAAATATGTGTTATTTAATTTTTTTATTTGTTTTATTTTTAATGGGGCAAAAGGGAGGTGATTTAAACTTTTGTGGCTTTTTTCATATTTTTAAAAACAGGTTTTTTTCATTTTTCACTGGATTTAATAGTCCCCTTAGGAGACTTGAAGCTGTGATCGTCTGATTGCTTTTGCTATAGATAATAGTGCATTAGCAGTGCTATGTATAACAGAAATCACAATCTCCTATGAACTCCAGCTACAGACCAATGTTCACAGGAGGATTGTAATGACAGGCACGGGGGTCATCAGCATCCCCTCATCTGTCATGACAATCCATCAGCATGCTGCGATAACATCATGGGCGTGCGCCATTGGGAGCCTAGAATGACGCGCCCCTGTCAGTGTGTGTTAAATACAACTGTCAAAGATTGACAGCAGGATTTAACAGGTTAACAGCCATGGGTAGAGCTCCGATCCATCCAGGGCTGTTGGAGGCACATCATGGCTGATTAAATCAGTCATCATGTGCAGGGAAAGATGCGGGATTGGCATGCAAGCCTGCATTAAAGGCAGGGACACGACTTTTGACGTACAAGTATGTCAAGGGTTGTGAAGGGGTTAAAGAGGCCCTATAACCAAAAAGGAACCCTGCCTTTTTTAATGAATTACTGGTAAAAAATAAACTAAATTCTAAATGTACGTTATTAAAAAATCAGCAAGGAAAAGGCTTTTATTAATGTGGGAATGATATCCAAATTTTATAATAATCCAATTATCAGTAAAAAGTCGCTGCCATTTCTTGACATATCTAGCGGTGCTACGTCACTCCACAGCACCAAAGTGCTGCTCAGAGAAGACACCATGTTCAGTGTTGTGGAGCCAGTGCTCGCTGCTCCCGGGACACACTTCTACTTTATTAGAAAACTTTTCTCTGCCTGTCTGCAGCATCAATTTTTACCAGTATCCCACTGGTCTGTGCACTGATCAGAATGAAAACGTTTGGATCAAAGCAAAGACCAGTGTGACAGTGATAGATAATGAAGCTGCAGACAGGCAAGGACAAGTGTGATAATATACTCATTGCCGCCAATGTAAGTAGTCCCATCAGCCGGTGCATATGACCCGCAGTAAGCTTTTAACCGAGAGTCACTGTCACAGCTGTGGGATCATGCTGACAGTAATGATGTTACCGCCGATCAGAGCCCGTGTTTCCTGCGCTGTCACGCAGATGACAGCGCGGGAAACCTAGAATGTTCAGGCCCTCCATTCATATGAATGGGGTCTGTGTTCGGGTTCGGGTACTGTTCTGGTACCCGTATCCGAACTTTTAATAAACTGTTCGGCGTTCGGCTGAATTAGCTGAACAGTCACGGGTTCGCCCATCACTATTAATTAGTGCTGGATCCTACCTGTCCTTTAGATTTGTAGGCTTTTGGCCCAGAAGAGGTAGGTTGATACATAATAGGTCAGAGAAAGGTCACTTTGCAATGGCTTTTTGGCTCATATGAATTGGCCAATTTGTGCGCTAAGTACCTTTACCATAAAAGTGTACACTGTGTGCAGAATCATTAGGCAAGTTGTATTTTAGAGGATTATTTTTATTATTGATCAACAACTATGTTCTCAATCAACCCAAAAGACTCATAAATATCCAAGCTTAATATTTTTGGAAGTTGGAGTGGTTTTTTTTTAGATTTGACTATCTTAGGAGGATATCTGTTTGTGCAGGTAACTATTACTGTGCAGAATTATTAGGCAACTTAATAAAAAACAAATATAATCCCATCTCACTTGTTTATTTTCACCAGGTAAACCAATATCAGTGCACAAAATTTAGAAATAAACATTTCTGACATGCAAAAAAATAAATAAATAGTGATCAATATAGCCACCTTTCTTTATGATGACACTCAGCAGCCTTCCATCCATAGATTCTGTCAGTTGCTTGATCTGTTTTCGATCAACATTGTGTGCAGCAGCCACCACAGCCTCCCAGATGCTGTTCCGAGAGGTGTACTGTTTTCCCTCCCTGTAGATCTCACATATTATGATGGACCACAGGTTCTCTATGGGGTTCAGATCAGGCGAACAAGGTGGCCATGTCATTATTTTTTCTTCTTTTAGACCTTTACTGGCCAGCCACGCTGTGGAGTAGTTGGATGCATGTGATGGAGCACTGTCCTGCATGAAAATCATGTTTTTCTTGAACGATGCCGACTTCTTCCTGTACCACTGCTTGAAGAAGTTGTCTTCCAGAAACTGGCAGTAGGTCTGGGAGTTGAGCTTCACTCCATCCTCAACCCGAAAAGGTCCCACAAGTTCATCTTTGATGATACCAGCCCATACCAGTACCCCACCTGCACCTTGCTGGCGTCTGAGTCGGAGTGGAGCTCTCTGCCCTTTACTGATCCAGCCTCTGGCCCATCCATCTTGCCCATCAAGAGTCACTCTCATTTCATCAGTCCATAAAACCTTTGAAAAATCAGTCTTAAGATATTTATTGGCCCATTCTTGACGTTTTATCTTATGTTTCTTGTTCAAAGGTGGTCATTTTTCAGCCTTCCTTACCTTGGCCATGTCCCTGAGTATAGCACACCTTGTGCTCTTTGATACTCCAGTAACATTGCAGCTCTGAAATGTGGCAAAACTGCTGGCGAATGGTATCTTGGCAGCTTCACGCTTGATTTTCCTCAATTCATGGGCTGTTATTTTGCGCCTTTTTTGGCCAACACACTTCTTGCGACCCTCTTGGCTTTTTGCCATGAAACACTCGATTGTTCGGTGATCACGCTTCAAAAGTTTGGAAATTACAAGACTGCTGCATCCCTCTGCAAGACATCTCACAATTTTGGACTTTTCAGAGTCCATCAAATCTCTCTTCTGACCCATTTTGCCAAAGGAAAGTAAGCTGCCTAATAATTAAGCACACCTTATATAGGGTGTTGATGTCATTAGTCAACACCCCTCCTCATTACAGAGATGCACATCACCAGATTTACTTAATTGGTAGTTGGCTCTCAAGCCTATGCAGCTTGGAGTAGGACAACATGTATAAAAAGTATCATGTGATCAAAATACTCATTTGCCTAATAATTCTGCACACAGTGTAATCTACAGTATATAGAAGTAATATGGTTTAAAATTCACATATATAAGTTTGTATATACTGTATATTACCGCATACTTTGTGCTGCTGCTCACTTTGGTTTGCATAAAAAGCAGTAAGTTCTTTAATGAATATCTATGATAGATAAAAGTAGGTTGAAGATGATTCAAAGCAACAAAAATATGACCTACAAAAAAGAACAATAAAAAAAAAAATGAATTAGAAAACTGAGGGAAGACCAGATGGACCTCTTAGTTTTTTTGGCCTTTGTTAGGGCCAGTTTCATAGAAAGACAGTTAAACTACTAGTAACTTATAAATTCAGTATCACCTCTACAATTATTGAATAGATTAGAAAAAAAAGTATTTCTTATGAAAATGCCGTTCAGAAATAATAATCAAACTTTATTGAAAAAAAAGTCAAATGTGTAATAGGCACAAGATACTAAAATATCAACAAACGTAATAACAAATAAGTAATTAGTATACAACATAGCAACAATGTACATTAATTAAAAATTCAGCATCACTTGCATGTCCATTGCTGTCATTCTCATTCCTGACAAACACCTGGTGCTAATGTTTGACATGGGGGAGCTGCAACTCTTTAATGCACTATAAATGTAATGTGCTTAAGGGCCTCAGTGATTGGGTATATTATCATTAAGAAAACCTTGGTGAGTAAATACTCATGTCAAGTTCGCTGCCAGAGCATTATGCTGAATTACTTTTAAAAGCTAAAATTTAAAATAATAATAATAATAATAATTTCTCTTTTTTCTTGTAGGTAAATGATGCTTCAAAGTTGATCAATATTCATCCAGAAAGATGGAACTATAGTTATCCAACAAGCAACGGATGCATGTTACAATATGGCTTACCTGTGAAACGGATGCAAGATAAATGTACAGATGTATAGATAGATGTATAGATAGATGTATAGCTATATAGATAGATGTATAAATAGATGTATAGATAGATGTATAGATAGATGCATAGATGTATAGATAGATGTAGAGATAGATGTATAGATGTAGAGATAGATGTATTAATAGATTTATAGATGTATAGATAGATGCATAGATAGATGTATAGCTATATAGATAGATGTATAAATAGATGTATAGATAGATGTATAGATAGATGCATAGATGTATAGATAGATGTAGAGATAGATGTATAGATGTAGAGATAGATGCATTAATAGATTTATAGATGTATAGATAGATGTATAGATAGATGTATAGATGTATAATTAGATGTATGGATGTATAGATAGATGTATAGATAATGATAGGACATTAGATTATGACTTGTTCGATACTAAAATTCCATTTTCAAATATCTCAACCTAACCCAGGAAATAACTTTTTCAATAGCTAAGTGAGCATAGAAGGTAACCCATTATTATGGATGTTAGTGTTTGGGTACTGAACCCACTGGGTCAGGGGCACTTAATTAGTTTTAGCAAAAATGTGACTGCCTGGGTCTAAGGACAAAGGAAGGTCAAAGCTCAACGCCAAAAGTGAAGCTGAGGTCTTAGTAATGTTTCACCAATGTTGTAGAACAATTTACACCAGGATTTAATGCTATCTGATAGTTGGAAAATGAGACCAGACACCTAACAAATTTCAGTCTCAAACCATAAAACTCATTCAGGCCAAAGACCAGACCACAACACTTTTTCAGACTACAGTCATAATTTTTGAATTATTCATATGTCAAACCAGACACCTTAAAGGGAATCTATCAGCAGGTTTTTCTATGTCATCTGAAAGCAGCATGATATAGGGACAGGGACCCTGATTCCAGCAGTGTGTCATTTACTGTGCTGTATGTTTTCATTTTGATACAATCTGTTTTTTCTGCTGTAGATCTAGCAGTTCTCTGAATGCTCAGCCCTGTATAACCCCGCCCCCCACCACAGATTGGCAGGTAGCTGCTAATCAGTGGTGGAGGCGGAGTCAAACAGAGTAGGTTAACTAGGAAGCTAGTCCTCTAGTGATAATCTGCTGATAAAACATTTATTTTATTCAAACAGCAACATACGTGAGTGACACATTACTGGAGTCAGGGTCTCAGCCCCTATATTATGGTACTCTCGGATTACATAGAAAGATTCCCTTTCAAAGGACTTTATCGCCCCTAAAATGCTAATTAAACCATTTACAGAGGTATGTATGGGACTTTGCCGCTATAACAATCATAGCTGTAGAACAGATTTTAGTTGTTTACTTGCCTGAAAAAAACTATTTCTTCTGCATACAAATGAGGGGCATTCAGTCCACCCTTGACTTGACCAAAAGCTCAGTGCACCGCTCCCTTGATTTGCATTCTGCGCACTCATTCATATCTTGGTTGACAGCGCTCAAGTGAGTGCTGACTGAACTCTATCAGCTGCTCTGCACTTTCGTACAGACACTGCAGAAACCCAGCACTCACATGGTGTCATAACTGGTTCTCAGCACTAACTACTGTCTGCGGCAGCTGCTGCTTGGTATTGTACTGCAGACAGGAGCCAGCAATGAGAGCGCACACTGACACTGAGCATGGCTTGATGCCTGCCGTGTCCATGCAGAAGTACAGAAGCCCTGATTGAGTTCAGGCGACACGTACTTGAGCACTATCAATCAAGATATCACAAAGTGCATAGAATGCAAATTTAGGAGGCGTAATGGTGCACTGAGTCCTTGACCATGTCTAGGGTGCACTAAAGCCCCCTCATTTGGATACAAAATAATTCTTTTTTTTCTGACAACTAAACCACTAAAATCTATATTATAGGTATGATCATTATAAGGGCTAAGTCTCCTACGCACCTCTATAAGGCTGTGTGCCCACGATACGTTTTTTAAGTGTTTCCGCAGTGACAAAAACGCTGCAGAAACGCTTAAAAAATGCTTGGTAGAAGGCCTGCCATGTTCCCCAATAATAATCTGCATGTGCTGTGCACATGCTGCGGAAATTTCTGCTGCGGGTGATCATTGCGGAAAAAAACGCAGCACTACCAATTATTTTGCGGAAGCGCTGCGTTTTCGCCGCCATTGACTTTCATTGGAACGCTTGGATTCCGCATCACTGCATCTGTACATGCGGAATCCACGTGTTTTAATGTGCGGATGGTACCCGAGTGTGGAGGACAGGAGACTCTCCTCCAGACCCGGGTACCATAGAACCTGTAAAAGAAGAATAAAATAAAAAATAAATGTTATATTTACCTTCTGATGGCCCCCGCTCTCCTTGTCTTCACTTGCCGGCAGCTCGCGGTGGACTGAAGGACCTGCGCTGACGTCATAGTCATGTGACAGCAGGTCCTTCAGTGTACCGCGATCTGCCGGCAGCCAGGACGGAGTGAAGCAAGACTACGGGGGCCATCGGAAGGTAAGTATAGATTTATTTTTTTATTTTTTACCATTCTTTAAAGGTCACAGTATATAAATCCCTGCCGTTTGCATGGATTAATATAGTGTGACCAAGTTGTCAAGCACTTTCCAAGTGATGCTAAAATCGCTTGGAAAGCGCTTGTCAACCCGCATGCGGAAATGCATGTGAAGAATGCTTCACTTCCGCATGTCCCTGGCAGGAAAAACGCATGTACAATCCACATGTACAATCCGCATGTACAATCCGCATGTACAATCCGCATGTACAATCCGCATGTACAATCCGCATGTACAATCCGCATGTGTTTTTTCTGCCAGGGAGATGAAGAAACGCTCAGGGAAAAATCCTGAGTATTTCTGCATCGTGGGCACATAGCCTTAGTGGTTTACTTTTTTTCAGTTTTGGAACTGACAGACTTTATATTAACACAGATCTTAGACCAAATACTTAGAATTAATTCAAAATCCAGACCAGATCCCTAAAATTACTCAGAACCTCAGAGCATATTTCTACAATTAATTCAAACAAGAAAAAGGAAATATAAAATCCCTCCTCTGAACACTCTTTACTTCTGGACACCACTGCACGCAATATTCTGACACTGGCCAGCATGAGTAGCTTGTACAGTGCCTTGAAAAAGTGTCCATGTGACTCTGTGAACTTTTCTACATTTTTTTCATGTTACACCTCCAAACTTAAATGTATTTTATTTGGATTTTATGTAATATAACAACACAAAGTAGCAAGTATTTGTGAGGTATAAAGGAAATTCACCATGGTTTTCTAATTATTTTTAAATTTGAAAATTGTGACATGCAGTTGTATTTAGCCTCCCTGAGTCAATTCTTTGTAGGACCACTTTTACTGCAGCAATCATTTGAGGTATGTCTCCATCAGCATTGCACACATAGATGCTGAAATTTTTGCTAATTCTTCTTTGCAAACTAGCTCTATCTCAGTGAGATTGGATGGATCATGGTCCTCTTGGCTGATTCTTTAGTTAATCTTCTCTTTGTTTGGAATGTCAGTTTAGATGGACGGCCATGTTTTGGTAAGTTGTGCCATACTCCATCCATTTTTAGATGATGGATTTAACAGTTCTCTTTGAGATGTTCAGAGCTTGGGCTATGTTTTTATAACCTAACCCTGCTTTACTCTTCTTCACAATTTTATCCCTGACCTGTTTGGTGTGTTCCTTGGTTTTAATGACGCTGTTTGATCCGTAATGTTCTCAAACAAACCTCTGAAGCCTTCACAGAACAGCTGTAGTTACACTGAGAAAAAGTATACACAGGTGGCCTCAACTGACTAATTATGTGACTTCTGGAGGCAATTGATCACTCAGGATTTTATTTAAGAGTATCAGACTACAGGAGATTGACTACAAATGCAAGTCACAATTTTCAGAATTATATTTTTGAAATAATTAGAAAACAGTATATCTTTTCCTTTACCCTTCACAAACACTTGCTACTTTGTGTTGGTATATCACATAAAATCCCAATAAAATACATTTGTTTGTGGGTGTAATGTGAAGAAATGTGGAAAAGTTCACAGAGTTGAATCCTTTTTCAAGGCACTGTGTGTGCCACTGCACAATATATCCTGTCTTTAGCCAGCATCAGGACCTTTAGTACCAATCCTTGTTAGTACTCCCATTCCTGAAGCAAACCTACCTTTATAGATGCATTACAGTAGACATTGCTCTCCTTCAGTACATCTGTGACTGCAGGTCCGCAGGTTATGGACAGCGTCCCCAGTCGACAACTGCAATGATCTAAGATATCGACATCAAAGTGAATCCATAGAACTCAAGAACACTCAAACTACGGACATAATAAAATAAATACACAGCAGATTACTGGTACAAAAGGAATAATAGTTCAGGTAGGGCAAGGAGTCATAAAGAGGATTCAATGGAATATTCAGCCATATCTTAACCAATGTTTGAAATTACAGTTTAATGAAATAAAGCAGGTACAATACATATCTACAGTGGAGAGATGGCTGTTCTGAGAAGCACAGGTCATCAGCCTCTGTCATCTGGTAAATGACCAATATTGCATTATTATGAACGTCGCACCTGATCTTCTTTTGCATTTTCATTCCATTGACTTTAAAAACTTTGGTGCAGGATACTGCTACATGAAGATATCATTAAAATAAAGATAATAAAAATATATTAGAAGCTAATAAAAAATCTTCTGATAAAAAAATAGGAACTCTGAGTCTAAAATAGCTCCAGTCACAAGTGTGAACATTGCAAGAGTTCTAATTTTTTTTCCAATAATTTTCTGAAATTAAATGAAAACAAAATGTTTAATAAATACATGTAACATCAAAAACCTGACTTAAACAATAGGTTGTTTTCTGATTATACAGTGGATTATGCATCCCTTTAAATGACTGCAGGAACAGTTTTTGAAAACCATGGGGTATTAATACTAAAAATATATTGCATATTTGTACAACCTTCTCTAACGTATCAGTAACTAAAGAATAACCTTGGAAATGTCTATAACCTCATATAACTTATCAGTATATAATGAAACTGGAGTACTCTTTTATATGTATATGTAGCTTTTTCAACGACAAGTGCAGCAATACTTTTAAATGTCAAGTCCATTCCTCCGTTACTGAGAAATCAGCGCTTGAATTGATATGCAAATGATATTGGAGAACCATTTTCAGATCTGAAGCCTCTGTCACTCCAGTTCT
Organism: Phyllobates terribilis; assembly: GCF_046119375.1. Taxonomy (NCBI): domain Eukaryota; kingdom Metazoa; phylum Chordata; class Amphibia; order Anura; family Dendrobatidae; genus Phyllobates; species Phyllobates terribilis. The sequence goes on from NW_027362762.1 coordinate 268,503,606, forward strand.
ATTTTCTGCCCTACACCACCTCCACCTGCTTGACTGACTGCTCCTTTGCTTGAAGTCACACAGCATAGAGGTTGTCAGTCAAGCAGGAGGAGGCGGCACTGGGCGGAGAATAGAGCTGGAGTGACAGAGGCTTCAGATGTACAGATAGTTCTCCAGCCTCATTTGTAAATCAATTCAAACAATGATTTCTCAGTAACAGAGGACAAGACTTTCTAGGTAAAGTTATTTCTAGACTTGTCTTTGAAAGAGCTACATGCACATATAAATAGTTTGGAAAATTAAATCCTGCTGTCAGATTTCCTTTAATGTATCAACTTTAGGTCCTGAAAATAGAATCATATCCAACAAACTGATTGAAATATTAACACCAAACATGATATACTGGTTAACATTAATAGTCTATTCAGCTTTAGTTTACTCACACAAAAATTGTAAAAAGATATTCAATTATTATAGCAGTGATACCTTTGTTAGTTAAGTGGCAACATTATAATTATGCAAACTTGAACACAAAGACCTCTCATTTACTTTGCCAAAAATGTATTAAATATAACATGGATCTCATTGGCTGACATGTTACCTTATTATTTCCTACTATAAATGTTTTTTTTAGCTTAGAACAAAAATAAAGATAAAAATCCATTTTGAGAATTCTCCAAAATTCACCGTTCATAAAAACTTACAAAATTCACAAGTCACAAGATGTTAAAGTGAGCATGACCAGAAAAGTTTAACAAATATAAGCGCATATATACATATAATGTATTTCCTTTATAAGTATTACCAATATGTCAGATATACAATATTTACAATATATAATAAATGGTATACAAGTCTGATCAGATGTAAAGCATTTGAAGAGATTTGCAATATTATGGGTCTTGTGAGTACACATACCTAATCATTAAAAACAGCTTTAATGAAAAATACTTAATAGCTAAAAAAAGATAGATA